>NC_047170.1:695022-1355044 GCF_009819705.1 Hippoglossus hippoglossus
CTCATGTCACACTTATGTACAGATAAAGTGTGTAGTTATTTGACTCTGTAGCTGTTCCCCTCCGCTTGATCTAGTGGCTGTTGTCCCAGGCTTATGACATCTAGTCTGAAAAAAGAACAAATAAGATGCAAACTGGCTCATGTACACATGTGAAATGTAGTTTTATTTAAAAAAAGGATTCTGCTCGTATCCTCTCATGATCAACAACTTCCACACTGTATCTAACTGAATATTATAATTCCTACCAATGCTGTTCAGTTATGTTTAGTGAAGGATTCCAGGACATTTATGGCACTCACTTATGACATTTTAATATGTATTAAATGTATTACAATATTATTTCCATGCATAGGTTTTTATATCAGAATTACCATTATTAAATTGTTAGCTGCTAAATTTTACTTAACTTTACTTTCTTTCTAAAGTTGCATGCTAAATGAGAAGTCATGAGAAGGTATAAATCTTACTCTGTAAGTGGATTTCTGAGGTCTCAGAATGTAGTTATCTCAGTGAAGGGACAGCGCGTGCACTTCTAACACATGGTTAAGGAGAAAATAACAACATAAATAAGGTTTACGTCAATAGGATGGCAATGCTTATCATGATAGTAAATGCTCTGTATTTAGATAGCGCTTAGTTTGTGATGTTTTTAATAGAAAAAGAAATGTGCTGCCCATAGATACACTGTATAAATGTGTGTGTGAATGGGTGAAATGGGCAAAATACTGAACTGTAAATCGCTCACACAGGGTCACAGGCAAGTGGAATGGGGCAGACTGGGATCAGATCCCTGACCTTCTGTCTAATGGACCTGCTCTACCCCCTTAGCCACGGCCGCCTCACATCATGATGCTAATAATATAAGGATTAAAAACATATGCAAATACACATTGAAAACCACAATGCACAGGTTCCTTCCAGGAGGGTGTGGAGAGTAGTGTGGGTGTCACCCCAAATAAAAAAATAAAAAAATGAAAATTCACTCATTCTCTACTCACCACCAATGCCGATGGAGAGGTGGGTGAAGTGTTTGAGACACTCCAGAAATTCCTAAAGTGCTTTGTGGATTCGAACACTTCACCCACCCCCCCACCACTTCCTGCTTCATATTTGACCTAGTGTACTCATTGCAGTGGTGAGCACACAATTTACCTGTGCAGTGAGGAACTATTATCAACATTTCAGGTTTTCTCACTGTCAGTTTGGCCTCCCATTAAAGTGATCCTCCAACTGATAAACCAAAGACTTGTAAACGACCTGGCTGATGAGATTTTATTTCATTGAAATTTCATGTAATCACAACTGATAGCTATGGTTGTCAAAGAACACGAGTTTATTAAATGAATACCAATCCTAAGAATACAACAGCAGAAGTGATTGTAAATGAGAAGATACAGTTAATGTGTTTCTGATTATTTTCTTACCAGCATAGTAGAACATTTCCCCAGTGGGCCACAGAATATCCCTGCAGCTCCTCTTCCTCTGTGTTTTCTCTTGTCTTCGCTTTCCTCCCAGGGTGCAGGCTCTCACCCTTACATAGGCTGCGCCGTCATGGCTCTGTCTATCATCCAACCAATAATGGCCATTCTCAGACCAGTTCCAGAATCCCCCAGGTAAGACCTGAAACCAGGTTTAAATAACTCCCTAACTTGCACATCACTGTCCTGTGAAAAGCAGCAGTAGTACTTCTTCACCCATGTGAATTGAAATCATGCCAGGACCGGTCTCTTCTCCTCTCTCTCTACATTGGCAGGAGGATCATCTTCAGATGGCTTCACTTTGGAGCAGGCACTGCTGCCCAGATACTTGCCAGTAAGAAGACTAGTTAGAAAAGATTTTATTCTGGAGAAATTAAATGAAATTGCTGCTGCTCGATGATGACTTGAGGACCATGAGTTATTACTTATACACTTTAGTTGTTTTGAATGGCAGTTATTTCAAAATATGTAATGCCAGTGTCCTAGACCTCCAGTTGTAAATGCATAGAATATAAACTGTTAACATGTATACTATAATTCAAGGCAACTAATTATTTAGTTAAGAAGAAACAAATTTTGTTTGAGTGAAAGCAAAAATTCAAAATAACTGCTTGAAATTGTTTAATCAATAAAAGAAACAAAACGTGAATGACTATATCAATATTTTTTTGAAGCACAGACTGTGCAGTAAAGCACAATGTACTGTGTGCCCCATGATCTACGTGGTTTTCTTTCACGATGGCTGAGGTTGAAATTCAAGCACTGACTGGTCCTCTCTCTCCCTCCCAGCAGTGTGTGTATTCCTGGGTGCTGCTCAGCAGGCGCTGCTGTTACCCAGTCCCTGGTCTCCTGCAGTGCTGACTGGATGGCTGCTGTGGATCATGATGGTAGACCTGCTGCTACTAATCCACCAGTGCGGACTCAGAGGTATAGGCAATACAGACCCGTATTATTGGATGAATGACATTAAACTGCTTTCAGACATGCACTTAATGGAAGGGTTGCATGTGTGAACGCAAATGCCTGAGTGAGAGCCTCCTGACTTTCTCCGGCCAGTCCCCTAGTAAAAGGTCTGCAGAATGTCCGATGGAATCGATGTGAGAATAAACAGGAGAACCTCTACACTCTAATGAAAAAAACACAACACAAATCTCCACATGAAAAACCGGTGCCATACACAGAAAACACCAACCAAGATGTCAAGAGAGCTTTTGGTAAAAAGAGCCTACGTGTTGATGTGCTGCAAACAAAAACACATCATCTCTGCAGCATAATTACTACATTACATTTTCCTTTAGCCTGCTGCACCCCCCCTCACCTGAACGCTCCGGAGATTTCTGTGTTGTTGTGAACACTTCGAAGTGGAGAACCTCTTGCTGCGATGTACATGTGTGAAACTCAGGGCATCCTCCGTTAGTCATGTCTGGAAACGGCTTTAGCTTTCTCTTTTGATAGCTGTGCAATTCGGATTAGTTCTTAACGCCTGGAGACGTGGAACAGTAGTTATTACCTATTTGTTTCAATTAGCAGCCAGTGCTGCTGCTGCCTGCAGCGAGAGAATCAATCAATTGTTCTGTTCTAAAGCATTATGACTAAAGCCCTGAAAAGATATTAGACTGTGTGTGTGTAAGTGTGTAAGTGTGTGTGTGTGTGTGTGTGTGTGTGTGTGTGTGTGTGTGTGTGTGTGTGTGTGTGTGTGTGTGTGTATGTGTACATCACGGGTGGGTGTTTTTATGTGGGTGTGAATGAATGAGAAGGTGAACTAGCTTGGAAATATCATCCATCTGCAGGATCTGTCTTAATGAAAGACGTAACATTAACTCTTTGGGCCTCATTCACCAACCATTGTTAAGATGAAATTTCTTCTCAAAACCCTCTTGCGCCGTTTTTGCAAAGATTCTGACATTCACCGATGTTTCTTTATCTGGCATTTGTTCTTATGTAAGAATAGTATCTATGCACACTGAAGAGCCCTCTTACGCACACTTGACAAGCACTGAGTTGGACCTGAACCCAAATATGATTTAAAACATTTGATCTGAACCTTGCCAAGCGTGTCAGGATGGATCCCGTCAGGCTCAGATCGAGTATCCGAGACAGCAGAGCTAAGGCTGTTCTTTTACTATGCAGTGATGTTCCAGTTCTCTACATAGCAATGTTCTTGGTATAGCTGTATTTGAACTAAGATATATTGGTTTTAGTGTTCTGTACTTAGCAAACATGTCTGACTAAAAATCACATATGTATCCACAGGCAACTGCAGCAGTGATGATAAAGAGAATATTTCATTTGCTCAGCTTGACAGATTGCAGCATGGAGAGGTCAGATACGCCTTCATTTATTATTTCTAAATTGTTATACCTTCCTCTTTTTTATTGATTCTTCACTGTCACTTCTTTCAGATTTCCAAAGTCAAGAAGATGGTGTTAGTTGTGTTCCTGATAGGAAATACTGGGTTTCTGGCTGCATTTATAAAAACTATTGCAAGTTTATAATTATTAGACAAAGGATCGCCATACAGGCTATGTTGTAATTGTTGTGTGATTGAGTGTTATTAAGTCATGGCTTTATTGATGTTATTGGTATTGATATTTGATAGTTTGGGTGAAAATAATTCATTTCAAAATTAAATTCTTTGTCAAGTCTTGTGTATCATCGCAGTATCCAAAACTGTTAAACTATGTAACAGTGATTCCATCATTCAAATTGAACAATTTCACTCATGCATTAATTAATAGTTTCTCCTAAAGCAGGAGATTCTGCATCTACTTTTGTTATTATGATGTGTCAGTGATGACATGTAACAGCTGTTGTTCACCCTGACAAGCGCTAAACAACGTGTTAGTATACTGTTTTATTTCATTTATGTTTTATTGCAAATAAAAAAATATTATATACATCGTGATAAAGTATTTCTTTTATTTATTTATGAAATCTCTCACAGGTCTGATCACACTGTCTTTTATGGCCCCAGAGGCCAGGTGGTCCTGATCTCACAGTGTGAAATAAAGCATAAGGGTACTCCTTTATTATGATTTTGGTGAACTGGTGAATTTTTGTGTTGTGCGACCTGCAGGTAAAAATGTCCATACTGACACATAGGTCTGTGACCAGATATTTAAATTCCAGTTCTAAATGGCAAAGAATTAGTTTTAAAAAATCCTTTTCATCATCACAGTTATATGTTACTCACACACAGAGTCCAATGAAATAAATGATTATTACATTCACCAAAGATGAGACATTTCCATTTAGGAGAATTTAGCAGCTTTCTCCCGTGTCACTGTCTGGATACAATGTTATCTAAGCACACAAGTAAACAGCATGTTGTGTAGTCTTAGGGCCATGTTGGAAAATAAAAAATTCAGGGATAATGTGGTAATATCACCAGAGTAAAAGAAAGAAATAATTTGTCATTTTACAAGAATAAGTTTGAAGGAGGCGCATGGAGCATTTGTTCAGTTATACTTTAGTTTAACAAATTACGTAGTGCTTAATATTTTTGGTACATCAGCACCACATTATCATAAGTATCAGACCTTGAAAAATATTGTGTGAGAAAAAAGGAGGAGGAAATGTTTGTCCAGCCTGGGTTCTGCAAATTCTTGATTCTAATGAAATAGCATTTTCTTTTTCATAATATTACAACTTTACTATCCGATATTCAGATATTTTTTTTTTATCAACAAGGCTCTAATACTCCATCCTACCAAATAAAGGAAGCTAGCCAACATTCTTCTTAAACACCTTTTATTGTTGCACTAATTTCTTTAATACTTGCATGAGGAAAACAAAATGAAAATCCCCTGCATAATAAACCACAAAAATCCAGGCAGGGGCTTTTCACAGAATATTTAAACATCAGCAAGTAATCTTTGAGATTTGTAAGCTATACTTTAACCATGAAGCATACAAACATGACATGTAAAACAATGCTATTTAAGGTCAGTTATCTGAAGTAAAGTACCAAGCTCTAACTAGATGCTTTTCAGAGTAGCTGGAAATATCAAGGCTTCGGGAATAATGATAAACATTCCTTTATTGAAAATGAGCAGATACCAGATAGTAAAAAAACTTCTGTTTTTTGTCATGCTATTCACATTAAAGTGAAACACAATGCTTTAAAAAAGAAAAACCTGCCTAAAAATGTCCCGTTACATAAAAGTTGAAAGAATTGAAGTATATGTAAGTGTTGTCTCAATCTATATGAGTAAACATTCATTCATAGAACTTTTGTATAAAGAATAAAATACTTTCATGTGTTCTATTAATTGAAATTTCCAGAGCATTTCAGTTAATGGGAGTCAACATTCTGTGAAGTCTTATTGGTTCTCTAGCACTTAGTGCAGTGGCAGCACTGTCACAAATACCAGTGCATATTGGATTGTCCCACGTTTTACAGAATAATGTGGAGCTTGTACAGATAGACTATTCAAATGGTCTTAAATAGAGACAGGTAGGGTGGGGAAGTGACAAAACTGAAATGCACATATATATTTATTCTCACTAAAACATGTATTGTAGTATTTGTGTGAGTAAAGGTATGGGTATAATATGTTCAGTATATTGTGCAGATTTTTGTTAATCCAGCTCACCCTGAAATCATTTGCAGCAAAAAACATGTACCAAAATGCAATTAATTTACACTGAGCAATGTAGCATTGGTTTTATCAAGACATACAATAACATCAAAATATGTTTTCAAATCCGATTTACATTTATAATGTCCAGAAAGGTTAAGCAAAGAGTGGACTCAACAATACAGTAGTCTAACATTTAGGCATCTTAGCATACAGCTGTCTGGCAAAAACCTTCGGTTTACTGTCAGCAAATAATGTAATAATAATCATCTTTTATATAAAGTAAATTCTTCTTCAAGTGAGTATCAATACAATAGCCACATGCCATATTATATTGTGTTTTATGTTATATATTGTGTTATATATTATATTATAAGTTTTGGGTTTATGTAATCATTCTTTGTGAACATATTGGTCATCACAACGTTTCTGAGTAATGGGATTCAAAATCCATTTTTTGGGGTAATAAAAAAGTATTATAATTTCTAAAGTGAAACTGAACCTAATATGAGGCTAATCTCTCTGGTTTTCTGGCTAAGCCGCAGCAGAGAGATACTTCTGGAGCCTGAAGTTACAGGTAGGTTTGTTGTTGGTGATATATCAAAGTAGAGGCAGGCATTGATTGGCCATCACTGCGGACCCACCCACTACAGATGATTCCAACATTTGGAACATTGGAAAATTGGAGGCGACCACATCTTCTCCTGGCCAAAACTTCAGTCATAGAGATTTGATTAAAGGTTTTCACTGTAAAAGCTATAATGAATCCACCGTACACTTTCAGCCCAGCACCAAACAATTCAGTGACTTCTATGTTATTGATTAGGCAAATGTTTACCATACCATAACCATAAGATGCAAGATCTCATAGAGAAAAGTGCTGCAAATAGATGCACTGTATGAATGTGTGTGTGAATGGGTAAATTGCGCATTGAGTGGACATCAAGACTAGAAAAGCGCTTTCTAAATACTGACCATTTATCATAACAATATACCAATGTATTGTTCGTAGTTATTTTCTGCTGCCCCAAGTGACCCCAAGAATCAATAATACCATTTCATCTCAACCCAACAATAGCCCTTACTCCAAACAGACATCTAGTTGGCTTCAAACTATAAAAATAACATCAATTAAGGGCTACTCTGCAGAAACTCCAACACAAAGTGGATACAATAAAGACAGTATTATAGTCACAAGAAACTTAAACTCAATTGACTTGTCTGGGTCACATTGCTGAAGCCTCATAGTTTTACAGTTTCAGCTGTACGTTATGATTTCAACGACCAACAGCTCTTTCAATATATATATGGCATGTGAGTACTGTGTTAAGCTTATAAAAGCCCAATAGGGAGTAACAAATCTTTTTTCTTCCGGTCAAAGTCTTTTTTAAGTTCTGAACTCCTGGATCCAGTCAATAGGCAAGGAATGATCGACAAAGAGGCATACAGTTATTGAATATTATTGCATTATACATAATTACCTGGGTTTGTCTCAGTGGCTATATCATTTTAATTCCTACAAAGATGAGAGTATTATTCTATTTATACCACTTGCCACAATTTAAAATATTAGTATTGTTTTCATAATAATTTTGTTTAAATGGCAAGTGTTTGTTGGCACAGTTGTAGTCACTCTTTTAATAAACATTACTTTACCCCTACAACAATAGCAGAAGCTGCAGCCTATACGAGCTGAAACCAGCAGCCTTCCGGGTGTGAGTGTTGATTCAGACATGATGAGGACATGTCAGAACTGGGTGGGTTTCGAAAAATAATGTACACCCTCTGTCCAGAATCAAGTGCTATCCATGTCCACGTATCTTTAAACTGTCCATACTGCATGATTTAGTGTCTTGCTATTTTTGCCCAAAAGCATCACAAAAGCAGAGAGTTCAGGTTATGTCACAACATGAAACAAACAATTGCAATGCTGAATCTAACTTGAACGAGAACAACACTGACATTCAATGCCCTTATATGGCCAACTTTTGACTTGTTCCTCTTCAGTCATTTTTTGAAAACTCCCCTGCCTCCCAGCGTAGGGCCATGGCACTCTTGCGTCTTCCTCCTGTGAAGACTTCTGGAAACTGGGGGAAAGAACAACTGATTATTTACCAAGTTACAAGGTTTACATGTTTTTTTGTGGGTAAATTAAGACAGGGTGCACCAATCAGATGTATGCAAATTTAAATAATAAATACATGTAATGCACTTTTTTCATTAGGTAGATACATTTTAGGTATGTGAGATTTCGAACAAGAAAGTGTTGGAGAATAAACTTACTCTGTGATCACAGGATAAAGCAGACCGATCCATCCTGTAGGCTGTTTTCATTGGTGATGATGGAGAGGACTTGCACTTCAATGGTACATCAGCTAAAACAGTCAAACATCATCATTAGCTTAAATCTATTGACACACAAAGGTAAAAGTAGAAATAGCTTTCTATGGTCAGTGTTTTGCTGACATACCTGAAGTGTCAAATGCCAAAGTGTCCATGTGATTTGACAAAATTCTTTCTGTATTCAACCTGTCTTTGCCATACAGGTCGGACCTCTCTTTCTTCAGATCCTCCTCCCTCTGCTTGACCAACTTAATCTCTTCATCCACAAATGATGTTGTACTTCTTGAACGCAGCTTGAAAAAGGGGTTGTTCAGGAAAGTTTTTTCCTGAGGATGTTCATAGACTTTGTTGAGAGAGAAGTCTGAGGCACTTCGAATAATCAGATTGGTTGTCTCTAGGATGATGAGGTTTGATCTGTTGTCCTCAGAACGCCACTCACCAGGCCGAGGTACCACATTGTCTTTGCCATATCTGGGGCTTGGGGTAAAATCATTGCTGGGGTCGAGTATGATAACATTATTTGCAGATACTTCATGTTTCAGTGGTTCCTTAGTAGGTGAGGAAGTGATGATGAAGGATGGTGTAAGTGGAGTGCTAATGGATCTGGGCATACTTCGTGATGGAGCACAATCAGTTGATTTGCCCATCCTGGAGAGACCCCTCTCTCTCCTGAAGTTTTCCTCCCTCTCCATTGATATACGAATCTCCCTTTCAATTGGTGTTTCTGGGTCATCGTAAGTAGACCTGTAACTGGAATCATCCAGGCCAGAGTCCTCTGAGCAAGGGCTGAATTGGGTGTGAGGATAATCCCCAACCAGATTCAAGCTCTCAAGATCATGTGTTTTCTTCTGAGTTCTTTCAATGTTGCGGACTGGAGTGTACATGAAGCTGTGGCTGCCATGGAAGCTGGGCTGCTTGGTTGTAGGTATAACAATCTGGTTTTTGGTGTGCTCCTCCATTTCCCGCCACTGTTTACGTGTCAGTTGGAAGTCCACGTGCTCTGTGCTAACATTCTCACTCTTAGTCTCCTGTATCACACAGAAGTCTTTTGGTAGCTTCTTGTTTTGATCAGCATTAATGTGCTGCTGATGGGTGTTGTGGTTGTGATTGGCGTCTCTGCCATTTTCACTCTCATCTTCAGAGATTTTGGACAGACTTTGTGTGCCTAACGGGTTATATTTAACCTCTTGTGTAGAAGCAGGAAATGGAATTATATCTTCAGGTTGTTCAATAACTTCTTCCACTTGTGGATCCTCAAAACAGGCCTCTTCCATGTTGTCTTGTTCTTCAAAGTCTGCCACATCAACTTTTTGCACAAAGAGCTCCTGGGCACTCAGCTGAAGACCGTCCAAATATGAGTCATCATCTTCTTTATTTATGGAAGAGGAGAATATTGTTCTCCATTTGTCATCTGTGTCACTATCAGAGGAAGCCGCTGCAATTTCAACTCTCAAGCATTCATCAATTTCATCAGGGTCAAGGTCATGGCAGGATTCATTGGACATATCTGACATTGCCTCTTCTCTAATGCAGTGCTCCAATATTGACTCCTCTGTAATGGGTGGATCAAAAAGGATTTCATGGGCCACGGGGTCTTCTTCCGTGTTCACTGGCAGATTTTTAAAGCAATAATCTTTCTGTTTAAAGTCATTATCATCAGCCTCGGGCTCTGGCTCACTGTATAACTCTAGCTCAGGGTCTTGCTCTGGCTCGGGGTATGATTCTAGGTCAGGATCTAGCTCAGGCTCAGGGTATTGCCCCACTTCAAGGTTTTCCTCAGGTTCAGAATATTGCCCCACTTCAAGGTTGTCCTCAGGTTCAGAATATTGCCCCACTTCAAGGTTGTCCTCCTGCTCAAGGTATTTCCCCACTTCAAGGTTGGTGTCAGGCTCAGGGTAATGCTCCACCTCAAGGTTTTTCTCAGGCTCAGGGTATTGCTCTGGTTTAGGGTTTTGTTCTGGCTCAGGGTATTGCTCAGGTTCAGGGTCTAGCACTTTCTCATGGTATTGCTCTGGTTTGGGGTCTTGCTCTGGATGCTGCTGCAACTCAGGGACCTGTTCTTGCTCAGGATCTTTTTCTTGCTCAGGATCTTTTTCTTGCTCAGGAACTTCTTCTTGCTCAGGGTCCTGTTCTGGCGTGTCCTCTCTCTTACGATGGGCCTCATTCTCATAAACACTATCAGCACTGGATGGTGTGTCAGACACAGATGAAGTGATTGACTCATTTCTGTTAAGTTCTTCATGCCCGGATTCTGATATCAAAACTTCCTTTTGATCTAGACAAGGCATTTCAGCGCAAATGTCGGTCTCAGAGCAGTCAGATTTGTCAGTGTCAATTCTTCCAGTTTGCAGGTCAGTCAATAATGTGCCAAGTATCGCCTTTTCCCCTGGGGAATCTGATGAGTTTCTCTCTAAACAAACTTCATCATCTGTACTGAAATCCTTCCCCTGTTCAGGTGAATCAGCCACAGCGACCTCCATTTCACAGTCTATTGGCTGCTCGGATTGTTCAGTGGTTTCCATGGAGACAGAGAAGGAGTTGCAATTCTTAGTTGTGCTGCAACCTTCGTTTAGTTCTTTTCCATCTGCCTCTCTGTCCATCAAAGCAGCTTTCTGAGAAAAGAGAGAAAAAGGAAAGAGACATTCATTTTCTGAGTGGGAGCAAGGGAATGGTTTCTGTATCATTGCCAAATGTTGGGCACTTCTCTACATATTAATCAATGTAGTGTTTTCATTGTATTCTTACTTCACCCTGGTATTATTTGCAATACCCTCAACTCTGTCTTTCTCTTGTGTCTCTGTATTTATGTGTTCACCTAATGACAAACAGGTCTTCACATTTGCCTGTGTGACAACAAGAGTCAGAATCAGCACTATACAAATTAAATTGAATTGAAACTATCATGTGAAGAGTTCGAAGCTGATGACTTTTACTAAGCCACAGAATGATGAGCCAGGATTATTATATGGATTATTTTTCAATATTGCACTCTATGCAACCCAGCAAATTACAGAATTTAGTCCAGCATACCTTGATTAAATTTACATGAATTAAGAATACAGTGAATCCAATAATACTGTTGTGGTTTATATGATTTGTCAGACAGAAGGTACTATTTGTTGCTGTGTCTTTGTCCCCACAGAACTCATTAGAGTGGTCATCATCTTTATTGTCATCATTAACACCACAGACAGTAATGGTTTACTAACAGTCCTGGATGTTATTGTGACTTTACAGCCAATGTGATTGTAGCACACTCTCTAGAACAATTCCTGAAGTGCAATAAGCACACTTAAGATGTCCAAGGATGGCCCTTGAATGTTCTGTGCCAGGCGTAGAAACAAATTCAGGCAAATCTGTGGAGGGATGGGCTGTGATGACGACAGTAGTAGTGTGTGTGTGTGTGTGTGTGTGTGTGTGTGTGTGTGTGTGTGTGTGTGTGTGTGTGATTGGTGTTTCTATGTTGTTTATACTTTTTTGTGCTGAGTGAATGTGTCCCTAATTAGGTTATGTGTAGAAAGAGAGAAAGAAAGCACGTTAAAATCAGCTGAATCAGATGGCATTATACAGAATCTGTTCTTATGTAAGACTGCAGGTCTGCCTCCCACACACTGGTAAAGTGTCCCTGCAAGATGATTAGCTGAGCCCCACAATTTCTGTGTGACACACACACACACACACACACACACACACACGCCATTATTGAATACATTCATACAAGATACACTCTATAAAATGTCCCTTCTGAAACTGGTGCATTCGATGTGTGTCCTTGCATCATCTCAGTAGGAAAGAGGAGGAGAGAAATAGAAACACAAACCCACAGAGTCTTTTTTTGGATAATGCCACTCTCGGATGGCAAAGTCTGAAATTTCTAAATTGTATATTTATTACATTTTATCTATAGCACTTTGGGAGTATTAACAGTAGTAAATGCATTCACATTTGGTGCTTTCGTGAGTATTTGAGGCAGCAGGATGATGCAGGAGGAATGAGTCAAAATAAACCACAGTGTTAGGTTTAGCATGTGTATTTAAACTTCTAGAAAATGGAGCTCTGGGACAGTGTCCTCACTGTAGATGGTACTTCTTATTTTATAGTTATTAGGAGGTGTTGTTAGTATGAAGGTCAAAATAGAAGACCATTGACAGTGGATTGGTTGATTCCTTTGCTTCAGTTTTTGAGCAGAGTGTCAGCTAAGCAGTGAAAATAAAGTATTCTCAGAAGAATCAGTTGTGAAGCAGGAAATTATTCCCCATCATTTGATATCATATTATCACTGATGTCTTGAAGAAGCCACAAAAAATCTGAAAATGATACATTTCTTGAGGTATCTTTGCAACACAATCTACATCTTTTTATGTTAACTGTTTAAATGGCATCATGACAACGCCATTATGAAATGGCATAATTACAATATAAAGTTAGCTTTGCCTGGTACGGGTGCATACAGTGCATGTAAGGTATGCATCATACCATCATCATATGTTTGCACTGTATATATGTAGATTATGTGGTTGATTCAAATTAACAATATTTCTGCCCTGAACAGTGAACCGTATGTGCCCGACATCACCATAAGTCATGATTCCTTATGGAGTCATCACAAAACATGGTTAACACATTTAAGAAAGTCAACATTTATGATTACAATGTAATTCTGAATGCAGTCAATCAGTATCTGCTCAAAGACCACATACAAGTATCATTTCAAAGGTTGAATACTGTGACTGCAGCATCATCCTCAATATATGACCATCTAATAGTTAAAGAACAAAGTCTGTTCAAGATAAGTGAAGCCCTGGATAGATAGAAAGTTGACATGGATACTATGATGCAGAGCTTGAGATGTCAGTTATACACACTGCATGTAAAAAGTTCCTTTGCTTATCAGATCTTAAAATTAGTGCTGCAGGTGCCTCATCACAACCACAGAACACTTTTATGATGGTGTAGTTACTGTGAGCAGATTTTGCGTCACAACATTTAATATTTAAGCTTATAATCAGCAAAGAATATGTTTTCTGAAACACACAATTATTTAACAAGTTTTCCAATTATGTAACATATTTTTACCTGTGAATTAAGTAGTGAGTGACCATGACTGTGAAATTCTTGAGTAAATAATTGGTAAAAGTATTGGTATTTGTGTTGCTGTTGCATACACTGACAGGCAGAAGGCTTTGATTGAATCCACACCACACTGCAGCTGAGGTCATGTGTTGATGTGTGTCACGCCAGCGGCTCGACAGGGCCTGTGGGCTCTTTTCACTTCAAAGCTCAAAGTATTTAACAGGATACTCACGGCTGCTGACTCCAAACATCAAATGCTGGTCCACTGTCCACCAACTTTCTAATCCTTTTGCCTTCCTCTTTTTACACATCTCTCTTTAGAACAGATACAGTAGGCACATTCCTGACATCAAGCCTGCTCCTGCATAATGTGAGTCAACCAGAGACTGACCTCAGTGTTTGAGCTGCACTGGCTGTTATGAGGATGCTCAAATCGCTCAACAATTAATGTGTGAATAAGCAGGGTGCCAGGGAATGAACAGTGTAGAATGTCCTGCTTCATGAATGATGTAGCAGCTTTACAGCAGCACCACGGACTATCTATGCAACACAACACCTACTAAATATGACACCATACAGTCACTTTATTTTCACACATATATTTATGTCATGTCCAATTGCTAGGAAATGACAAATCAAAAAAATATATAAAAATAACAAGTTTAACAGCATGTTACAATAGTATATTGTGTGTAAATAGTATAGTACTGTCCTCAATATGGACCTGTATGAACAAAACCCTCCACTATTATCAATGAAGCTCATTATCACCATTCTATTCAGCACTAAAGTTACAATTGTAAAGAATAAGTGTATACAATAGCCAGATGAATACCACATGATCATGGAGAGGTGCATGTGGGAAACTATCAACTCAATCAACTGCACTATACTTAATTCTTTCCATTTAAAGGGGACATATCATGCAAATTCCACTTTGTTAGTGCTTCTACAGGTTAATGTGGGTATCTGGCATGTCTACCAACCCAAAAACTGTGGGGAAAAAACACTCGCGCGTTTTGTTATAGTTCCTCTAAGTCAGAAACGTCATGCTTGAGTGACTCGAATGAGCTTCCTGTGTATTGTGTCGTAACAATACACTGGAAGTCTCCCTACATGGCTTGGCCCACCCCCCACCTCATCCCCCCCGCCCCCCCACACTCGTTACGCCGGGTTTACACCGGACGCAGCGAGGCTGCGAGGCAGCGCAGCGCCGTTCCCAAGCGCGCAGCCGCCTGGCTGTTCACACGGGACGAGCATTTCTCCGCTGGTCAGCCCGCGATTCACTCACATGTGGCATTTGTCTGGATCGTTGGGACTGGGAGGCTGCAGCAGTTGCTCGGGCGTGACCGCTCGCTCTCCTGGAATTTGTGTCAACACCACACAGCCAGCAGTGTGGAAGACTTCCGCAGTGTTCAGCACTACTGTAACACTGGCACAAACACACAGAGCCCCCCCACCCCGTTATGCCGGGTTTACACCGGACGCGGAAGCGCCGCTGCGAGGCAGCGCAGCGCCGTTCTCAAGCGCGCAGCCACCTGGCTGTTCACACGGGACGTGCATTTCTCCGCTGGTCAGCCCCATAGACTGTATATATAAGGTCAGCCCGCGATTCTGCTTTCTCCGCTTGTTGTTGTACCTGTTGAATGTCGGGGTTCGGGGGTAAATGATGGTCTTCATAGCCCCCGCCCCCCCCCCCTCTCTTTCTCTCTCTGTCTGTCTGCTTGTGTGCTTGTAGTGGATGGGCAGAGGGGGACATTTAATTATGTGATTGGGAAAATTAAAACTCCAGGACAACAGAAGGGGAATACAAAGTATGGGATGCATATTTGATAATTTATATCATATAAAATATGTAATTTATATCGTTTAAAATCATGGGGGAAGAGGGGGGAGGGGGGAGCTGGCTCATTAGCATTTAAAGGAACAGGCACTCAAAACAGGTCACTCTGTGGAGGGCTGTTTTAGACAGGGTAAAAAGGGTGCTGTTTTATATGATCCTTGTGGTATTTTGACCAAAGTATGTTACAGACATTTCATTAAGACCCCAAGGAACCATATCAACTTGTGGTAAAATGGGCATGCTATGTCCCCTTTAAATTTTCATCGGCATAAAAAGAGAATTAAACTGTAGAGCACCAACTTCTTTTACAAAAAAGCAGACAAATTAGCTGTCAGAAGTTATTTTGATAAATGAAGAAAATAATACATTTAGAAAATAAAAATATAGCCGCCAATGATGTGTCATCAGAACACCACTGTCAACATTGCAGGGGTGTACACATGACTGGGAAAGTGTTGAGTAAAGCATGCAGGTGCAACACACTGTTATTGGCTGCACTGAACCAGTGTGTAGAAGACAGTTGTAGTAGAAACTGGTTTCACATATGAGCTGAACAACATTGCAGTTTTCTTTAAGTGCTAATGTCTGTCATTTACTGGCCTTCTTGATAATGTACATCCCAGACCTTACACATCAATTCTGCCTGGCCTGAAGTATGGCAATGACACTGTACTTCCATTTAAAAATAAAAACAATCCCATAAGTTGTTTGTGCAAGCAGCGTTTTACAACCTATGATTTTATTGTCAAGTTTCAGCAAATGCTCCAAAACAACATGCCCTCAAGTGACAGAGCCCTCTAGTTGCTTTTGTAGAGACAACAAAACACATGAGGAAGTTAGGGTATGTTGTTCAAGCCACAAACTCTACCCAAGGAGGACGTTGGGGTGGAAGTGGGAGTCAAATGTCTTATGGATATATGATGAAACATGACTCAGCATGCCAACGGCCTTTTTTTTGGTGTTCAGAAATCTATTTTGGTTGATAAGAAAATCACTGTATTCATTCTGTAAACTTTCCTCCAGCTGCTGTTTAGGAAAGTTCTTGCTAAAATGATGAAGTGACTGTTTGTTTAAACCAATTTGTTATTTAGACATTTGTTTTATTTTCATCTGCAACGAATCAGCAGCACTCCCTGCAGCAGTGGAAGTTTTTAATAACGCTCACACACATACAATCCCACGCCTACAAGGACACGTGTATGCGACAGACTAAGCGCCATGGTAACCATCAACAGGCCTGACACTTGGCACTGCTCAGCTGAGGCCTTGTCCACCTCCCCCTCACCATCTCGTCAGCAGACTCTTAAATGTGATGTGAAAGAAGAGCTCCGTTAAAGTTGCATGTGGTGGTAACAGTTTGGCAGACTGAAGCTATGCAGCTATGATGCTGTTTCGATCTGCATCGATTTCAGGTGATCTGACCACACATGGACAGCTCTCAGCTTCAAGATTAATTGAGGACAGATTTGAGATCCGATCATTTAGATCACATTCGGAGGTGATCTGCGACACATGTGGGCCACAGTGACATTCTACTTTTCCTCAGGAAAACCCATCAAGTTTTTCCCTTAGAAATGCAACAGCACATAAGTGATGAAATGAAAATGATTTGAACAAATGGAGCGACGCCTGCGAGCTAGTTCAGGCAGCCAACTCATGCAGTGGTGAGTTATGGCTTAAAGATGATTTTAATATTCAACGAATCTTCCTCTGTCTCACTGTTCTTTGTCATATCTTTTCACCAATAAAAATATAAAATGTAATGTAATGTAACCATTATCAGCTTCCATACTGACCAAGCTTTATATCACCATTTTTTCATATTGTTTTATTCTTTTATAGCAGTTTTGTGAGGAAAAAAAATGCTTGCAGTGCAATGGTGAACATTCTCTACAGACTGCAGGTTATAAATCCATCTTTTTAGAAATCAAGCCTTAGAGCTTTATTGGAGTGTTGAAATTATCCCTCACCCAAAGGCCGCCATAATCCCCAAATTCCTTAACAAATTGAGCACAATTTTAAAGTTACGTTGTAGTGGTAAGTTTTCAAAATGTCTTTCATCCAGTTATTAAATAACCAGTAATGTTTTCCACTGTGCAATTGATTATTTCTCTCTACCAGAGAACTCTATTGATGTCAAAAAAACTAATTAATTAAAAAGACATCACAGAGCTAAACTGTTGTACTGGCTGTCGTGTTCCTTCATTACCATTAACATGCACATGGTACTGTAGTTTGACTTGACTGAATCACACTACACCCTGCTGCCCCAAATATCAAATGTGTAATCCACCTCTAAAAATAGTCCCAGATGACTTCCTCCTGTTTGAGTAATGCTTGTTGGAAACCAGCTGTTTTAGGAAATGTTGGACTTTTTAAGAAATAGAACTATAATCCTCTTTTTTGTCTTTAGTAGGAAAACAGCTGTTTTGGGACTGAGATCCACAACGTAGAGACGCCACCAGCTATAGACACACATTGTTGGTCATGGTGTTTTCATAGAAGTTTCTGACACTAAAAATATTTATTTTAATTTGTATCCATAAACCTGAAATGGTATACCCCATGTACCTCCTTTAAAGGGCGAGAGACAGAAGTAGATTTAGATTTAGTTTCTGTCATGTGCACTATATATTGTTGAAATGATTTTTCTCAAAATTAATTAGAGCAATCAAATACGTTTTTTTTAAAAAATGTTTTGCTTGTACATTAAATTCCTCTTTAACCTACGAGGGCAGTTCCTCCAACAAACCGTAGAGCTATAAGTCTTACCTACCATCATCATGTCGTAGATCATCCACACAGAAATCATATCCAGAGAACAGCTTCCAAATATCAGACAGAAGCTAACCACACAGATACTGCTATACTGTCCGTATGGTGATGCTTTGATGGAATGATGAAGTGCTTTGTGTGGAGAGTTGTGTTAAATACACACACACACACACACACACACACACACACACACACACACACACACACACACACACACACACACACACACACACACACACACACACAAAAACACAGGAGTATTGGCAGAACTGTCATTAAGATGAGCCTGAGTGGAGATGGGGCACCCTGAGGCTGTTTTCTAATGGCAGACACACACTGTGCGTCAATCCCG
This sequence comes from Hippoglossus hippoglossus, assembly GCF_009819705.1. Lineage (NCBI taxonomy): Eukaryota > Metazoa > Chordata > Actinopteri > Pleuronectiformes > Pleuronectidae > Hippoglossus > Hippoglossus hippoglossus. The sequence continues at coordinate 713,467 of NC_047170.1, forward strand.
AACAAAAGTGTTAGTTCCATCTAACGATGAGGGTCATAACTAGATCCAATAAAAAAAAGAGTACTACTGTTTTGAAACTTTACAACTAATTACCTAATGACATTTTCACAAACAAGCAAGTTGGGAGAAACAGTTTAAAGAGGAGGCTGACCACCAAACAAAGAGAGTTCCAGTTTCCTGTAGGTCCATCAGTGTTAATATCTGTGCGATTGTGAAATCAAGATGGACTTTGTGGCTCTATTAGGGAGCCAAACTGGCTCTACTCCTTTCTGACAGCCATCCAATGTATTTGGCAGGACTACAACAGCGGAGCCGCTACCCTATAGTCCCAAAAACACAAAAGTCTGTTCCTAGCTGACTGACAGACTGACTGATTTGCTTACTGACTAATCACTGAAGTGTCAGCACAGACACTTCATCATCTGTCATAGATTTTGTGGGGCGTTCAAGGCTCATGCAAAGTCTGGGCTTAATTTACATTGGTTGGATATCAAACGTGGTGGTTGGGGATTGACCCGATCATGGTTGGTGATTGGGTACAGGCCTGTGACTTTTGGATTATTCAGTCCCATGCTCCAAACCCTAGCCACTAATCAGAGTGTCACTCCCGTTGATCCAATCGACTAACACAAAGAAAACCAATCCAATAAAAAGACTTAGTACTTGTTTGGGCCTATGGGTTAGGATTTGTGTAGTCTAAGCTTTATTGTGTGAGTAAAATAAATTTGCACTTATGCCTGTAGTTGCTGGTGGTAACACAGAATTCTGGGTCCAGTAAAGACATCGACTGTGTTGTGAAGCTGAAGCAGAAATTCTGCACAAGTAGTGACTTAATACATTATTTTGTTGGAATGAAGCCATATTCATGCACTCCAGAATACAGTTATCCACAGATATATATTAAATTAAAAATCGTCCATATTCATATAAAAAAGAAACTTGATTTCTGTAATTTGTAACTAAAATAACACAAAGTACCTTCTAAAAGTCTGAATACGTTGGTTTCCATATCTGAATTTCAATATTTGTAAAAGTATGCCCCATTCACTCTGTGAGAGAACGCTCTGTTCTTTCTGTCTTTCCTTATTCGTTGTCTCACTGTGCTGTCAGCCTGCTTCAGTGCCGTTACACTGAGAAGAGGCATCCCAGTTGCTTCCATCACTGCTGCAGTTATAAAGACACAGCCACACTTCCACTTAAATCTGAGAGAAACAAATAACCTTGAAATGGATCACCTCTTGTACTAGTGGAAGCAGGGGAAGCCTAATGTGCATGACGCCTATGTGTGCTATGTTACATGACACATGAATAAGGCATCTTTCAGTGTTTTTTTTTAATTCAACTGGATGTGAACAGCCTCTCCCCTTTGATGTACTAGGCAACAGCAATAATTTCTGATCTGATTTTAGTCCATCCATATTATAACAGGTGGGTTTTGGAATTCTATTCTACTATTAAAAACAATAACTTCAATGAGTGTGTTTACCCTCCATTATAACACTGCTTTCTTCTTCATTCTGAATAAATATATTCAGAATAAAACCAGATGAAAATATGTGGGCTGTCAGGACTTTATATTCCTTCAAAGCAGCAGAAACTGAGAGAGAAACATTATTGTCTCATTATTCCCTCACTCACACACCCCCACACACACCCCCCCACACACACACACACACACACACACACACACACACACACACACACACACACACACACACACACTGGTGTTCACATAGAAGCCACTCTTGAATGCAGATGATGGCCTGACTGTGCTCCCTCCCTGTACTTCATCCTCAGTGTCAAGAGCTGTAATGCATGATGAGCCTGTCAAACCGATAGAAAAACAATTCTGCTGTGGGCTAATAACTTAATCTGTGTGTGTGTGTGTGTATGTGTGTGTGTGTGTGTGTGTGTGTGTGTGTGTGTGTGTGTGTGTGTGTGTGTGTGTGTGTGTGTGTGTAAACAGGCACTGACACATGTAAGAGTTGTCATTACTGGTTGTGAACACATTGAAAACACTGATTTCATTCCTCTCTATACACTAAGAATTCACATGCCATTATTGCAGCGGATTGTGCAAGACACCTGCTGGGTTAACTGCAAATAAAATACCATACTAGCAATTAAGAAATACACACCATCAATATTTTCTCTGTGTCTAAAGACATCTCTATCCAAAAATATCAGTGTGGCACACTGCACTGTGAGACATGTTCCTCCATTAGCATGCAAACACATATTGTAGATTATTTTGAATCCCACATACACTGCTCTGCTGCCAGGAAAAAAACACTAAAGCACAAAATGAGCAAAATCTACAGCTGAAATATATCCCCCAACAAATGCAGCAAATAATTATCCTGTAGACAATTCAGGAAAACTCCACAGAGAGAGTAGAGGAGTCATAAACAAAGATACAACGTCACTGATTTGAGATTTGAGCAAAATAATAAAACTATGGGATAACATTAACCGGTACCTTTAATGCAATGGGAAAAAAAATACTGAATGATGGATATGCAATACATGCTACCCTGCCTGTATTGACTTACAAGACACTTAACAGCAAAAACTGAGAATAACATGTCTGATAAGCATGAATTTCTCAACTGAGAACTCATGGACCAGATAAAACGCTTATTGGAGTGTGGTTTGGTGCATGGCTGAGAATACAGGCACAACTGCAACAAATATTAAAGACTCAGTTCACATATTATAACTGAAGAACTTACTGTCTCACTACCCCCCCATACACACACACAGTATACTGCAGCTAGCCAATACACAGCTTTGATGGGAGGCTTGCATCCCTCCGTTCACATCGATACCAAACACATGATGATAATGATTATGATGATGATTTACATTTCAGCAGCCACAGCAAACACAGCAGTGGATCAATACTCTGACAAAAAGGAAATCTGCAAACTTTTGGATGCGTGTGTGGGTGTTAATGGACCTACCTGAGACAGTGTGGTAGGCTAACGCAGAGAGCTCTGCTCTGTTTCTGAGTGCAGACTCTCACTGGCAGCTCTGCATGGCTGCTGCTGCTGCCTCTGATTGGGTGGCTGGTGGAAGGGGGGTGTACTGGAGACAACCAATACTAGAGTGTTCTCTGATGCACACAGGCAGAAAGAAGCTCATCTTGTGCTCATACACACATTCTATCCTGCAGTGGGACTGATTTGAACCTCTCACTTTCTTTTAGTTACACCTAGGTTTATTTATTTAACTAAAGTGTTTTGATTATACACCAGGTCACCAGTCTGTCACCGGACTTACACATTTTGGAGAGGCCAGTTATAGGCTGCATGTCTTTGGACTGTGGGAGGAAGCCAGAGTACCTGGAGGTGACCCATGCAGACAAGTGGACACAATGCAAACTCCAAACGATAGGCCCTGGTCTGTTGTTATGAACACAGCACTAACATATTACAATCTTTAAAGTTGATATCAGTGGCGACTGGCTAATACGGGGCGCTGGGGCGCTGCCCCTCCAACATCCTGAGACAAAAAGCTATATAAAAATGTAAAATACAATTTCATAATAAGATTTTACTGCTCCTGGGGAGCATTCAATATAAGTTGTTTTCAAATTGTATTTGGTTAATTTCTGTCTAAATACATAATACTTCTTGAGGTGGGGCAGCGGCCAAATGGATGTGAATATGGGTCCTTTATACTTTTGGCAACCACGGGACCTTAGGCTGGTCTTTAATTGGTTGTTGCAGATTTTCCACAGGACTCAGCTATCTGGACACTCCAACTGTTATTTACAGCCAATGGTATTGATTTACGTTTTTTTGATCTAATGTTAATGTGATTGGTTAACCCTTCGAAGCCTTCTCAGGTACATCTGCCGTCACTGAGTTACTTCCGCTGCGAGCTGACCGGCAAAGATATGGAGACTTCAGTGGGAACTGCGGCAAATCCGTTGATTTCTTTACAAAAACACCCCAACAAGAAAAAAGAGGATAAAGGAGCATGGTCCGGACCGACCCGATTTACAGACTAGGCAGCAAGTGATGAGGACGAGCTTACACCTTCTCCCGCTCTTGTTTTGAGAAACAGAGGTGGCTAACTTGATGTGGTGACGGAATGTCTATTACTGCTTCCCCTGTTAGCTGTTTGAACACAGGATCTGTTGGCACAGAGGTCCTGTGGATAACGACAGGGGTGCGAGACCCAAAACATTTCTCTGAAAAATACAAACAGCCTGAAAGTTGCCACAGTCACTTAGACACACGTGGCAAAACAAATTCCGGCAGGCTTAGCGTTGCTCAGCAGCTCATGACGGCTACAGGATTGGCATATTGTGTGTTGTGTTATTTTCATTGAGTCTGGCTTCAGTTCGTTTGAATATCAATATCCACCCTAAAACAATGAAAAGATAGATTTTGCTTGTCGTAATCCAGAGACCTCACTTTGAACAGTTATCTTCAAAACATGTTTGGAGGTTGTGATCACACTTTGATGTGTTCATAAAGAATGTACTCCTGTACATACACAATGTGTTACTGATTTCACTTAATTCATAATGAATGGAATATGTATCACTTTATGAAACAGAGAATAAAGATTTCGCTATTAACGAGGCCTGTGTGTCCCTGTTCCTAAGTGCACTCGTTAAATAGCAAAACAGATTAACAGCAAATGTTGAATTTCAGTTTCATTAATAACAATGAATGGCCCGCGGTTTCTCACTTTTCAGATTTTTTTCTTACATAAGGAATTGCTGTTACATAACTGTATCCTTTAAGCATGGTATCTAAAGTGCCATCTTGTTTTTTCCACCCTCCTCCGTGTTTTTCATAATGCCACAGACAGACACTGAGAGGAAGGGAAGGCAACCAAGGACAAGTGTATTACATGAGGAACAGAACAGAACAACAACATTCAGCTCAGTCAGCTGTCAGCCCTTGTGTCCATCATGGTTCTTTTCATTGTGACTCACAGATCTGTCCTTGTTTTGGTCCAAGCTTTAGGTTTTTGCATTCAATTATTTCACACAATTATTTCATTCATTAAATTAAACATATTATAAATAATTCACTTGTGTGCCATTTCTAGCTCTTGTAGTTGTATTGTCTAAAATCTAATATAGCTCATTTTAACAGCAATTACTTGTATTTGCATGAAGGAAGGAAAGGAGACTTTTGATGTTGAGTTTGAAATCAATAGGAGGGCACTGGTGCCAAAAACAGCACTGTCACAGTTAGTTGGTGAAGAAATCATTTTAATCAGAAAGTAATAGCACACAGGTCAGTTAGTTTACACAGTTTAAACCAACAAATACAGAACCTTTTGGCACCACTTTAAAAATAAAGCCTATTTGATGAATATTTCAATGTTGTATAAATACCTTTATTAATTATTTTTTTCCTTATATAGCAAAGTATGTGGACACCTGTCACTTGTGACATAATACATGATTCTGACAGAATGGGCATTTATATAAAGCCAATGTTTCCAACCTTTATTTCAGTCTCTCCACATGGCTGCAGGGATTTCATCTCTTCTAACCTCAAGAGCATTAATCAGTTAAGCCTTGGCTCATAGTCGACATTTTAGTTCATCCCAAAGATGTTGGATGGGTTTGAGGTCAGGACTCTGTGTAGACCAGTCAAGTTCTTCCAAAGCAATTTGGAGAAAATTACAAACCTGGAAGAACATTAGTGACTAAAACATCACTTTATTCTATGTCTTAAGATTTCAACTAAGGGATCTTAACTTAGGAAAAAACAACCATGATTAATGTCAGAGTACAAGTCTGCGTACTTTTGGTTGCATAGCCATCCAGGCACAAACGCGGCTCCGGAGGAGAATATCAGAGGATATTTAGGCTAAAAACGTGGTGTAAAAGATACCGTTTCAAGTCGAATTTGAATGTCGGGGCTTACAGACACTTGGATGACACCACAAGAGCAGTATGGAGGCATTTTGTGTTTTTATTCTCATGTTTTTTTTACGATTGAAGAAGTGGCCTGAAACTCCAAAAGTATTTTGTGGACTAAAACACTTCACCCACCCCTCCATCGGTATAGTGGTGAGTAGATAATAAGTGAATTTTCACTTTTGGGTAAACTATCCCTTTTAATGTATTAGTAGGTATCAATGTATTATATTATGTAAATATATGACATTTAGTTTTAGACTTTGTAGAAAGCAAGTCAGTCACTAATGATCAGAAATGTTAATCTAGTATTGTAAAAAGAAAAGTTTCAGTTGTTCAACTGCATTGATCAGGCTGTGCTGACGTTAATGTGACTAAGTAGTGTGTAATGAAACTAATTTGCCAGGAGGTGGCAATAAAGCTTTCTGAATCACTCAGGCACAAGGACTGACTGACACAATATATGTGACATAGATTGCAGAAAAAAAGAAAGAAAGAAATTCTATTACTAGATTATTTCTTCAGTCATGCTGTTTCCAAGCAACCTGTCTCATCTTCCCGTTGAGCAGAGTTTCATCTTCTCCATATTGATGCTGCCTGTGTTTGCTGACACATCCATCGCTTGTCCCTGCAGGTAGGGACTCTGTTTTCCAGGCCTATGGATAAATGTTGGCTTATGGAGCTCCAAATCATCCCAGTAGGTATCTTCAATAATGTCTCTGCAGCCTGTAACCTTCGCTATGCCCACTTTGGGTTGGAAGACTTTACTCTTGTATCCCTCCGGGTGGTATGAGAGACACTCCTCCCCATCACTTTCATTTTTAACATACTTGGCCTTGTCATCATCATCATCATCATCCTCATCATCATCATCAGCGATGATGATCAGTTCAGCCTGGATGTCTTCCTCCTCATACTCAGCATTCTCATAGCCCATGAAAATCATTGTGACAGGAGCTGATTCTAGCTCATCTACCAGGTTCAGAGAAGAGGTACTCTCTGCACAGAAGGGTCTGTTAAAATCCCTTGAGCTCTCGATCAAGGTATCAGGGTCACCTTCAGACTTGAGGCTGCCAAGTGAAGGACTGTGGCTATCTACAGCCCTGTAGACCGGTTGAATGGGTGCTGGCATTTCTTCAGACCTGGCTTTAATTGAGACCAGAGCTGCTGTGTTTAGAATGCTACCTGTTGTGTAGTTGGTGAGTCCTTGTGGAGTTTTAGCACTAATGTCAGGTTGTGGAATTACACGTTTGTCACTCTTTGATTGTTCTGGAATGTGGAAGAAGGGCAGCTTGGTTTCTTCTCCAGATTTTTGGAATCTTGTCATGGAGTCTTGTTGGACGAGGCTAGGGCTCGGGGTCTTGCTCTGGGTTTTCCATCCCTCTAGGTCATTTCTATGCTGGTTTTCCTCTGTGAGGACTTCAGTGCTGGTTCTGGATGAAACAGCACTCTGGGAGGGGCTACGGCTGGGTGTTGGGCTTTGCGTCTGTGTTTGATTTGGTGTCCTAGGTGTTGAAGGCCTGCTGCTGCTTTTGTAGGGTAGAGAGTAGACAGGCTGATGGTACTGCACCTCTGTGGGGATGTTCTTATCTGTAGCCTGACGTAGCAGCTCTTCTACCTCTGTGGTCGTCATCTCTCCAACTGCTCCACTGTCCATTTTGCTTCCATCTGGATGCAGTGCATAAACAGACTTGCGCCCGTCATCGTACACTTTTAACCCCCTTCCTTGGATAATGTCTGGGGTGATAGATGCTGTAGAGACTACTTGGCTTTTGCCTGTTCTCTTATCATGCTCCACATTGATCTCCATCGCAAATGTAGCTGGAATGGAGAAAAGAGGAAGATGAAGATCTCTGGACAAAGACCGAAGAATAAATATGGTTCAATGACATTTTTTACTGAGAATGTCTTTGTTTTAGATTCTCAATTAAAAAGGGACAAACACAAGTGATGCACATTACTTACACATCAGATCAATGTAAGACTATGCCCTGTTCGACTATCAGGGTCTTTTTGAAAATGTCATCATTAACAGATTATTGGAAAGAAAATAGATGATAAAATTAACTGTTAATTGTGGCCCTACATCAAATAAGCATGGCTTGATCAACATGAAATCTCTACTGTTGAATAGAGTTTTTTATGTAAACTATCTTGCAGATAAAACCTAATGTGGAAATAAAAATAGTCACAAACAGCTTTATTGATATCTCTAGGGGTGTCCCCCAAGATCCAATGCTAGCCTATTTCTTATTTTAAACCAAACTTATTCCCATCTTACTGCCAGATTTTGAAAAATATATATAAATTCATATTCTAGGAGCAGACACAATTTAAAGAGAGTCATACTACAAGTACTTGGGTATTTGGGTGGATATTAGGCTCTCACATAACGTGCATATTAGGAACATAGTGAGGCAATTAGTTAAAAGGCTGGGTATTTATTACTGACAACAAGGCTCACTTGTACTGTAACGTAGACTATGGTGACATTACTTATAAGCATGCTGCCCCCTCTGCCCTGTCCAACTACTTGTTCTGTACACATCACTGTGTACTTCATGATCACATTTCCTGGCCTTCACTAAGTCTTAGGATACATCATCATTGGTGTACTTTTATCTGGAAAGCCATATTAGGTAAACTCATATCTTTGTAATCTCCTTTCACTCACTTACTACTGCAATGGTTTTTGCTCCAATAGTTGGCTGCTCTACAAGGTACGCAGGATTTACTTAGAACTTGGTAGAGCAGCTTTTTACTCCAGAACTCAGGGTTTCTTGACTGTTTTCATATCCTTTACTTCTATAATTTTGGTAACCTTTAAATGTTATGCTATCTTGGCCAGGTCCCCCTCTAAAAATGTCGATCTCAAGGAACTTCATGGTTAAATAAAGGTTAATTTAAGTTAAATTAATAAATAAATAAAGTAATCCAGTGTGACAATATTCTAGGTTGTCTATATGTAGATCGACCTTTTGGATTTGTCTGTTACGACTCTGATGAAGGCACAGTCATATCCCAACGTGAGTCTCCTTGAACTACTGAAAGCTACAGTGAGATCTAATTTCTTCCTTCGAGTTTTGAAAAACCAGGAGCAGTATTCAGTCAGATCCAGCAGAAAGCTCAAGAGTGCAAAATGGATGTCTGCACAACAATGAAGCTGAGAGACAAAGCTGTGACATTGGTGGTGAACATCAAAATATGTCCGAAGCTTAAATTGTGCTCCTTATCTATCCCACTTGTCTCTAGTCAGATTTTCAGTACATTAACTTGACAGTTGAATGACTGGTCAGGAAAGCATCCTATATTTTTCAGCCATTCTAATAGTTATATGAGACTTATACCTTTCTTTGTTTCTTCACTTCCAGGCTTACATATAGGAGGGGTTTCTGCTGGTGTAAGTGGGATGAATGATGGGATATCTGGGAGTGGTGAGGGAAGATGATGTGTCACATCTGAGAAGAAAAACAATGCCCGTGAAATACAAGAAAACATGCTAAAAGTCAAGATTTTTAATATGTCGAATGTAAGGATCCTGTATACCAAGGTGTCAAATCATTCATTTGGTATGGTTTATGACACAGGTATTAATCATTTATCATAAGATTTATCTTGCCGATGGGGACATAATTAACATAGTAATGCTCATTCCTTTTCTTGCTGAGAGCAGGACGTTCACGTGGATATCAATCTCATTGAGATGCAGCATCTCATTTTCAAGTGGATCCTAAACATCAGGAAACAGCTAGTCCGTTTCAGTCACACCTCTAAAGCCCACTATTACACATTGTATCTTGTTATATATGAACAAACATGTCAAAAAGACTATTTGTGCTGGGTGAATAGACAAACTGTTGTTTGTGAAGTAATCGCCCCAACTCTAAAACTGCAAACTGCTGTATTTACATGGTTTGTTTGTAGATATAACAATCACATTTGATGAACTTTAAACGTGTTGGTAGGAGTAATTGTAAACATTGAACAGAGCCAGACTTGCATTCCCCACTCTTCATGAAAAGAGATTGATATCATATGAACATCTTAACATCTCATCTGAAAATGTGAGCAAGAAAAACATGGCTGTCTGAGTCTGAATAAACAGTAAAGATGAAATGAAGTATTCAAGATTGTTAGTATATGTCAAAAATGTCAAATCTGACATAAAACATAAACCATAAACATATCGTTATTAGATGACTGGATACTCTCAGATCAATTAATATGTTAATACAGCTTCGTCTTACATATCATGTTAATATTCCGGAAAAAATGCTGTCACATCAACAAAAAAAAAAATTCAAAAGAAATGTTTACCTGCCTGGTAATCTGCATTGAGCTCCTACATGTGAAGACAGAGTGGGGTCAAAGTGGTGACAGCAGCAGGAAGTCATCATCACAGCAGTGCTACCGAGCAATGGTGTTAAGCATCAGCAGTCCAGTACTGCGACATGTTAAAGTCACAGTTATTCCACTGTGTCTTTAAGACTACATACAGGCAATGGTTAATCATGCATATTAGTCCTGGTACACTGCACACCGGCCATGTTAGAAATCCATGTACCTCCCACTCTAATTAGTCAAAGCACCCCCCCTGTGTACCAAAGCAGACCCACACAGTTTAGAGAGTGCATCTTATTAGAAATAGGCAGAAATTAGAGGAAATGCCACAGGATGCATAAGGAAAGTAGAACATTATCAGATATGAACTCAGTAGTAAATATTAATAAAAGGCCCTTGGATCTATTAGTTTACTTGAAACCTCGGTTTGTTTGTTGTAAAAGAGTTTTTTATATATTATCTGAATTTTCGACAACATCCAACATAATTATAAAAATATTGTGTTTAAGCTAATGCATGCAGTGGACTGTGTTGTGTGTATGTAAGTTTTTGTCTGACTCCAGGTGACACACATGTTGCTGTGATACTCTCGATGGCCAACTGGAAGTTACAGTGAGATTATCAACAACATGAGCAGGCGGCTCGGGAGGTAGAGCGAGTCGTCCACTAACTAGGTTGTTTGTTCCCAGTCTCCACAATCCTCATTCCGAAGTAAGAAACTGAACCCCAAAGTGGGATTGACGTGTGACAGAGACAGCGCTAGGCAAAGATGCACTGTAAGATTGTGTGTGTGAATGGGTGAAGGGCAAAACTGAACTGTAAGTTGCTTTGAGTTTTCAAGAAGATAAAGCGCTGAATAACTTACCATGTTGTAGTTTTGTTTTGTTCATGTTCAGTTGTAGCAAACTGCTAGTATCTATAGTTTATCAGAGTTGTTAAGAAACAATACACATGCAGACACGATGGGTGACACAATGGATATGAATACAGTTGCAAACTGTATAATAACGTTAAAGACACAATAATAATGTGTGTAAAAATATAGAATTGTGTAATAAGATTGAACATGCTGATGGTGCCGTATCATCCAGCAACAGAATGTGGTGACCTATCAGTTATGTGCAAGTTATGTGCACTATATCTCTATTTCCTATCATCTGTCTACTAGAATTATATTGGTGACTGTTAAACCTTTGAGCTCATAGATCTGTTATTAGAGCTGACCAAACTGGATCAGGTTTCATCATCTTAGAACCTGAAGCAACATGTACGGACCAATCCACCCCCCTGAGCTGAGGCCCCCAACTGGTACGATATATTTGCCCTGGGTGTTGTCTCTCCAGCTATTTACAGGCTCTCCTGCCGTATAGCTGAAGGTTGTTGGAGCATTTTACAGCCTGAAATAAATACCTGCAGGCTTAAAAAATCATTAAATCTTAACTTTTATTACATTTTGATATGCCAGAAGGGATCTAATGTCTACAGTGAAAAGGAAACTACAATGATTTTAAATTGGTGTTGTCGTACAGAAGTTTGCCCAGCTTTTCTATTTAGCTTTTTTTTAATTATCATTTAAGTGTCATTGTCACTTAATTGTGACTTAACTTAAAGAGCTAAAAGCAGTGATCTAACTTTTTCTCAGCAGGACATAATATTTAACAACTGAAAAGCACAATTTCAACTGCAGATTAAGTGAACAGGGTTTTATATATCAGTGACTGTATAGGCAACATATCTGGAAATGTAGGAGGAGCAGTATTTCAAGAATACACAGCCATGTTGGGACTTCACTCTCACACCAGGAATCGGTAAATAGCAGTTTGTTAATACCTTATAGAGGACTGTTAGATCATCCTGCTTCATTGCCTCAAGGTGAAAAAATATTTTAGCATTATTAGAAACCATGATCAGCAAGGAACACAGCAATGTTAGTACTATTACAGCAAGCAGAGTATTAAAAGGCAGCCAGTTGATTTGAGCCTACCTTTATGATGTCCTCAGCGGTCCTCTCCACCTCTTTTAACCGCTTCAGGACGACTTCTTCATTGGCAGATATGTTAAGCTCCTGATCCTCCAAGGTCTTAATCTCCTCCTCTTTTCTGAACAAGAGAATTATAAACTGTATTGATTACAAGAACAACATTTTCAGCAGGTTTTAACTACCAGCAGCAGTCGATAGTGTATAAACCAGCAAACCACACTCGCTTCAGTGCTTTTTTCCATGGCATTCTGGGTAGTTTTACTGTGTTTTCTTATAATGAATTTCCAACAGAAACTGATTTAAAACATGGCTTTGTACTTGGATGTGTAATGTTCTGCTGTGAGGTGTAGAGCTAAATATCAGGTTAAGTGTAATGTAATGTAATGTTGGCAGTTAGCTGTAGCTACAAATAAACATTTTCAGTGGATCGTTTTATTGGCATATTTTAATATATTTAATAAATAATTTCCGTACCCATAATATTATCTTTTCAACCTGAGGGGTCCAGTTTTTCTCACTTAGTAAGCAGGTAGATCTTTTTTTCGTTCTCTGTCTTTTAATAAGCTTTTAACGAGGAAGAATAGTAAACTCACTGCTGAGCATATTGAACAGTTCAATATGGGGAGCTCCACTGCGACAAGCTACTGAAACTCAAATGTGGATCTTGTTGCTATCAGTGTTTCATAACCCAGTTTGTGTGATCATTCTGCTGGTTTTGCGTTTCAGAGTTTGACCTGAGTGACTCAGAAGTTTCTCACTATTATAATGTTTTAGTCAGCGTGTCTGTCTGCTCTGTCCGGTGTGGGCTGTGCTGTGGGAGTTTAAGAGGGCAGGGTACCTGAGGATGTGGCTCTGCAGCTGATCACTCTGCTGCTGTTCATCCTGAATCTGAAGCCTCGTGGCCTCCTGTTCCTGCTCTGACTGCTGACTCAGGCCGTCCATCAGCCAATGCTCCCTCAAGGCTTTCTTCTGTTAGTCAAACACACCAACACACAGGAACCTCAGCTTTTTATGCAAACATTATTGAGCATTGTATTTACATTTTAAAAGTTGTCTGTGTCACAGGGACACCTACTTTGTTCTCCCTTTCAGCCTAGCCGCCATTCTCTTTCCCCAAAGGGACAGTTCACCCCAAAATGAAAATTAACTCATTATTGACTCAGCACTATGCCGATGGAGGGGTGGGTGAAGTGTAAGAGTCCACAAATGTTCGAGTGAAACACTTCTGGAGTTTCAGGGGTAAACAGCGTTGCAGCCAAATCCAATACAATTGAAGAAAATGGCGACCACTTCTTTAAATGTAAGTAAATGACAGAAAAAAAAACATAAAATGCCTCCATACTGCTCCTGTGGTGTCATCCAAGTGTCCGTAAGCCCCGGCACTCAAATTCAACTGGAAATTATGTAATTTAGACAATGGTTTTAGCCTAAATATCCTCTGTTACTGCTGCAGTAACTAGGAGTAGGATAACAGAGGCATTTTATGTTTTGTTCTGTTGTTTTTTTCTATATTTGAAGAAGTGGTCCCCAGTTACATCAACTGTATTGGATTTGGCTGCAACGCTGTTTACACCTGAAACTCCAAAAGCGACACACACGTCACGCACTGCTCCTGTCCACTAGATGCCCTCAGAGCTTACCTTACTTAGTACAGTAAATTAGGTAAGTTTAGGCATATAGCTCTATAGATTGGACCATAATGGTATCACAAGTCTTATTACTGTCCACTAACTCAGATGAGAGAAGATAAAAGCTGGAAATAAAAATGTTGGTCATGCTGGTGACTTTTCCTGAGTTTTGTCTTTCAGGTTTTTTCACTGTCCTACCTTATAAATGCCTGTGGTCTTAACTGCAGCATCTGGATAGTTTTGCAGGTAACAAAAGGTATTGACAATCATTAAGCAATTCAATTAAAAACAATTAAAACAATAAAAAAATAATCTAAGTTGGGGCAGTAAAAGACAGAACAACTAGTTTCACTGTGCAAAGCACTGGGGAGTTCGAATGTCATGTCATTTGTTAAAATCCGACTACTATTTGGGGAGCGTCTTTGTTTGTTTTGACAAGATGATATTATATATATAAATGCAATGAAAACATTCACGTAACTTTTATGTTTTCATTTCATTGTTATTATTATAATTATTATTTTGTTGTTGTTTCAATTTATGCCCTTGGGTATTTCTAAAGTATTGTCTTATTTATTTTCTCAGCCGTTACATATAAGATCTACTAAACCACCATTACTTAGTTGAGGAAGTGTACACTTATCCTACACACGTACCCTGTGACTGACGGATTGAGTAAGGTATCTTCATCGTACATTTAAGTTGCAGTTCGCTCTATTGGGAATCAGGACCATGTCTCTTTTAAATCCCTTTGAGTTCCAGTTCAGTCCACCCCTCTGAACCACGGCTTAGATGTGGATTGGTAAAATTGTCTCTCATTTCACACAAGCTGCGTCAACACTACCTTCGAATTGCCAAAACCACCGATATGAAAATGGGGAATCACAACAAAATCAATAGAAACACCTTTCAGTCTGGCGGTCACCTAATTAATGAGTGCAGCTTAATAAGTGCTTTCTCGTAATGTCCCAACTCTTCTTTTATTAAAAAGGATTTCAGATGGCTGGAAATGTGAGTACATAAGCAGAGGCTGTGGGCCAGAAGAGCTTGACTTTAACCAAAATACAGGTGAAAATATTAACAATTTAATTTGGGCTGGAATGGAGTAGCTGTAGGTAGAATAAGAACAACAATACCATGTTATATAAGGTTGTGTTATTGCAGAGGGACTCCTGGTGATGTCTGTGGTATTCGGGTCTGGTCTTTTGTGTTTGTGCACAAACAAAAGCAATGATTCTATTGAGGCAGTAAATGAAACCCTCATCCCGGTGTTCATCCTGGGGTCTTTATAGTCTCTGTTCTGTCTTTGAGGCACATTTCTACATCTGTGGTGTTCCTTATGATGTTAGATGGAATAAGATGGTCAAAAGTCAGACACATATTGTGCATTACATTTTCACCTATTAGAAGTTTTCATGTCATCATAAAGTTACCTTTATATACTGGAGTTTTAATTTCTCCTCTTCGATCTCTCTCCTTTTCTTGGCAATGTCCTCTTGGATTCTCCTCTTGTCCTGCAGGGGTAAAATCCAAACACAGTGCATCAAGTGTAAAATGTACAGCACGGAAACTATTTCATGCGTTTTATTCTCGTGCTGATACATTTCAACCTTGAGCTGACAGCTGGACACCAGCAGCCATAAATAGCTGAAAAGCAATACAACCTTCATGGCCTGACCCCATGTACCTGTTGTTTGTGTGTATGTGTGTGTGTGTGTGTTTGTGTGTGCGTGGCCATCTGTTCACTACAACCACTACCACTTTCCCTGTTAATGATCACCTCCTGTGGGTGAGCTAATCCATTTTAAATGAAGTTAGTGTGTCCACTGGACATTTAAAATGGACATGTTTGTCCAGCCTGGATAACCACAGACAAACACACTACTTAATGGCTTAAATCACTCACTCGGCATCAAAACACAAGCCCTGTGTTTGTCGATGTCACACTCAGGGGTTCACTGTGGCTAAAATCAGCTCATGGATCCTGGATCAGTGTGGGCCTATAAGCCCCAGTGAAAGGGGATCTCCCTGATGACGTCTGCTGGTATTTATAGTCCAGTCTCTGTCTGGGCTGGACTCAGTCAGGCCAATGAAAACCATTTTATAAAGACAACTGGCTCCATGATAATTAACTGAGAGAGGACAACTGATCAAATAAACCCTGTTACTCATCAAGTTTGTATTCCAATTTCACTTATCAGATGGGAGGGATTTTAAAATAAGTCCCATTTGTCTACAAAGCCCCACCACTCACATCACATTCTCAAAATGAATATGAACAAGTTCCCTCTTAAAAATGTAATGTTCTCCTTTATTTTTCAGCCCAACTGAAATCTCCAAAGTTGCTTATTTCAACTAGAAAATATTGAAAAAAAAGTCATTTGAAATGCATTTCATAAAACATCAGACATAATCCTCCATGTATTGACTTAATACAATTATGTTTTTTGCTGCAAAATCACTTGTAGTCAGGGACTGAGTAGACAGGAAAACGATGGCATTCTTACTGGTATATGTAAAGTCATCATTAATTACAAAAAGTCCAACAGTAAGCCTAACACCTGTTTTTAGACCTTTTGAAGCCACTGTATATTCTGTATTGAGTAGTTGCAATGGTATAAAAGCTAAATATAATTCAATATTATAAACTGAATTCTAGATGTTTTGTGGAGCATGTGATTAACATTTACTGACAATTCCGATAAATATTTCACACCTTTGCATCTCCACTGGAGTTTAAATTAATATGTGGTAAATTTAATTAATCACAAGTTGCCTGTGGAGCAGTAAAACTGTAGTTTATGAAAATGGAGCAAGTGCTGCATCCACTAGAGTTTTATTTTCTCTCAGTTTATGTCTTTATTATAGTGCTCAGGGGCTCCACATGAGCCCAGAATCCCCTCACCGCTGTGTTTGGAACTCAACATTGCTCAGAGGTAATAAGAAGGTGCTGCTGGGTGCTATCGCGGAATCGACTGGTGTATCTTTAAGTTGTTAAGGTTGTAAATGTCGGCTCTCGTGATTACACAGCAATGTTTCATCAAAGACCCATTAGTGCTGTCTGAGATATTGGGTCAGACACAAACACACGCACACACACACACACACACACACACACACACACACACACACACACACACACACACACACACACACACACACACACACACAGAGAGAGAGAGAGAGAGAGAGAGAGAGAGAGAGAGAGAGAGATGATTACATCTTAAATGAGGGTAGTTTGTCCTCATGCTTCTTGCATTGTGTTGCCAGAGGAACTGACCTCCACAGTTATAGCAATAGCTAGAAAGCTAAAGGTTTTCTTCTGCGGCTCTGTCATCCTGCAACAACACACCCACACTTTATATTTTCAGACTCTGCTTGGAAACAAATCCTGATTTAGTGGTGCATCATGACATTCTCCCCGGCCTTAAGATCACTGGGATGCATATACAAATAAGACATGATCTCCACTTCCACCAAAGATGATTAGCTTGACAAAGACATCTTTTTAACAGCTACGTATTGCTCAGAAATCCGATGTCCTTCTGCATATGAGCCAAGCCATGCACTATGCTGTTTAAAATCATTTCATAATGGCTTGAAATAACAAAAACGACCACTGATAAAATAATGTTTTGTGAAATTGAAATCAACTGGTCAAAAATATTTGGTCATCTTGTATTAATAACACAAAGAAAAAAAAGAATAAAAATGATATCGGTGATGAGGGAGGAACAGTAAGCCCCTACCCAGAAGGGACCTGAGGTCAGCAGATGAGCCAACAGCTTCTTGCAGTCAGATGTACGACACATGTACACACAATACACTCTTCCACAGCTCACAGTAGAGTTAGCAATAGAAAGTGCCCAGGTCAGTATCCAAAAAGTCTAATTCCATATTGGATTACTCTGCACCTCATGCTTTACATTCAGTACCAATGTTCTGTGGAATTTGTGTCTCCTTAATGTAGCAGAGCAGAAAGAAGGTTGGGTGATGAATGAAAAAAAGGAAGAAGAAGTTCAAAAAGCTCCAGGTTCGATGGAGAGAGGGGATAAATGTGAGTGTATTGCCCTACCGTTTAAATAATATGCTCACAATTTGTCAAGTCTTACTTACTAAATTAATACTAAAAAGCCCATATGTTGCCTACACTTTCTACTGTTCGCTTGTTTCTATTTTCCTTTCCTCTTTTCTCATTTCCATTTTGAGATTTGTCCTTATGTCATTGTCAAATGTCATCTATATAAATACAGACAAAAAATGATATTCTCATTAATAAAGAGCCGGTATTATTCATTGACTGCATTAATACTAATCTAGTTACAACTACATATTGTAGCATTGCAATAGTTGAGTAACGTGAGTCTGAACACAATCAACTGGTACTTCCACAGAATTTATTTGGATTCTAGCTTGCTCTTGTTACTACCAGAGGCACAGGACTGGTCCTTACCGTGATGGCCTGGAGCCTCTCCTTCAGCAGGTTGGCCTCGTCCATGTCAGCCTATAGGAAAAGACAGAAACTATGAATTAGCTGGACAGGAAGTAAGAGGACAAGGTTTAAAACTCTTAAGTCAAGATCAAATTTCTACATCTTTCCAGATCAGAACCGCGTGTAAAGACACATCACAGATCCTATAATAATTCTATCAGGCATTTAAGCAATGTGAAGCCTGTGAAGTAACACAACCCGAATATATTATTGCATCCCACATATAGTCAATGATCAACCAATGTTATGTTTTTAATAGATAAAACAAGATGAAATTGTGAATTTGTAGGGAAATATAATTTTTTTTATTTTTATTCTATTGTCTGTTTAAGAAAATTATAAAATTTGTAATTTTTCAAATTTGTAATTAATTTGATTCATTGCTGTAACTAGGTAAACTGTTTTATTATTTTATATTACTGTTGTTGCTGTTATTATTATTAATATTGTTATTATTCACACAAATCTATAATATGACTGGAAGTCTAGTATAGTCAAGTCATATATGTATTATACAGTAAATGGTCAAATGCATACTGGGTCAAACAGTGTTTGTCTCTGTTACCAATGACTGCGGCACATCAGAACACACAATATGCATTTGAGTAAATCATCTTTGAGAGCAGGAGGGACAGAAAGATAAGTATCATGTTTGTGTCAGATGTAAGTGACATGTTTGCTCCAGGCCTGAGTGATGGCTCCATGACTGGGGAATGTAACATGGCTGTGTTGTGTTAGAGACAGTATATCAGACGTGAGCATGTCTGCAGCCTCACACAGGGATGATGAAAAGAGAGGACTAGGTTCAGGAAGAACTCAACAGGACACGTCAACATCAGCAAATGGTGGATGTCAGGGGATCCAAGACTCCCGCTATTTCTCTTTCCACTCAGGGAGGTACAAATACAAAACAGAGCTGAACCCTGACAAACAGTTTCATCAAACTTATTCAGAGGGCTGTCTAAGTCCTATTGATGGAGTTGTATCTGTTGAGGAATATATGGGGGTGCTGTGGGAGAAACCTTCAGACTTGGGTGGACAATTGCTCATGTTACTGTGTTGGCGTTTGTATATCGTTCCACCTTCTGGTCTCCTTGATGCATCAAGTCTACATTCAAATCCTCTGCATAAGACATCAGCTGCTGCCTGAGTTCTCCTTTCACCAGCTTCCAGAAAACTTCCATAACAGTATCCTCTGTGGATATTCACAGAAAGGAGGATGTTGTCCAAACACCTGTCCATCATGGACAACATCTCACACAGAGTGATGCTGGTTAGTCAAAGACTGACCGACTGCAAGAGGTTCTTCCTTCCTCTAGAAATCCAGATATAAAATCCCTCCCCTCTCCTCACCCACTGAACAATTTTTACAACTTCCACAATATATTGCCTCTACTACTAACTTGTGTTTAAATTCCTCCTCCTTAACTCTGATCACTGTTTTGCCACCTCTAAATCAGTACATTTGTACATTTTTCCCTTGATTTTTTTCTCAAACACAATTGATATGTTTGGACCTATGTGCAGTATCATGTCGCATAAAAGGGTCCAATGATGTTTAACTTTACAACCTCAGTAGCAAACATACATTCATTAAACAAGCAGCATTACACATGTAGCAAAGTCTTTTTTTCAATTTCTTTAGTTTCCTGAAATATAAACACACAGTTATGGTTGTACAGGACAACTATCGGCTCCTCAAAGCACCTCATTGAAGATCTATGATACCAAACCATGGTTATTTAGCTTCTGACTGTCCCAATTTCATTATGCTGGGTTTGTTAGAGGTAACTGTGGAAATCCAGACAGGATCAGTTTTTATTTATTTATATTTGTAATAATACAATAATGCCAAGAACAATTAGAACAGGCCAGTTAACAGAATCGAATGTCAAAAGCAGAGACAGTGTGTGTGTGTGTGTGTGTGTGTGTGTGTGTGTGTGTGTGTGTGTGTGAATGTTGCTTTTTTGATATAACAATAATAACAGCAATCGGTCAAAAGAGTGCATTGGGAGGGACGTTCAAGAAAATATGATAAAATAATAATAATAACAATAATAATAATACTCTTATTATTATGACAGGACCAACAGCAAGGTTCAAGTGACCAAAACAGGGGTTTGTTGTGATTTAGTTGATCAAACTGTTTATTTAAAAGAAAGGCAAGGTTCCCTAACTAGTTTCCTCTAGTACACATAGTGTCCACAACCTTATGCAGACATAGGCTGCTGTATTTAAGAAGACAAGTTTAAAGTATTGCAGGGAGAAATAGAGGAAGCAGAAACAGCTCAAGTGAGCTGCAGATGAAAGGCTCTTCATGTTGCTGCATGAATCATTAGAGCTCCAGAATGTCTTCAACATAAGACATCCGGGCCCATCCTGTCTGGCTTGAATTGTTGTGGTTTGTCATGGTTCCAGAATTAACCCACCCGTTTCCAAAAAATGGCAAACGATAACCACACCAGAGTGAAGCCAAGTTTGAACAGAGAAATCTACAAGAAAGACTCTATTCCTGACACTCCTGAGACAAGTGTTTGTCTTTCACAATCTCATCATCCGTCCCTCCACTGATCCAAATTGTAATCTGTTTCAACAATGATGACAAATTCTCTAGTTCTGCTGTCTTTCCTCGGATCCAACAAACACTTCTTTGCTGCATTCAGGTACTATAAAAAGGGCATCACTTATAGGATCATTTTACAGGCACGGAACTGGTAAGCTGCCAGAGGTACATACTGTCGGAGATATCATGATCCTGAGTGATAAATAAGCAGGGACATGTTTATTTATGTAGTGCTACTGTTCACACTGCTAGTAGCACCTGGGCAGAATACATTTCATCCTGTCCATGCACACTTCCGGTTGCTTCCTCAGTATATCAGAGGGGACACATGGGTTCATGTCCAGTACAACTAAAAGTGGAGGTCAGACTGACTCCATCAAATGCTTGACATCTTCAATAGCTCCTTGTCAAGATAGATTGAATGCATGAAGACGTAGCGATGTAACAATACAAGTCTGTCTCGCAGCAGTGGTATAATGTCCCTGTTGCCCATCCCCATGATGTGGACTTTGTTGATCCGGGTTATATCCAAGCTAGTATGACTCTCCTTTTTATAGTTTTACTAGTACTGTCGACTGGTAGCATTACAGGCCTTGCCTAAGGGCCCACACTGGAATTGTCAAGCCCTGATTGAGAATCTAACCAAAGCCTTCTGTACAAAAGGCAGTGTTCCACCCACACAATGTTCTGATGCATTAGTGATGATAACAATCTATCAACCTATACCACAACTGCCAAAATGGAATTACATGCAAAAAAAAGCTTAACATATTCAGATATTAAATATATTATTTCAGTTCATTAACTGACTACATGCTGAGGGAAAGAGGAAACAAAATAACTAGTAGGGTTTACAGTTTTAGAGAGGATGCCCTTAATAGTCCACACAGTCCCCACTGGTAGCTGAGAGGGAAGGGATCACATGCACTCTAGTCTGTTCTAAACACCATATTGTATGTGAGTAGGTGGATATATTTTTGTACATTCAATGCTCAGCTCTCTTATACACCCACACACACATATTACCTCAAATCCGCCTTTCAGTCACACATGACAAACACAGGAATAGCTTTCGCACAGGGAAATTTTGCATTTGCTTCCCACCAAATAACATTCACCTCAACTTAAGTGTCAGAAAGTACTTCTCAGTTAAAGCTGTTGTAAACTATGTAATTATTTCTTTGTATGATCAAATAAAATACTCTAATCAAGACTATTTGGTTACAGCTCCTCAACCATCAGTAATGTTCCTGCTCAGAGTGAATACTGGGACTGGCACATACTGAACCACCCACCCACCCCCAATGATTTTTGCAGTGTGTCGCTCGCGCTCTCTCTCGCTGTCGCTCTCTCTCTCTCTCTCAAATTAATATACCCTAACCACTGTATATCGTGTCCTTCAGAGAATACAGGTGTCTGAAGAAAGGTTCACATTTTGACATTAAAACTCAAAATATCAAGCTATAGTCAAAAATATTAGGCTCTCCACATATATACCTTGAAGGGCAGGGAGGTCCGAGAACAGAGCCATACCGCCAAATATAGCAAATACATTTATTATACATTGTGTATTTGTGTTCAGGTCGGCCACTAACTGACTAGAAACTGATCCTTTCTGATACATAACTCTCTCCTGTGTCACTGTTGTTTCCACTGTCTGCACCAACTCATAAGGTATTCACAAAGCCCTTAAATATGACACACATTTTTCACTGAAACGTGTTATACTTGTGTGGATATGACTTCATAGCAACATAATTCTCTCAAAAGATTTTGGATGGAGTTGCAACAGTTGCTTTGTTTTTTGGAAGGCACTTACAGACAATGTCCTCTGGTAAAAATCCTCAAATCCTTTAGGCCATTAGACCATCAAGCCTCCAGACACAAACTCTGTTCCACCAAGTCCCCGCTGTGTAAACATTATACCACAGCAACCCTTGTTGGTTTTATGGGTAATTCATCTGCACATTACCTGGAATCGGTCATTAAGTCCTTCTAATCTAAAGAAAAACTGCAAACAAGTTGCTTGTGTTGTGGAATTCGCTGTCAGCATGACCCTAAACCTGTTTGTGAGGTCTACTAGTCTAATGTAGCTTCAAGAAAAATGTTTTTTTCACATGATTAGTCAAAATGAAGGACATTTATGAAATACACAGTGGTTAAACCATTATATTACTAACTCCACTGTCTGAAGAAAACAAAAAAGAACTGATTTATGAACTATACCGTTTCGCTTGCTGGCGCGTTCTACCACTACTTTATTACTTATCGTCCAATTATCATATAACAATTTTGTATTATTATCAGCATTATAGTCATTTCTAATATTCTTACTGTTGCTGCCATAACTGATGTTATTATTAATAACATTATCCCATCTATATGCATTATTATTGTCATTATCACAACCGGTCTTTTATTAAATTCGGCACTTACACAACTGTTCCTACCACTTTCCTCCCCCTGACCTTACAATGCAAAGGATCATGAGATAATGCATGCTGTGATTTGGTGCGATACAAATTAAACGGAATTTAATTGAATTGAACATGATCCGTGATTTAATGTTGTCTGAATATTTAGGTTTTGTGCTGAAGAGTGATATAAAGCCTGGCACATGTGCTACATTTAAATGATCTCATTGGTAAATCCTATACCCAGATTTGAGAGACAAAAGGAAGACAGAAGGAGAAGAGACTGCTGACAGTCATAGTGCTGGTGAGCTCGTCCACCTGTTGACACTATGGAGGCCTGATCCAGCACTGCTGGAAATAGAGACGCTGCCTGGCTTGACTGTGGACCAGCCTGACACTGTGTGCATGAGAGTCAGCAGCAGGTGACGCATTGTCCCTGAAAGAGACCTGATGGTGGGAAAAAAACCTAAACACCTGTCAGTCATGTGGAAAACACAGGGGGTCACACGTGCACAGCCTGAATATATAAAGCCACGTGTGAAGTAAAGTCAAACAACTTGATTTACACAATCCTGATGTGTTTGGGGTGTGTTCTTGGCCAAATACGACAACTGACAGGGGCTAAAAGAGAGAAAGAGACAAGCAAAGCCCAAATCAAACAGGAGCACGAGGGAGAAATGTGTTGACAATAATTAGAATGGGCATATGCTAATAAAGGACAAAGCCAAGAGAGCTGACGCACATCGGTTGATGTTACTGCAGCACAAGTGTTTGAAAGTTATTTCCTTGCTGTAGTAGGTAAAAGGACAGTCACTAGCACAACCTCCGCATACTGAATGAGCAGTTTGCCAAAAATTCTTGGCTTACTCCCTTTCACTTGCCACCGCTCCCGTTGAAGAGCTGCCTCATATTACATTCAGCAGGTGGCTGAGGTGGACAATGGGGATGATGTAACCTGTGAGTAGCCAATTAGCTACATTTTGAGGCTACATTTTAGACATTGAGTTAAAACAATTGTAAATAAAAAAAATAATAATAATAATGATGGTAAAATATAATGACATTACTGAATATAAGGTAGTTAGAGAGATATGTAAATGATGAACGGTGGCTACTTTTTCAAATCTAGGACTGACTTAGAAGATATGAAAAACACAGTGATGGTTTTAACATTCAAAAACAAAAAGATGTTGTGTTTTATATGGTTCTAGTCTTTCCTCAACACTCAAACTTAGCAGCACATATTAAAAGAAAAAGAAAACTCTTCCTAAATACATTCAGTATCTCATACAAATGCATACAGAAAATGATTTTGTGGGTGAAAGTTATAACACCTCCACACCTCTAGCTGCTCTCTGAGTGGAGAAGATGCTGTGCATTGTTATACATTTGGATATTTTGCAATATTTGTTTTCTACAAAGGCAGCCCTGCTGTCTGATGATGTACAGTCCTGGATGCTTCCCAGAGAAACGCTTCGGGAAGTTGTTTGATGCAGCTCTTCATTACAGGTGGGATAGATTTGTTTGCAGACATTTGTATGGCTGTTCCTTTTATACTTGTATGGATTTAGAGTCAAATGTGTTCTTGTTTTTTTATTTTACATTTGCCTCCTAAAGTAATTTGACCAATCAGTCAGCTCTGTTTCACAGGTTTACATGACACACGTACATTTGGACGTTGTGCACATCACATTCTCAGCACAGACTAGCAGGGAGCCATACTTGCAGCTGTAGTGTTTTCTATTACAAAAGCAACCACTTGAAAATGATTCTGTTAAAGCATAAAAGTTGAGGAGTGTTTTGAGTGTGTGTTCTATGCCTGATTATAGCATGTGGCCCTGACTGAACAAAGCTCAAACAGGCTTTTTACTGCCCCATGAGACTGGTGCTGCAGCTGTGGCTGCCTCACACAAACTTTGACGAGCTACACAATGTGACACTAATGTTTTAAATGTTTTCAAAAGTACGCTGCATGCCATTTACAGCCTGTCATGTAAGTGATGCATGATTTAGTTACAATCATTGCACTGCATACTGTGAATGTCACAGCGCCATGAGAATCACATGTCATTGGGATGAGTCACTCCCTTCTGTCATCAAACCCATAGGTTTTGGAGGTGAGTTGTGTTTTTTGCATTGTTTGGATTGGGTTTATAATTCCAATTTACCAGTAACATAAAGCAATGTATCAAACTGCCTTGGACCCTAGTCCTTACATTGTGACTAACTTCAGGCTTGTTCCCAGCAAGTCTTACGATATAAAGAAATCGAGGAGACCATATGGGTGAGTCCTCACATACAATTTGTACTCTTTCTTTGTTCACAGTCTCGAGAGATCTAATAAACAGCTCTTAACAGGACTGTATCGTGTGTACCTGCTGTGAAAGTAAAGTGACCCGAGGTCGAACCCTTCAGTGGAGATTAGCAGCAGTTTTACATTTAAAGCCTTCCTCATTGGCAGCACTGCTGTGACATATTCGTCTGCCTATGGAGTTTGGATTAAATCCCTTCAGGTCTTTCTGTCAGTGCTCTGGAAATGATCCATGCTAGACCTCAGCTCCAGTGACATGACCCTAATACCTCCCTGTCTGTCTGGCCACTCAGCCAAGGTCCTCCTGATGTCTAATCCCTGCTCCTACGCCCTTAATCTGATCTCTGATGGATTAATAGCTCACAAACCAACAAGGGATGCCTTCATTAGACCGCAGCCTGGTGTGGTAAACATCAACTTATCAAGGTTGATATTGGCCTTTGTAACACAGTGATTTGGTTGCATCTACTTAATGACTTCAAATGACAAACAGTATCACCACCTCTAACTTGACTTCTTGCAGCCCAATAACCAGTTGTCTTGATTCAGATAATTATGTTGAATTCTTGAGCCACAATGGATTTTATCGAACACAAATGGAATGCATCTTTTATACACTCTATGATTAAAAGGTATTGCTCCGGAAGTATCCATGCCTAATTCGTTCTCAAGACTTGTAAATTGATTTCTATCTCCTTTCATAATTTTCATGATGGGAGCAGAACAAGCTGTTTGCATAATTCTTTGATTATAGCTATACACAATAAAAAATGATTGGCTGATTCAGTTGATGTTGCTTTTATAAATATTAAGCTTTAGTATTAGCAAACAGTCTATTTACAAATATAGCAGACACAGCAATATTGTTCACAAATGACATTAAATATTTTTTCTATCATTTGAAGCTTCTCCAGTGGTCCTCTCTAGAGCCACTGCTTGGCTTGTCCATTCTGGGCTACTGTATTGTAAAATATGACACTGATACTACAATATGATACTACATTTGCTAAAAATAAAGTTGGAAAGTCATTAATGAAACATGCGATTGATGATCCACTAATTGTGCGACATCTCACACCAGGATACTGACTCCTAACAGACCACTCTGATATGTGTAGTATTTCATAGGGACACTTCATTGCAGCCTAGTGTTATTTGCATGTGATTTAATAAAGGTAAACACATTAGGCAGCCATTCATAATGGGACTCCACTGGAGTGTGGCACTTGTCAAATCAGATGGTGCAGATTCAAAACATTTGTGACCTGATGCCTTCAGATGGCTGCAGGGGCGTAAAGTTCCTGCTTTAAACACAATAAATGTTCAATTATTTTTATGCGGATTTAAATTCCTCTCTTGGCTCCGGAGAAATTCTGCCTTAGCTTTGCATTAGCTCAGTTTATGTAGTTTGAACAGACCAGGATCTGAGATTACTGTTTGACACATTTTGCACTATAATGCAAACAACGTTTTTGTGCTGCCTCATGATTGATGAAAATCACAAAATTTAAAGGAAAACTGTTTGACATAGAGTTAATGTGCTTAATGGGAGGTGAAAACATCTTAACCAAATAAGAAGCACACATTTAACTCACATGACGTATTGGTTGGTTGTTGTGTGGCATTCGAATCATTGCATTTTTTTGTCAGAATAAAAAGATGGCAATTATTAGCTAACATGGCACAAAAACGTACAACTGCTCAATTGAAAAAATGGCTGTTCCTTGTAACTCTTATTTTGGCAGCAAGCATTCTTTTTTTGTGAGTTTGTTTCCACTTCCTCTGCTATGTTTATTACAGCCATATGTAATTACTACCTTAATTACGACCCCTAACCCGCTTTATATTCACTTGACATTTTTATGAAAACACTGCTTATTTCTTTTATGAAAAGTGCAGATGACAGAGCTGGAATCAGGAGGGGTTAATATCTCTTGCTCTGTCTAAAGTTAAAGAACTGTTGACTGGTGATTGCTAAGACATAGTTCCAACAATGGAGACCCCTAAAACCATAAAGGTTTCAATCAATAGTCCATGTGGGTTTCATTTTTATATTTCTGTTTGCTTGCTGACTAATTAAACAAACAAACACAAAGTAAACAAACAAGGTACACAGTGTTAATTAGTGAGCCATAGGGGTGTTGGTAGGTGTATGTCTGAACTTTGGATAGGGTCATGCTAACTGTGCAACAGTATATCTCACTCTAATATTATCTCCCTTATACAAACATATTTCTCAACATTTCGTGCTGCTCTGTTACCTTAAAGGAAATCTTTCTCTCAACCCTCTGGAACAAACATGAATAAAAAAATACATCGTTTATCATGTGTTTACTTTATATAAAGAGGACAGCAGTGTGATTTCTGCTCATGATGTATGTGTGAAAAGAATCTTTCTACTTCGTTAGCGTCTTCCTCTGCAGCTCTGCCACATGTGCTGAAGTGTTGATCTGACTTGGATGAGTGGGAAGGAAAGGGCACAGGGTGACTGGTTCTCTACTGGCAGAGCAGAACAACAGCATGTATGTGGGAGTGGGAGTGTGTGTGTGTGTGTGTGTGTGTGTGTGTGTGTGTGTGTGTGTGTGTGTGTGTGTGAGCACATACATTCATCACACCCACAAACTATACATGCATTTTTACAGTCAGCTTGGTAATCATGCTTTGTGTTCTAAATGTCATTTCTGAAGCACTCATTTCTGAAGCTGCTCTTTCCGTCTATGTGTCCATCTGTGAGTACAAGGACTTGTTAGTTTGAGCCAGACCCCTGCTGGGATGCTGCAAACAGCCGACAGCTTAGAGGTATTAAAAGATTATAGAATTAAGAGACCCTCGTTAATTTTAGCTCCTTACCAATGACAAACCGTTACCCCTGGATAACTATCTAATGGTAGAAAGTATGAACAGAGATCAGTTTACAACGCAACGGTTATCTCTGTGCAGGGTAATCTCTCTGAACAGCCAAGAGTATACACATGAGCAAAACCTCACAGCTTCAAATAGATGCTCGGAATTACTGTGGCAGAGGCAAACAGTGACAGTGATAGAGAGATCTACTCACCGGGTGTGTGTGCGGTGTGTGTCCTCGAGCAGGTTATTATAGAGCGTGTGAGGCAAGGTACAGCTCACTCTCACAGTGTATCCAACATTACTGAGCCGGGGGTTGTGTCGGGAGATTGTGTAGGCTGAGTGAGGCTGACTCTCTCTCGCTCTCTCTCTCTCCCTCTCTCTATCTCTCTCTCTCTCAGTCTGTCACTGAGCCCAACCATTTGCTTGAAATAACTGCCGAACATTGCTCCACAAAAATGCACACATGCATACACACACAGGCAGGCACACACACACACACACACACACAGACACACACACACACACACTTTAATTAGGGTTTATTTTCCTTGGATGAGAGACTTTCTCAGATGTAAGACATCCATGAATGTTTGTTTTTTAAGGAACATCTCTGTGCTCCCACAGTGGCAAACCATTTGCCAAGCTCTGTTAGGTAAGCAGAATCCATTTCTGTCCAACAAATGTTTGCCAAGCATTGTAACACCAATCTATTTATAGCAGTATTTTTTCTTCAAAACTTCTCCTTGATTGATTGTAGATTCTAGACTTCACCTATAGTGTATGTTGCTCTGAAAATATGCCAATATAAAAGTAAATGTAAATACAGGTAAAAGGGTAATTCACTGCTTAGGAGATGGCCTTCTAATAAAACGTTTGCATCTATGCTGTAGAAAGGTGGGGAAAAATCTAAATTAGTACACGTAGAAATACTGCAGCACCCAGAATGCACCGGGTTGCCAGGCCTCTCTCCTAGACAGAGATGGAGGGGCTGTACTATGAAGCTGGTTCAACCTACTCTGAATTGAACTAGGTAAGTAGAGAGGAAACAGTGTGAACATTTTGTATCACTATTATAGTGACCAACATTTTCAAGGTCATCAGTATCAATATATATGTTATAAACAGAAATGAGACTTTTTTCATTATTTATCTAAGGTCAACAACTTCCTTTAGGTTAAGTGCAGACGTCAACCCATAATGTCAGACTCAGGACAAATATCAGTGTTTGTTAAATGCACGCAATTTGGTGACAGTGGATGTTAGCATTTGTTAGGTATGGCCAGAGATGACTAATTATTTGTAATTATTTTTATTATTTTGTGGACAGTTTCCACATCAATTCACTAAGGCTTGTGTGGTGCATTACTCAGCGCTGGTCAATAAGCAACCCTGCTCCTCTGCTCTTTTCTAATCACTAACACTAACACGTAGAACTGATCTTACACACCAACTGACACTGTCATGGTGATCTGTTTTAGTTTGGTGTTTCCTGTTTTATTTTGTAATTCTGATATTCCTCATGTGTCTTATTTTAGTCAACTTTCTGCCTTTGTGTTTCCCTTCAGTTTTGATTGTTTCCCTTCATTAGTTTCACCTGCTTGTCCTGTACCACCTGTTGCTAGTTTGCCATTAGTTCAGTTTGTATTTCAGTCAACTTCTCTTCGTCAGCATTTCTACCTTTGTCTCTGCCTGCTTCCTGATCTCTGATCCTGCTTTGTATTCCCTGAACTGGTTCATTTTCACCTGTTTGTTTAATGCTATGCCTGCCCCTCATTTATATTTTATCTCTTTTGGGGGGGGGATTGGATCAGCCTCGCTCTTGCATCTGGGTCCACCTGCTCAACAAACCTTGACATATCACATTCATTTAGTTATATCCATAATATTGGATCATGAATCCGGATCGTTCCGTTCAATTTAACCTTGAGGTCCTGCATGGGTGTGTCTTGTCATGTCTCATGCTGTGTGGGGCAGGCGGACTACATGCACACAAAATGTTGGACTTTAAAGGTTAAAATATGTGTCTCAAACTCTCGAGTGAATCAAACAAACACAAAGTAAACTTCAAATACTGGACGGGTCCTAATAACTTCTGTTTAGTGTTGGTGTTTATTGTTATAGTGCAAAGTGAGTGCATGTCAGCAGGGGAGGGAGGGGGGAGACATGCGGCAGGGTAACACAATACGGAACAAGGATACAAGACACGTAATGTGGTAATTAAAGATTAAATGGTAGAAGTAACCGTTAGGAATTTTACCACGGCATACCGTGAAACCGGTAATGATTTCATCCCTAAACGTAGGTGCATGTTATTTAGTGAAAACAATGACTTATTTGAATTGTTGTCTGCATCTGCACTTGTAGTTTCTGAAATTTACACTTCCCTCACTAACAATGAATCTAGAAATTCTCCCTAAAACACTCATTCATTCTGAGTATGACTGTTGACTTAAATAGAATGTCATGTTTAACTTGAAACGGAGTCACAAGGGGTACTGGTTGAACTCTTCCCCTATGAATTGGGACAGCCCTTCAAGAAGCCGTTGCATCATCAGTAGTCGTCGCAAAAAAAGCCGACACGTCATCAGTAGTCGTCGATGTAAACAGACAAGATAAAAAGTTTAGCCGGGGATATCATTGGTATAACATTGGTGAGATCTTAAATAAACAAATGCTATTGTTTGCAGTTACTAAAGTGACAAACCTATAATATCCTAATAACATCTATGCTAATGCAGGTGAATCAATGGCATCTGAAATTGAAAAGCTTGGATGCTCTGCATTATTTCACGTATGAATTATAGCAAACAGCTTCAGGCTGCTAGCAGTGGTCTGTAAGTAACCCTGTCAGGATGCTTTGTTATTAGAGGAGCAGTTAAGTTCAGTTACATTGCTGCTGTATGCAGGTTCAATCAAGTGCACCGTGTGTCTTCAAAGAGGCGGGATGCGAAATGAAATTATGAGAAAATACGGGATTACCATGCAATAAAAAGGATCGCTAGCATGCTAACTCTAGAGCGCTAGTGATCAGTTTTTTTTAAGGTTGTTGTGAAAAAAATGACCATAATACATTGAAATGATATTAAACTAAGATATTACAATCATTATAGTAATTATTAAATCCTTATTAATAGAGAAAAGCGCTTTTCTGAGAGATATGGGTTCAGATCAGTCTCAATATTCACAAATGCACGGAAGGATTCACAAATACATTCCAATGCACACACAAATAGTTATCAATGTATATAAATGTTAAAAAAACAAAATTAACAAATAGTTTCACAAATATATTTCTGCATTTGTGTGTGGATTTTTCTATTTGTGTGTGGATTTGTATGCATTTGTGTGTGAATTCAATTGAATTTGCGTGTGGATCGCTCTACATTTGTGTGTGGATTTGTATGCATTTGTGTGTGGCTTTTTGAGCCTCCCCTGACGTCCCTGGATTCACAAATAACCTTTCTGTAGCCAATCAGATGTCGCCCTCATTTCAGCCACTCACATGAGCGCAGCCCCACGAGGGTACAATCCCACCAGCGTTAGGCCGGAGATATACTTGCTGTATAAACACCCGTTCACGTAGACAACCGGCTGCGTCGTGAACGTAGTTGTTCACATACTTGCCGATGTACTACGCGTGTTACCGGAGGGTACCACTAGAGGGCACACCTGGGGAATCAGACCATATAGAACTTCTGGATTTGCATTATGTAAACAATAAACACAGGAATGTGTTCCCTCATGGGAATCTTGACTGTTGCTTTTGGAGAGTTTTTAGCTGTGAAGGAACAGCTCGAAACAAGACACTCCTTCAAAAACTATGGGTCCTATCGGATGAATTAATCACACAGAATTAACGTCACAGCAACAAGACAGGCCTGACTCAACACACAAATAAGCATACATACATGTACTTATCACAACACAACTCCCACAAAAAGACAAGGTATGGGGATTCATGGAACCTACAATTAATGTCTGGATACAAAGGTTTGCTCAAAGTAAAACAGGAAGGCTGCCAGACTTAACATTTTTTTTGTACTATCAATTTACAGTGTTGATGGTGGTATGGTATATTTCCAGTGTATCAACACTAACCAACATTCCAATATTGACGATAAAATATTTGTAGTGGGAGTGTGGAATCTGTAGTGTGAAAGGGATAAAATTGTCTTGATAGATATCCCTTACACATTTTAAGCCCTTCTTGAGCCACAATTGGAAGGCATAGTTTAGAAGAGAAGGTGGGAATAAGGCATTTGCTATAACAGTCGGTAGAGACAGTGCTCATCTACACTTCAAGTGAGACCTAAATTGAGACCATATTATCAATGTGTTAAGCATAATGGGGTTTGGCAGGTTTTTCTTGCCAAAAGGCAGTGGTGCACAGACCCCATACTGGGCCATGACTGGTAAAAATGTGATAAACCACCTTGTGGATATTAGAGGCATAGTAACTGTGTGAATGTGAAGTAAAGTGTAAAGCACTTTGGTTGGTTGTCACTCTAGAAAAGTGATTATATAAAAGCATTTAGCATTCAATTCGTATTCTCTATCTGATACATCTTCACCCTGACAAATCTCTTTTGAGCTCTTTTGGAATACTGCTGTACTTATAATCTTTAATTGAAGAGGTTCCCGTTGTCATAGCAACATTACCCACTCCAAATCTGTAGTCTACATGGTTGGTAGAAAAAAAAGAGAGGTATGTATGCATTTACCATTACTTTTTAGATTTTTTGGATATGATTAATGATTAATCTCACGTGCTGACCAGCAAAAAAAATGGACCTTGTCAAAGGTTTTTCAACAAGACAAAGTGCCATTTTTTTAATCAATGCTGCAAATACTCTTATCTTTCTGATGTTCTCCATTACATGTGGCATCTATTGCACTTCTGTCCGTCCTGGGAGAGGGATCCCTCACATGTGGCTCTCTCTGAGGTTTCTACGTTGTTTTTTTTTTGGTAGTTTTTCCTTACTCTTGTTGAGGGTTAAGGGCAGAGGATGTCACACCTTGTTAAAGCCCTATGAGACAAATTGTGAGTTGTGAATATGGGCTATACAAATAAAATTGTATTGATTGATTTGTAAAGATGATGCATTGGTCAATCAAATACATACCAGCTCATATTTGTGGTATATACATTTCTAGTAATTTATATATAAAAGAGCAAATACACATAACTTCATGTTAATGGTATTAGCATAGTCATGTCTTACATTTTCAGTTTCCAGTGTTTATATGAGTTATGTATGTCTGTTTTCCTTATTTAGGAAACTAAACTGTAATTATGGATGTATAATGTTTATACTGTAAGTTATCCACAATTACCCTTTCCACTCCCTGACCTATACCTATTCAGTCATTGCTATCAGATTAAATATATATTAGAAGTTTCAATACAACAACATTACATTGGTTATCATTAGTATTATTGTATAATGTGAAAGATGAGGACCAAAACACAGATGCAAGTCCTAACTCAGTGTTGTCTCATAATGCTTAGGTGACTAAAGTTGGCCCGTCATGCTTTGTAAAACTTTACAGCCTCAAATGGTCAGCTCCAAATTCCTTTACTGCTGCCTGGGATCCTCTGGCTGAGCCCGATTACATGTTCCAAAATCTCAGTGTGTCGATTTGTGACTGCACCTTTGCTATCTGGGTTCCTTAGTTGTGTTGTCTTGAAAGTCATTACTTTCTTATGGCTGTTTCTTAACTGATGCGGCACATTTAGCAATTTCTTTTTAATCTTATTTTATATTATGGAATTTATTAACTTTGTAATGTTTTATTTTTACTTTTGATGGGTGGAATGCCAATAAGATTATGATAATAACAATGAATGAATTTATTTTTTATCTGCACACTTGTCCCATTTGATGTTAATATGTTTACTATTCTGTCTGTTGTCTTTGTGCTCTGTGGAGTAATTTGACCATTTTACAAACTTATTATTTTTACTAATGTCTCTGTGATGGCCGCACCAGCAACCACCCACTGAAACGCAGTAACATGGCGTTAACCTTTCTTTAATTTGCTGAGTTTGTTTCTTTTTGCACACACACCCACATCACAGATCAATAACTGGACACATAGATTTTGGTCTCATACAACATACTTCATTTATTTATATCTTTTTGCTGTGATAATTAATCAAGTCTTCTTTGAGTTTCCAGCTCCTGGGGGTTGCTGCTGGAGTCGTCTGGCCAGCCATCAAAAGGAGGCCCAGCTGCAGCAGATAACCTTAAATGGCCTTAAGCACTAATTGGACTGCACCATGTCTCTCATGATCATGGGGAGGGACATTGTTTCCTTATTTAGATTTTTAGTTGTTAATCTTTGACTACTGTTTGATATGTATGTTTAATACATTTTCCTTAGTTAATATTATATGGCCCTATACTGGTGTGTTATGTTGTTGCTACAGTTTGTTTTCAATGTTAGTATGTCTAAGTCTATTCCCCTTTTGTGTTTGAGTGGCTTGATCAGCCACTATACACAGTATGTTTCCCCTGTGTGTCAGTTGGGGGCCAGTTTTTTGGTGCTGTTAACTTGTCTTCACTCGTTACCGGAGGCTAGTTTGGTTAGTTGACCTTTTTATCGGCCCAAATTTGTGAAGTTTATCTTTTTGCATTTTTGTTAATAAAAACAAAATTAAAATAACATTTTTTCAAAGAAACTATCTGTGGCTCTCTGGTTTTCCTGCTCGGTCCCTGACAGTCTCATTAAGATCAATAGTTGTTTAGATTTTAATTTATCTATGTGTAACCTAATTGTTCTGCATGGCTAATGTGTTCAAAATATGTTTAATAAGTATCGCTCATTCATGTTATGTTGCTTCCCATGACTGAATGTGCTGAATAGTTAAATTAAGCATTGTACATTAACGTCATTACTTTGTCATTTTTTGTTATCATTTTTGCATCTTACTGTTTCATGTTTGTATTTCTTAACCTGTTACTTCATTGGCTTTCGAATTTCTAGGACCTCAGGAACAATAGCTGGACCTCTGACACATTTATTAAAACGTTTATTAAAAAAATGACATAAGCGCTCCATCATTTGGATAGTTTAATCAATTGCAGAATTTCATGTACAAGGCAGGAATTTGAGATGGAAAATTCCTTCTTGACGTGGGAAATAGCAGTTGACAATACAAGCTGTTGACTAGCTTTCAATCATGTCACATGATCTTCTTCAGGAGATGTTGTCCTGGGGAAATGATTCGGTAGATTTCCATTCTTCAGCTATGATGGCCTAAACTTCAAATATATTCTTGAGAACATGATCAACAATCTGATCGAAAGTCACTATTAGAGCACAGAGGCAAAGGCCTCAGTAATCCTGCTGAGATCTCTTCACTTATTCAGTTGTTCATGCCACAGCCATTTTCTTGGTTTAATCATTATTCTTGTTGCCATCATAACCACACCAGTGCTGGGCTAAGTGCTGTTAGGCTGGCATGTTTCCATAGCAACCACTGAAGTGGAGCACTGTAGCTGCTCCAGTCTAAAGATAGAGCCCTCTAAGCACACCAGTTGGGCAGCCCAACCACAGTGATCATTTTCAACACACAGAGGAAGAATGGCTACAGCAGACAATGAATGGCACTGAATGTTAAGTGACAGAGACTGAGAAATGGAGCATCGGAGGTCAAAAACAGGTTTGTTTTTTACCTCATATATGATCTTCTCAGTGCAGCGTAAGACAGATGGGAGTAAGGTTATCTCAGGCAGGTTCCCCACAGACCTGTCCATAAACATGAATATGAAAATAATATAGAAAACTGAGTTATAAAGACTGATCACAAAACAAGCACAATGGAACACACTTGGTTGAATAAGGTAACATTTCGAGGACAAATTCAGGTGCAATACTCAAAGGACCAGGTTTACCTGCTAAGTGCCTCCAAATCCAAAAACTAAACGGCTACTCTGTTAAGTTCTAATCCCTCTCTCTTTGCAATATGTTGTTATTCCAAGGTAGATCACTACAAGCCCACATTTGCTTTGTCTTATGCTTAGAAATTACAGTAAAGATGAGACACTGAAGACTGCGAAATAAAGCAGGACCCACCTTAAAGCTCTATCATCTAATTTACATTAAACCTGCATTTATTAGATATATAGATTTTATAATTAGAGATATTATCATCTTAAGTTGACCTGGTTAATTTGTTAACAGAGAGTTCTCTTTAATAATATCTGCCTCTTTAGCTGCTAAATATCCACTTTATTCAACCAACATATTTAATAAGAACAATTCAAAACAGTGAGCTTGAAAACAGCTGCAGCTCTGTAGAGCTAAAGAGAAGTGTAGAGGTGCTGAGTACCAGGGCTGTAGTGGAGAGTAGGCACATGCATTGAGAAATCCAAATCAAGTCGAAAGTATTTATTAGTCAAACCAAAATAAAATTATAACAGATTAATACACAAGACTGCAAACTGTTGTAAAATAATTAACAGCTCTTTAATACAGGCACTAACATGCAATGTAATGAGTTTATTTTTCTTTTATGCCGTTTCTGGCATGTTTACTTTAGTGCGGTTTGAGGTTTTCTAAGATGAAAATGTACTTGTTACAGCAGCAGAAGAGCAAAATAAAGTACAAAATAGACTAAAGTAAAGTGATATGTAATCTGAGAAAACAGTGCAAGTAATGCTTAGTAGTTGTGGTGTTGTCATATGAAACAGCATTTATAGCATTTATGCTGGTATCAAACGATTTCATGGCAAAGTGGTTCTTATCAGTTGGGAAACGCAGATTACTAATTATCCACCCAAGTCAATTTGTTCACCTATGTTTCAAGTTTAAACTAATTTAATTCATTCAGGCATAAACTCTTCAAATCAAAATCACCAACAAAGTTTAAGTATTGTGATAGAAACTATTTTTAAAGCACCCTTTAGATTTTATTCAAATTTGATGATTGATGTTAGCAAATGTCACATTTGTATTCTTTAAGTTTTTTGTAAGTAACAAATATACACAAATGCAACAAAAAAAACAACACAAAAACAACAAACTTAAGAAGCAAATTTAAATCCCCAGAAATAGAGACACACAAGAAGAGATGACTTCACCAGCCAACTGCATGTCTCACATGTCACATGACCATGCCACATTCTCCACAGTGTCTCTAATTAATGGAAATGTATGGAGCATCTGAGATGACGTCGTTGAGCCTGATGTAAGGCTGCCTGTCTCTCTGAAGAGGCCTTCATAACACATCAGCAGCCTTCCACCCACTCACATTCTGTTCTGGAGAGGAGTAATGTGCACAGCTATGAGCTACAACAAAGCAGAGACACTCACACTGAATGATAACGATGTTACAGAGAAACACACACATGACCTGCGGTTGTTTATCATGAAAATAAAATATATCTTTTTGGAAAGAAGAATCATTGTTCTCTTTTGTATACAGGTAGTTACATATTAGACAAAAGGTCTGTGCAAAAGGTCCTTTGAATGTGTCACACAGTCTTCTTCAACAGAATTCGTTTGCTTTGTTGTACATGGAGGTGTTCAAACCTTCCATTTGTCTAAGAACTTATCATCCACATTGATTTAATAAGTTAGTTTGACCTTTCATTCTTGACACAACTTTCTCATCTCTGTTGGTCTGCTTGTCCTGGCATTTCCACTTTCTTTCTCAGAAGTAAATGTTTCACTTCCAAAGCAATTATAATAATTTACCAAATCCAATGTTACTTTAGGGGACATCACTTTGCGCCAGCTGAGAGATATTCGCCATTAAGAAACAAGGATGGAACAAAGGTTCAAACATAAAAGCAAAAACACAAATGATAGACTCCATCACAGTGGGTAGAAGTAGTGAATCACTTCATAGTTTGCCAGCAGCTGTAGAACATTTAAATCTCCAAGGTAAGGTGAGCCCAAAGAAGGGCTGTTGGATGACTGCTGACACGTGACTGCTTTACTAACTAATACAAGAATTTATGGATTGGTTGCTCATTTTAGAAATGTTGTCCTCAGCAGGTGAGGAAATGGTGATGAGGATAAACTACTTGTGAATGGACCTGGAAGAGTTTAAAATTGGGACTATAGTGATAGAAGTTAAAAGTTAACAGAAGGTGGAATGATGAGCTTGGAAGGTGAAAGGCCAGAACAGAGGAAATATTGAATGTATTGTGAGAATCCACGATCAGAGTGCATGGGGTAAGAAAGGTCAGTATTTGAAGCTGAAAAAATATTACCACAATCCTAGTTAACATGGATTTTGCCAAACACGGAGGAGCAGGTAATGATAATTGAGTTGGAGGATCACGTAGAAATAAAGGAAAGAGGGGGATCAGTGCTTGTGTGCCCCTTTAAAATTCTGTAAGCATTGATCAAATTAACAGAGGTGGCACATGCATTCTATGGACATTTTCTGTATGACTTGGTGTTTAACAACATCACAAGCTACTCTAAAACCACAACAGTCTCTGGAGAAACACTTAACATCCATGACAAGAAATCAGTTCATATCTATTATTGCCCAATATTAAATAAATATAGCTATAACTAACTTATTGGAGGGGCGGCTGTGGCTGAGGGGTAGAGTGTTCATCCTCCACCCAGAAGGGCGGCGGTTCAATCCTCAGCCTTCGCCATCTGAAGTGTCCTTGGGCAAGATACTGAACCCCTAAATGGCCCCTCATAGATGTAGAATGCCCTAATTGTAAGTCGCTTTGGATAAAAGCATCTGCCAAATGACATGCAGTAATTATATTCATAATAATAATTGCATTAGGCAAAAGGTGCCTTCAGTCAGTCTGTTCATTGAAAAAGCCATAGATCACCATGTCGTGGCCACTTTAGCATCACCCAATGGTTTGTATCCTTTGTCTTAAAGCATCAAGTTTGGCATTTTGTCCAGTGCCATCTTGTTTTTTTTTAAAGCAGAAGATCATTTTTGGGGACGAGCAGGGACTGAGCCTGACTGAGAGCTCTAGGACCCTGCACTGCACACCTACACCTGCGACCTGCAACCATCAGGCGGTACTCGCTGTCAATCACATAGTGTCCATGCCCCAATGCACATCTGTTAGTTACTGTCAATTTTACTCTAAATGGGACCATCATTTACTGAATGAACATCATGCTGTATAGAGGAAGAGTTGGAACTGTAGGGATTGAGACCATAAAGTCAATATGAAAACTTTAGCGACGTTATAAATCAAGTGAGAAGTACAGTAATTTTCTAAAAGATTTCTATAGGCACAGTCTTCTTTTTGCAACCAGCAAAGTCAACCAGCAAAGAGCCTAGGTCCATTTATCTATTACCAACCTATGGTTAATACCATTTATGGTGTTAAAATTGCAGTAGAATGAAAAATCCAATATTTTAAACATGGTTGAGTAATGATGCCAGGTATAACGTGCCATGTAATCATACAACACATCCATTTGGATGGTTTTCTGGAAGGAAAAGGTCAGAAAAGTATAACGAAAGTTGAAAGGTAATGTGGAAACACCATTCACTATCTGTAGCACATCTTTCAGGGAGTTAAAACTTATTGCATAGCACTAAACGCTGGCTACTGTCTGCATCTCTAACACGTGTCAACAGTTGGTTTGGTTGAAAATTGGTGAATAAAGATAATAGCCAGATTATGTGTCACTACTATGTAGGTCTTTGCCTTAAAGGGCCCATATTGTGTAAAATACATTTTCTGGGCTTTTACTATCCATAATTACTTGAAGGGGGTCAGTAGAGACCCTCAAAGTATG
This sequence comes from Hippoglossus hippoglossus, assembly GCF_009819705.1. Lineage (NCBI taxonomy): Eukaryota > Metazoa > Chordata > Actinopteri > Pleuronectiformes > Pleuronectidae > Hippoglossus > Hippoglossus hippoglossus. The sequence continues at coordinate 753,679 of NC_047170.1, forward strand.
AAAACAGTCACTCCACGGACATTTTCACTGAGTCCATTCTAAGAAATATGTTATCGAAACGTCTCGTTTCGTACTTCCTCTCTGTATGATGTCATTCGGGATCGCACTTGTCTCTCAGCCCCAACCAGCCGGTACCAGTCCAGCCTCCGAACCCACCACCGTGCCGTGCACATTCCTCCTAAGAACGTTACTGTTCGAGACCAGCGGTTACGCTTTATTTCTTCTGACGTGCCATGTCGTTGTGCTCAGTACGGAGTAACGTAGATGTTACTTGTTACTCCGTATTGAAACTCCGTTGTGAAACCCCTTACTGTAACTCGGGACGTTACTCCTACATTGGCCGACTGTCCTGCTAAAACTTGAACAAACATGAGGTCAGTGTAACTGGGACGGCTGTGGCTGAGGGGTAGAGCGGTCGTCCTCCAACCTGAAGGTCGGCAGTTCGATCCCCAGTGTTCCCCATCTGCATGCCGAAGTGTCCTTGGGCAAGATGCTGAACCCTGAATTGCCCCTCATAGAACAACAAAGTGCTGCTAATAGATGCACTGTATGAATGTGTGTGTGAATGGGTGAATGTAAAACTGTACTGGCAAGAGCTTTGAGTGGTCATCAAGACTAGAAAAGTGCTATATAAATACAAAACCATTTACAGTTCAGAACCATTCTGTGGTTACCGACTGTAAATATGTGGCTGGTCTTCTATAGATACATCCAAACATAACGTGACTTTCAGCTGTGTTTACCATCGTAAATGTGCCAGAACAAGACCGGTGATGCGACGATAGGCCTCGTCGCATGTCGCTCAAAGTGCAGTCAGCCAATCAGAGGAGGCAGAAGAGAGGACATGGAAACACACATTGCAGCAGTTTTTATTATCTTTAAATATATATTGATATATCATCTTAGGGGGACCAATACCCCAAATTAAATCCCAGAAAGGTGTAAAATATGGGCCTTTTAATGATAAAACCTAGACACCTATCTGTTGTTTTCTGCACAGCACAATTTGCAGAGCAGTATTCTCTAACAGTCTGTCAAAAATTCTAGGTGCATTTTTAAATCAATTTCTTGAAACAGCCTTTGAGTATGCTCTGGCCCGCAAACTAAAGGCTAAGAAAAAAAGATTAGTCCCCGGCCAAACATTCTTGCCAAACCCTGCCATAGGCTAGCCTCCTCGAGTGGTGCCCTGTTTTTTTATAAATAGAATGCAGATCCAGAAGATCAATGAGGTCTCAGTTCTGTGTAGTGCCCTCTCCTGGAATATTACATATTACACGCATGTTCATTGCATAGTGAACACTTGGCTGAAAAAAAAGGACATCTTGAGACTATAAGAGAAGAGAATATGAAGATAAGTTACATGTTACCTTGTAATATTTATATCTGAAATGGAAGCTGGTTAGCACTAAGCTAGCCTACATACCCTACAGTATTTTTCAAAGTATGTGAAGAATATGTGGATCATAGCTGGTTGAATAACTAACTATCTATCACAGTAGATGATCTATTTGAAGCCACTATCTGTGGTAGCCTCAAATCTTCGTGGTATGTATTCTGTGCTTAAAATACTAGATTCATACACATGTTCAGCACAGCACCCTCCTTCACCATCATGTGGGGATGGTTTCATTTGTTACACTGGGTAAATGGTAACAGTAATTGAAAGAAAAACACAAACACTCAGACAATGGTGTGTAAGTTATACAGAAATTAATCATATATCAATAATGATTTTGAGATTTTAAGATCTTATGCCTGAAAAGTTGAAATTTTGGTCTGAGGATAGCAGTAGAGGAGAGTTCTTCTCAGTCGAAAGGTGAGATAATGATGGTATTATACTATATAATAATACCAGCAAAATAAAATACAAAATAATTTTTTGCTGTCTAAATCCTGTCTGTGGCTCTCATTCAATAAGCCATTTGTATCCTACATTTATAACAGCGTCTTTAACAATAGTGCACAATCACGTGGTTTAATATTTAACATGTCAGTGCAATGATGTGGCTCATGGAAGCATAGTTTCTGGACACACCATGAACCAAATCTCTGGAGAACAATAAGAGCAAAGCTGTATGTTGTTGTGAGGAACTAAATACAAATGGAAGGATGTTGTGCTTGAACACATGAGAGAGGAGAGTTCAAATGATGAGCCTTTAACTGCTCCATCCTTCTAATAACAACCCATTCATCCACCCCCATGGAATCGGGATCCTTATGTATATAAGGATCCCGATTCCATCCCACTCCTGCTTTCATGCATCCACTTAAAAGCACACACAGGCAGTGTATTCATGTGAAATACATTCACACACATGTCTGCATGAGTACACAGCACATACAGTCCAGTGTAGCTGTTGTAGAGGTGCCACTTTTTGACAGATGCATGCTGAATTTCTGAGACCTGCAGCGTGTTTCATTTCAACACTAGCTGTGGGAAAAGGCATGAAGGGCCATGTGACCGGTTACCACACAAACTCAAATTAGTCATAATCATGAATAATGATGTGTCTATGTGCCGGCAGCACACAAGACTTTCAAATGAATCTCCAGTGTAGCTCCGATAAAGCCTGTAATTAATTTGGGAATACATGATTTGCCTCACTTTTTTCCCAACAGGTTCATATCAACTTTATATTGCACTGCAATTTAGAAAGCTTTTTTTGCTACTGCTATATGTACAGTTGGGTACTAATGTCTGAGATTATACTATACATTCACACTAAGACAACGGTGCCCTCTATTGGCTTCAATTATATCTGTGAAAGACTTCCATGGTTATCTGGATTAATATGATTTCTAATCACATTTGTTTATTTAATATCACTTTGGGTTTTGAAATATGTATGATTTCCCTGACTATCTGTCAATAACAGATGGAACAACAATAACAACACTATTATTTAACATTGCGCCTTTTTATTTCCCATAGTCCCTGGACCCTTGTGGGCTACTACTGACTCCATGCAAGGTCAGCCGAATGGAGAGAAGAGAACCAGCAGTTACAGACATGTCTGTAATAACAGCAGGACATAGAGAAGCAGATACGTTACACAGCAGCCAACAGAAAAAATATTATCTCTGAAATAAGCTTTGGAAAAACTTAAAAGCACAGTGCACAGAGAGGAGGAGAGGAACACACAGGTGGGAGGTTTATTTAGCTGAAGCAGCGAGTTGCTGGTGTGGTTGTGGAGAATCACGTCTGTTTCTGAAGTAACATAAACCTCACAGCAATCAATCTTACATAGAAACTGTGTTTAAATCACATGCAGTGACATGCGTCCTCTGACAAAGTTCCATCCCACCCTCGATCTCAGATTGGCTGAACATAGGAGAGCCCCGTGTTTTCATGCATCAAAGTTGTGTGAAAAAAAGCAATCAAAATGTTAATGTTAAAATAAGAAATAAATAAAAAGGGCAAATTCATGACCTAGAGCAATATGGTCTTGCCCAAATCCACACAGGAAGGAATGGAGGGTGACTCTGCCATTCATCTGACATCAAATATCTGTAAGAGTTATAATAAGCTGAGTCAATTTAAATACATCCATACTGTTATCATTACGTTTTGCATTTATTTATTCCATACAAATGGAATATCAATGGTTAGCCACCAGGGGCCACCATTGTATATTATAGACAATCTGCTGTATTGTGCAAGAACCCTGGCAACATATTCATAGTATGAACATCATGTCAGGGAAGAAACTACACAGGACACTGAAGCAGGAATTCAAGAGAAGGGAAAAGAGAAAAGAACCAGACAAGAGAGAGCTAAAAGAGGCAATAGGATGTAGGACAGATGTTGCCCTGATTCATTATCTGGAAGGTATCGCCAGATGATTAGATTTTGGAGCTAATCAATTGTGTGTGTGTGTATATATTTTGAGTTACGTGAATGATTTTCGTTGCCGTTTGTATACTGCCTGTGCAACTGCCCGCAGGAAGCTAGAAGTAGCTCAGGGAAGGATATTTTTGATCGTAAGGCTAAGTCTCGCCAGTTTGAACCAGGTGATCAAGTGTTGGCTTTGTTACCTCTTGTAGGTTCTCCTTTCCAGGCAAAGTTTAGTGGCCCATATACAGTTAAGAGCCGTATGTCTGAGCATGACTATCTTGTCCATACACCTGGCAGGAGAAAGGGTGTGCAATGGTGTCATGTTAATATTCTAAAGCCATACTATGGGCATTCAGTTACTGAGAAGGTGATGGGGGGTAGTACTGCTACAGCAGAGTATAAGGTTGTACTGGCTGTGACAAAGGTTGCCAATGTTCCATCTGAAGACTTTGTGGTTCCATCAGAGCAGAGTGCCATAGGGAAACTGAATAACTCAACTGAGTTATGTGTCAGAGGTTCAACAAACAGATCTGATTCAGTTGATTAATTCTTACCGTTCTCTGTTTTCAGACACTCCATCACGTACTAAGCTTGTACAGCATGACATTGATGTTGGCGATGTGAAACCCATTAAGCAGCGCTTCTATCCTGTCCCTCTGGAGAAGCAAAAACGCATCGAAAAGGAGGTTGAGTAGATGATCGAACATGGTATAGCACAACCAGCATCATCATATTGGGCTTCACCATGTTTGTTGGTCCCCAAATCTGATGCTTCTGATAGGTTCTGTACAGATTTCAGGAGAGTCAATGCTATCACTAAGCCGGATTGTTACCCAATGCAACGGATTGAAGATTGTGTGGATGAAGTAGGGAGTGCAATATTTGTGACAAAGTTGGATCTTTTGAAGGGCTATTGGCAAGTACCACTGACCCAAAGGGCAAAAGACATCTGTGCTTTTATTACACCTGGGGGACTGTTTTCATACAATGTCATGGGTTGCGAAATGCTCCAGCCACATTCCAGCACCTAATGAATAAGGTTTTGCAAAGGCTTTCTGGATGTAATGCAGATTTAGATGATGTTGTTGTGTTCAATGACTCTTGGAACGGTCATGTTCAATGTCTCAAGGCTGTGTTTGATCGGCTGGTTGAGGCCAATCTGACAATTAACTTGTCAAAATGTGAGTTTGCTAAGGCAAAGGTAACTTATCTGGGTAAGGTTATAGGCCAAGGGGAAGTACGTCCCGTCAGGGCCAAAGTTAAGGCTATGGATAAGTACCCAGTATCAACAACAAAGAAAGAGATGGGGAGGTTTTGGGGTTTGGTGGGGTATTACCGGTGTTTTTGTTCGAAATTTTTCCTCTGTGGTGGCGCCGCTGACAAACCTTCTTAGTAAAAAGGCTGTATTTGTGTGGTCTCCCTAATGTCAAGCTGCTTTTGTCGCTGTGAAAAACCTGTTTATTGTTAATATATCAATATTGCAGCAAACTATCAGTTTATATTACGGGCTGTGTTTGTATACGCTGATATGGGTGGTGAACCGATACATACAATTGCTCTAGCACAGATAAATAAAGTTGTATGAATTTTATTTTATTTAGTGTTATTCAATTCATTCTCATGAAGCCCTATCGATGTCCCATAGGCATATTTTGGTAATTATGTCCAATTGGGAGATAAAAAGTGTGAGATCCTGGGAGGCAATAAAATACCTATAATTAAATCCAGTCTGTTCTTGTGGCACATAAACCTATGTGAAAGTCAATTATATACATAAAAATCATGAATTCTCCTCCGTGCTGCACCACAAGAGCAGGAATGTGGCCACATGCAGAGAAAAATACATCAAACAAGTGAAGGTGAAAAATGATGCAAAAATGATATCATTGTAAACGATACTCTACATGCCAGGTGTTAAACAGGAACATAAGTTATGGCACACCCAACTTCTCCTCACCTGAGCTGAGGTGTCCTGCCTGGTTAGTTATACACATACCCAACAGTGACACCTGGTGGTGGGACTAAAAGTCACATACATTCCTGAGCTACATGAGGGATGTTAAAAATGTATTTTGTGAATAGATTTCGGGCTGTAACTAACAACCACTTAGATCATTGATTAAACTGTCATTAATTTTGGTGACAAAATGCTCCAAAATAATGAAAAAATATCATCACAAATTGTCCATGCCCACCTTTTTGTGCTAAAATTATTTTGTGCGTAAACACCAAAATTTATAAAAATATAAAAATGTATTTTTTTATGTATTTTAGCTCAACAAATATATTAAAATATGAATCTATTTTACTAATTCTTGATTTTGTCAATTAACTTTCTATTTAATTGATTAACCGAACAATGTATTGACTGGCCATTACAATACACCACACAGTTGTATCACAGAAATAAAATAGCTAAATCAATGTTCATATATTTTTGGGAGTCATTTTGGGGTTTATTAGACAGCAGAGCCGCAATGTTGGATAACTGGCTGCACGGACATTGGAAATCATGATTACTGCCTTCAACACCTGGAAACCAGGATTCCACTAAAACAAATCTTAATGCAATCAACTGTATTTGATTGCTGGTCAGGTGCTTGATATACGATCTGTTGGAACATAACATGCTAGCTTGGAGAAGGCTGCAGCAGCACCGTTTGAGGATATATAATAATAATAATAAACTTTATTTATAAAGCACTTTTTAAAAACAGAGTTTACAAAGCAAGTAAAGTAAATAAAATTGTATAAGGGAGTTGTTTGTTATGCAGGGATGATAATGTAAAGACATTTGAGGAAAATGTGACTTTTGATTTTTGGCTGTAACTGACTTAACTTGATAGATTTATGGATTGTGCAATTCTCCCACCAGGTGGCTCTTCAGACATATAAACTCCACCTTGGTCTTCAGGTTCATTTTGAGCCACACCAGGGGCGATTCCACAATCAGACATTTAAGGGGGCTCAGCACCTAATGAAAATGTGACATGCATACAGTGCCTCACAGTGTTAAAACCTCTGCTAAATCATACATTTCATTTGATAACAATTCATACTTTAATACTTAAAATGATCATGTCATTTTTAATGATAGTTTTTATGAATTAATATTAGTTTTAAAACCAAAACATGTTTTTAACATAAAATACCTTTAAGGAAATGAAAAAGGGAATACACAGTAAAAGTATTCAGTGTTTCACACAATGTTACCTTCAGAGGCAAAATTATATTGTTTATCACATTGTCCTCTCCATCTTCTTCTCTCCCTCTCTGCATTCACATGTTTTATCCAGCTGGAAAATGATATAATCTGAAACTGAGTATTTGTGACATCGAGTAAATACATGTAAGAGAATGTTAGTCACGTTGGACAATAGTATATAAGTATATGTAAGTATAAGTATATAAGTATAAGTATAATAGTATATATATATATGTCGCCACAGCGTCACCTACTGTACCGGAGTGTATAAAATGATGTTACTGTTGTAAAAACTAATATACACATTTATTTTATTAACCATGCATGTATAACATTATTATAACCGTAATGTTTAAATCAAAGACACTTATACACCATCAATGACTTTTTTTTTCTCTCGCGAAACCTGCAAGTACGACTGGCCCTATGGTGCATTCAAGTACGCCTTAGGACCTCGTAATTCGGTGCGCTCAAATTCAAAATTAGACACATTAATATACAAATGTCCTTTAGAGAAACGCATTCAAGCTCTGGCTTTTGACATTGGTAAACAAGAATCTAATTGAATCAATTTACATATTGCTAAACCTTGGCAGAGGGCAAACGTGGGATATTGTAAGATTAAACGAAAGTAACGCAAATTTACCATCAAATAGATTATCGGAGGATAAATGAAAAACACTTGTAGAAATAGATAAACATAAAATTCCTATGCCTTAAGCCACTGTTTATATATTATATAAAATAAAACGTGGTCTCAGCTCAGATATAGTACTTTACACGTGTACAGAAATGCAACATTTGCACCCGCGGTCGCCTAGCAACCAGCCGGCAGCATGTTGTCAAACATACTGACCAGAGGATTTTACTCCCGTGGGCTCCGTGTGGTGTTCAGTTATTATCTCCACTAAATTACATTACATACATTTTCAGCTCTACTCAACAAAGCATTTTAGCAACTCACCATTAACACCGTATTTGTATTTCATAGTTAACAGCAGGAAAGCTTTTTTAATATTAACCCTTCCCGTGCTCGAAGTCATTCAACATGTCTGAAGTTGTGTATCCACCAGAGAGTATCTACAACAGTTTACCGAAGACAGAGGTTCGAACTCAAAAACCACAGAGGTACGTTTGCAGCTGTTAAAAAATAATAGGCTTAATCTTATTATATTGTCAAATCAATGTAGTTAGATTAGTTTATAAGGAAGAAGAACCTAGTTAGTTAGTTAGATCTTAAGCACGTTAGCAAGCTGCTAAACATTGGACATAGAAAAGAAGAAGCTACATTTAGGTAAGTTAGAAATGTGTACCCTCCTCTCATGCTTAGATTTGACCTAATTTAAAACCTGCAACAATTAAATAGTTAAGTAATAGATGATGATCATAAAGTCAATTGCTATTTTGTAATAACTTATGTCAGCATACCAAACACTTGATGGTTGTGAACATTTCCTTTCCTTAAACCTGACCTGTCCAGGGTGTAGCCCACCTCCCCCCGCAACCTTTAACAGATAGAGGTAGCCGTGTAGATAATCAATAGGATCAATAGATAGAATCATAATTACATTTTTTTAAACAAAACTATTTCATCCCCTTCATCCTCCCTGCACACTCCTATATGTAATGAAAGGATTTTGAAATAAAATGTTAATTTATAATTTTCCTTTGCTGCCTCTGAAGGTATATGTCCAAGTTTAGACCGACAGTTATTCTTGAGGAAAAGGCAAACAAGGACACAATGAGAACAATGGGACCAGCAAAAGTAGAGGTGGCATCACCGGACCAGTACACCAAGAAGCATTTCAAAGAGCCCAAACTGGCCAAAAGTGAGTATTTCTATCAACAACATGGCCATTGCATGGGTCCCAGTTTGAGCAATGATCAGGTTTTGTGCTCATCTGAATTTCTTCTTCGTATTTGTATTTCTTCTAAGAGACACATCCCTCAAAAGAGTTTTGTCACAGCTGTACTGTGAAGAAACCACCTGTTCCTGCAAGGACAGACAATCCACCTATGGGCATTCACACAAAAAGAGACTTTATAAAGACAACTACTTTGGTTCCAATGAAGCCACAGCCAACCTGTGTGGACAGCAAGGGACACAAGCAGCTCCTCGAAAATTCAGGACTCGTCCCGAAGTACTTAAAGAAAAAGGTATTTTCTGATGATACAACACTAAAGAAAAGTTTGTGAAACTAATTTGGACACAATTTAAGAGACATTATTTGCTAAAGTCAGTTTCAACAGTTAAGCCCCATGAGACAAATTGTGATTTGTGAATATGGGCTATACAAATAAAAGATTTGATTGATTGATACAAATTCACAACTATCTGTAGGATTATGGAGAAGTACCTGAGTACCTTATCCAGCGCAATGAAGAAAAGCAGAGGGCTCAGGAGGATTATGAAAACTTTGTGAAAGAGCAGAAGGAGCAGGGGGCCATAAAACTCATGTCTGACATGGAGCGACAAGCTCTCCTGGAGGTACTGGAACACATTTTCTTACCTTCTGCAAGGTCTATATTTGCCTGTCTATTATGGTTGATGATATTTTCACATATATACAAACATAGAATCCTGACAAATTTGTTTTGACACTGACTGGTGTCCCTCCCTGTGTCCACTATCCAGGACCTGAAGAAGAACTGGGATAAGCTGCACCACGAATATCAGGGCCTCTCTCTCGTCACCGACACCCTGTCAAAGAAAGCCCACAAGGAGCAGCTCGAAGCGGCGATGAAGCAGTTGGAGGACGACATTGATCTCTTCCAGAAGTTCAAAACCATCTACATACCCAATCACTAGGACTTAAGATCAAATTCTCTGACTTGATCTGATTTATATTGCTTTATTTCTTCATCTCCCCCGTCGTTTAGATATCACATGGGCTTGAGAAGATATGTTATGAAGTTATGAATGACCTGTAAGTCTAAAGAAAAGTTAGTGTTGAAAATGTTCAAATTAGACAGATTGTCTGATTTGTATTAATGAATTAAATATTTTTACTTATCTACTGGATCATAAAAATCCAAACCAAAATGTAATTGCAATCCGGCCACAAGTAAAAAAATCTGACTATGGAGTATTTCCAAGCAATTTTCAACAAATATTTCTGAATTTTTAAGGGAAGCGGTAAATTTAGAGAATGTGAGAATCAAATAATGAAACAATTTATTCCCTGCTTTTTTTCTTCAGCACTGGCTTGTAATATAATTTTTTTTAATCAATTTTAGTCGGAATGAATAAAACTTGTAGCATAGAAACTTAACCAAATTTATGCTGTCAATTTGTTTTAATTGCCCTCAGTGGCTCAGTTCTTGCCCAAAATTGTTTATGATCCACACACACACACACACACACACACACACACACACACACACACACACACACACACACACACACACACACACACACACACACACACACACACACACACACACACACACACACACACACAATATCCGGTCACTACGGATGGGTGATGCTATAAATGGCAGCATCAATGGAGTGTGGTGATGGCCTTTTCCTCCTGACTGCTCTGTGTGCAGCTCTTAGTCTGAGCAGGATACTGATCTACATTTTGTATGATATAACCTTTATATCACTGCATTAGATCAATTTAAATGTATTTCATCACATGCTCAAGCATCTCCCATCCTCCTAAGCATTATAACACACATCCACATGTAAGATCTTCAAAGTAATCACGCACACACATTATCTGACCTATAGTCCTGATTACAGTTTTTCTCGATTGCTTAAGCACGATTTTTAAAACAAGGCCCGGTTTTTCAAAACACTACACACAATCAGCACAACCACACACACAATTAGCAGAACACCTCAGATCCTTTGCAAAATGAAACACTCTTGTAAAAACTATACACCAATTTATCAAAACCATATTTTGTTACCATATGAAACACACGTTTCATATGACTTAATTCTGTTTGAACCAGTTACACTGCTGTTGCTAACCTAAAACACTTTTAGCAATTCTACTTCTTAGTGATTAGAGTACTGTAGTGAAGTACACAGAGAAAGTGCAAATATACAATAAATTCACCAAACACTACACAAGACCAATGCTGCAGACTGATGAAAATATAATTTATTTCTCTCCATATTCCCAAATCAGTCAACATGTCAACATGGAGAATCACAACAAAACATGTCCCAGTTTTCATGCTACTACAGTTGTGTGCATAAAACTGTAAGCTCAGCAAATATCAGACAAACAGAAGATTCTGTATCCAGTTCAGGTTACAATGACAGATTTCACTGTATATCTGCTAAGATCTGAACTCTTAGTCCAGCCTCCCTCAGCGTCAATCCGTGGTTCACCACATGGTCAACTAGTGTTGCACGAATTTCATTTGATAAATTTGGTCCTCTTCTTCTTTGAGCACGTTCTCCTCCTGCTTCATGTCTTCCTCTTCCTCTTCCTCTTCCTCTACCTCCACCTCGGCCTCTACCTCTGGCACGGCCTCCTCCTCCTCCTCCTTCTCCTCCTCCGTGGATTCCCCCTCTCACCCTCACTCTTCTTCTTCTTCTGACTCCTTCCATTTTGGTTGAAGACAGGTGAACTCACCTGCTGCATTTTTATAGTGCTTAAACCTGATTGGTGTGGCTACAATTAAGCAATCATGTGTTTGCACACCTGATGGCTGTGTTGAACCAATTCGCTCATAGGGGGGGTCATTTGACAGTCAGTGCTTTGGAATTGCAAGGAAGTGACATCTTGATATACTTCTGTGTCTAATGTATACAAGTGTGTTTAGTGTTTTGCAGATCACTGTGTGTATTGTTTTGCAAAAAGTGTGAAGCTGACATTGTGCTTATAGTGGTGCAGATCTGGGCCCATGTTTTGCTCCTTGAGTGTAAGGTTTTGATAATAGTGTAATACTTTTGATTTTAGTGTTTATGCAATCGAAAAAAAACTGTAAAGAGCACATACAAGCTATGTGACCGATGGCTATAGTGTGTGATCTGTCAGATGAGATCAGTATCCTGCTCAGAATAAGAGCTGCACACAGAGCAGTCAGGAGGAAAAGGCCATCACCACACTCCATTGATGCTGCCATTTATAGCATCACCCATCCGTAGTGACCTGTTATTGTGTGTGTATGTGTGTGTGTGTGTGTGTGTGTGTGTGTGTGTGTGTGTGTGTGTGTGTGTGTGTGTGTGTGTGTGTGTGTGTGTGTGTGTGTGTGTGTGTGTGTGTGTGCTTAATCTACTATGGAAGAAGATGGAGCTGTGTGTAAGAGGGTAAGAAAACACTCAGGAAGTCTTTAACATGATGAACACGGACAGACTCACGCTTCATTCACACTCAGAGTTTAGGCTTTACTTGCATGTCTTTTGACCATGATACGAATCCAGGGGTGCCTGCAGGAGCCTTCAGCATCTGAAACAAGAAAAACACATCCAGAATGAATTTTTGCCTTTTTTTAGACTTTATCGTCGCCTAAGGGGAAATTTGTTTTCTCAGCCAGTTCAGTTTAATATTAAGAATGGATCAAATGAAGTAGCCTACTCCTGTAGTTCTGAAAATAACACTGATTCATGGGTGACACCTGAAGACACAGTTAGGTGAGTGCATGGTAAAGGATTCACGTCTAGGGGGGGGCATGAATCCTGCAGTTTCCGAACTACCAAAATGTTTTGCCTCTTCAGCCACTTTTATCTTTGGATATAAGCTTCCGTCAGCAGCAGCCAGCAACTACTTTCTGTGAAAGGGCTGTGAGAAACCCAAATGTACAGGATACCAGCACAACATTAAACAACAGACAGACACAGACTGGAAGGAAGGTGAATATTGGACATCCTTTGATTAAATGGACACAAACACAACTCCTACTGGATCCTGTTGTGCTTCTGTGAAACACCATGGCATGTATTTTTGTCTTACAGTCGTAGAAACTTCATCATTGCTGCCAGTTCTCAATAAAACAGGGACAACACTATAAATTATGCACACTTTTGAGTGGGTGAGCTTTAAATATTGCAGGGAAAATGTTAAAAGAACAAAGTCACAGTGAGGTGTTGGACAACAGGCTTGTGGAGCTGTTTGTTAGAACCAGCACACAAACACACCATCAGTGACAGAAGGGTCAGATCTATGTATCCCTTCACACCACAATCATTTCCAGCAGTAGTTCACAACTAAAACAAAACCATTCATATACAGTTCCAGCTCAGCTTACAACACTACTTGGTAGATGTGGCTCCAGCCAAACAAAAGCTTCTCAAATTCCAATAGAATAACTCAGAAAACTAAATTAATGACATAGCTATTACTGACAGTCAGTTTCCCAGCTACTGTAGAGACATTAAATAAACAACTGTGAACTGTTCATGCCCATTAAAAGGACTATGGGCATGGACCTTTGACTAAGATTTAGGCAGCTGTGACTCAGGAGATCGAGCGGGTCGTCCACTAACCAGAAGGTCCGTGGGTTGATCCCTGTCTCTGGCAAGATACTGAACCCCCAAACTGCCCCTGACAGCTGTGTGAGTGATGTGTGATAGAGAAAGTGCTACATAGGTGCAATTTATGAATATTGGTTGACATTCCAAGTTTGTATAATTTAGGATACAAATTTGATTTTCTTTAGTGAGCGGTCATCAAGACTAGAAAAAGTGTTGTATAAATACAGACCATTTACCATTCAGTGTTTGAATGAAAAATCCCTTTCAAAACATATTGGAATCACTCAGAATGTGTTTTTTGTTCTATTGGTCGAATGATTGGATGTGGTATAGGTTAGGGAAGAACCCATTCAATTTTGGGTTAATTATTTAATTTAGCACTTTTCCAGTCTTAGAGACCACTCAAATATTTACAGTACAAGTTACATTCATCCATTCACACACACTCATTCATCACTTTACACAGACAAAACAGCTAAATAACTATATTTACAACATTGATGAGAAAAGATGGTGCCTTACATGAACGGAGAGGTGTACCAATGTTACACCTCTCAGACAGGATCCGACACCATGGATTAATAACTAAAGACATGATTGTATGTTTGTCACCTAAATCCTCCCAATAAAAAACGGAACAAATGAATGTGAATGAGTTCAGTTTTGGAACTCTGAACTTACTTCCAATTTTTTAAAATTGAACTATGAACGAGTTCTTGTTAAGTGTGAACTGGCACAACACTGCCCACCACATATCCAGCCAGCACCCACCCACCCACATACAGTACCTAGCCACATTCCACACCAAAATTGAATGGGTTCTTCCCTAACCTATACCACATCCATCCACAGGGGAAATCTGTTCATTTGTTTTTGTGTAATCTTGCTTACAAACCAATTTATAAACCATCAAACAAAGAGACAGGGGTGAAAACATAACCTCCTTGGGTAAGCGTTTCAACACCTGTCCCACAGTGATCCAATCTCCTCCACTCTGAGTTAAACACCAAAGAATGAAACAAACCCGTGAGTCCACAAGCAAATCATGGGGCAAAGTGGTAACTGAGCGGTTTAAGACACTGACCACACTGTGTAATCTCTTCATCCCTGGTTTGAGTTCAGCCACGGACCTGAGTTGCCCTCATCCCCTCCACCAGTCTCTGTTCATTTCCTGTCAGCTCTCTACTCCTGCAACTCTAATAAAGGAAAATAATAAAATCAAAACAAGCCCTGATCTGATTGCAGAGAACCCACAGATTGAAAAATGGCTCCTGTTCGCTCTTTATTTTTATTTTATTTTTTTACTTTATTTTATTTTATTTCTTCACAACATTCGTCTAGATAAGATTTTACATGAAAACACAGGTCAAATCTGCTGGCCTGCACTTTGCTCACAGAGAGTAGATGTTGTGACAGAGAAGTGCGTTACTCACTCACATGTCTGGTTAACCTTCCATGGTTGAACATGTTGTCGAGCGGAAAATATATAGAAATCCCTCTTTTTTGGCGAATCATCAAAATTCTACGCCACGCCACGGTCAGAGCGTGTAACGTACACTTAAAAAATTGTAATTTTACTCTTAATCATGAACTAAAGTTATCTCTCAACATTAATTGACAAACATCCGTAAGTTTAATTTAGTTTGCAACATATTAACAATGTGTGAACGAACTCTTCAGCCCTGGGGAAGAAGATTTGTGCCTTGGGCAAACCATGGTCTTACACTGCCCTCTAGTGACCAATATTGCAGGTGCAGCTCAATCATCTTGAATTGACTCATCAAACTTTAACACCACGTCACAGTCAAACTGTGTGATAAAATCAAATATACTGAGGTAGTTTACATCTCCATCTTGTTGAGATGACACTCATCTCAATAAGAAGTTGATCTGATGAAAGCCCTACGACAAGTTCGTCAAAATAAAAATGTGGCAAATGGCCAATATGGCCACTAAAGTCGAAATGGTGGGCTTCCTGTTTGTTCTACCTTTTCGATCCAAGAGACTTATTTGTTTGTTATGAAAAGTCCCTATCGATTTTTGTAGATGTTGGCCAATCGTAGTGCCGGGGCTGCCCTTTAGGGGGCGCTAGTCAGTTATTTTGCCACGCCCATTCCTTAAAACCATCTGAATGTCTGCAGGAGGGGGGTTGGTGTTACACAAATGTAGTTTGAGTGAGATAGAACCATGAACACCGAAGTTATAGCAATTTCGTGTGTCACGGCGAGTTGATGAACTTTGACGCCACGCCACTAATATGGCGTTTGACGAAAAGTCCCAGTAATCTTATGCCTTCATTATCAATGTCTTGAGACCCTTTTGACACAGTTTGACATGGTTGCGGTCAGTGGATGAGGAGGAATACTTCAAAGTGTAAGACGTTCAAAAAACAAGACATTTCCTGTTGCCACCAGGGGGCACTGTGATTTTAAGTCATAATTTCTGTGTCGATGTCATCAGGTCGGGACTCTTGCTCTACATATCTAGTTTGGACTCGATTGGACCATGTATGTCCGAGATACAGAACCTCGTGTTTTGATGGCGTGTAATCAAACTTTGACGCCACGCCACGGTCACACCGTGTGACGAAAACGCAAAATTCGAGGTAGTTTATATCTTCACCTTGTTGTGATGACACTCACCTCAATTTGAAGTTGATCTGATGAAAGCCCTGGGACAAGTTATTCAAAGTAAAAATGTGGAAAATGACCAAATTGACCACTAAATCCAAAATGGTCGACTTCCTGTTGCCGTTTTCATCATGCACTGAGAGACTTTTTTGTGCATCTGGTCATGATACACAACTGTCCTCATTTTCGTGAGGATCGGCGAAAGCTAAATGAGGGGCTTTTCCGTAGGTGGCGCTGTTGAGCCATTTTGCCACGCCCATTTCAAATTACTCCAGAATACAATAACCTTTTTGGGCTTTGTACTTCCTGCAAACTTCGGTGAGGATTTGAGCATGTCTAGGCCCTGAAAAAGCCCAAAAAGGGAAATAATAATACGAAAAATCCTTACAATTTCAATAGGGCCTCCCACCGTCGGTGCTCTGGCCCTAATAAGTAAATATATGTGTCATAATTCATATTTATTCTTAGATTAAATCATATTAATTTGTGTTAATCAATGTTAATGGGAAATAGAAAAAACTTTAGCTTCTAAATGATTCAGTGTATAATAATATAACTATCATCTATTGTTAATATTGAAATAATTCAACCACGTGTAGAATGTTCTTATTTTTCTTCAATGTAAACATGAAGCAACGTCCTGAACTTGTTAAAAAGAGGAAACTGCAGATGGAAGAATATATTTAAAATGGGAATAAATTCAACATTAGAATCCTTTTGGTTACATTATGGAAATTGGTTAGTTACATGTACAAGTTACACGGCTCTAAAGACTACATTACCCATCAGCCCCTGATGCTGATTATCGCTCACAGAGTTCTCTGGAGGTGGAACGAAACTCAAACACTGAAGAACTAGCTTCAAAGGTTAGTATGAGTATTTTAAATATGTGACGTCATGTCATCATGTGACGTCCTCTTCTTCATCCTGAGATATTTGTTTGTCTTTTTCTGTCTCAGGCAGCATTTCTTTATTCAGGTGTCCCCTTCAGGTGTCGTGTTCTCATCATTTTGTTCATTGTCTGACCTGTAAAGAAAATTAAGAAAATTCAGAGCTGCTGAAATCTTAATCTCCTGGATTTTTATTCTTCGTCAGTCATAAACACAAACTGCAGAAGATGTGAAACTATCAAACATCAGGACATTTTCTTTCTGTCTTAATCTTATTGAATCCATTGAATTTCTTTTTTTATATCATGCATTTCTTTGTGCTTTTGCTTCTGCTCCACAAACCTGAGACAAACATCTCCTCCAGGAAATTACAGAAATAACAGATGAAATTATCCGAGACGTTCACAGACACATCTGCTTCATGTTTGCTGATATAGAAACTTTCATTTTACAGAATGAACGATACTAATAGATGTTACATTTGACATAAATACACATTTTTGAATTAAAGTTCTTTGTATTTGTGTTATTAATAATACAGTTCATGGTTAAACTGTAAAATATCAAGTCTCAGTTACATTTCTTTGCCGTAAGGGTTTGATAACGACATCTTAGGAATCATTGTCAAATCTTTTTCATACATTTATTGGCCGATATATCGGTATCAGATTTTCTTTCACTCTAATATCGATATGGTTTTTGAACGAACTCTCAGAAACTGATGCTTTAGGATGTGTCTGCTGATGCAGCTGAGATGTAGCTGTTAGAGCAACGTGACAAGAATAAAGTAGTTTACAGCATCTCCATGACAACAGGGTTATTCTTTAGAGCAGAATATTGTAATTCTCAGTACAGAATATACAGTAAACTTACTGTAAATCCATCATCTCCATAGGGTCTGGTTGTGGATTGTTCGTTTCGTGTTCGTTCTTTTCAAAAGAAATAATCATTAGAAGAAACAACACATAATAAATGAATAGCAGAATTATTGTAAATATTAATATTTACCTTTATACAGTAGTATAATAATACTGCTCCAGCTCCTAATGCTGCACACATAACGAGTACTCCGACCACAATTGCTGTAACTGGAACTGAAAAACCTCTAATTCAGAGAGTTGAACTGTAGCATCAACCAAGTGCAGTGATGTGTCTTCAGTGTAAAGTGTAGTGTGTGTGTGTGTGTGGCCTCCTCGTTCCTGTATGTTCTCCTGACAACATGTGGACATGATGCTCCTGATGAGCTGGAGGACGGAGCCCTGGGGGATCTGCTCCACCAGGAGGAACCCAGGGCTCACTGCACTAGCCTAAGGTCTGACAGTCGCTCTGAGGATTTCATCAATCAGTTCTCGTCTCATGGGATCTTACCTTTGTCTATCGTCACGTAGCTGTTGATGAAATGCGTCTCCTCTTCACTACTGAGTTCACAGGTGAATGTTCCCTTGTGATCTGAAGATAAGTGGTGCAGCGTGAGGCTGCCTGACGCTGACACATCCTCCACCTGCTGCCTCCACTGCTCTGAGACCCTGTGGGGGCCGTCGACCCCGGTCTGGTCCACAATGATCTGACTGTGGTTGAATTTCCACAGCAGGTGTGTCGGGGGTTTGGTGTTTGGAGCAGTGCAGTGGATTGTTGTTGTTCCACTCGGTGACACATGGACGGGAGCTGAAAAGAAAAGGGATCAAATAATATCATCGTTGTCAGAATGTGGTTTCAGGCTCTGATGTGACTTTCTGAACATTTTCTATCATCAGAATGATTCATGTGGAGGAGGGTGTGGCCTTGGAATGATGAATTGAACTAGAAGGTCACTCAGTAGAGCTGATATCTCCTCCAAGGCCCAACAGTCAATTCAAGCTGCATCACATTTCACACACATCAGTCCTCTCAGGGAAAATGTCCAGAAAGGTCCAATGTTAAAGAAAGAAAACTAATGGATCTGTTCAATGTTCCATTTGTTTGTTGGGCTTTAAGCAACATTACACAACAACTACTGGACAGATTTCCATGAAACTTGGCAGGAAGGTGTGTTATGGGTCAGGGTCAGAGAAGAACTCATCAAATGTTTTTGTGGATCCAGGATTTGTTGTTTTTTCACATTACCATTGTGAGAGAGGACGTTTTTCAACATTTTCATTGATTTCCCTGCGAATAACTGATGAAGATGAAGAAACAATCTGACAAATTTAGAGGACTAATATTTATGAGTGTGTGAAATTTGGTGCAGATCTTGGGCCTGATGAATTTCAATGTGGTTTCATAAGGAGACTGTTGGGCCTTGTGGAGGTCTGAGCTCTACTGAGTGACCTGTGGCCCACGTTCCATCCTCACAACTAGTTTAGTGGAAATCTGTTCAGCAGACAAAGAAACAAACGAAGTCAAGATTGAGAATCAGCATTGATATAAAATGTAAGTTATCTGTAGGAGCAGATATAAATATGCAGCAGTACGGTGAAACAAGCAAAGGTTCAGTTCCATAGAGCAGATTAAACGTACTGGGTTGATACCACACCGCGCTCCTCCTGCCACTGCGAGTGCTGAGGCTGCAGATAAGAACAGTGTCTCTGTCTGACAGTGTCAGTGTGCTGCTGATCTCATAGAGCTGCTGCTCCGTCTCATTCACTGTGGTTTGGTTCTGAAGGGTCACAGTGGACGGAGGCCTGGTGGACCAGGTGAGCTGCGGCTCGGGGTAGATCCCCTCTGAGCGGCAGGTGAAGCTGTTCTCCACCTGCTCAATGTCCACGTGACGCACCGGAGCTGCAAAACAACATTTCTCTTTTATAACTCATTGATCATCTTTGCCTCGTGCACTGTGGAGCTCTTCATTAATTTGACATATTGTGCTTATTATTTAACATGTCACATATGAGCCAATATGTGGTGCTGCTGACATTAGCTGTGTCTCAATTCAGGGGCTGCATTTGAAGGCCGAGCTCCAACGAGTGGATCCTTCCCCGTCCAACCTGTCCCTGGATTCATTGCACTTTAGTGACTAACCATTTTTCAAAGAGGTAATGGTGCCGGCAAGCAACGAGACATCCAATGCTTAAGTATCAGCTTCAACTCAACCCAACAGTACACATGTTAAACAAGGTAACAGCAATAAGAGACAAATATCATTTCTAGTATTTGTGTTCTGTTTTCACTGTGAGTTTCTGTACCATCTGCTCTCAGGTTGATAAATGACTCATTGTTGCCTCCAGTGATGGTGCTGGTGTAGCACTTGTATCGGCCCTGGTCCTGAAGCTGCAGCCCCGTCAGCCTGATCGTGGCGTTTCCACTGGAGATCTGCTCTTTGAACAGCGATGTCCGGCCTCTGAAGCGCTCGTCCTGGAGTTTATACTGGTCTCCGGCACTGAAGTAGTAGTGGACATAAATTTCTTTTGCTTCCACCTTCTTCCAGTAAATGACTGGTTCTGTACCAGGCTGAAAATGGCAGGGTAAGATGCAGCTCTCTGCTAAAACGCAGGAGACCTCAACATCTGTGAGACACAACAAAAACAACCAGTTCAGGATCAACTGTGGTGAATAGAAGCTTTTTTTAAAGTGCAATTAGAGCATTTGTGAATGTAAATATCCTGATGGAACTGTCTGTCAAACCAAAAATATGGACTAAAAGAGGCTCAGATTCACACCAAGTTGGAAAAGTTGTGTGTTGATCACAGAAATGTTCATTTAGAAAATTGACTTTGAGATTCAGCAAAATCTGAACATTCTTTGTGTTGAGAAGAATTTAGGATCTGGATATTTAGACGTAAAGAAAGATAGATTTTTTAGAATCCCATGTTTGTGTGTGTTTGTGTGTGTATTGTGTAGTAATGGATTCACTTTTGCAAATGTTGGGAACTGGTATTTGTGAACTACAGTTCGGCCTACATGTTTAGTCAAAGTCTGACCACATGTTTCTTTGTTCTGGAGACAGACCAGAGCCTCCAGAACTTAGTCTCCCAGGCTGCTTCAACTCTACACCGAGGGGTTAAAACTGACCCTCAACACAACTGTCAACCACTATTGCTCTCTGACCCCCGCCACAAGGGGGGTCCGTTATCTTTATACTGGCCAGCCGCCATTTTGAAAGCACACTGACTCGCACAAACACACACGCATACTCACATACACATCTTTATATAGTAAGTACATCTTTAGTAGTTTGTGTTTTAATACTTTTAATATCTTCATCATAAATGTTTTTCTTCAACAAATGTTTTTTCATTAATGTTGCATAACTGTGAATTTTGCCAACCTCTAGACTGTCAAGAAATCCTTCAACTTTGCTAACTATCTATATGGTAATTTTGGTTATAGTTATTAATTTAATTATTAATCGGAGTTACAAATTTGTAGTTAGTACTTTCATGAGACTTAATCAATACATTGTCTATCTTTTCCCTTATTTTGAAGGGTGGTGCCCTGAGGTAACTTTAATCAATAAAATGTATTATTTAATATTCATATTTTTTATATTAATATTCAATATTTCTTCTAATAACCAAATTTATTGAATGCCCAAAGGGCCACCATTTAATGGTGTCACGCTTAATGTATCATATGCACAACACAACCAATAACATTAGAGACACAATTTACAGCTTATTGACATTAACCAATCATTCGTCATCATATGGTAAAAAATCATGACATCATTATCAAGTGTAATAAAAATATAGATATGGAATATATAGAAATATAGAATCCAAAGTTAACATCATCTGATTGGGTTATATACAACATGTGTTGTTTGATTCTGTGACAAATTCAAAACTTAGGCGTCATCACGTGTTTCCTCTGGAACGTTTGTGGAACGTAGTCAATCTGGTTCTGCAAGATTCCAACACTTGGAACAAGAGAAGCGGTTTCCTCTCGACTTCATCACAGATTCATTTTTTTACCATTAAAATGAATTTGGTAACTAAATCTTAATGTGATGATGTTTGTTTCTCTTAATACATTGGAAAATATAATCTTACATCATTGTTAGTGTTTGAGTGTCACAGGGCTGAGATTTATTCTCTCTCTCACACACACACACACACACACACACACACACACACACACACACACACAAACCTTTAAAACCACAACTCAGTTCAGTTCTGTTGATGCTCAAGTTTCAATGAAGAATAAAAGAACACAACATCTGGTGTGAACTGTTTTACCTCCAGCTCAGTGAGAACATGTGTTTCTCTATGTTGTTATAAACCTTCACAATCATTTCTCCTGTTTCCTGCTTCGTCTGATGGAAACCAACATGCCTGTACAAAGTACTACGTTCAAACAGAACCTGTGATTTCTGAGTAAGATCAGACTTCACGTACCTGCTGTGGTGAGAGTCCACATGTTGAGGATCAACACAACCAGAGACTTGAACGCAGACATCTTTCTTTTATTCTGTGAGAACTGAAAGTTGATTCAAGAAAGGAGAGACAGTGGAAACATGCAGACAAGCAGGTTTGAGGACTGAGTCGGTGCAACACACAATGTTACTTTCTTCATTATTATGACTCAGCTTCTTAAAACAGTCCCTGAACTTTCTCACTGCTTCCTTGTTGTTTCATTCAAGCTACAGTGACCAGCGGTTGGAGAAATGTCCTCGCTCTGTATAAGCGAGGAGACGACATATTCCTGTCTCGTCATTGTTTACTTTTAAAATCTCTGGAAAAAGTCAATTCAAATGTTCAGAACTCAACATTCTCAAACTAAACACATTCCTCATCTGTTATTTTGTCAAACACTGACCACATACGAAAAGTTCATTTTATCGTTTTCTTACCTTTACTCCTACAGTTCCCATGATGCTTTGAGGGGGAGTGTAACTCTGGATTGGGTGAGTTTAACACTGTGGACTGATTTCTGAGCCGATGTTAATTTACTCATCAGACGTCAGAGGTGACAAGAAACAGAAACTGCCTAAAAATGTGTGTTTTTTTGTGTTTGTCAGAATCTATGAATGTGTAAATATCTAAACAAAACTTTTCTGAAAATGTCATTTTCACCTCCGGAGGCTTCAGGCTGTTTTACACTTTGCACGAGGATTTGTTTGGATATAGTTGGTTGTGGTTAAAAAAATCTTTCAGCAGATTAATGTGCAACATAAATTTACAATAAAATCTAATCTCTGAGGGACTTTAACCTTGTGTAGTTAATATGTTTAGAAAGAACAACACACTCAGAGTTCAGTGATTAGTCTGTTTTAATAACGTCACATTAAATACGACAGAGGTACAGTTCATGAAGCGCAGAGAGAAAGGTCGACTGAGTCTGCTGTAGATTTCACGTCAGGGTTCAGAGGTTTCTCTCAGTCACCTTCGTTCAATATCAGTAATTTATAGTCACATTCATCTTCTCGGCTCCAGGATCCAGAGGGAGTTTGGCCTCTGGGAGTTTTTACTGGACAGTGAAGGCAACAGCAGAAGAAAACCGGAGGTCAGTCTTTAATGTTTCAGCCCTTTTGAAGTGGAAAAGTCCTTCACTGTTCCTCAAGGGAAAGATTTCACCACATGCTGAGGAAGAATCTGTGTCTCCAGCTGCTGACGCTCTGAACGAAGCTGGGATCAGGAATCTAACTGATTCATGGACCAGCTCACTGGGTTGAAGTAAACCTGGGTGAATGTTTGGCGGTTCAGTGTGGAGTTTGAATTCCTTTGTATCTGTGTGGGTTCTCTCCACAAACACCAGTTTCCTCCCACAATACAAGGCCACATGTTCGCATAGACAACCGGATGCATCATGAGCGCCATTGTCTCTATGGCGAGCACACCACCCCTATGGCGAGCACACCACCCCTATGGCGAGCACACCACCCCTATGGCGAGCACGCCACCCCTATGGCGAGCACGCCACCCCTATGGGGAGCACGCCGCCCCTATGGGGAGCACGCCGCCCCTATGGGGAGCACGCCGCCCCTATGGCGAGCACGATGCCCCCTACCGCTCATGTGTGGATTGCATCTGGAGGATGTGGAGCATAACTTCCTGCGTATGAAAGCAATTACATCTCTGGCCTTAGTTTATCTTTCTGTAAGTGTGAATATGAGTGTGATAGTTGGTTTAATCCAACCTCTCACCCAAAGTCCTCTGTGATTGGCCGTTGAACAATAATTAAGAGCTCAGCTGACGGCTGGATGAAAGTTAGACTTTGGTCTGAGCCGTCCTGACGGAGCTGAATCCAACAAGAGGAACTATTTAGCTGTTTTTAGCATTCAGTCTATTCTGTGACTCGTACGAACGGACGCTGGTCGCTACTCGTTGAATGACACCATGAACAAAAGAGAGGAGCGACTCTAATTATCTCGACATCACCGAGCAACAGTTAAATACTCCCCTGCCCTCTGAACAGGCCCTAAAGCTACTCCCTCATTCCACTTCGACAAGAGTCTGAGAGAAAACACACAAATCAGAGAATTCATAGACAATAATCCATCAATGAGTTGACTTCAGAGACTTTGTTCAGTCTCTGCCTCCATCTAGAGTTGGATTGTGCACATTGTGTATTTGTTTCTGACGACCGACCTTTGACTGACTGCAGCTCTGTGACCTCTTCGGGGTCGTTCCTGTGCTTCCTCCCCGAGCCGCCTGCAAACACAGCAAAGAGACGTGTGAGGATGAAGAACGACATTTTAAAGCACCTGCACATTCAACACATGACTCAAGTCACAGAAACACATCCAAACCCCCAGAAAACCCTCCCCCCCTCTCGTCAATTCTTCTGATTTGCTTTGATCTCATCATCTACGTCTGCTTCTGCCTCTGCTGCAGGTCGACTACATTTCCTACAATGCATCTGGCCGTGAACCGGAAAACCGACGTGACCCGGATCTAATTAGTTGTAGCTGGATGGACGGGTGTGGGTGTGTCATGGCAGAGGTTTGGATAATCTGTGGATACTTGTTCCTCCACATTTTCCCCCACAATTTATATCAACATTGGAAATGGAAAAAGACACGAGTTTGTTTGTGTGTAGCAAAGAAAACTGCAGCTGAATATTGAATATATTTGAATATGAACAATTAATGGATGACTGGTGATTTAAAGCAGCCTGCACCAAACAATATGAATATGAGACAAAGATTCTAGACTCAGTTTTTAATTCTTGATGCAGAAACACACATTTTCCCCACAGCTTTTAGACGTGTGACCGCGAAACCAACAGGCTCCTAATGAAACTACATGTAAATCCACTAGATCCAGACTTTTATTTGGATCTCACACTCATAACCATCAGTTCCCTAAATATGTCTCATCGTTCATCAAGATGAGTGAAAATCAAACTTTCTATCTCACAATTGTGACACAACTCCCTCCACACCAAAAGGTGCCGGGTTGTTCCCTGACCGGCGCCACATCCACCCACTAAGTTTCAAGACAATCGGTTCTGTGGTTTTTACGTAATCCTGCTGACTAACAAACAAACACTGATAAAACACAACCTCTTTGTTTGAGTGTACTTTTAAAATCTTCTCTCAACCAGTGTTTTTCATCACGGCTCAAAAACGTTGTTTTATTGTTTTGCTTTCTTGACCTTTCTTGATTTTAAGTCTTCTGCCAAAACCAAACTTATTCAAACTATTTAGTTGTGTTCTGTGTATTTAGTTGTGTTCTGTGTATATATATATATATATATATATATATATATATATATATATATATATATATATATATATATTCTGTGTATATCTATAAGTGCTGGTGGAACCACTTTGTTTGAATCTGAGCGTGAACACAGATTTTGCTCCGACACACAGATGTTTGTATTTAGTTTGAACGATGACGTCAGTGCAGTCAAGCTGTTTTCTTCCTGTGTCTGTCTGTCCACATCCCCTGGAGTCCGTCTTTACCTCTCAGCTTCAGGAACGCTAACATGGCTGCAAGAGCCACAATGAGTCCCGCTATCACCAGGCCCAGAATCCACCAATAAGACGGCTCATCTGATGTGTTCCACTCAGCTGCACACAGGGAAAGACACGCTGTTTAAAAAATACAGTCAATAGATGTCGAATTTAGTGATTTCTGCTTATTTCATGAGCTACAGCAGCTCGTCGTGACAAAGTTGAATTTATATACTCAGACGACCAAACTGCTGATTCTGCATATTTTTTTATGCTATTTACAAAAAAAAGCATTTTATATTAATGCTGACGATCATTTGAAACTTTCGTTTTTCTCTGTGGGTTTAAATGAATTTCGTGAGGATCAACTCAGACATTGTCCTCAAAAGAGAAACGACAGCAGAGATAATTTATTTAAAACAAAACAATAATTATTCAGACGATATTTAGTTTTTCTAAATTGTGAGTTTAAATATACAAATGAGTTTTGTTTGTTTTGTAAACTGTTGCTGTGATCCAGGATGTTTTCATCTCTTTATTAACATTGTGAGATTAGATGTGTTTCTACATTTCCTCTGTAATTAGGAATGTGAGGGAGTGTTGGGCCGTAGAGTGACCTCACCGTCAGGACCATCGATGATGACGTCGGCACGCTCCTCGTGCGTGTTGTACGGCACGGAGAACCTGCAGGTGTAGCTGCCCGTGTGCTCCGAGTGCTTGGGGTCCATGAGTCGCAGAGAGCCGTCCCCGAACGGGACCCTGAAGCCGTCCAGCTCCACGTGGCTGCTCCATGGCGCCGTGGCGACGCTGTGCCCTGACCGACTGTCGTAGGTGAGGATGTGGGAGGGGTCCTCGCCGCCGGAAAAGCTCCACTCCAGGGAGGGGTGGTTCAGGTAGAAAGGGGCGGAGCAGGGGATGGTCAGATCCCTCCCTTGAGTCCCTCTTATTTCTACCAGGAGGAAATGTTTCAACCGTTAAATAAAGATGGCCGACGTGACGGCTCCCAAAAGGGAAGCCAAAGCATCTGTATCGCCCCCTGGTGGCTGGCTGCAGTATGGGTCATAAACCCTGCAGTAAGTGGTTTCAACCAGCAGAGGTCCACCTTGGATTTCAACTCAAAACTAGAATCCTAAATTCTTCTCACCTCTTTCTCTGAGTGAGGTGGTCCAGGCCGGACCGCCGTTCAGCAGCCGGAGGCGACTGTCCACCGTGTACAGTCCCTGTGTGTTGGCCAGCATGCGGGTGAGTGTGAGTAAAGATGGACGACATGACCGCTCCCAAAAGTGAAGCTTAAGCATCTCGATCAGCCCCTGGTGGCTGGCTGCAGTACAGGTCATAAACCCAACCTCCTCCTTGTTAATTGACCAAACTAAAGATGGTTTCGTCGTTTCAGGTCGTTCTTATCTCACTGATGTTTGTTCAAGTGTTTCTGATCAGTTTGGTTGTAATTAGTTATTTGATGATAAACAAGCTGAGACTGACTCGTTAGTTTGACCCGTAGAGTCAAAGTATCCACATACATGAGAAGTTAGCCCGGTCGAAATAAAATGGAAACTCCAATAAATAATCATCACATTTATTTTTAACAAGACAGCGAAGCTTTATCTTTTTTGAACTCACCTTCCACCTTCAGGATAACTTTGGCGTCGTGTTCGCCGTTCGATGTGCGCACGTGACACCTGTACGTGCCTCTGTCCTTCAGGTCCCCACTCCTGAGGACCAGGGTGGCGTTTCCGTGGGAAATCAGGTGGGGAAACACTGATGCACGCCCCGAGAGCTGCTTGTAGTCAAAGTGCTCCTCGCTGCTGCTCTTGCTGTCATCGTCATCGTCATCTTCGTCGTCTTCCCGCTCAAACTTGTAGACCACCACGTCCTGTCTGAACCACTCCACGGTCTCCTCGCTGCCGGGCGGGAAGCTGCAGGGCAGCATCACTTGAAGCTCTCTGGTTCCTGCCCTTCCTGTTAATCATAACTCTGACAGCAGCGCAGTCATGAATCGAACCTCTGACTCACACCTGCAGCAGAGCAGCCGACCTGTTTACCCGCCTGACGTGCGTCATCATGTTGAGACAAGTGTCTCCACAAAATAACACAAACTGTTCAACACAACAGGCCCAAAATGTCCACTGTCTTCAGGACATCATCTCTCAGACACTTTCTGTCATTTGTCTCTGCTGTGAACCTCCCATCATCAATTATTTCCCAGCATGCTGCTGTTCCCAGAGGCCTGCTACAGTCTCCCCCTTGTGGTTGTTCTGAGGTGGTGGTCGAGAACGTACAACAAGAATCTTCATCTACGTTTGTATAAAACGTCCTCGGGTCAGTTTTCTATAAAATATGGTAAAATATTCATGAAACAGTTTCCTCAGAGACTTAAAGATGCTCTGCTCTTCATCGACTCTTCTTCATACTGTAAATGTCTCATTCACTTTTCTTCTGGTTGTTTCCATTATGTCAAACTTGTGATTTTGTTCTTTTACCTGCACCAAGGACGAGATGTTTTCACCTGTTTGTTTGCAAGAGGAAAGAAAAGCAGAGTCATGATTCCAGTGAAGTCGGTGGAAGGATGTTTATTGTAGAAAGTAGAAACACAACTTTTCTCTCTGAGATGCTTTTCTTCTCGTTACATCTGGTTTGTCACAGAGGAAATGATCCATGTGTTTGACTCATAGACTGAATATAAAGGCTTTGACTGGGATGTGCTGCTGTTATACTACAGCGCCACCTGTGGGTCAAAAGTAGAAAAGCCACCACCGCTCTGCACCTGATGCAGAAATGAAAACGTCCCATTTTTAAGTCCAGAGTTTTGATCTTTTGTGTCAAAGACAAAAGTCTGATTTTAAACTCAAAGTGATTTGATTGTGTTTAACTTTGTGTTGAACGAAATCAATTTGTGACGTGAATCCAGGAACTTTCAGCTCATAAACAAACAGAATGTGGTTCTACACACATGGAGACATACTGAGGGACAAAGGTGGAACAGAATAAATGAAACTTAAACACATACATGTGACTCTTTATAGAGGGGTTATATATTCTGCTTGTGTTGTGTCATTTCAATAAACACATTCTTCATGTGAATAAACACAATCGGTAGCGAAGGCCATCTAGTGGTGAAGTTACATATTACAACAACCTCCTCTGATTCCTCTGGAGCTCTGTCTCCACTCTGTCTCCCAGCAACAAGGCCCAGTCAGAGCCGCTCTACACACAAGCTGCTGCTGCTTCAGCCTCTGGATCCTCAGGACACAGCTCAGCCTCCGTCCACACACACTGTCCTCTTCACACTCAGCTCCACCAAGATCCCAGCCTCCATCTGTTGAGAGAAGAAGACGTCAGTGTTTCCAGAGACTCACTTCATCAGCTGTGAGTCAGTGATGCAGCACATCCAGTAGAAAGAGCAGCAGGGACTTCAGTCCTGTTCAGAGGTGGAGCAGCTTCCTCTCTGCTTCATGTTCACGTGTTGGAATGAACACGCTAAGAGCTAAGTGTGTTTCCTCTGCATGTCAAAGTGCAGAGTGGACACCTGAGAGGTGGATTTACTGCTGTTACAGGTGAAGCCATGTTTCACTGTGTGAGCACGTGCACATAAAAGGGGCGGGGTTTACTGCGTATGACCAATCACAGAACATGGACAGTTTGACTGACAGCAGAGCCTCATATTTCACAACCAGGATGAAACTACGCGATAATAAAAATCAGAGGAGAACAAACACATGATCCAGAATAAAAGAAACTCAGTCACAGCTGCTAAATGCAGGAAGAACAGCTGGTAAAACATCTGGGATTGTCTCAATGTGTAAGTCACAGCGCCCCTGGTGGCATTTGGTAAAAATATATTACGTGGCCACGACATAATAACGTGTGTGAACGAGATAAATAACTCGGGGCCACGAGATCTAAGTCTGTTGTTTACTAACAAGACGAGTGGAAGAGAAGAAGATTCTTGATGAGAAACGTTTGAATCCCAGGATGTGGCCTCGATAATGAGCTTTAGTTTGACACACACTGTCTCACTGTCTCTGAGGACACACACTGTCTCACTGACTCTGAGGACACACACTGTGTCACTGACTCTGAGGACACACACTGTGTCTGAGGACACACACTGTCTCACTGACTCTGAGGACACTCACTGTCTCTGAGGACACACACTGACCCACTGACTCTGAGGACACACACTGACTCTGAGGACACACACTGTCTCACTGACTCTGAGGACACACACTGTGGTGGAAACCTCTGACGTCACTACTCAATAAAAACACATGGACCTATCTTCAGGAAGCTGACTGAGTGCATTTGGTGTTTTGGTGACAGGATGAGTCTGGAGAGATTGAGATGTACTGGGTGAGTTAGAGATCAACTGAACCAACCAGACGTTGATTTAAACTTCCCTTATCCTTCCCTTTAAGGAGAGTGTGCACCACACAACAGTGTAGAGTCACTGTGGTCAGTGGGCGGAGCTTTTATACGGGTTGATCTCCAACTTAACCTGGAGCAGGTTAGCCGTTCATCAGAAGTTACCATGGTGATTAACCCCATTAAGAAGTGGACGAGCTTCGTAGGACTGAAAAAACTAAACCTGAAGTTAACCTGATAACCACAAATCCTGCTTGGTAGCACAGACCCTGGATCTGTACTGTGATACTGACTGTGTTTAGTAAAATACTGATGAAAGCAGCGTGGACTGACTCCAACCATCTACTGACCTCAGAGTCTCCAGTCGAGAGGTTGGACTCTGTAGAAAACCACACAGCTCCTTCCCTCCTGAGTGCTGCAGGTCGTTGTGTCTCAGATCCAGTTCTCTCAGATGAGAGGGGTTTGACCTCAGAGCTGAAGCCAGAGAAGAACAGCTGATCTCTGACAGACTGCAGTTCCTCAACCTGAATAAAGGATAAAACTTAACTGTAAATTAAACTGAGTTCATGTGTGAAAATAACAGACACATATTCATGTCAGAACAGACTCATAACATGGAAGATAAATATGAAATCAGACATGTTGGACTAAAAACGAGTCCTGATTCAGTACAAATAGATTATTCGGACCCGGTCTCTGTCCTGCAGATCAGTTTAGGAAATCCAGAACTAAACTCAGTGTTTTAACAAGTAGCTGAATATTTAAAAGGTCACAGATTAATTAATGATTGGATTCAAGTTATGTATGTAGAGGAATTATGTTAAATTAGAATTAAATGAGATCAATTGGGTATAAATGCTGTATTATAGATATGAGATCTACAAAAGTCAGTCAGTGAACTGACCCCAGAGTCTCCAGTCGACAGGTTGGACTCTGTAGAAAACCACACAGCTCCTTCACTCCTGAGTCCTGCAGGTCGTTGTACCTCAGATCCAGTTCTCTCAGATGAGAGGGGTTTGACCTCAGAGCTGAAGCCAGAGAAGAACAGCTGATCTCTGACAGACTGCAGCCCTTCAACCTGGATAAAGAAATAGGAATATTAGAATGTGTCCTCCTGTTGTTGTGGATCGTCATCATGTCAACACAGACTCTCAACATGCTGCTG
This sequence comes from Hippoglossus hippoglossus, assembly GCF_009819705.1. Lineage (NCBI taxonomy): Eukaryota > Metazoa > Chordata > Actinopteri > Pleuronectiformes > Pleuronectidae > Hippoglossus > Hippoglossus hippoglossus. The sequence goes on from NC_047170.1 coordinate 785,026, forward strand.
ACCTCAGTCCAGTCTGTGACCTGAAGATAAATATCAGATCAGACATGTTGGACCATTGTTTCATTCATCACCTTCTTCTCTGTGTGTTGGTCACTGACCAGGTTTGTGTAATTAAACTCTGTTTAAAGTAGGGATGGCTCCTGACAGTCACTTCCTGTTTGTTTCTATACTTATCAACTGTCCAACGTGTTTCAATAAGAACGTGTCTTATTTTGAAAACCTGAGGAGGACGAGTGCTCGGCCTCAGTCCACATGTTATTTACTGACACTTTCTTAGTGATCAGGAGCAGGTGAGTGCAGGTGAATGGAGTTGATGAGGTGGACTTGACTGACAGGCTGGGTGAGTGACAGATGACTGAGGGACAGTGAGCAGAGCAGAACTGAGACAATTTGAATAAATAATGACCGAATAAGAAAGAAAGTCTGAAAAGTGAAGAAGGATTTAAGGACCTCAGAGTCTCCAGTCGACAGTTTGGACTCTCCAGTCCAGAACACAGCAGCTTCACTCCTGAATCCTTCAGGAAGGTGTAGGTCAGATCCAGTTCTCTCAGATGTGAGGGGTCTGACTTCAGAGCTGAGGCCACGACTTCACAGTGAGTCTCTGAGAGTCGACAACTACCGAGTCTGTAATTAAAGAAAATATCTGTTAGAATAAAATCAGAAAACACAACATTCATACAAAATGTGATCATGTGACCCTAACCCTGGTAAATCCCCTCTTTGCCTCATGAACATGTTAAAAACACCTCAAGAGAATCCTTTCAGACTTGGTACAAGTGTTCATTTAGACTAACAGAGGAACTCATTAGATTCAGGTGGTCAAAGGTCGAAGGTCGAAGGTCAAGCTCACAAAACATGTTTCTGGCCTCTTGAACATGATGTCTCAAGTCTGTCTTTAGGGGATTTCTTCACATTTTGACCAGTTGGACTCAAAGATAAACTGATTAGATTTCAGTGGTCAAAGGTCAAAGGTTACAGTGACCTCATATTATTGTGAATGCAACATGTCAGGAACCTGGAGGGACTGACACTGCACTGGTTGGTGGTGGCGTACAAACGCAGGGTGGTAACTCTAGTTTGACAAGAAAGAAGAATAAACGATATTTCCAGTTCTGCTTCTTCAGTTTAAAGGAGCAGTCATTGATTCTCATCCTAAAACACAGAAGCTGTGATTTATCTGATTAATCACCGTTTCTAAATGCCTGAAAAATCCCCTTTATCTCTGTATATTGTTGTGGGAACAGAAAGATAAATGACAGAAGGTGGATTTATACATTTAACATTAGTTTTGTTATTGATGACAAGTCCAAATGATAGAGTTATTTAGATTGAAAAATAAAATAAAATAAAATCAAACTAAAACATATCACACCATAATTAAATGTGGCTGTCTCTTTGCTATGCCTCTGAGCAAACATAGGATGATGTTATTTAGAACATTAAATTTCTTTATAAAACTCAAAGAACCTTTATCTTAAACAATCGGGGCTTCTTAGCTTTTGCTCTGTTTTTTTTTTAGCAAATACAGGATGGTTGAATAAAACTGTTTCCTTTTTCTCTTTTAAATCAAACAAACAACCAAACCTTTATACAATTAAAAGTGAATGTGAAATCTGAATCTGAGCCAGTTCACACTTAAAAAGAACGAGTTCCCAGTTCAGTTCATGCAGATGAAGATGAACTGGTTCAGGTTATATATATATACATAAATATACGGCAAACTCCAGCACAGTGATCACTTGGATTTCACTCTCCACATCTGATCTAGTTGCTCTTATATGTTAATGAGAACAATGAGAATGTATATAGACAAACCAAATGTATACATATATTTACGTACACACACACACACACACACACACACACACACACACACACACACACACACACACACACACACACACAAGCCAGTAGCCACTTATCCTTTAGCGGTCTCAGGGGCCTGGAGCCAATCTCAGCTGACATCTCAGTCTCAAATCAACCTAACTCCGATCTCCATGTCTTTGGGTTTGTGGAGGAAGCTGGAGAACCCAGAGAAAACCCTGCAGACACCAGGAGAACCTCCTCCTCACAGAAAGGCTGCACTAACAGTGTTGACCACTGCAACACCATGCTGCCCAAAACAATGAGAATCATTTAACACTGAGTGTATTTGAAGAACGACTCATCTACACTGATTGAACATGTTATTGATCATGTCTGGACTTACAGAGCCTTCCTGCAGTTCCTCACAGCTGGGATCAGTCCCCATCGACCCTGGTCTGATGTGTTGAACTTCTTCAGGTCCAACTCATCCAGAACCTCCTCTGACATCTGCAGCATGTAGCCCAGAGCTGAGCAGTGGATCTCAGAGAGTTGCTCCTTTGATTTGTTCTCTGACGTCAGGAACTGTTGCATCTGCTGATGAACTGAGTGGTTGTTCATCTCAGTCAGACAGTGGAAGATGTTGATGCTTCTGTCAGGAGAAATGTCATCACTCTCCATCTCCTTCAGGTTGTTGATGACTCTCTGGATGATCTTTGGATTGTTCCCTGTCCGACCCAGCAGGCCTCCTAAGACTCTCTGGTTGGACTCCAGACTGAGGCCGTGAAGGAAGCGAACAAACAGGTCCAGATGACCATTTGTACTGGTGAGGGATTTCTCCATGGTTCTATTCAGGAGGTCATCCAGGGAGAAGGTACTGTCTGTGTCCCCATATGTTCCCAAGAAGTTGTTGAGTTCTTCTGTGTTCCTCTTGGTGTAACAGTGGAACATGTAGACTGCAGCCAGAAACTCCTGAATGCTCAGATGAACAAAGCAGTAGACTGATTTCTGGAAGATCACACACTCTCTTCTGAAGATCTCAGTACAAACTCCTGAGTACACCGAGGCCTCTGTGACATTAACACCACACCGCTCCAGGTCTTCTTGGTAGAACATGATGTTTCCTTCCTCCAGATGTTTAAGTGCCAGCCTCCCCAGCTTCAGGAGAACATCCCTGTCAGCCTCCGTCAGCTGCTGTGGAGTCTTCTCATGTCCCTCACCGTACTTGTTCTTCCTCTTTGTCTGAACCAGCAGGAAGTGTGAGTACAGGTCAGTCAGGGTCTTGGGCAGCTCTCCTCTCTGGTCTGTGGTCAACATGTGCTCCAGAACTGTAGCACTGATCCAGCAGAAGACTGGGATTTGACACATGATGTGGAGGCTCCTGGACGTCTTGATGTGTGAGATGATTCTGCTGCACAGCTCTTCATCACTGAATCTCCTCCTGAAGTACTCCTCCTTCTGGGCGTCAGTGAAGCCTCGTACTTCTGTGACCCTGTCAACACATGCAGGAGGGATCTGATTGGCCGCCGCAGGTCTGGAGGTTATCCAGACGAGAGCCGAGGGAAGCAGATTCCCCCGGATGAGGTTTGTCAGCAGCACGTTGACTGATGACCTCTGTGTGACATCAGACACAAGCTCCCTGTGGTTGAAGTCCAGAGAAAGTCTGCTTTCATCCAGGCCGTCAAAGATGAACAAAGGTTTACAGACAGCGAGCGTCTCTGCCGTGAGCTTCTGTAACGTTGGATGGAAAACACGGAGCAGCGTGAGAAGACTGTGCTGCTGGTCTTTCACCAGGTTCAGCTCCCTGAACGAAAGCACAGTCAGCAGACCCACATCTTGGTTTTCTAAACCCTCTGCCCAGTCCAGAGTGAACTTCTGCACCGAGAAGGTTTTTCCAACGCCAGCGACTCCGTTGGTCAGGACGACTCTGATGCTGCTCTGCTGGTCAGGTGAGGCTTTAAAGATGTCGTGGCACTTGATGGGAGTGTCGTGGAGCCTCTTCATCTTGGAAGCCGTCTCAAGCTGCCTCACCTCATGTTGAGTATTAACCTCTTCACTCTGTCGCTCTGTGATGTAGAGCTCAGTGTAGATCCTGTTGAGGAGGGTTCTACTTCCTGTTTCATCAGTTCCTTCAGTCACATGTTCACATCTCCTCCTCACACTGAGCTTATGTTCATCTAAAACCTCCTGCAGACCACGATCTGCTGAAAGACAAGAAACAATGTCAGAGACAAAGAATGATTGTTTTCATCAGATACAGAAAAACTACAGAAAATAAAAGGTTTTTAACTTTGTGCTTTTCTAACGATGTTAAATGTTGATGCTGTATGAAGGAACAAATTAAAACCACATGTGCTGATGTCAGAAGTGAAGACATCAGCAGACACATGTACAGTGCTGCTCTGACCGGCTGTCTGAGCTCCAGCTCCTGTTCTGGATCTTTGTCCACACTGGGGACAGGAGGAGTCTCCTGAAGAACCAGACTGGGTGTGCTTTGTTCTGCACCTAGCTTGGCTAGGTGGCATCGTTGCCATCTGTGTCATGACCAGAGATTTGGGAGTGACCCTTAACCTTTTTCCAGTAAATAGTATTGTGCATATTATACCTTAAGTGTGACACCATTAAATGGTGTGCCTTTGGGCATTCAATAAATTTGGTTTCAGGAAAAATATTGATTAATATTAGAAATATTAATACTAAATTAGTTTTCATATTTATTTTAACTGTTTGCTGGTGATAAATTTAAGAACACGACATTAGGCAACCATCTGTTTTGAAAATCTTGAAGATTTCACAGCATCTTTTATAACAATAATAATAATAACTGGAAATAAAATTAAAGAACAAACAAAACAATAGAGATTCTGTAATAATAATAATGAAATTTCTAGGTCTGCAAAGCAGCACTGAACGGGCCCGAGCACATGCATTTTGAAGCCTGTTGCGGTTAGTGGAGAGAGCGATCAATGACCAAGCGCACGTCTCCGTGTTGCATGCGTTTTGCGCACTGCGCCAAGGATAAACGCTTCACTTCCTGTGTCCGTCACGTGATGTTGATCCTTGCCTGCTAATTGCTCATTACGGTCCATGCTATCAATTGCACATCACACTGTGAACATTTTATGTAAATTGAATGATAGTTGTAAAAGAAAGCTTATTTCCTGTTGCCAGTAGGTGGCGCCATCAGTATTATTACATACAGACTAATAGATCTGTTCAAGTAGGGGCTCTGATGTAGTGTGGGAATTTTTGTGTCAATTGGACAATGTTACAACAACTTAATTTTCACTTCAACTTCATTCTCAGAGCAATAGAAGAAGCAAGGCTGACATCTTCTTAAGAGATGATAGGAGAGCCAAATCAAATAGGATGGAGCAGTCACTCTTTTCACAGATAGGTAGCTCATTTCTTGTGGCTGAGAGTTTGCATCCCTAGTGGCGCTCTGCCCGGGAAAGATAGCTCACTTGGACTCCATTCATTATTTCATTCCCTGCCTCCTCTTTCACATCATAGCTACTTCTTTCTTCCCCCCCCCCCCCCCCCCCCCCCCCCTTTGCTTTAATGAAATGCATATTTGTGTCGAGTGTTGATGGGGATCTTTAGGAATTTAGATTTGGAGACAAAATGTTTAATCACAAGCGTTTTTCATTTATGTAGAAGAGGCAAAATCAATTATTTCTATTAGACAATGCTGATTGGAAATGAATGGAAGTGGTAGCATTTGGAAACAAAGGCTCCGCGGAGGCTAAGATAAGTGTCAGTCTGCCACCCCTGAGGTATGATGTGTGGTTTGGCTTCATAAGCAGTTTGCAAACATTTGCCATTAAATCCGTGCAAACAAAGGGGAAGACATAATTTATTATAAAAGTGCATAAATGTCAGCACTTGTAAAAACAAATCTTGAAAAATTCAGGTTGAGGTTTCTTTCGCGTTGGTTAAACTATGATTATCATTTGAACTTAAACATCCATTTTGTCATCAGATGTCAAGGTTTTACTCAACTCAACTTTCAGGAACTTTCCCCGCACACTATTTAAAGCCAGACTTAACCAATGAGGCTCAAACTCTGCATGATATTCAGCCGGACGCTTCCTGAAGAGCACTCCGCTATCATATCCCACACATTCTTTCGCAAATCCCCTCAGAAAATTATTTATAAAAATTAACTTCTCTTGCAGAGGGCTCATTTAAAAGAAGAATTACACGACAGATAAAACACTTTATCGCCAGTGAAAGACTAGACAATGTACGTTGAGAAATTGGGAATATGGCAGAAACAATGAATATTAAGTGCCTAAGAATCTGAAGCTGCTGACTAAATTGAAACTGTATATCCTAAGGGGGCAAGGTTTCCAAATTGCTAATTACTGCCGCTGAAAGGAGGCTGTTTCTGATATGTTTGCTTGTGAAAGGCGGCCACTTAATGAAGCAGTGGCTCAATTTCAGAAGAACTTGTTCAATAACTATTTAACATGTATAACACAGTGTGTTCAGAATCTACATCCTTGTCGTGTTGCCCTGACAGCACAAACAAAATAGAAAGTCAGAACAGGATATGTTACATTCCGAAACCTGGCACTAACATCACCCACAATGCAACTGCTGATAATCATCACTTGAGGAAATTCTTTTATCTGGAACATAGTGTTGCTCCCTCTTTAGCCACGGATGGCTTCATTTTGTTTTCACATACACTCTGTGAGAGAGTTGTTGTTGTTGTGTCAAATCTGAGGAAAATCACTTTAAAACCAGGTGTGAAAAGGTCAAAGTACAGCTTGAATGTAGTTTTACTGTTGAAGCTGCTAAATAAAGGATCAGTGTTCACATGACTGAATTCTATTGTAACTTGCTGAAAGCTGCAGAAACTCTTGAATCTATGTTTTCTTCATGATGATTATAGAACTGCCAAAACTTTTCATTTAACAGCAGGTAGAGCTGCGCCCTGACTCAGAAAGAGTTAGTTTCAAAGTCAGTTGACTCGGAGTTAAAGGAAACTCTGGGTTTTCAGTTCAGTTTACCTCTGAATCTGTTACTATGGCAACATGCTTGCTGACGCAGGTTTTGTTGAACTAAGCCTGAGTTTGTCTTGAGCTGAAGACTGAAGGTGTCAAACTGTGATGTTTTATCTTTCTGATCATTCTCAGTCCTCATATTTCTCATGTGACACATCATGAACGTGCTCTGAGCTCTTCCAACAAATTCTTCGTGTTGCACTTTTGCGAACGGAATTTTCTATATAACATCGGGCACGTTTCCATAGCAACCGTCTGTCGTGCTGTCAAAAATGTGAAACGTTTACTTCACAAGTCACAGACTCATCAAAGAAGAATTCCACAGGGTTGCAGGTGTCAGTCGAAGCAATAATTAATTAATTTAGTTTGAAGCTTTGAGACTTGAAGCGCAATTCGGGTAATTTGATATATTTGAGGGTTTCCAGGTTTGGAGTGAAGTGTTTCCACAGCATTAATGTGCACATAGTCTGAAGCCTTCAGCCTGAGTGGATCCACAGCAACCGTGGAACTCACTGCAGGACGAGCCAGAGAGGATCATGGGATCCAGAACCTTCATGAACTCAGGGTCGAGCCAGAACTGTGTGATTCTCCACAACAGAGAAGAACCATCAACTCAACCAGTGGACCATCCTGATAACGAGCAGAGACAACATGTCACCATCATTTCTGACTGAGCATCAGCTCCACAGTGTCACACCACATGTCTTTCTTTCTATCAAGTACAAATGCAGAACAGAAGTTAATGTTTTATGTAGATCCTCCACCTGGGGCTCCTCCTCCTTTAACTGATGCTCCAGCTGTTTCTGTTCTTCAGCCTTATTGGTCCATTTCTGTTTCTGTCACCTTGAACAGCTGTTTCACAGACGGACGGCTTCCTATACAGCCTTCCTGAGGACATTCCTGAGGACATTTCTGCTGTGGGCGGAGCCTCTTTGGAAACGCCAGGCAGTTTGCTCTGCGGTTTCACATTCATTTTGTCGACCAATATAAAAACACCTCCTTCCTTCTCCAGCAGAATAAAAGAGAGAAACATCAGAAGAGACGAGACGCGTGTGCATGAAGCAGGTGAGTGTGCGTTTGTCCTTCTGTAGGGATCAGGGACATTTTGTCTGGTCCTCACACATTCAATGGACTGTTTCAGGGTTAAGGTTAGAGTTAGTTTAGGTTAGAGTTAGTTTTAAGGTTTAGACTAGTTAAGGTTAGGGGCAGTCAAACGCATTATTTGTGTGCTCACAACTAGAGAGACAAGTGTGTGTTGAGCTTAATCTATCTTTAAATTATAGTTTAAAGATAGTTTTTGATTGTTTGATATTTACAGTTTATTATTGATTATGTTGAACATATTTCTCTGACTCAGAAACTGCAGCTGAGTTTCTGAGAAGTGACTGAGAGACAGAGAGAGAGCGAGAGAGAGAGAGAGAGAGGGAGGGAGAGGGAGGGGCAGAGGGAGACAGAGAGAGAGGGAGGGGCAGAGGGATAAGAAGATAAGATAAGATTTATTTATTTATTTCTGTATTTCTGTGTACATATGTAAATGAGGTAAAAGGTCCTAACCTCAGTCTCGAGCAGGATTGGTCAACTGAGTGATCCAGACAGATGCAATCTAGGGCTCCCCCACTCACTCGCTCAGAGACACACGCAGTGAGATCAGAGCTCGTGGACGTGAAGCAGCCGCTCAGTGACTTTGTAGAAGTGAAACACCGAGTTTCTCTGCTCTCAGCTGCTCAGTGATCAGCTGCTTCAGGATCAGAGCAGAAGCTGCAGCTAGTTTGTACTGAGCTGGAGTTTCTGTGTCCTCCTCCACTCGGCTCTCACTGGAACTAATACACACTCATCACTAGTTATCAGGACCTGATCAGCACAGGAAGTCACTGAGTGTTGGTTTGATTCCACAGTTTATGAGGTTTAAACATCATGAAAATGACTCGTCAACATGTTCAGTTCAACACGAGACGCTCACAGTCAGGACTTGTTACCTAAATCATCCCAATAAATAATAAAAAATGAACTCTGAACTTTGAACTCGTTCCTTTTAAGTGTGAACTGGCCCAACACTGCAAACAGCTACTGGACAGGAGAACTGTAGAACTGGATCATCACACTGCTGTGACCAATCCTGCATGAGACTGAGGTTAGGACCGCCTTTCTCATTAGCATATACGGACACAGAAATACAGAAATAATCAACTTCAATATCAACTTGTTCGTTTCTTTAAAGTCAAACATCCTCTCTCTAACCCGACGTCTGACCTTTGTCTTCCAGCCTCACGTTGATCTGACTGACAAACTCCAGGAAAAATCATGACCACCGCTGACAAGCTGCTGGAGCAGATCTTCTCCTGGATCGACCAGAGGAGTCGCTGTGCGGACAAGCTGGTCAAACTGGCCGCGGAGCTCGAGTCCCTCAGGCAGAAATGCAATGGCGCTGAATGTGTGGGCAGCTCGGTGGCTGTGGTGGGGGCTGCGTGTGTGATCGGCGCCGGCGTCACCTTCCTCACCGGCGGAGCAGCTGCTCCATTTTTAGGTTTGTTGGGAGGAACATATTTAGGAGCAGGTACCGTCATCTCTGTGGCTACTAAACTCGTCGAGCTCTTCCTGTCCAGCAGCACCATGAAAGACGCAAAGAAAATCGAAGAGAAAAGCAACGAATTAGCAAAAGACATTCAGCGACTGTTCGAGGAACTAAAGTCGGAGAAGAAGGAGGCGAACAGATTCGCCGACCCGGACAATTTGGACAGACACATCCTGACTGACATCATGAGAGCTGTGGCAAGACGAAGTGGAGTGAGGATGAAGATCAACTTCAGAATGATCGGCGACGAGCCGAATTGGTCTTTTGTTGGCGGACAACATTACACAAGGCTCAGTCCCGGCCTTTACCTCCCTATTCTGGTGATAGTCACTGGAGTTTTAACGTTTTTCACGCTCAAGTCAAGTGGGAAGAAATGTACCTTTCTATTTGCTAAAGGAGCTGAGAAGCTGATCAAGGAAATATCTGTGACTGGACTGAAAAGGAAGCACCATGGTGAGATCAACTTCCTGTACACACACTTTTCTTATTCGATTCTTAATTGAATGTTTTTATGAAGGATAATTTGATCATCTGATAATTAATCCTTTATTGATCTGTTTCGGTCAATCATCAGCTTGTGGGAGGAGCTATTGGAATGGCATTTGCGCTTCATGAGGCAATCGACAACTGGACAGATCAGATCAAGAACAACAACGTGACTGAAGCTAGCCAATCCCTGCGAGACACAGCCAAAGCGATCCAAAAGATCACGCAGGCCCTGAAGGATCAGTTTAAAGATATGAAGTAAGTGATTCTCAGTGTTTCCTCAGGTAAAGAGCTGCAGCGGGAGTCCGAAGGTCAACACATCCAAACCACTTCTACAATGTGACCTTCACTTCTCATCAATTTGAGCAATATTTTCCACGTTGTGCTGTTACATCAGGTTTTGTCGCAATTTAATAAGAAAAGCATCAGACGTTTAGCGCAGAACCTTCACTCAAAGCAGTTTGACCTTTTCTAATATTTACAACTGCAAACCAGGAACCACAGAGCAACACCTAAATGCAACCTGTTAGCAGCTAAAGCTGTTTTCAGACATAAACTGAAGACAGGTTCCTGACATGTTCCTGACATGTTCTGCAGGTTCTGTATGTCTGAACAAATGTCTGAGTCAGTGTCTCTGGACATTTTCTTGAACCTTTCCTGCAGCTTCTTAGTAAAATGTCTGTCCAGAAGAGTCCAGAAACTCTACCAACTTCCCCTGGTATTAAAGCTGGACACCACAGCAACCAGGGAGAAAAAATCTTGTAGCAGCCAATTAACCAACTGTTAATGATGAATTTTTGCATCATCGCACCTTCACATCCTTCATAATTGATCTATTTTCATTGACACGATTAATTACTTATAATAATTCACTGACTTATTTGCTGTATATAACAATATATTCATTTATCATTCATTATGTAAAATTTGGCCTCACAGAGCTCAGTTATTTAATTTTTACTCAAGGTGCTGAAATGTGCATCTGTGGACTGCTTTGTGATTTAAAGGCAGTTTTGGCTGAGGTGTGTCCCTGAGGTACAGACTCTCAGGGTTCATGGGCCATAGGCTGATGAAGCAGAAGTACTATACCTTCAGTCGGAGGAGGGACCCCTGCCACCAATATAACCTTCTATCTTTTCTTTGTTTCAACAACATAACGTTATATCGACAACCAAAGGAACCAATGAGATTTCAAGTGGGAGGCCGGACCTCAAAAGATGAACCAATCCCATAAACACAAGGAGATGCGTGGAGATACCGCGCCGCATAAAACAGGATATTCTCACTGATTTCTTCAGGCTGTCTGGACAGGCTCGGGTTTAGTTTGGTTCCTGTCTGATAGAACCGAAGATTTGGATGTAAGCTCTGAAACAGAAGTACTAGGCCGTAATGTTGGAGCAGCACCCAGCAGCCAATCAAACGTGGCCCTGCGACACCACCTGGTAGCTAAACTCGACACCTTGTAGCAACAAGCTTGTGACCAGTCAGATGACTCAAGTCCCTGCAGAGCAACGTCCTGGACACATCCAGCTCGTACAAGGGTTCTAAGATTATCAACTTGTCGACTATCAACACAACTAGTCTACACTGCATCGTTGTCAACTAGTCATTTATATGTGGGTTTAGCCCGGTGCAGTAATAAAGCACTGGTACCTACAGCAGATATGCAGCAGGGGGCACTGTTGTTAGACACACAGAGCCAGAAGGAAACATGGTCAAACAACCAGATTCAGATGCTCTACTAAACTAACCCAGAGTAGATAGAAACGTCAGCTGACCTAAAGTAATGCAACAGTTTGTATAACCATCTATAGCTACATACGCTTATGGCTAACGTGTGGACAAGGAAGGCAGACGACAATCAGAGACTTCTCTAAACATCTTATCTCTCTCACACAAATTGACACGGGTTGGAAAAAACATGTCCCCTACGATTAATCGACTAGTTGACTACTTTGTAGGAATAGTTGACACCTACTAAAATGCAGTAATCAGGAATGCCCTCGCTCTTACTACCCACTGATGATGGACAACCAGTCATCTAAATTCGCCCTGCTTAAATAATCATTTAGACACTAGAACAGCAAACACACATTTGAAAAATCCACTGGGAGTTTCAACGTCCCAACTATTTGAACCATTTCAGTGTAAAATGTGTTTGAAGTCGTGCTAACTGGTCCTTCTGCTGTTTTATTCACAGGCGGATGCTCGAGAAGATGGAAGAAGAACAGCGCGAGCAGGAGGAAACTTTAGCCCAAGTTAAGCGCAGCATTGAAAACCCAAAGAGAAGCTCTGAAGACGAGAGACAATTATTAGCGTTTGCCATAAAAACATGCCAGAACGAAGTGGTGCGACGATGGCTGAGAGAGAATTCAGGGTTGGAGACTTTCTTCAAACTTGTGGATTTGTTTAATTCAATGAAAAATAAAATCATCAACAAGTCAAACAAGGACAAAGACGAAGAGATTGAAGTTTCGGTCGTATATTTAGATATTGAAGTGGACATCATCTTTCTGGCTCACGGATCGATCAGTCACCCCAAGATTCCAGCTTCCTGTCTGGTGCCTCAGTCCAACATCAAAGACGTGCTCCTGTATTCCCCCCAGAACTGTCTCCTCGCTGCTGATGCAGCGTACTGCATCGCTACAGGACTCATACAACCTCGGCACAGAAGGTTTCTCTGTGCCGAGGTAAAAATTGCACCTCTAGACTTTTTTGTTTGTCTCGTCATGATACACCTGTGTATCGATTTTTGTGAAGATCGGTCAATGTGAACACGTTCCGGGGGGCCCGGGGGGCGCCGTTGAGCCATTTTGCCACGCCCATTTAAAATTACTCCAGAATACGTACATTTTCACCACTTTCAAATTTTCTGCAAATTTTGGTAAGAATTTGAGCATGTTAAAGCCCTCAAAAAGACAATTCATTTGCCTGAAGAAAAGAAAAAAAAAACCTAAAGTTTGTTTGTTCTACCTTTTCGATCCAGGAGACTTTATTGTTTGTTATGAAAAGACACATGTCCCTAATGATTTTTTGTACATGTCCGCCACTCGTGGTGCTGGGGCTGTCCTTTAGGGGGCGCTAGTCAGTTATTTTGCCACGCCCATTCCTTAAAACCATATGAATATTTTCGGGGGGGGGGGGGTGGGTGTTGATACACAAATGTAGTTTGAGGGAGACTGAAGCATGAACACTGAAGTTACAGCAATTTCGTGTGTCGCGGCGAGTTGTTGAACTTTAACGCCACGCCACTATTATGGCGTTTGATGAAAAGTCACAGTAATCTTATGCCTTCATTATCAATGTCTTGAGACCCATTTGACACAGTTTGACATGGTTGCGGCCAGTGGATGAGGAGGAATACGTCCAAGTGTAAGACGTTCAAAAAACAAGACATTTCCTGTTGCCACCAGGGGGCGTTGTGATTTTAAGTCATGATTTCTGTGTAGATGTCATCAGGCCGGGACTCTTGTCTTGTCTTACTCTTGTCTAGTTTGGACTCGATTGGACCATGTATGTCTGAGATACAGAACCTCGTGTTTTGATGGCGTGTAATCAAACTTTGACGCCACGCCACGGTCACACCATGTGACGAAAAATCGATCTTTGAGGTAGTTTTCATCTCCATCTTGTTGTGATGACAGGCATCTCCATGTGAAGTTGATCTGATGAAAGCCCTGGGACAAGTACATCAAAGTAAAAATGTGGAAAATGTGGAAAATGGCCACTAAAGTCAAAATGGCGGCCTTCCTGTTGCTTTTTTCCAATTGCACCTTGACCTTTTTTGTTTGTCTGGTCATGATACACCTGGGCTACGATTTTTGTGAAGATCGGTGAAAGCTAACTGAGGGGCTTTTCCTTAGATGGCGCTGTTGAGCCATTTTGCCACGGCCATTTCAAATTACTCCAGAATACAATTACTTTTTGGGGTTTTGAATTCCCCTAACTTTGGTAACAATTTGAGCATGTCTAGGCCCTGAAAAAGCCCCACAAGGGAAATACAAATCCTTCGAAATACAATAGGGCCTCCCACCGGAGGTGCTCGGGCCCTAATAATAATCCTTACAATTTCAGTAGGGCCTCCCACTGTCTCCTACTGTTCGGTGCTCGGGCCCTAATAATAAAAATAGCCTGAAACCACAACAGGCTCATGTTTGTTTACCCTAGCAGATGGGTTAGGCATTCCCTCCATTCAGATAGATTTCCATCCATCCTGATACAGGTTGTGCCAATCCCAACCATTTAAGATGGGTTGGGATAGATATTATGTCTTACCCGAGGAGCTCTGCTCTTAAATCTGCATTTTTGTTAACAACCAAGATGGCAGCAATGGATGAAGAATCAATGATGCTAGTACATTGTGTCAAAAAGAGAACCTGCACATTTTTTTATATGTCTGACCAATTATTTCCAGGGGCAATTTGATCTGGAAGTATTGATAACATATTTTGATGAAATCAAAAATTAAACTGAGTGGTTGCAAACATAATCTTCTAAAATGGTTTGATAGCACTTGACTTGAAAAATGTGTCTATCTTGTGCCAGATTAATATGAATTAAGTTTGTAAAGGTAGGGGATGGGGATATACATTTATTTATATTTTGTTTTTTCAACTTGCTTGACATCTGGTTAAAAAGTTTGCAATATTTGGAGACCTTGGCAGTAATCAATCAATCAAATTTTATTTGTATAGCCCATATACACAAATCACAATTTGTCTCATAGGGCTTTTAACAAGGTGTGACATCCTCTGCTCTTAACTAGGAAAGTTCATAGAGATGCATGGGTCATGGAGATCTGAAGAGCTGATCATATTTGTTGCATTTATAGTTTTCTAAGATGATTATACTTTATTTTCAATAAAAAGATAACATTGACTTTACATTGTATATCCAATTATCATATCAGTGAGTCTAAAAAGCTTAAGATTTCCCTCAAGTCACCTTGTGTCACTGAGCCTCAGTAATGGAATCAATCAATCACATTTTCTGAGTACATCCCATATTCACAAATCACAATTTGTCTCATAGGGCTTAACAATCTATATAATGTGTGACATCCTCTGACCTCGACTAGAGTGAGGCAAAACTACCCCAAAAAAACTTTTACAGGGAAAAAAAATAAAAAATCAGGAACAGTCACAAATGAGTCACAAGTAGCCAAGTGTATCAGAGCACATCAAAAAAATAACACTATTTAAAATATTTAAGAGAAAAGACAGTCTTACATAAATTCAGAGATATAACAATGTTAAAACTATTCATGCAAGATGAAAATGAGAGTAAAAGCATCAACAGTGCAAGAAATGAGAGAAACACTGTTAAAAATAAAGAGAACATATGACAACAAATTGATTCCACTGATCTATAGAAATTTCCATGTGATTCTTTATCACTTTAGCATAGACTCAATACTTTTAACTTACATACCTTTATGTTTCCAGTCAGAGTTTTGTATGATCAGTAGTTGGGCGGTTGACACGTTTGGATCTAATCTTCTTAAGTAATCTGCTTCTGCAGCATGGGTTACCATATCTACTTAACAATTATCACAAAGCTGGTTAACAATTGGCTCAGTTAACCGTGGGTTTTCATATCCTGCTTACCAACATTTCACTGTGTTGCCAAGTTGAGAAAATGACATGTTTGCCCAGTGTTTTCTTCATTATGCTGATCGGTATTGTTTTGCATGGCTTTTACATTATTCTGCAAGAAGACCTCTGTCACGGCTCAGGCCGTTACTCTGGTGTTTTCCCTGCTCTCTGTGTTCCCCCTCCTTTCCTCCTCCTTCCCTATGTGAGTGTGTGTGCTTGGGCGCAGGTCCAGTTACAAACAAAACCTAACAACCTCTTGGGGGCTACGGGGGATACAGCTTGTTTACAAGAAACCACTACATCTTATTGGAAGAGATAAATAAAAGGTTTTGAACACATTTGTACTTCTATAATTCACCTCAGAAAGGACTAAATGGCTTTCAAACAAATTTGTTTCTAATATCTCATATAGTCTTTCTGTCAGATTTCCATGAAATCATACCATTATGCTACATGGTTTTAATGCTGGTGTTGATCAAAATAAACCCACCCACTCTTTGCATATTCCCTCTGAAGACTGAAGGTTATAACCCTCAATCAGCTTTTCTATTGGTCAAACACATCTCTCAAGACTGTAAACTAGAAGAAATGTTAGCTTTCTGAAATGTTGCCAGGATTTGAAGATATCCTACTTCAGTTATGAATACTGAATACTGGAATGTCACTGCTGTCATGGAAGGCCAGTCAAGCACGCAGAGCAAACTCTCTGAATATTTAGTATGTACTCTGAGTTCCTCTAAGCCATGTTCCTCTCGAAAATAAGGACATCACCGAGGCTGAAACCACATGGTTCTCATTGTGTGTGCTTCTATCTTTGTAAGGACCACTTTGACTATTAGACCTTACAGAGTGAGAACATTTTAAGAATATATTTTGCCCGGCCCTTGCTTTATGACCCACCTTCAAAAGGTTTAATAGTTAAGACTTGGTTTAAAGGTAAGGTAATGAGTTAGGTTTATGGGTTTGGGTTCAATCTTAACTCTCTGAGTAAGAGTTAAATGGGGCACTGGCACAAAAGGAAAAATGAAAAAAAGCCAGACTCAACTGTTGTGATACCTCACGACACTAGTTTCCCATTCCCATTATGCAACATCGTCATTTCATTATAGGTGCAAAAGCGTGTAGTCATTTGTATTTGTGCAGTTGGTCTGAGTAGAGTAATGGTTCCAAATAATTCAGATAGCATCCTACAGATCATCGTATTGCACTCTTCTGTTGAGACGTCTTGACTCAAGAATTTAGGTTTAGTGTTCAAAATGTGGCCTCTACTGTGTCTCTGAAGGAATAGAAAAAAAATAAGTATTTAGAGGTAACACCAAAGTATTGCTGGATAACACCCCCTTTTGGGGAATGCGTATCATCGCACCCAGCAACACAAAATTAAATTTTTAACAAAACTAGGAGTACATCAAAATCCTACTACAAAATCAACCATTCTAAACCTGCCTGTTTAGAATGGCCTGTATGTTTGGCCTGTGGTAAAACCATAGACTGTATGTAAAAAATGGATGTAGCTTCTGGCTCCAAAAGATGAGGCCGATGCGGAAGTGCTTAAAAGTGTAATACCGCAGAGATCCAGCAAGGGATGGCTCAATGCACGCCACTCGGAGGAAGACTCCAATTTGTGACTTCATTGCTTGTGGGCAGACTGTGCTTAACATCTACGAAGATCTTGTTGAGAGACCAAGTTCACCATGCAGATTCCTTATGACTTACAAGCTGAGTCAGGATCACCTGGAGCTGTTCTTCTCAGCAATCAGAGCACGTGGAGGTTTTAACAACAACCCCAATGCAAGGCAGTTTTGTGGGTCCTACAAGCGCCCAGGCAAGGGCACAAGGGCACAAGGGCACAGGCAACTGTCTTCTTTGTGACAACACAGTCGTCCGGATTATATTAATGCATTGCACGGAGGATGGATGTGGAGCCTGTGGAAGTGCTTTTGCTTCAAGAAGACACCATCTCTGAGCTCCCAAATGTCAACATCAGCCTGTCAGTGTACAAGGAGATAGCCATCAGCTACATCACAGGTTTCCTCATTGTGTGCAGAGCTTTTAATAAACAGTCTACGGTGCAAAGTGAAGTTAGAAAACTTTGTGTTCATCTTACCAGGTTCATCTGCAATGAAGATTTTATAGTTGTATGTTTTTCATAAAATGAAACTGAATTTACGTAATTATTGTTCACATATGTGGGTTATATATAAGTTTGAATGATTTACTGAACTGCTGTTACTTTTTCATACATTGCATGTCAGCCATTACATTGGTGTGTTAAAAAAACACGACAATCTTTAGAGCCAAGTTAACAACTTTTCAAAACAAAAGCTCAACATTAGGCATTGCAGCAACAAAATAAACATTGTGCTTTTACTTTGCTGATAAATTGCCAAACAGGAAGTGATTCAATTAATATTGTTGCCATGACAGAGGGCAGCACCTTCTGCACCCGTGACCGTCTGTGTCTGAATCAGTCTGATATGGTGAAAAAAATCCAATCATTAAAATGATCTGGCAGCAATTTAGACTCGCGTGTTGACCCAGTTGCTGACTGCTACTGTAGTTTATCTGAGGACGTAGAAGAACCATATGATCATATCACACAGATTTTAACAGTGCACTTTCTTGTGCAATTAACAATACACATGACAAATGTGAACAGTTTGCAAGATATGCGTTCCACATGCAGACATTTGTTGTAGTTAGATGTTGAACACAGAATATGAGCTCTTGAGCATTAACAAATCAGGAAGGAGACCAGAGGTAGTTCTCCGCTCTCTTCCTCTTTCCTACATCAACACATTCCACAACAAAACCAGAATGTACAATAAAAAACAAATTGCCTAAATGGCAAGTGGGACAAATAAAATGTATTCAAATAACATGTAATATATCCCCAGGTTCTTCTTCATCTACTGTTATAAAGGAAACTAAGCATATTGTGTTTTTACGCCCTCCCTTTTAGGACCCATTACACAAGCTGAGGAAGCGCAAACTCTTCAGCTGCCAAAGAAACACCACCGATTATTAATCTCACACTTAAAATGTAGGAAGCAAAGCACACATGGAGACACCATAACAGAGCACAGTCTCTGTTACACCAACTAAGAGAGATTTAAAAACTTAATTAACAGCAACGCCCTATATCCTGTTAGGTGGATGTTTTGATTCCAGTCATTGCCTGGATCCTCTAAAACGTTTTTATCTGAATTTGCTCTGGACTCTCCTGCTCAAACTCCCCTGTGAGATTGCAGGGTTTTTTTATTTGTCAGCAACCCTTTGCACTTCGCTTTTTACAGCACATTTCAATGATTGTTTGTTAAATCCTTGTATTAAACTTATCATGTGTCTCTGCGTCTGTGTTGAGTCCGTATTTTCACCCGAGGAGGTGCATGTGTGAACGCAAATGTCCGAGTGAGACGCTCCGTAGTTTCTATGGACTTTATCTGCCTGATCTCTTGGTAGAAAGTCCGTAGAAATCGAGGAAAAGTGTGAACACAGCAGATGATTCCCCGCTGGATTCACCACGAGCGAGTGGCGGGTGGACAACCCCTCTAACACATGACAGACGCAAAAATAAAACAAATATCTCCTGGTGAAAATGTTATGTCATACATGTAGAAGCCACAGACAAAGATGTCAATAGAGTTTGTGGTGATAAGAGCCGACTACGGTGTGTGGGTGCTGTAAACATGATCACGTGATCTCCGCAGCAGAGTTATTACATCGCTTCCTGCCTCTGCCTGCTGCTGCTCCACCTCTCGCCTGAATAATGCGGAGGATTTGTTGCTGTTGTGAACGTGTCTCTGCAGAGAACCTCCCGCTGTGATGTGCATGTGTGAAAAGCAAATTGCCCCACTGTGGGACTAATAAAGGATTATCTTATTTTATCTTATCAGACTGCGGGTAAACGCCGTAGCCAATTCTCAGGATTTCACCCATAGGTCATGTCTGAAAACGTCTATATTTACAGAGTGCTGAATAAGTAGCAGTCTGTGCTATATTCTAAATGGCCAACATTAAGATCTATACACCAGAATATGTGCTTGCATGTTTAGTGTTTAGTTTTATTCGCTTATTGGCGTAGCATGTTTAAAACCGATAATGCCAAAGGGAGTGAAAAACCTGATAAAAGCAGATGAGGGAGATATGGATGATTTGTGTGAGACAGAATTTAGAAATCTCTCAGACAAGACTCTGAATAAGTGTGGGGATCTCTGCTGTTTTCAGAGCTTCTCTTACTCTCTTTCTCTTTGAACATTTCAGTCAGCAAAAGTAGGACAAGGCCAGCAGCTGTAAAGTAAAACCCACAGGACAGGAAGGGGAGAGAGTTTCCTCCCCATTCATTCTTAATATGGCCTATGCATAATTTGATTATTTTCTTAAAATCCAATAAGGTTTTCTTTGATTCTTTTAATGCCAATGTAATATGATAACCAATTGGCACTCATTCTTTAGTTTTAATTCCACCATAACATTAACAGCTAAAGGGGAGTGGTTTGACTTTTACATTGGAGTTAAAAGAAACAACTCAATTTCATGTCACATTTCTATTGGACATCTATTGTGTATTTTCTGCAACAACTGTCCCTGTTTGGTCAGAGGAAGTGAGAATCATCACATCACTACATGCTCTTAGCTCAACAAAGAGCTTTTGGGTTTTCATTTTGGAGACAATATACACTGAGATGGGGACTCTGTTGCTATGGCAACACTGAGGAAGAAAGATAGAGATGGTTAGAGAGGAGGAGAAAAAGGGCTAATTAAAACAGAGAATGAAAAGGGAATGAATGAGATTTGTGTCCAGGCTGAGTTGTTTGTTGACTCACAGTGCTGTCTGGTTCTGTGACATGTTTGATCAAGCATTTATAAGATCTGCAGGCAGTGAGTGAAAACAACACCACTAATTTAGTTGACTGCCTTTTGAAAGACTCACAGAGTAAGACGTCAGCATAACACATCCGCAAATATCTTTGGCTGGAATCAGCCGAGCTTTCACTGTCATACAATTTCCCTCTGCTGGGGTTTATGGTGACCCAACATCAGAGAAAAAACTAAATAGCAAGCACACTACCTGCCTCCCACTCCACACACACACTTTTCTCTAAATAATTAGTTTTTCACGATTGCTTAAACACTTTTGTCCACTCTGATGTTGGGGCGGGACAATTAATCCAAAACGACATTTATAACCTCAAACTGACTTAATCAATTGCTCATGTCAGTTAATTTGTTCAATACTTTCCCTAATGCATGCATTCACAAACTGTCGGGTCTCTACGTTCATTGTGTAGCAAATGAACGTAGCAGAGAGCGTTACCTTGTGCCGCCCCATATTTTCCTTCCTGCCGCATGTCCTCCCTCCTCACTTCCAGTCGCAGTAGTGGCTGAGTGGTAGAGTGGTCGTCCTCTAACCAGAAGGTCGGCAGTTCGATCCCAATCTTCCCCATCTGCATGCCAAAGCATCCTTGGGCAAGATGCTAAACCCTGAATTGCCCCTTATAGAAAGAAAAGTGCTGCTAATAGATGCACTGTATGAATGGGTGACTGGCAAACTGTACTGTAAAGAGCTTTGAGTGGTCATCAAGACTATTAAAAGCTTATATAAATACAAACTATTTACCATAAATATGAATTCAGCAGGTTATTATTAAGTTTCAGTTCTACGTGGAGTGATTAGATTAGGAAAGAGCAGAGGAGCAGAGTCACTTGTTGACTGTCAAATAATCATGATATTGATTTTTAAAAACTAACACAGACTGAAACACAAGCACACTGTCCAGGTGTGTAATAAGGTTTCATT
This sequence comes from Hippoglossus hippoglossus, assembly GCF_009819705.1. Taxonomy (NCBI): domain Eukaryota; kingdom Metazoa; phylum Chordata; class Actinopteri; order Pleuronectiformes; family Pleuronectidae; genus Hippoglossus; species Hippoglossus hippoglossus. The sequence goes on from NC_047170.1 coordinate 806,293, forward strand.
CATGTGATTCTTGTATACAGGTCTTTATGTGCCCGTGAACTGCCTTCAACTGTAAGACCTACTGTAAGTATTTACACTAGACAATTTTGGACATTCAATATGGTTTTAGTATGGCATTTTCACCAAAGAACCAAAATCAAGAATTGAAACCAAAATCTGAAATAAAGCAATTTAATTATGGATCAGAATACAGTTAATACAAATTATTTTAAATATAGTAATCGTGCGTGCGTGCATGCGTGTGATCATCCGCACGCCCTGGCCGGTCAGGGTTAGGGTTAGGGTGACCCACGGATTGTCATTATCCAATTCTCCTGGGGTAATTGAGACCAATGGATTGTCATTCTCGATTCTCCTGGGGGGTCATTTAGACCCCCAGAGAGGGCGCTGTGTTGCTCTGTGGGGTCATTTAGACCCACACCTGATTCCAATTGTAATCTTGGGGGGTATATTAGACCCACAGAGAAGCCGGTGTGCCATTCTCCATGTGCCACCCTCCCTGACCATGTCACGATGTCACGTCAGGCGCGTTTCACCAGAGAACAGGTTCTCCAACAGCTATTCTCCCAGCAACCATCCTCTGAACCCGAAGAAGATGCGAAAGAGCAAGACCGAGAAGCGGACAGACAAGGAGATGGAGAAGCAGACCGAGAAGCAGACAGAGAGGACAAAGACGACGACAAAGACGGCTACGAAGACTACGACCCAGTGGGTGATGCTTCTGCAGATTCGTCATCCTTGGAAGAAGAAGAAGAAGGACAAGACCACGGCACCATCACCACCGGACTCGTGGAAAGAGAGACCTTCCTGTCAAGAAACGGGGAAATAACATGGTCCTCGAGGGCGTACGGCTATGCCCATCGGGGTCCCCCCGGGCCCCACGATGCACGCGACGTCCCGCGCCGGTGACCTAGCCTCGACGTTCCGCCTGTTCTTCACGCCGACGGTAGAGAACATCATCCTGGAGATGACGAATCGGAAGGGTCGTCAAAAATACGGCGACGAATGGAAAGGGATGGACGAGACCGACCTGCGCGCCGACGTAGGGCTGCTGATAAAGAGGAACAAAAAGCTGCACTGACATAACAATATCATACAGGTAATGGACAATTGTTGTTTGATAAATGAACAAAATGGTAAATGGTCTGTATTTACATTTCTAGTCTTGATGAATTTCATTTCTATATATTGTCCATCAACACCCACACTAAAGCTGACTCCCAAACATATTTTCTAGATCTCAAAAGAGCAATGTTCACCATATTGCCTATAATTAAATTATATATATTGAAGTTATAAAATAAATTCTAATAGGGAATTCTACAGTAAAGTCGTTCTCATCTGCTTTCCAAGAGCACTGCTGCTCTTTGGTCCAATGCCGTATGAACTGACAATGTGAGCCACTGGAAAAGGCAGAGACGACAGTTTTTCTTTTTTCAGTTTGACTTTTTTTGGTCAATTGATTAAATTTCTTTACTCTTTCATTTTAGTCATTTAGCTCAGTGTTATCAGAAATATGCAACACAGATTTGATTAATAATAGCTTTAATCAACAGTATGAACTACACTGATATTTTATAAAAGACCAGCATCCACTGATAACACAAAACAAAAATTTATGAAAAATCTATATGTTGTATTTATCCTCTGTTCCCCCACCCACAGCAGAAACAAATCTCTGCGAACCTAATGTAGGACATAGTGCAATCCACCTTTTCAATAATTTGTCATTGTGAATGACAGAGCTTTGGCATTTCCAGCGTGTATTTTTAAATTATTTATTAAAGTAATTTGCATTATTTACTGTAAATCTGACATGAGTGCATGGTTCAAGACCAACCTGCTACGCCTCTCAGAATGCTAATGCTTAACTTATTTTATATGTTCTATAAACCCAACCACAATATTTCAATTGATTCAGAATGTTGTTGAAGACCGGTATAAAAGGTCAACCTTTTCTATGAATTTGACAGTACTAACCACCTGAATGGGACCAGAAGGATACACATAGACGCCCTTCAGACCTGGTATTAAAATCTGTCCTGAGTGATCTGACAGCATAAAGTGAGCTACATGTGGCAATGCACTCTAATGCATCCTTAATGCTTTTTGAAATCCGACCGCTCAGGCCACATTGGAGGTAGTCCGGGACACATGTTGTGATGTCTTGAAAAGTCAGGAGAAGCTTGTGAGGCATAGGTGCACAAACGAAGACGACAAGCGATGGTTTCTAACTCAAATAATGTATTCAGATTTTTCAGCCAAAGGTTAACTTGATTCCAGCAGACAGCGGCTAACCAAAACAAACACAGGTATTTTCAGTTGAACTTCCTATTTGTTGTCTTCATCGTAACATAAAACTCTCTTTCTCTCTCTGTCTGTCTCTGTCCTCCTCTCTCTCCAGGGCGATGACTCTCTCCAGGCCATTCAGAGACATCAAGGGGATGTATCTCCCCTCGATGACACTCCGTCTCATGACATCAAATTGTTGACACCTTCTTTTTCAGTGCTAACGAAAATACGTCCCTGGCCACATAAGAAGGACTTTCTGCTCAGAGTCGCTTCAGTTTTGCAATGAACCAGTATTTTTTACACTTCTCAGAGCTTGTGTGTTGACTTGTTTGTGGTTTCTGCCACAAACCTGATAGTTAATTTAAAGCCCCTACAAGGAGTTATTAATTAGTTATGAAACAGTCCCATTTTAATATTGCTGCCTGTTTATGACCTACATCAGGAAGAAAATCGTCTGTTTTATAAACTATTCTTAATGTCTGTGATCAGGTCAGATTACCCATGAGGTCAGATCTTATATACAGTCTATGTGTCAGATGCAACAATTTACAGTAGTCTTCTTCTTCTTGTTTAACGGTGGTTGGCATCCAGCTTATGGTGCTATGGAGAGCAGGGGACTCCAATCATACAGATCTAAAACTGGTCAAGCCCCCACGTCAGAAAAATGTGAGTTTCCCAACCAGAGAAAATAAAAATAAAAATCATTTAGCAACAAAAATATACATTATCATCCCTATGCATCCTACAAACAGCAGTGTGTCTTCTTTTTTTTACTTCTTCAAAAAAAAATTCACATGCTGGCTAGACCAAGATTTTTCCAACAGGAGACAGCGGAAACACTACCACATTTGTTCACAGAGGCGCCAAAATCAACTAAAATTTAAAGTTCTTTGAATGGGGTTTTAATAGTTATTGGGTCTGAGGTTTTTTGTTATGTTTAATGTTTTATTCAAAGCGCGCTGCTCAGCTGCACCGCGGACTTTGAGCGCACCGCAGAGCACTGTGATGAACGCTTAACTCAGGCCCAATCACAGCTTTCAGAGAGCAGCGGTACCGCAGGAACCTCCGCCGCATCGCGTAGTGGAAAGCCCTGTGCGCCCATGCACTGAACCCAGCAGAAGAGGAAAGGTGGAGCAGAGAGAGAGGATGAGAAAAAGGGTTAGGGTGTCCACCATGGCGTTTCCCTCCACTACAGTTGCCGAAGCCCCGGCTTCGCCCTTGTTCTTGCCCACCACGCCTCCCAGTGTCTCCATGATTAGACTCTCCCGTCCGGAGAGGTTTAACGGCGACTCTGGTGACTGCCGGACTTTTTTAACGCAATGCGAACTCCACTTTGAGCTGCAGGCTGCAGCCTTCCTCACCGACAGAGCCTACATCGTTTTTATCATCTTCCACCTCGGCGGACGGGCATAGGCATGGGCCACTGCAGACGGGAGCCGCAGGTCGTCGGTGTGTGAGAGCCTCCAAACATTCACCACCATGCTGTCCAGGATTTTTCCGCACATCTCTCCGGGTAGAGAGGCAGCCAGGTCACTTGTTAGCCTTGGTCAGGGTAAGCTGAGCGCCAAAGACTTTGCCATAGAATTACGTACCTTAGCGGCTGATAGCGGCTGGAACCAATCAACTTTATTTTATGCTTTTCTTCATGGTTTGGCACCTCAGTTAAATGACCAGTTAGCTCCTCTCTACTTACACAGTGACTTAGACTCACTGATAGCCATTGCTATCCGCATTGATAAAAGACTTTCCGACCGAGAGAGAGAGATCCAGAGCCCCAGCTTTTCACCCCATCCCACGTCGACCTTCACCTGGTTCAGCTTATGCTTCAACGGCAGCGGATTTCAGCTCATCTACCAGGAGATCATCTCCTGAAGGAGCGGGGGAACCCATGCAGTTAGGACGCACACAACTGTCAGCTGAGATGCGCCGGCGTAGACTCCTGGAGGGCAGATGCTTCTACTGCGGGCAGTCAGGACATCTCCTCACCTTATGTCCGTTAAAAGATCGGGCTCATCACTGACGAGGGAATTGGTGAGCCAGACACACTTTATTTCAAATCCCTCACGTTCGAAGGTTCTGGTTACTGTGTCTTCTTCCTCTCTTTCTCTGCAGCTGCCAGTGTTGATGGATTCAGGATCAGACACGAACCTCATGGACTATGCATTGGCTGAGAAACTCGGATTAACCATGGAGCTGCTTTCCCAACCACTGGTAGCCAGTGCTCTCGATGGACAGTTAATTTGGAGAGTAACTCATCAGACTCCGCCAGTTGAGGTAGAGTTTCCTAATATCCACACCGAGCATGCTAGCTTTTGTATATTTAAGTCCCCACAATGCCCGCTGGTCCTGGGTTACCCATGGCTTAGGGCTCACAACCCCCACATTGACTGGGAGACAGGTCGGATCGTTCAGTGGGAACCGAACGGTTTCAGAGACTGCTTTCCTGCTCACACCAAGCCAGAAACTCTGTTACGTGCCTCGTCAGAGATGAACTATGTTGTTTACTCGGAATATCCTAATATGTCTCATGTTCCCGGATGTTACCTCGACCTTAAGGAGGTCTTTAACAAGGCCCGAGCCATGTCTCTTCCCCATCATAGGCCTTACGACTGCGCCATAGACCTACTGCCCGGGTCAAGTCCTCCCAAGGGCCACCTCTACTCTTTGTCTTCCTCTGAACAGATCGCCATGAACAAGTACATCAACGACTCCCTGGCTGCAGGGTTCATCAGACCCGCTTCTTCTTCAGCCGGTGCAGGATTCTTTTTTGTGGGAAAGAAGGATGGCTCACTACACCCGTTCATTGACTACAGAGGACTGAACGCTATCACCGTCAAAAACAGGAACCCTCTCCCTCTCATCTCCTCGGCCTTCGAGCTCCTTAAAGGAGCCAAGGTATTTACTAGACCTAAGAAATGCATACCACCTGTTTAGGATCAAGAAAGGAGATGAATGGAAGACTGCGTTTACCACCCCTAGTGGCCACTATGAATATCTGGTAATGCCCTTTGGTTTAACCAACCAGCAGTTTTTCAAGCCCTGGTAAATGATGTTGTAAGGGAGATGCTTAACCTGTTTGTTTTAGTTTATTTGGACGATATACTCATCTTCTCACCTGACAAGGAGACCCATGTCCATCATGTCCGCCGGGTACTGAAGAGACTTCAGTTTCATGTGTCAACCACTTCTTTTATGGGTTTTATTGTATCTGAGGGAGAGATGAGGATGGATCCGACCAAGATTCAGGCAGTCTCTGAGTAGCCAGTTCCGATTAACCGTAAGCACATACAGCGTTTTTGGTGATTTGCTAACTTTTATAGAAGATTTATCAGACATTTCAGTACTGTGGCTGCTCCTCTGATTGCCCTCACCTCGACCAAAGTCTCCTTCAGCTAAACTCCACAGGCGAATCAAGCCTTCCAAGAGCTGAAGAGATGATTCACTCAAGCTCCCATCCTCATCCTCCCGGACCCCGCATCTTAGTTCATTGTGGAGGTGGATGCGTGAAGGGAGCGGTCTCCTGGGAGGTGGAGGAGAGGGTCCTTCATGCACAGGAGAATCTACAGGTTCCTGATGGATGTCCCGCCAATCGCCTGTTTGTGCCTCCCCAGCTACGCTCTGAGGTAATTCATTGGAGTCATGCTTCTGTCCTTGCTTGTCACCCAGGAGTGAGATGCACGATGTTCATAGTCAGTCAAAGATTTTGGTGGCCAAACATGGAGAGAGATGTCAAGGAGTATGTGTCAGCATGCTCCATCTGTGCCCATTGTAAACCCTCCCACCAGGCTCCAGCTGGTCAGCCCCACCCACTGCCCATCCCGTCACGCCCCTGGTCCAACATCGACTTGGACTTTGTCACCAGGTTGCCCAAGTCTGAGGGTAACACAGTCATACACACTATAGTAGATCGTTTTTCTAAGATGGTACATTTCTTGCATTGCCCAAACTCCCCTCTGCCAAGGAAATGCCAGAGGTGGTCCTGTCCCACATTGTCCGTCTCCATGGCTTCCCCCAGGAAATTGTTTCAAGTCGGGGGCCCCAGTTTGCTTCCAGGTTTTGGAGGGAGTTTTGTGGGCTGGTGGGGGCCAAGGCCAGGCTCTCTTCAGGCTATCCCCCTCAGTCCAACAGACAGACTGAGAGAATTAATCAGGAGCTGGAGATGGGTCTTCGATGTCTGATTGCATTGAATCCCTCGTCCTGGTCCAAGCACCTTATCTGGGTCGAGTATGCACATAATTCATTGCCAAGCATTTATACTGGATTGTCACCTTTTCACTGTGTGTTTGGTTACCAGCCACCTCTGTTCCCGGCCCTGGAGAAGGAGGTCATGGTCCCATTAGTCCTGGTGTTGGTTCGTCGGTGCCGTAACACCTGTTATAGAGCCCCTCAGACACTGCTGAGGGCTTCCCAGTCATACAAGAGGTTTGCTGACCATCACCGCACGCAAGCTCCAGGGTACAGGGTCGGACAGAGGGTCTGGTTGGCGACAAGGGACTTCAACATTCTTGGAGTACCCTGTCAGTTGGCACCCCGCTTCATGGGCCCATTTCCTGTGTCCGAAGTTATTAATCCTGTTGCTGGGAGATTGAAGCTCCCAAGGTCCCTTAAGATACACCTCACCTTCCACGTCAGCCTTATTAAACCTGTCAAGGACAGTCTACTGGTTCCCGCCTCTAAACCCCCTCATTCCCCCCGATTCGTCGATGGCAGCCCAGTGTCTACAATGTTAAGAAACTCCTGGCGGTTCGGGCGGGGCCGCCAATATCTTGTAGACTGGGAGGGATATGGACCTGAGGAGCGGTCATGGACTTCCACCAGCAATATAATGGACCCACAGCTCATCAGGGACTTTCATGATTCACATCCTGAACTACCTGGGCTGTCCGGAGTTGGCCCTTAGGCTGGGGTACTATCATGGTTACACACACACACACACACACATACTCACAGCATTTCCTTTGTCATGTTTTATGTCACTTCCTGTTTTACTTTGATACTCACGCTTGTCTCTGTATCTTTAAGTAACTTCACTTCTGAAGTGATTAGTAAACTTGACCATGCTTAGCAACTCCTTCTTGGTGGTAGCCTTCTTCCTTTCCTGTTTAGTCAGAGCCCCCCTTTCTGTGACAGGACTGCTCCAATGCCTGCTTCAATAGCATCTGTGTCTAAGATGAAAGTTTTGTGGGGATCAGGATATGCAAGAATGGGGGCTGACATCAAACCCAGCTTAAGCTGTTCAAAGGCTGAGTGACAGTCCTCTGTCCATTTAAACCGTCTACCTTTCTCTGTAAGTTAATGAAGTGGGCGAGCATTCTCTGCAAAACCTTTTACAAACCTCCTATAATAACAGGCGAGCCCAACAAAACTCTTAACTTCATTCTGGTTCTTTGGCACCGGCCACTGTCGCACTGCTTCTACCTTTGTGGGGTCAGCTTCTACATCCCCTGAGATTATATGGCCTTAGTACTGCACCTGGGTAGAAAATAAGTTACATTCAGCTGGTTTCACTTTGAGACTAGCCTGGCGTAACTTGGTTAACACCTCATCCAACCTTGACAAATGCTCAAGAAAAGTCTGGCCAAAGACAATGATGTCATCCAATTCTACGAAACAAGTTTTCGACTTCGGATCTGCCAGCACCAAATCCATCAATCTCTGAAAGGTACTGGGGCTATTGCACAGGCCAAAACTCAGCACATTGAATTCGAAAAGGCCCTGAAGCATAATGAACGCCATTTTGGGTTTGTCTTTGGGGTCCACCTCAACCTGCCAGTAACCACTAGCTAAATCAAGAGTGGAGAACCAACAACCCACCCATGGACTGTGAGAGGGCTGAATGAAGTTGTTCTCGAGCATCTGCTCTCGATGCTCCGATACCTCATGCTGTAGATGGAGAGGGAAACGACGTTATCCCCGAACCTAATTCTGATAGATTTGAGTACAGCAAATCCTGGATGGCTGCCAATTTAGACCTTTAAATGCACCGCATGCAAATTTATGGTCAATATAAGACAATTTAAGACCTTATTTAGTTGATTTTAATTGAAGACTTTTTAAGGAGCAGAGGGAACCCTGCTTCAATTTTAGTGGGTATAGTGTTGTCTAGTATTGAATCATTGTGCATAAAGTGTATTCAATTATGAATCAGATTAGTGTAATAGAATAGTGTCCTTAAGCAGGATACTGAAATATAAATTGTGGGTCATAGAAAAATCACAGTATCAATGTCTATGTGAATGGCTAAGTAAAACTGGTGGTCGATCAGACTGGAAAAGCTCCATTTACCATTGCAGTTGGCTGAATAGAGCAAAGTAATGTGTTGTGAATTATTTAGGCCAGTTTCCTGTAATAGGCATATGTCTTTCTGTTTGAGTTGATGATTTATGACTTTTATTCATTTTGCTTGTTGGCGAATGACACAAACATTCCATGAAACAAAAGTTATGGGTTGCATAGAAAACAGAATAACAAAACAATGTTTTTAATTTGTGCTTGGGGTGTATAGGGTTGGAGACCAGTGTGTGTGCATGGTGAGTTTATCAATGTTCTGTGTATATGTGTTTGCACATACATACATACACACATACATACATACATACATACACACATGCACACATACATACATACATACATACACACACACACACACACACACACACACACACACACACACACACACACACACACACACACACACACACACACACACTCACCGGCCACTTTATTAGGTACACTTTGCTAGTACCGGGTTGGACCCCTTTTGCCTTCAGAACTGCCTTAATTCTTCGTAGCATAGATTCAACAAGGCGTGGTGTTTAAACGATGCTCAATTGGTACTAAGGGGCCCAAAGTGTGCCAAGAAAATATCCCCCACACCATTACACCAACACCACCAGCCTGAAGCGTTGATACAAGGCAGGATGGATACAAGGCAGGATGGATCCATGCTTTCATGTTGTTTACGCCAAATTCGGACCCTACCATCTGAATGTCGCAGCTGAAATTGAGACTCATCAGACCAGGCAACATTTTCCCAATCTTCTATTGTCCAATTTTGGTGAGCCTGTGCGAATTGTAGCCTCAGTTTCCTGTTCTTAGCTGACAGGAGTGGCACCCGGTGTGGTCTTCTGCTGCTGTAGCCCATCTGCGTCAATGTTCGACGTGTTGTGCGTTCAGAGATGGTATTCTGCATACCTTGGTTGTAACAAGTGGTTACTTGACTTACTGTTGCCTTTCTATCATCTCGAACCACTCTGCCCATTCTCCTCTGACCTCTGACATCAACAAGACTTTTTCGTCCACACAACTGCCGCTCACTGGATATTTTCTCTTTTTTGGACCATTCTCTGTAAACCCTAGAGATGGTTGTGCGTGAAAATCCCAGTAGATCAGCAGTTTTTGAAATACTCAGACCAGCCCGTCTGGCACCAACAACCATGCCACATTCAAAGTCACTTAAATCCCCTTTCTTCCCCATTCTGATGCTCGGTTTGAACTTCAGCAAGTCGTCTTCACCACGTCTAGATGCCTAAATGCATTGAGTTGCTGCCATGTGATTGGCTGATTAGCTCTTTGTGTTAACAAGCAATTGAACAGGTGTGCCTAATAAAGTGGCCGGTGAGTGTATATCACCTATATGTATAGTGGACTACACCACTGACTTTGGGAAGGGAGACCGGGGGGTTCGATTCCAGTATGGATCCCTAGGCAAGGTCCTTAATGATAACCGCCTTACCTCAGGCATGAGTGAATACAGAAATAATAGAGTCACACCAGCTCAGATTTCATTTGCTAGGGAACCAGGGCAATCTCATGAAAAATGGGCTACTGGAACAAAACATGGATGGACAAGGGTAGAGAATACGGAACTGTTGGAATGCTACAAGCAATCCCAGAGAGAGGGGATATAAGCAGAGGATGTGGGACCTATGGATACTTTGATCCATCATCAAGACTAACAAAGAAGAAGAAAATAGATTATAACAAGCTGGAAACCTCGTAAAATGGAACAGCGTATATGGAAAGGCACAACCAAGTAGTTGGAATAGTTTACAAGAACATCTGCACCCAGTATGGATTAGAAGTGCCCAAATCCCAATGGGACACACCACCGAAGGTGGTTGAGAACAACAGGGCTAAGATCCTATGGACAGACAGCTAGTGGCTAACCAACCGGATGCACTGGTGATCAACAAACAGCAGAAGAAGGCAGTAATAATAGATGTGGTAATACCGGCTGACAGCAACATCAGAAAGAAGGAACACGAAAAGATTGAAAAGTACCAATGGTTGAAAGAACAGCTGGAAGAAATGTGGAAGGTTTAGACTAATGTGATCCCCGTGGTAATAGGGACTGTGACCCCCAAACTGGGAGCGTGGCTTCATCAGATTCCAGGATCAACGTCTGAAGCCTCAGTCCAGAAGAGCGCAGTCCTAGGAACAGCTAAGAAACTGCCCAAGCCTCTGGTAGAGGACCCGCGCTTGAGGAAGACAATTCTGACCCCCAAAGGAGGGTGAGAGGGAGAGTTTTTTCAAATATATATATATATGTGTGTGTGTGTAATTACTCTACTCAAGGAGTGCACAAAACAAAGCAGACTGCTCAACAAGACCAATATACACAAGACAGGGAGATAATAACATGATAGCAAGCAAACAAAAGCAAGATGGAAGGATGACCATTGTATAGGATTGGGAGTGGAAGGGTGCAGGTGGGTAAACACATTACATTTATCTATGAGGTTGTAGTTTGACAACTGGTTGCTTAGGATTGGAGGGTTCTAACCCAGCTCTTTAGCAGGAACCTTTGCTGTTGAAGAACGATTGCAAAAGTTATATTATATTATATTATTATTATTTATAATGCCTAAAATAGCCATGATGTGGTTTTTGTCAGGGTTTTGTATTTGTCAATGTGTAGTTTCCACCGTTTCCAAAGTGTTTTCAGTTTATTATTACCTCATGTTTCATGTATATTCTTGTGCTTATGTTTGTATGTGTTTCTGTGTTTCTGGTTTTACCACTCCATGTTCTGTTTCTTGTTTTATTTTGTAGTCTCTGTTCATAGTGTTTTTTCTCTTCACTTCCTGTTTTATTTTGTTGTCTGGGTTCTTGTGTCTCGTGTCTAGCTTTACTTCCTGTCTGTGATTGTCTGCACCAGTCCTCATGTGTTACACCTGTTTCCAATTGCCCCTGCCGTCCCTGTGTGTCTGTATTTAAGCCTCTGTGCTTCCCTTTGTCCTGGTCGGATCGTCGTTGTATGTCAGTTGTGTTCTCTGGTCTGTTGAATGTTTGGTGTGATCTCTGGTCTGTCCCGTCCTGGTATCCTGTCTGGATCTCCTGTATTGTTCGTATCTAGTGTCTTATGAGCCTCTGCTCCTCTGCATCCCCTGTTTGTTTTGTCCGTTAAAGACTCTGGTTTTCATTAGAATTACACTTCTTTAGTTTAAACTCTGCGTCTGGGTCAGTTTTAGACAGTTTTAGAGTTGCAGTATAGCTATAAATCTTTCCACTATGATGTTTGGATGTTTGTTTTTTTCTTCTGCCAAGGAGACCATGTTTTCATCAATGGTTTCTCTGCTTGTTTATTTAGGAAGACTACACAAAAACAACCATGAATCTTGGTTGAAGGATGGAGTATGGGTCAGAGTCATGGACTAAATGTAAAAGATGGACGGAGCTTCCGGCTCTAAAAGAAGAAGCCGATGCGTAAGTGCTTAAAAGTGTAATACCACCGAGATCCAGCAGGGGCTGGCTCCAGCTGGCTCCATAGACTGCCATTCAAAAAACGTAATTCTTTCTCCCTTGAAATAAAAAAATAAATAATTATCCACGGGCGATTATGGTCTCATTCGCTAGATATTGTCCTTATCAGAGATCTGGTGGTCCATCTGAAAATAATATTGAAATATCGTAGATATTAGAGTCAAAAAGCCATAGATTTAGAGGCATGTCTGTTTGATTGACACACAGACTCCCGGATGATTGACAGGCAGCAGCTGAGACAGGCCAGATGAGAGAGAGATTCACCCGAGGAAAACAGGAGCTGTGTTTACATTGTGTTTACTCACTTCTCTCACATTTACTGTCATTCTGTCAGTATCAGCCACTGGAGAAGGTTTTTACACCGACACGTTTCCTGTTAGTTTGTCTTTATTAGGGCCCGAGCACCGTGCGAGGACCTCATTGATTTAGCTTCGGTGATTAGTTTTGGGTTCACCGGGTTTAGGCCTGTTCTTTAGTAACAACAGACACGGAGGAGCTGATGTCTCCAGTTTGTTCGGTGAATAAACTCTTGTTTTACAATCTTTATCTTCACGTGTTCTCTATGCTCCACAAAAGTTACTATGTGTTCTGACCGGAGAAGAGGAAACTGTTAGAATTCTAGTTAATGTGAATTGCGATCTAACCAAGCTAGCTAGTTATCTGATAGCTTTGCAATGCTGGGCCTACCAGTTCCCTCAGGGTTACTAACCTGTGTTAACCAGGTGTTAAAGTGAAACTCCATAAAAAGGTAAATTGAAAAAAGGCCACGAGGATGTGGTGATAGTTCAGTTTAACATAATGTTAGGTAACTTCTTACATGTTTAACAGTAGCATTAACTTTCAGTGTTTTGTTGTGATTACTGCTGTATGTCTAAACTTAATCAGGTGAAACGTTGTTAGTTTGTAGTTATGTAGTGAAGCTGTCAGATTATACTGACTATGTAGGAAATTCAGACAGTAAGTTAACTACATTAGATTTTTATGATTACATTCAGTTTTATGATTTCTCCTGGGCTGTGGTTGTTGGATTTCTTGGTGCCAGCGTCTTTACTTCTACTTTAATCTGATTATTTAATTCTGATGTGATGTCTGATTGTTACCAACTAATACATTGTATTATTTTTCTATTTCTCTCTGCTGACAAGCTTTTGTATGTTTTTTCAACCTCCATGAATCTACGAGAGGCTGAAGGACTGAAGCTTTAGTCGATAACGTGAAACAACTGGACCTCATCCAACGATCAGATGACTGGTGTCCACAGAGGGAAGACCTCATGTATGGAGCAGAATATTTGGTGCCATTCTTCAGGATGTGGAGGAGAGAGACTGGATAACAACAGACCAACAGAAGATTGTGTTTGATTCTCTATATTCTCAGATTCAGTTTGCTGTTTTTAGAGGTGGTAGTAACATTTTTAAAACATAACTTGGAAATGATTTATCTAGAATAAGTAAATGGATCAACTTCAGCAGTCAAAACGTTCACAGGTACTATTTTACCAATGTGACATGTAGGGTCCTCAATTGTAAACAGCTGGAACTCTCCAACCTGAAGTTCACCGGGATTAATTGTGACTTCTATAACAAATGTTTACTGCTGTTAACACTTTAAAAGTATGTACTAGATATACATGATTAAGTGTTTACTTAACCTCTGATATTTATGATTAAAATGTACATTTTCCATTGACTAAAGATGACTTGCCTGGTTTTTGTACATTTACCCCTTATAATAAATCAAACAGGACTCTTTGGTGAATTAATGTTTTCATTGTCATAAAATGTTGTCATAAGACACAGAAGCAAGGTATTAACTGATATCTTAACTATCAATGATTGATTTGATTAACACCAAAATGTAAAAGGCCTGTGATTAATTTCAAATTCCGACTACAGGTTCATCAAAGTGTTCTTGTATGATTACAATACTGTGCATATTACTGCTGTGACTTTTTACCAGATGTGCTCCTTAGAATCATGAGCAGTAAAAGAGACAAAATAATAAATACAGTTGTTGATCAAGGTAAACATGATCTTCACTGTTATCTTCACTCTAACTTCAGCTACAACTCTGAAATATGTGGACATGTGATCACTGGCTTTTCACATTATTAAACATGAACTTTACCTCAGATGATCGAAGCTAACTGTGTTAGCAGCTAGTTTTCAGTGCAGTCGAGCTGTGATCAGTAGCCGGTGTAGGTGGGTATCGAGTTGGAGGTCAGAGGTCAGACCCAGCTCCTCCCTTTTATCCAAATATGGTAACGTCCGCCTCGGCTTCAAAACGGGAGTTCACAAACCAATGGGTGACGTCATGCTAGGTTGCCACTTGGTCAATTTTCACTTTACTTAAAGGTTCAGTGTGTAACGGGCAGGTAACATATCAGAGTGCTCCTCGCCCCCCTCCCTTCATGAGCGTGAGGAGAGCTACAGTGGCCCTCATGCGTCAAAACGCCAGATGACCTCACTGAGCTGTCTTCTCTCCAGTGATGAGGAGTCTTTAGATCGATATATTTACTAATGTCACCTGTGTATTTCGTTTATGTAAACAGTAGTTGATATGAAGAAAATATGATACCACGCTGAGGTAGTGCTTTATTACTGACGTTAGGTAGCTGAATTAGCTGAATGCTAATGCAAGCTAACGTTAGTAAACAGAGTCGGCATTAGAGGGAGACACGCATCTTCTCCGTTTACACACTGAAACAACTGAGAGCTGTACTGGGGTGAAAAGAGAGGGGGGTGTGGGGGGGCTGGAGCTGCAGTAGTGAGGAGGAGAGAATGAACCACTGGGACCTGACTGAAGCTGTTTTTATTATATTACTACGTGGTGTGCTTGTTATTAACAAGAGCAATACAACACTGTGTTTTTATACCACAGCTCTGTGTTTTCATCTTACCGAGTAATGTGACTGTAACATTAGCTGTGCAGTGCACGTCAGTTACTGACTGTAGAACCTCAGAGACACCACTGAATAATTAATATATGAATGCTGTATGTTACAGGAATATTTTGGTATTGTTTTACATATGTGGGATACAAAACATTACAGCCTTCAACCCCTAATAACTGACATTATCATACAACCAACATAATATAGAGCTTATAATAAAGCCTTATCTGAGTTTCTCCTTTGTTTGTTTTCAGACACTTATTGAAGAGATGAGTGTGGGGCAGCACAGGGGCTGACAGCTGCAGACATGGTGACCCACCTTCTGCTGGACTGCAATGGTGTTCTTATGAACTGTAGGGACACACCTTTTATACAGCCAGAGGACATGCTGTGGTCAGGATCCTGAACACTGTGTGAGTCTACCACCATACTTCTCCCAGTACTGCCTAGAAGTTTTTAACATATTCACAGGCAGTACCAGGAGGATGTTACGGTGTTAGACCATATTAGAAGAGAGCGTGGGGATGACAACACAGTTACCGCAGCAAATCAGCATTTTATTTTTGGAAACATGGCTCTTTAGGCCAGGGAACCCGTCCTGTCATCCCCAGCTGCTGTATTTGTCCCTCTGGAAGCTTCATATAGTACCACAAGTATTCACATACCTATATATAGGTGCATAAGGATACAATTAGGGTTATTATTATTACTTCTGTTGTATCTGTATAGTTTAATTGTTTTTCTATTACTATTTTCACACATTAGCTTTGAAATTTATTCATATTTCACACTATAAATATTTGTTAAATTGAGTTTACATTGTAATAAAGAGTGCAATAATAAAAGGGACATTAAACAGATTGGCTGTATTTAAAAAAAAATATATTATATACATAAACTGATATTTTAGGTTGGTGTGCGTGAAAGGCACCATGATTCAGCTTTGCTTTTCAAGGACAAATAGTGACCTCCCATCTGGATCATTCCACATCATCAGCTGCATGGATTAGTGGTCCTGTTGAAAACACTTACAATACTTTTTAATATAATATTTGAAATGTATATCCAGTTTTGCAAAAGCAATGCTAATATGAGTTTGACTTACAGGGTTTGTATTCCACAAGAATGACAAGTGCATCTTTTATGCATATTTATAAAAATGCATATTTTAATTAATAAAAACATATTTGTATAGTCTTCTGAAGCTGAAATCCCAGTTTTCAACCATTCAATATCTGATATACATGTTAACAACTTTGAACATTGACTGCGCATGTGAGTGATCAATTGCAGATGCAAGCTGTGGAAAGAAACAAATAATATTATAATACTATAATAGTAAACGTTTATTTTCACTTTTCACTGTTCAGATTTTGAACTTGACTTGAACTTGAGGATTGGTCACTTAATTACACTTCCATGTATAGATATTGCAGTGTAAGAATCAGCAAGCCTCAAGTACAATGTTCTGTGTTTTAAAGTTGCAGTTTGTAGAATTTAGTGACATAAAGTGGTGAAGGTGCATGTTGCAGCTGAATACCCCTCACCTCATCCCCCCCTTCCAAACATGAAAGAGAACCTGTGGTAACCCTCAGTTGTCATAAAAACTCAAAAGGTGTTTAGTTTGTCCAGTCTGGGCTACTGTAAAAAGCATGGCGGCCTGCATAAAGAGAACCCCCCCCCTGATGAAAATATAAGTATTTCAATATAAAGGGCCCATTTTAGGGTAAATAAAACAACAATTTGTATAATTTAGATGAAACACTCTCTCCGATTATTTTATATTAAATTTCGGTCAAAAGATCCCTTTCACCTAAATCTTACACACTGGACCTTTAAGACAAGAGTTATGTCAGTCTTAAATTACGACGGCAAAATGGATTAGAGGACACACGGGCTGGTTTCAATAGCATGTTTATTCCAATCACTTAGACAATGCACTGTCATCTACCCCGATAAACGTGCTCTGAATACTAGTGTGAATTCTAGGTTCAACTGTCTTCAGAAAACCAACACATTGCTATTTTATAGGTTTTTCTTGCTGCATAAAATTCACACAGCTGATCACAGCATCAGAAAACATTTATTATTCATCCAGGGACAACAAAAGAGGCTACACATGCAGAGAGCATCCATTCACAGTTTTACCCACTGGATCTACATATCTAACCATGTGTGATTTTACACTCTTTGATTTCACAGACCTTTGGGACAGACTCGAAATCAGACAAATCATTTAAAATAATGCCATAGAATATTCATGTTGTTTTTTTTCTTTATATCCAATATATTTTATATTTTAGATATGTTACTCTGGGGGGGAAAGTGGTTTGGGGAATTCTGTTATTTTTATGTCATATGAAAGGAATTATGGGCAATGTTAAGGCTTTAATCTAAAGAATAAAACTAGAATTTTGCACCCTCACAACGGCTAAGTTAATCGTGTAGTGGGCTAATGGCTATGATTAGGTAATGTCATACAGGCTGGTTTCAACATATATGATGTATCGTATATAAAGGGTAGAAATACAGCCTTCTTGATATGTTTTCTGTAAAAAGGCTGGTAAGAATTGGCATTCTGAAATAATAGTTATGTATGTATCCTGGGATTGAAAATGAGCTCTTGTACTTAAGTTCAGTTGCCTTGTCTTCAAATCCCAAGTACAGTCAAATGTCCTATTAGAAAGGACTGTGTGTCAATCAAAAGCCCACATATTATACATCTGTGTCATAAAGCTCCACTGTTGTCATTAAGCCAAAATGTAGCATAGGTAACATGTTTCTTAATAAGCATGTACACACACACACGAGTTTCTTTTGACTAAATTTCACAAACACTTTGTCCTACAGCTCGAAAATAATTACTTTTAGCATCACATGTAGTATTCAGCCAAAAAATATCCCCCAGTAAATGAATTGTTATCTCCTGCTTGAGTGTCAGTTACTACAAATTACAGAAACCAGCTGTTAGAACATATCTCTGAGCTGTTTTTAGGGGTAAGGAAGCCAGGAAGTGTAGAAAGACTAATGTAATGTTGGTTTGGGTCTTATCCTGGGATTTATTTGTTAGAAAAATATAGCCAAATGAAAAAAACGTCTTTTGAGGTATTATATTGAATTCAGTTTACTGTTATCCTTCTAGCATTACACTGGTAAAGATCCTTTGTGAGAGGGTGTTAATTCTAAAGATACTTATCACTTTTTACTGAGCCTTGGTAAACACATGCACGTAGGACTGTGACCTTATGGGGTTTTGCAAGTAAAGATTCAAATACAAATTATTACAGTTTGGAAAATTGTCTCTCTTCAATACGCCTCAGTACAACAGTGTAGACCTATTATGGGCAAAGCTGTCAAGCGTGTCTGCTGTCACAACTGCCACAATCGTAGTTAACTTGTGCTAATATTGAACTTTCATGAGATCGTGTTGCAAACATTATTTTGACATTCTGAGAGCAGTCAAACTAGTGTAGCTCTACCTAATCATTGGGATTAAAGTGGGCACAATACACTATTCTGTGGTGCAGCTAACAAACAAATACAACCACTTAAGTGAAACAAAAAACTATATTTAAAATATTCAATCTATCTGGGTTACTCTAAAAATAGATATTTTCTTTTGAGAGCTTTTGAGTAAAACTTCTGCTTTTTTTACATGTTTGTTAGAATATGTACAAATTTCCACTGAGTATGATGCAGAGTGGGTGAATAAGGAAACCAGCCTGTTGTAACGACTCTAAGGGCAACAGTACTTAGATAGAAAAGATTGTCATCTAACTCTCACTATGAATCACATACTTTAAATCAAGTACATACTGTTAAACACTTATGTAAATTCAAAATAAATGCACATTTATGATAAAAACCCTATGATATGCACTATAGAAAAGTGACCATGCAACTGTTAATAAATCTAATAAAGCATGTACAATATTATGCAGGCTTGCAATACAAATACTGAAAATTCCATCTGATGATTTATAATATATTTCTTTGAAAATTTCTAGCTTTGGCAAATGTTCTTATATAATAACTCTGGCATAATATTTTCACAAGTGCCAATCCTGGACATATTTAGTGGGTGCTTATTTAACCACTGAGATACAGATTCATGATATGCGCTATAATGTAAACCACTGTAAATAACCACTTTTGTAATTCCTTAACTGAGAAACAGTCCACCTTAAGCATTTGCTTACTATTCACTACTCTGTATACAATGTACATTTGATACACTGGGTGAGATTTGGTAGAAAATCTGCTGGTTACTTAATCGCACAAAAGGAAACTACTTCACAGCACAAAACTGGGAAAAGGGGCTGTTCTTCCAATGTATATGACAGATCGTGAAAGTAGTGCTAAAGATGTGAATAGGTTTTCATTTGATAATGACCATCATACTGAGGTATAACAATTTGACAGCAATATTGTATATTCTTGTTGAAAAATGCTACATGTAGCGCTTATAAAGGTAGGCTACGACAAAACAAGTTTGATTGTTACTATATTGAGCACATTGCTTGACAGAGCATTCTGCTTCTTAATCCTCATCCAAAAAGGGGAAGCTACCAAATACTCTGAGAAAGGTGCATTTGACCATCAGTATTAATTTTTTCAACTTTCTTGATTTGATATGGCATACGGCTCTAAATATGAGGATACGCATGAGCCTTTGCTGCTATTGCTTTGGAGAGGAAGTCAGTAAGAGGAACAAACCATAGCTTGGCAAATTTAAAAACAACTAATTGTTTAATTGAGAACAAGGCAAGGCACCATAAAAGCTAAATTTAACTGAAATTGATTGATTGTATATATATGTTTTAAGGTCATAATATTTAGCATCCACTAGTTGTTAGTGGCGCAAGTTTTAAGTTCAATCAAAGGATACTTTTTACCAAAATGCAGCCAGTTCTTCCCTCCTACTTTGTTGTACATTGGTTTTCAAATGTGCCTTTATTAAATAAGAGAATATATTTTATATAATAATATATTTAGTTCACAGCAGTCATCTTGTGTAATGTAAATGGGAGAATTGTGTGCCAACCCAGCCTTGGGAGAAGTCCAACTGCCATTCACCTAAGCATGTCTATGCAAAAAGACATTGTATTTATACTTGTACCCTGGACATCCTTGAACAAATTTGTAACTGATACTGTTAGCACAAGGCTGCAGATTTGACAGCAGTAAGGATATTCTGCTAATTGTAAGTGTTCCATTGAAAGCTACAAAGTATGAACATTAATACCTGTCAACCTGGCAAACTTAAAGGCAAGTATTGCATTATGTTTTGGAAATATACTAATTATCTTTACAGTGTAAAGAATATTCCGGTGATTTGCTGTTTTGGTGCTGTAGATATGAGGCTGGCATGTGCATCCAAATCTAAGTACAGGACGTAAAAATAAGGTCAGGGTTTACGGTCTACAAGGTACAGTAAACGTGTATTTCAGTGCAAGTCACAGCCTATTTGACTTCATAGCTACAGAAGGAATGCTAAGCACACTTATGGTTCAAAACAGTATTGAGTATGTGATATCTGTACAGAAAAGAGACAAAATACAAAACATATCTCTGTCACACATTAATATCATAGTTCTTCAGTCTTTGTAAAATAAATCATTCTTTATCTACTCAAATTATGTAGTATGCTGTATAGTAAATAGTGTTTTCTGGTGTAGCACCCGGGGAAGTAAACACTGGTTTCACAGCTATCATACAATTATTTTGCAGTAGTTTGCTACAGTCCAAATGTTACTGTGCAACTCACTTTTTTCTTTTGTTAGTGATGATTTATATCCCAAACATACAGAACTGTTTAAAAAAGGTTCTCCTCTCTCCAAAGCACTGGCACAGCATCGACACTACAATAGGTTTCCTTGGGAGTGACCACAAAAGTACACAGTGATTATTTCTACAACACTTAAAAGGTTGTGCTTTAGTGTAAACATGTACAAAAATCTCATGCTGAATAAAACATTTTTCTTTTGAAGTTATAATGTTATGCACAATGGCAGGTTTACTGTTGTCACAGTTATGGGTTCTCTGAAAATCAACTGTGTTGCATTATTCGCTACATCTTCTTAGAAGTTTTGAGTCAGATTATGCATTAGTCCTTGAAAACAGGAGTTATTGATGTTCCCTTGTAGAAAATATTCCGGGCATTATCAGGGCTGTCGGATCTTTCTGGAATCAGGATCATATTATTGCCTTTTCTCTGGAGCGTGGACTCTCGACTCGAGGTGATTGAGAGGGTATCTGATGCGGTCTCTCCACCACCTCCTCCGCCACCACCTCCTCCAGATCCAGAACCACTACCATCCCCTGGAGTGACCCTAATCGTAGACACACCCTGGGGGTGGACCCTCTGCTCTGACTGGCCAGTGTTCTGGGTGTGAACAGTAACTATGGGTGGGGTGCTAACAGTGGCAGTGGTAGTAACAATGTGATTGGCATGCTTCCTGTCAATGGACCCTTCACGTATCGAGTCAGAGCTCTCTGAGTCTCTATTTAGATCATTGAGATCATAGGACTGCTTCAAACTCCCACCTCCTCCTGCGGATCCCCCTCCTGCTGCATTTGTCCCTGCACATCCACTAGCTCCAGTTCCATGGTCCAGGGACCGCCACCTCCATGATCCACTTCCATCTGTGGCTGGAGCTTGGATCACGGGTCTGTGGTTTTCAGGGTGGGCCTCTACTCTGACAATTGCTCCATTACTCCCTGCAATGCTGCCTGTGGTACTACAAAGTGAGCTTGGCCCTGTGGTGCTAGTAGGTGCTTGATCATTTAACACCCTGTAGCGACTAGAGCCCTGGCAACTCCCAGTGGTAGGGCAGCCCATGCTACTCTCATCTAAGCTCTTGGAATGGGTCTGTAGTAGGCCCTGCTGCTTGGACATAGCAATAACTTGCATGATTCGTGGCTGCATATTCTGTCCATTATCATTAGTCCTACAGGCTGTTGTCTTCTCTGCTGCCCTTTGCCAGTTAGCCTGAACTGTGCTATTTGCTGTTGACATCCCCTCATTTCCTCCAGCTCCCAGTGTTCTCAGGGAGGAGGTGTTGTAATTCTCATGAGCTTCCTCTGGTATGTGGACCAGCTGTGAAGAACCAGGTCTAGATTGCATGGCTATCCTGGCCCCTCCGGTGATCCCACTACAGTTACTAGGTAGTGTGGTACTAGTACCACTGGCCAGTTTGGATAAGTATGCATGACTATCAAAGCCTCCATTCAGCCCCATAGCCAATGGCTCAGAGCTGGATCGGAGTTCCATGCTGCCGTGGTGGTGTGGATGCAGGGAGGACTGACCAGATGATGAATCTACAGAGGACGAGAAGGAGTCCGGCACCTGCAAGGAGCATTTGTAGTTGTTGTTCTTACTTTTCCATTGAGATAGAAGCTGCTTTGAGCGGCTAGAGTCCATTGAGGCATGGTGGAGGGTGGATGCATGACGCCTGGCTGCTTCCTCATACGCTGCCATGGCCTGGGGGGTGTGCACTCGTGGAAGGGTGTGGCTAAAGGTCACCAGGGCATCTTTGTTGTGAGAGCTATGGGGGGAGATCACTTCCACATCTGCACTGGAACGCTTAAGGTTGTCATCAGGCCTCTGTTGCTGAAGACCTCGGTGGAGGAGACCCTCAGAGTGGGAGGTGGGTATGCCTTGCTCTCCAACCATGCTGGCTTTCATTTGCAAGTGGTGGAGGACCGCCTCCTGGCTTATGTGGGGCAAAGAGCAGGGAGGTCGGTGCAGCTGTGGGGGTGGACTGTTGCTGGCCTCCTCACTAGGCTGAAAGTTTCCAACTGCATACAACCCCTGGCGAAACAGTAACACAAAAATATCATAGGGTACAACATTTAATCTCACACTATTTTTTCCTTTTACCAAATATAGAGCTCTGGAGATTAAGGTTAGTTAAGGAAGTTCTTGATTGATTGAGTGGACTGGCCCCCTACCAGGTAAACAGCAATAGCTCCTCCAAGCAGGAAGCCCAGGTAGACGTCAATAGCGTGGTTCTTATACTGAATAATCCTTGTCAGACCACAGATGATGGCACAGATGATGAAGGAGAAGACCAAAAGGGGCTTGAGCAGCTTGGATGAGTCTGTCAAAGTGCTGTTGAAGTACATCTGTGGACACATTACACATTTACTCATTGTCCTGCATGTACTTTCTGTTATAACAGTGTTTTATTCCTTCACATCACCCAGGCAGTGTTATTTGGAATTTAGGTGAAAACAAAACAAATCGGGTACTCTCTGTGTTGTCTGTTTATTTTGGTATTTAGTTTGAGTCACCATCTCAATGTCATAAACTTATCATTTGCAATTATTTAATACATTAGTTGGTCGCGACCGGGGTCATTCCACAGGCACCCTAAAATCCTTAGTGACAATAGGTATTTTTCCATGGACTCATGTTGATCTCTGTTATACTTTTACACAAATGTAGTATATAGCGTCTAAAAACTAGACATTTTACAGATGAGTCAATTGAACACAGTAAAGCGTAAATAAAGTAGAGGAAAGAAGCATGTGAAACAGTCAATTTTCATCCCTCAGTCACAAATGTTCGTCTGTGCAGGGCTCAGTGTTTGAGGGGCACAAACCATTACTCACCGACACATAAACGGCGGCAAAGGATGCAAGGGTAGCGTGCTGCGACGGGAAGGATTTTCTGCAAGAGGTGAAACAGAAATAGGCTCAGCCAATGTTCACATCTGCATGTGTGAGTCAACAGCAAAGGGAGAAAAACACCAGCATAATGAGATATCTCAAACACCAGCCTGCACACACACTTTGATGTTATGGGTTGGATGACTGAACCAAATTATAGATGCCCCTTTTCATCCTCTTCAAGCCATTATTAAAATGTTAGAATCCCTCCAAGTAATTAATTTCACTACAACAATCTTTTACATTGTAGTGATAGGTTTATCTGATGACACTTGCCAAGTACCAGGTGAACATATAAACATATACACATGTTGTCACACATTGCTGTGTAGCAGCAGGAGCTTGACTGTGTGCTGCATACTGAAAGTGAACATGTGGCCCAGTTTTCACTGAGCTCCATCCCAGTGACCTACTTCTGACAACTCCTTCTCACTCCTCCAACCACCCCTCTTCCTTACTCCTGACTCTGCATATGTTTGGATGTGGACATGCAGTGCGTTCATGCAGTTGTATATATGTGTGTGAGTGTTTGTTTGTGCTACAGTTGTGTGCTCCTTTAACCAATATTTACAACATCTGCAGAAAAATAAAAATTACATTCAAAATAAAATACAAAAAACACTTTAGGAAACAAACAGTATGAATATTGTGTATATAATTATGCATCTGTCATTATACATATATCACAATAAACACATATTATTATGGGTTTTATTAAGTACAAGTCTGTCTTAAAATAATAGTCAAATGACTAAGTATTTCATCTTCATCTTCACAGTGTACACCAAGTCTGTAAAACTTCTGGGATATCAATCTGTCCATTTAGGAAGCACAAGTGATGTTTTGGTGCAAATGAAAGTGACAACAGGTGCAATGAAGAGGCAAAAGCAAGACAACCCACAAGATTAGTTTTAGGTGTGATGGCCACAGACAGTTGGTCTCTCCTTATCCCTCCTTACTGGTTCTTCTATATGGTTGTGTTCTGCCTGTGTCCTTGTCACTACTGGTAGCATGAGGAGGTACCTGCAACCCAATCAGGTTGCACAGGTAGTCAAGCTCCTCCAGGATGGCACATCCATACGTGCAGTCATTTTTTAGGGCTACAAATTGACCTCCAGCAGGCTACTGGTGTGCATCTTTCTGACAAAACTGTCAGAAACAGACATCATGAGGGTGGCATGAGGGCCTGACGTCCTCTAGTGGGACCTGTGCTCACAGTCGAGCACCGTAGACCTCAATTGGCATTTTCCAACGTCCCGTTCTTTTACAGATGAGCGCAGGTTCACACTGAGCACATGTGACAGGCGGGAGAGAGTAAGGCAGAGGTGAACGTTATGCTGCCTATAACACCATCCAGCATGACTGGTTTGGTGGTGGGTCAGTGATGGTTTGGGGAGGCATATCCTTGGAGGGTCGCGCAGACCTCCACGTCATAGTCAGCGGTACCTTGTATGCTGTTAGGTACCAGGATGAAATCCTCAGAGCGATTGTCAGACCTTAGGCTGGTGCAGTGGACCCCGGGTTCCTCCTGGTACAGGACAGTGCCCGGACTCATGTGGATAGAGTGTGTAGGCAGTTTCTGGATAACGAAGCCATTGATGCCATTGACTGGCCCTCATGTAGCTTCCCAGCTTCTCCTTCCTCTACTCCCTCCTTATCACATCAAAGTAATTAATATCTCATCAATACATGTTACTGACTTGACTTCTTCCCCGGAGTCCCTTTGCCTTGTCGTCCACAGATCCAGGGCCGCGGCTGCGACCACATTGTGGATTATGACTGTTTATTCGAATCAATGCTGTAAATACCCCTTATTTTTCTGATGTTCTCCTTTACACTTGACATCTATTGCACGTCTGTCCGTCCTGGGAGAGGGATCCCTCATGTGGCTCTCTCTGAGGTTTCTACGTTATTTTTCCCCTGTTAAAGTTTTTTTTTGTTGTAGTTTTTCCTTACTCTTGTTGAGGGTTAAGGGCAGAGGATGTCACACCTTGTTAAAGCCCTATGAGACAAATTGTGATTTGTGAATATGGGCTATACAAATAAAATTTGATTGATTGATTGATTGATGTTCCCCTGACCTAAATCAAATTTAGCGCCTATGGGATGTTATGTATCAGTTTATCCGACGTTGCCAAGTACTGCCACTTTCTGTCCAGGAGCTCACTGATCCACACCATCCGCCGACTCATCAGGAGCATGCCCAGATGTTGTCTGCAGTGCATACAGACAGCGGGAGCCATACACAATGCTGAGTCACATTATCAGTTGCTGTGATGATATTCAACAAGTTGGATCAAAGTACAAGGTTTGCTCTTTGCATGCCTTGATTAAGATCAGCTTGTAAACACCCTCTGACATTTGCACTAGAAAGACTGTGATATTAAAGCCTGATATTAAAAGATTATGTGAAATCTGTCAGCCATTTGCATGTTAGGAAGGGATGCTTTAATGGTTTGTATGAAAAGGAGGGCGAATTATAGCATGCAAGAACCAGTTTGGGATGTGAGCATTGTTTTTTAGATTAAATTAAAATATGTGAACCCATCATTTAAATATGAAATATAACATAATCTACACAGTCTACTCCAGCCTATCATACAGTATATACATGTACATGCTATTTTTGATAAATGAGCACCATTCCTGTACTTATTTACCTGCTGTTGATGTTATTTATCCCTTTTGACCAACTATTTCCTGAGCTGAACCGCATCTTAATAACCTTGAAGATTGGGCTAATTAAACTGATAAGGGATTATAGGAGAATGGCATTGTTTAACACACTATTTTCACATGTAAGGAAACCATATCCAAGGCCCTGTTCAGACATGGCATTAACATTTATCTCAGGTGATTCAATAATGAGTGAACACACGCTTCCTCAGTTTTATCAATCAATCAGTCAATCAAAAGTTTTGAGTGACTGGTGGGGATTTAACAAATTACCCTTAAAACATTATATATTTCCCTGGAAATGGGATACAGGTTAAGATGTGGATTCTCAGGGATTGAACACTATCTCCCTTTGTGTGAAGACCTAAAGACTTAAGCCATGGAACCTCAACACCGACAGGTACAATATCTGTACCTATTTTTAGGTAGGTATCTTGTAAATCCCCCTACCCCTAGTGTGTATATGCCACAAACCTCTGGAGGACTCCTAATGACTTTGGAGACCTCTTGGCCTTTCCTTCATCTTCCTAATCACACTAAAAGTTCGACTTGTAGTTTAGAAATCTCAGCATCGAGACCACAATTTAAATCTTTTAAACACATTTAGACCATTTGGTTAATTGCTAGTTAGTGCAAATGTTACATTTGGGTTTTAGGATGACCTCCAACCCAAACATTAATGCTTCATAGTGTTATGTCTTTGTTAAAGGGAGACAAGTAGTATACGATGCTATTTCTGCTATTAAAATAGGCTAATAGTACCCCTGGTGCACAATTGCTGCAGCAAAACAGCTTCTTGTGCTCTGGAAGCAAGACTTTAGATAAAGCTGGCACAGAGAGAGCAGAAGACTGTTTATGCCAGCAGCAGTAGGTTATATTTAGACTCCCATAGTCTGCAGACAAAACTACATGTGTCAAACCCAGCATCGTCTCCCTATCCCAAAATCTACTCAGGCAGTCTCAGAAGAGTAATATCTCGGAAAAAGCTTGACCGATGACAGCCAAATCAGAGGGAATATTTGTTTCTCTGTCAGTGAAGAAATTAAAGATATTGCTCTATTCCTTTCTGTGACCGAAGTAATCCTGCTCTGGATCACTTGGATAAAAAAATCGATTTGAGTAAGATGAAAAATATTATATTAAAAAATAAACAAACCCCAAAAAATATAGACTTGGCTAGTATAACACAGTTCAAAAGGCAAAAGTTTAACCTTTGACTGTCGTTAAATGGTGCCCTTCCTTCATTAATGCAGAGACTTGGGATGATGGCACAGATTGACATCGTTTACATTTTTTATTAGGCTTACTCAACTGTGGTTCACATGTGACAAAAACCAATGGAATTCAAAAAACTATTAAATTATAAATAATGTTTGTGAGGGCACCAAATAATTGCTTGACACTGAAATCTCAAATTTCTCATCTCAACAGCCATCAGTTACATCTATTGTGTGCTTTAAAAATGTAAGCCGTGAAAGTAGTTTTTTTGTGTCAAGTGAATTAAATTGCAAATGTTTTGTCTAATAGCAATTTTATGTTATTTTTTTATTTCCATAAATTGGCTCAGTTACAAATTGAAGCTGTTTGATGTAATGTGGTTAGTTAGGCCTTCTCTGTTGCTGCTGCCAGGCTCTGGAACAGTTTCCTGTCTCATATTTGGCCCTATAGTTGTTGTAATCAGGGTCAGATTGAGTTGTTTACAGCTCCACAACAGTGGTTTTTAAACATCTAACATGGTTTCATTTCAATAAATGTTGAGATGATCTATTATTTCACCTAAAATTGCAGATGAGGGAACAGGTGAAATAACTGAAACAGACTTGTGTCTCAGAACTTTGTTTCTATGTCTTACCTCTCCCACTAATCATCCCATGACCCCTTTTAATCTGGTTTATTTGGCTTGCATCTCTGTTTATAAAGAAGTATAAAGTAGTTCAAACTCGCTCCACCTCCAGCAGCTACAGCAGAAACATGCTATGCTTCTATAATAATCATCTAATGATGTCAGGTATAATATTATGAGCCAAAAGGATCAAATATCTATTTTTTACAGTTATGGTTTTATACTGCTGATGAAGAAAATTTGCCATATTTAGGGGACTGATATCTATGAGTGTTTGCAATTTGGTGCATCTTGATTGAATTTAAGGGGATGTTGGTCCTGGGTGGAGGCATGCACTCAACTGAGAGCCATTCTAGATTAAATTCAAAGACGTCGCTGGCCTTTCTGAGCGTAAATTATTCTAGATTTGGTCAGTTCCATGCATACATTACAGGCAATAAAAGAGTCTCAGATGTAATTAGCTATTGTAGTGATCTGTGAGCCGGTTGCTCTGATAGACAACATGTTGCAAGGGCTCATGGGACTGTTATGTGTTTTGGTGATGTTTAGCTGTTTTGACTGATATTTGGTTGATGTTCAGACTTGGTTGATGTGGGTTTTGTGTATTTGTGTTTGTTGGTTGGTAGTGCTGTGCTCATTTGAGTTCAATGGAGAAGCCCCCAGGACTATGGGATGTAGTGTCTGTGATCAGTTCCAGTCACTGTTCATGTGAGAAGTGTTGACCTTCATTAGAAATAAATCAATAAGCTTGCTGTCGTGCGGTGTATGGGACACAAGTAAAGTTTTAGAAGAAAGTTCTCTGTGCAATCTTCATCATTCTCACACGTGCTCGCCACACTATTTATTTGGGAAAAAATAGAACCAGCTACAACTGGACCTGTGTCCCCATTACCCACCTCCGCATAGAGAGCTAATAGTGTTTCATAACATACTTAGGATTCAAGCCCCATTTCCAAAGCGTGTGTATTCGGGGGGACGGGATGAGGTGGGGGGTGGGCCAAGACCATGTAGGGAGACTTCCAGTACCTTGTTACGACACAAAACCCAGGAAGCTCAATCGAGTCGCTCAAGCATGACGTTTCTGACTTAGAGGAACCATAACAAAACGCGCGAGTGTTTTTTCCCAGAGTTTTTGGGTTGGTAGACATGCCAGATACCCACATTAACGTGTAGAAGCACTAACAAAGTGGAATTTGCATGCTATGTCCCCTTTAATTCAATTTCATCTCACGCAGCAGCTTTGCTTCTCCTTCAAATCTCTGGCCCCATACGGAGGCATTTCTCTTTCTCTTTTGGCTTTGACCTGCTCAATGTCCATGTCTATTCCAAACCATATTCCAATTTATTAGTTACAGGATAGATGAATGATAACACTTTTCTGGAATAAAAATCAGTTTCAAATTGGTAGTGGAGTTGAACAAACCCCTCTTGTATTGTATGAACACATTGCATTAAAACTGGTTTCTTTGATTTCGTCTCTATAAAATGCGTGTAATGCATCACAAAGTATATCTACTTTTGATTTTGAATAATTTTAAAATTACAAATCAAATATTTTAAATACAGTCAAATGTTTTTCCTCCCTACCTGCCCTGGTTGATGGCTGTGGGGTCAGCCCCTGAGCAGATATCCTCCATGACATAGGGATTCTGTTCACAGCTGATGTTCAGCGTGGTGTAATTGGGTTTACACACAGTTAGGAAGTAGGGTGTTGGGTAGCCTGTCATCAGTTGGAGGATGTCAGTGATGAGGGCCGTGGCACAAAGACCAAATGCATGGACACCTGAGGACAGAGGAGAATGTGAGGTTAAAGCAGGGAATCCATCCTAACGTGCAGAGGCATAATAACCGATTGCTGCATGTGCTTTACAGGGCCAGTATATACAGGCAGTCTAAAGCATAGCAGTTGTGATAACAGCCATTGAAATTCACAAACAGACATTAGTTCTATCAACAGAACATGCTTTAATGATGACCGTTAAAGACACATGCATGTAAACATATTGATAATTGTCCTCTGTGCTGAGAGATTTTAGCATAAAATGAGTTAAAGCTACTAAATGTGAGATTTTGAATTCAGGCAAGTGCTAGCCTGAGCCTCCACCCATAACACCCATAACACCCATAACACCCATAACACCCATATCACCCATAACACCCATAACACCCAACTCTGAGACAGAGGCAGGCACGTTCATTTATTATGTGACAGTCACATGCTCCCAACCCTGACCTGGCCTTCACTGATGAGTTGTAAGGGTGACACTCACTCAGAAACATAATAAGAATATATCATTGCACTGTTTGTTTGAAGCATAGTTCACCCAAAATTTAAATTTTTCTTCTTTATTTTCTAATATTAGAAAAAAGCTACATACTCTAGTTTTAAGTAAATGATGGTTCTTGCTCCTTAAAAACACACTAGCTGAAAAAAATGTTTTACTGTGCCAGGACTGTGTAAAAAGAGAAATCAGCGTACCAACGAATCGGACAGCTCTGCGTATGAAAGAGTTGAAGTTGCATCCAGCAGCGTTGATGTTGGCCTCTGTCGCTGCACCACTCTTCCTCCGAGACAGACAGCAGAACAGGATGGCCTCTCCAATCATAATCTGTTATCACAACAACAACAACAACAACACATATGTTACATGTGTTAACATGCAACAGTGGGGGACAGTTCTGGGGCCACTGTTTTTTTTTTCTCGTTTTTTAAATAATTTTTATATTTGTACTTTTATATTCAATATAATGTTCATTTATAACATAATATGATGAGTTGTGTTAAGTCAGTATGAATTTGTTCACATCGTGTTCAGACACAGTTTTATGATGTAGAGATATGAGGTGACTGGGTTATCAACTAATGGAAAAATTAAATGGTTTGATATCCAGCTGCTCCAGTCGAAACGTGGGTAAGATACTGAACCAGCTTTGAAAGGTGGATGAGTGCGTGAGTTGGTAAAGCCCTCTGCACAAGCGCTGTGTGAATATAGGTTATTGTCACTTGTTTCATAAAGTGATCGATAAGATGATTGATAAGATTAATACTAATGCTCAAGGCTGGACACACAAACCAATTAGTCCAAACTCTTTAAAAAGAGATTGAAAGACAGTTAATTCAGCTGGTCTTTATAGTCTTTACGTATATTCAAACCTTAATTTACATTACATTATTTTGTATCCTTGAGCTGCATCTGTAGCACAAGTCTTTTTTGATTCCCTCCCTATCTGCCCACCTTCATTTCTACTGACTGTCCATTTCACTGGACTGACGAGATAGGTCAACTCTCAGTGTATATCTGCACAGCAACTCTCTAGGATCACTGAACACAGAACACAGAAGGGGATGGAGAAAAATGGGCAGAATATAGTGTTGGATAAAGTAGCGAGAGACGACCTAGAAATCATAGTGAGAGGAAAAAGGAATTCAGTATCCGTAACAGACATTGGGAAGGATTAGAAGTACTTAGAGGAGGGTTTCCAAGGATTCTGCATAAGAGACTGACACACAGACAATTCAGTTTTTTTCTTTTACACTCTCATTTGCACTTCATTAGCTTAAACAAGTTGATGGAGCTGCAGCAGCTCTATCAGCCACAGCCTCCATCTTTTCATTCGAACTAAAACTGCTGCCAATCGCTGAATATATTTCCCAGGATAACCCAGTGTTTTTTTTTATGATTTCACCAGAGGGACAAGAATTCAGTTAGAATAATTTTAACTCAAGTCAAACAAATTTTCCCATAAGCTTTGCAGGTGAGCAGTAGCTCTAACACAGAGAGTCACTTAAAGCACTTGAACACTCTTTGCAGCTTGTATTCGGAAACGTCTTCTGCTCCACAAGTTGCTGGCAGATGATGTGTTATATGCTGATATGAGGAGTATTAATCTATTGATGTGTAAGGGTAAAACAAGAAAAAAGGGGGGTTCAAAATCTTAATATACATTTTATTGAACTAGATTTTCTATTTGCAGCTCATATCTCAACATAGAAATAGTAATTGCTAATCAGCAATTATATATGTGTGTGTGTGTGTGTGTGTGTGTGTGTGTGTGTGTGTGTGTGTGTGTGTGTAAACATACACATATAGATATAATAGGAAAATATGATTATTTGCAATAAAAATGTAATTCTGTAGTAAATTAAATATCAGAGAAAAGTAGGATCTTCATCCTTTTGCCAGACAATCACTCTCGGAGTGAGTCCTAGGTTCATTCTACTTTCATTACAGTCTGACCACATACTAGGTAATAAAGCCACCTTTGTCTCCTTTATTTCTATGGTGGGATTGGTATTACTGGCATTCTTTCAGTGTGTCGTGGCAGGAACAAACATCCTTATCCCAAGCCCTCGCCACTGGAGTGCCACAAGGATCTATACTAGCCCCCTTCTCTTTGCAATATACGCCACTTCATTGGGAAACCTGGTTGTCGTGTATCACAACACACTATCCTTCCCTTCCCGTCTTTCATCTATTGTCCTGTCGTGTTGCTTTGTTCTACACAACATAAGAAAAATATGGCGTTACATTTCAATATATCACTTAGCTCTTGGTATAGGCTATGGTTATCACTCGCCTCGACTACTACAATGCCCCTCTATAAGGCCTCCCTACATACGCAGTGAAACCCTTACAGATGGTTCAGAATGTTTTGGCATGCCTACAGAGCAACTCCTGGGTCTATACCCATCTAATTGAACCTTATAGCCTTATGCTCCTTCACAGCCACTCCATTCCTCCAAGGAAAGACGTCTGGCATTGCCATCCCTGAGCACAAGGCAATCTCAGTTCCGACTGCTCTCTTTTCTGGTTTCGGCATGGTGGAATGAGCAGCCCACTGCATCTTCAACACAATTTTTATTGGATGGTTATGATTTAGATGACAAACTTACAGTCATGTATTTAGTTATTAATCTCCAGTCACTTTAACCCTGAGTCATGGCTGTGTGCATCACGTCTCGTGTTGTACTGAGCCGTAAAATGTTGACGACTTATTTTTTAATGTGTCTAAATGCAGCCTTATAAACACTGGATAGCATGGGGGAATTATTGGGGGTATTCTGCCTCAGCCTCAATGGTAAATGGTCTGTACTTATATAGCACTTTCCTAGACTTGATAACCACACCATTCACCCATTCAAAATGACTTGTAGTCTGTTATTGTAATCATTCTTTACAGTTAGCTAATGTCAAAGTGAGTACAAATATTTATGTTTATGTCAGGATAAAGACTGACTGCTTTCTGGGCCAACCCCTTATCAAAGGGACAACATGTAATTTATTTCAAAATTATGCTTTAAATATTTTTTAATCAACTAACTGCTACATGAAAGAAATTCCATGGTTACAAGACAAAAAAATATTTTTAATTTCTCTAAGCAGAAAAGGCATTCAACTGAAACAAACATTAAAACTTGGCCAGATACAGCTAAGACAGTGGTTTAACTAGCAGGCCAACAAGATAATGAAAACACTAACTCAGTGAGGTTCCATTGAGATAAAAAAAAA
Organism: Hippoglossus hippoglossus; assembly: GCF_009819705.1. Classification (NCBI taxonomy): domain Eukaryota; kingdom Metazoa; phylum Chordata; class Actinopteri; order Pleuronectiformes; family Pleuronectidae; genus Hippoglossus; species Hippoglossus hippoglossus. The sequence goes on from NC_047170.1 coordinate 839,945, forward strand.
AGAAAGCAACACTGACGTCAACCACCTCTTGCTGGTCTACTTCCATGTTTATATACATGATACTGCCATGTCAAAGAACAAAGCACTGTCTTAAATCCTACTTAAAGTTAGTGTAAATCTGCTGTCACGTCATTAATCCTTACCGTGATGGCGGGTCCGGCGAAGGCCAAACTGAGCAGCATCAGCAGGGGGATGACCTCATGGTTGGGGTCAATGTAGGGCAGACTCAGACTCCGGTCATGGCAGGTAAAGCCCGACTTCACTGGCTTGAACACATCCGTCCACTCCAGGAAGTACAGACTGACCACAGATGATACCAGGATCGGCAGCTATCGATGGACATATACAGGAGAGTGAAAGCTATGAGAGGGTTCAGAGTCATAAACAGCTGAGGCAGAAGGAGCTTTAACAGATTGGCAATGAATAAATAAATAGATAAACAGGCAGTTAATGCTGCAATGTGCCTGGTTATGTGCCCATAACCCTATGGTTCAATGAACATGCTAATTTGATTTAATAATAAGGACGAGGCATGGAAAATAGTTTTCATGACCTCAGGGGGGTGAGGATGGTGCTGAGGGGGACGAACAATGCCATGTGGAATTAATTGTTCTTATGAACATCAAGTGCTCCCACTGATCTGAGCTCAGATCCGTGGATGAATCCTCCTCATCCCCCCCAAAAAATAATGAGAAACAGCTAGTTTCTTTTTATTATAGCCAGCTTGAGGTCTAAAAGTCATAAAAAACACAACAGTTCAGTCCCAACTGTGAAATAAAGTTTCAGTAATAAAGCTGGTGTTGATCTCTCAGTTGAACAAATCAATCCATGTTCTTCAATGGTGTGTGTAATATAGCCAGTGATAGAGGGCTCAGCTGTCATGTAAATGTAAGCTTTAGATCGCTATAGCTATTTGACCACTGACCTGTCACAGTACTGTGTACTATGAGCTGGTGGCATTTTACTAATGGATATCCATTCTTGTCTAGGGCAGTGAGAGAGCAGGGATGTGGTGCAGGACAGAGCCCAAACAGTTTTTTCACCAGAGAGACACCACCATAATCTCCACCATCATAACCATGCTCTGTTTTGTGGGGTTTTCCCTTGGCCACATAGCGCAGTTTCCCCTAATGGGAAAGTAATCTCAGAGTTTTGGATGCCACATCATAAAGAATGAGAACTCTTCTTCAAGATAGCACCTGCTCATTGTACTGTTTCTTAGTTCAAAGTGTACACAACATGTTTTTATAAGGTCGTGCAAGCTAGGCCCGCTATTTTGTAATAGTAGTTTACTGTATTGCTGTTCTGTACTGAGATGTTATACAACCATCTACGTATATTAAATGGAAAACATTTACCATTTAAATACAAGTGCATGAACATGTTTCGATGCATATGTACAAGTAGCTCATTAACGTCCTTTACGCTAAATCAGTCATCAGTTTGTGCAACTTGCCTGGAACATTGCTGCGAGAAGCCTAACCACAGACAGAACATTTAATTGCAATATCCTGATCCTGATCTTTCGTTCATCCTGACCTATATATAAATTGCTACATGGGCAAGCACCTGACTTCCTCTCAATCTTATTACACAATGTACACCTCTCTTTTGCTTCTGGGTAGAGATGAAACAGTGTAAACATTTTATATAATGATAATCTGTATTATAATAATAACTCTTACATGAAGTGCAGATGTAAACCCCAAACGCACACAATGTGGGTGACACTGGATAGTAGCAGCTCTCCTGCTGTTACATCCCACTGCCAGCCTTCCGCTCCTTTCACCACATTCACACAAATAATGCACGTTGCTCGTGTCTCGGAGAATTGCCAACTCTGGTTGATGCTGGACAGTATCAAATCAACACATTAATACAACGAACGACGAAATGGTACAACTATGCATCTTGAATTTTACCACAGTTTAAAGCGAAACTGCTAACCATTTCATCACTACTTCTGGGTACTCATTCATTTCACTCACAAAAACTTGAATGACAGTATTACCTCCAAGGCCCAACACTCCCCTTAAATTCAATCAAGTTTCACCAAATTGCACACACTCATGGATGTCAGTCATCTAAGTTTTCTTCCTTTTTTTACCAAGATGTCTGCATTATTTATTGAGAAATGAATGTCCAACAATGTCGAAAACTGCCCTATCTAGCAATATGAAAGAATATGAAAAAAAAATAATCCTGGATCTGCCCCCTTAATTAAATCTGCTCCTAAAGTTAATAGTTACACCATCTTTCCACCAAGTTTCAATAATATTGAGTAATTCTGCTAACACACAGACAAAAAGACAAACACCAATGAAAACCTAACAGGGAATCAGCCTGTATCAAAGCATTGTTATATCATAGTCCCTTCTGCTTACATTGGAATAGATCTCAATCATAACTTTGTAGCTTATTTTACCCTTTAAGGTGATCATATTAAAAACCTTATCCAATAGATTTTTACTTTTATTGGGGGTTTTCTCTCCTAAATCTCTCACTGCTGCTTCTGCTCCTTTTGTAGTCAATGTCACAACTTTGTTTTGTCTTCCAATCAGTGATTTATGTAATGATACATAATAAAGATTCAAACTCCTTATTGTCTAAGCCAATAGATATGGAGGAAAGAACCTATAAAGAAAAGCTTTTCCAGGCTCTGAGGTTTGATGCTTTTCTACGTTGTGAGAGGATTTGCGTAAAACATAAAACATCATTCTTTACAATTTAATGATGGTTGTATGAGGTGAACATATTTTGTGGCGGGCTGTGGAATTTTCCTACAAATGGCTACTTGACATACTGGCAGCATTTATATCTGCACTTCTCTTAATGCATTTGTGGACTTAAAACTGTATCTGTGTGAGAAATGTCTAGACACTATTCACAAAACAATGTTGGTGCATATGTTTGCATGAGAGTGTGTATGACCCTAAACCATCAAATCATATTTCATCTTTTTGTAAGCAGGGAGTTTTCTCTCTCTGCTTGTGTGCTTGTGTGCTTGTAGTGGATGGGCAGAGGGGGACATTTAATTATGTGATTGGGGAAATTAAAACTCCAGGACAACAGAAGGGGAATACAAAGTATGGGATGCATATTTGATAATTTATATCATATAAAATATGTAATTTATATCGTTTAAAATCATGGGGGGAGAGGGGGGAGGGGGGAGCTGGCTCATTAGCATTTAAAGGAACAGGCACTCAAAACAGGTCACTCTGTGGAGGGCTGTTTTATACAGGGTAAAAAGGGTGCTGTTTTATATGATCCTTGTGGTATTTTGACCAAAGTATGTTACAGACATTTCATTAAGACCCCAAGGAACCATATCAACTTGTGGTAAAATGGGCATGCTATGTCTCCTTTAAGGAAAGGTAAATGTATAAATCATTATACAACCTAAAACCAAATGCTGTGGAAGCCATGGGGGAGCGACAGACTTGCTGAATGTCACCAGTTTATATACTGTTGTCCGACCAGGTGAGGTGAATCTCCCTGATGACCAACTCCTCCCATCAGGCTCCTGCAGAGAGAGGCCTGCTTTGAGAGGGTCGTCACACCTAAAATAGACTTAAAAGTTCTGCTGCAGTTCTGTTGCGTCGGAATTTTTCCTGAATGTTTTCCAACGGCCCCCTGGCTCTGTGGTGCCCAATGGAAGATTAGCACAGAGAAGTGAGGTGCATGTGAAGGCAGATATCTGATGCGTAATTGAAGGCAGATAAGTAGCCTGCAGTTAGATGTGTCAGTGGGAGTTGAATGTGGCCTGGAGCATCATGGGTTTTATCATGCAGCTTAATACCCTGACTCACTGGTACACAGTGGCAGGCGCGATGCTCGCTCAGCTAATGCTAAGTAGAGCAGTGTGATGGAGGAGGGCCCCAGTGGGAGCCCAACAAAGGGAGATCTCTTCAAGTCGACACACTTCTGCTGGAAGCTGAGCTACTAATACACAATCATGGATACACACACACACACACACACACAACCACACAGAGAGTCTCTGTTTGGAGACTTCCTTCCCTTTGTGTGTCTCCCATTTTTGCCAAAGGTTCCTCACTAACACTAGTTTTATTGTCCTTCCATCCTGGTTTTTTCTATCATTCCCTCCACTCTCCCCTTCCTTCCTTACAAAAATATGTAAATTTTAACCAATCAGTTTATTTAACATCCATGGATGAATGAAAGAATGAACTATAAACCTGCACACATTACTCTCAACCTCACCAACAACATATTCTCATTTGAAGTCACATATTAGCAGAGACGACTTTTCTGAAATCTTACATTGTGTTTTTTTTTGTTCCTTCAAAGATAAACAGTGGTTTATACTGGGCCATGACTCGATGCATATCTGCATGAAGCATCATGCAAAGAGGATGCATCCTTACTGGACCAGCTCCTGCAGCATCCAGCTGAGCTCCGCACCACCAAACCCCTCCCCCTTCTCTCTCAGGTCCGTTTTCTTGGCTTACTGTCAGCCTCTCTCACCTCTCGCCAAGCATCTCAGCTTGTAGAAATTAGATATGTAGGTCAGTGGTGTCAACACTCGCAGTGCTCATGCTCTGCAGATGAAGCTGCTCTATGAGGAATACTGTACTGTACATAATTCAAAGAACATTTTTTGCAGGGTATTTCTTTTTTTTTTTTTTTGTATTTTTATTTGTGCAGCATGATTTGCTCAGGCCAATAGAAACTAACTGCATTTGATATGTTTTAGTGTCTAATCTCATGTCTGTTTTACATTCCTTATTCTTATTCTTTTCAGTCATTTATTGCTGACTTAAGTAAACAGTTTAATGGTAAAACTGCCAATGTAGAGAAAGTTATTAACAAATTCATCAAGACTTCTGCACGTGTTGTTCACATCACAGTAAACATTGGACTGTGCATTGGACTTCTGGGGTTTCATACTACTGGACTGCTTGGATTTATGCTAAGTATCTTCTTTAAATAAGCTTCTCTGCTAGAATACTATTGTATCTGCTATCTTAGGTTAGACTAGATTGCTTGTTTATACTGTTTTGTCTTACCTTTAATTGTATGTGCTAGGATTTGATTCACTCAAGTGATTGAGAGTTAAAGAGAACCAGTTACAGTTAAAACGCTTGAATTTTATTCCAATTTTGTCAAGGGCTAAGTTCTATTTTACTTTCTACCTGTGAGGTAAATAGGCTATATACTCATCACTCCCAAATGGAGTTTTTCTCTCTACCCGCTGCCACATCTTACCCTATTGTCTTTTGAATTTCATGCTGTGACAGTAACTATTCCGGTACAATTGACAATTGTTGTTCTCTATCGTCCACCAGGTTCTTTGGGAGATTTCTTGGAAGAATTAGACGTCCTCCTATCAAACTTCCCAGGAAATGGCCCTCCACTTGTCCTTCTGGGTGACTTCAACATACAGAGGAGAAGTCATCTGACCTATTACTTTTACTTTCTTCCTTTGCCCTCTCACTCAGTCCTTCCCCTCCTACTCACAAAGCTGGTAACCACCTTGACTATATCATCACCAGAAACTGCTCTACATCTAACCTCACTGTAACCCCACTTCATGTCTCTGACCACTTTATCGCTTACTCTCTCCCACTCTCACAATCTGACAACCCTATCACATCAACAGACTCTGTACCTGTCCGTTGCAACATTTGCTCCCTCTCTTCCTCCTCTCTGGCCTCCTCTGCCCTTCCGTCACCTGACTCTTTCTCACTCATGTATCCTAACTCTGCCACAGACACTACTTCACGACAGGTGCACAAGTCCTCACCTGCTCCCTGGTTGTGTGACTAGGTGGACACCATCAGAGCCACTATGCGAGCATCAGAAAGGAAATGGTGAAAATCAAAACACCCTGATGACCTGCTCACTTATCAATATCTTCTCTCCTCTTTTTCTGCCTCTATTACTGCAGCCCAAAGCTCTTTTTACCAAACTAAAATTCAACCCTCATTTTCGAAACCCACAAAACTGTTCTTTATCTTTTCCAACCTCCTTGACCCCCCAGTCCCCCTTCTTCTTCCACCCTTCTACCAAGCCACTTTAACCCTTAACCTTAACTTTAACCCTTTTTTGTTTAGTAGTTACTTAAGTAGTTAAAGATAGATGGCATACGCTCCTCATTCTCAAACCGACCTCCTGTAACTACCTTTCCATCAACTTCATCTTCATCCGCTTTCCTCTTTCACCCCCCTGTTTCCCAAACACGTTCTTACCCTGGTAACCTCCGCCCGCCCAACCACCTGCCCCCTTGACCCCATCCCATCTCACATTCTCCAGTCTATCGCTCCTGACCTTCTTCCTTTTCTCACCCATCTTATCAACACTTCCCTGTCAACTGGCTGTTTTCCTAACTCTCTGAAGGAGGCAAGAGTAAATCCTCTCCTGAAGAAAACCACCCTCAACCTGTCTCAAGTAAACAACTACAGACCTGTCTCTCTTCTTCCCTTTCTTTCCAAAGCACTCAATCGTGCTCTCTTTAATCAACTCTCCTCCTATCTTCACCAGAACAACCTACTTGATCCTCACCAGTCTGGTTCCAAGGCAGGCCACTCAACTGAGACTGCCCTCCTTGCTGTCTCTGAGCAACTTCACACTGCTAGAGCAGCCTCTCTCTCCTCTGTCCACATCCTTCTAGACCAGTGGTTGCCAACCCGTCGATCGCGATCTACAGGTCGATCTCGCAGTCTTCACTGTCGATCTCCGAACTCTCAGGAATCACTGGCTGCGGTTGCGCCACAGATCAGCTGTGTGTTGGTTGTCTGTTGTTCACACGGCAGAGTGTCCGCTACTGGCGACGGAGGTGTTGGTTTATCTACTGCATTGCCTTCAAAACAAGTCGGTTTATGTACTAAACTAAACACCAGGACACTACGGTATGAAGACACACATCTTCCGGTCTGTCGATAACAATCAAAGCCCCGTTAGAACAAATGAATGGATTCAGAAAGTGAAACGCTGGAGTGCCTTTACTTTGAAACGGGTTCGGGAAGTGTTGTAAATATGTTTGTGTCATAGACAGATAAACGTTGTGTTTCACAGAAGAATAAACAGAGAAAATTATCTTTCACCTGAGTTTTACTGTTTATCTGTTGAAATTATGTCACAAACATGCATTTTAAAATGTTAAAACGACTTTCTGTATGCGTTTCAAAATAAAAGCACTCCAGCGTTTCTGTTGACAGAATCCATTCTTTTGTTTAAAAAGGTTTTTTTATTGTCAAATATTTGCAAAAGCGGAAGATGCACAGCTTCATACTGTATAGTACTTGTATTTATTTGAGTACAAGGGACTACATTCATGCAAGGCAATAGTAATATTTATGGCCATATTCAAGGCGAAGCCAATGTAAAACATTGTGCTGCAGTAGCAGCTCCTCTGCAGAACATATTGTTGAACTGAAGCTAAATATTGTGCACTGAACAGATGCTGTAAATATAAAATGATATTAATGTGAATATTGTGCATTGAATAGAAAGTTGCACAACTGCTTCTTTGTGTATATTTATGCTCGTACATTCAGCCTTTAACAGAAATTGCAAAAACTAATCAATATGACCCTCCTAAGTGGGTTTCTTGGAAGATATCAGGGTGGTAGATCTCGGCTTACGTTTGGAATAAAAAAGTGATCTTGCGCTCGAAAAGGTTGGTGATCACTGTTCTAGACTTTTCTGCTGTATTTGACACAGTGAACCACCAGATCCTTATTTCCACCCTACATGATCTGGGTGTCTCAGGCTCTGCTCTCTCCCTGATCTCATCCTACCTCAATGACCGCACTTTCCGGGTAACTTGGAGAGGATCTGTGTCTGAACCTTGACTTCTCACTACTGGGGTCCCTCAAGGTTCCGTCCTGGGTCCCCTCCTCTTCTCTCTGTACACCAACTCTCTCGGCTCTGTCATTTACTCACATGGCTTTACCTACCACAGCTACGCTGATGACACCCATCTAATCTTCTCTTTTCCCCAATCTGAAACCCAGGTAGCAGCACGAATCTCTGCCTGTCTGACTGACATCTCTCAGTGGATGTCTGCACACCACCTGAAAATCAAACTTGACAAGGCCGAACTACTTTTCCTTCCAGGGAAAGGCTCTCCCACCCATTACCTGACTATTAACTTTGACAACTCCGTGGTAGCCCCCACCCAGACTGCTAGGAACCTGTTTCAAAACACTAGTACTTGCGTACCGTGCAGCGAACGGATCGGGCCCCACCTACATCCAGGACATGGTCAAACGTTACACCCCAGCCCGTCCACTCCGCTCTACGTCTGCCAATCGGCTTGCTGCTCCCTCACTGCGAGCTAACCACTCAACAAAATCACGACTGTTTGCTGTCCTGGCTCCTAAATGGTGAAACGAGCTCCCCATTGACATCAGGACAGCAGAAAGTCTACACATCTTCTGCCGCAGACTAAAGACACATCTCTTCTGACTATACCTTGGATAAAAATAAATAAATATATATATTTAATAGCACTTATATGGCACTTACATATAGCACTTTGTAGTTTGGCTTTCTTGAAGAAAATTGAACTCGCTTGATTTGTGTTGTTCTGGGTTTGTTCCCTCATGGTTGAATGCATTTCTTGTAAGTCGCTCTGGATAAAAGCGTCAGCTAAAGGAAATGTAATGTAAACAACATAAGTAGATTTCAATCAAATGACTCAAATGCATTTTCAGTTAAACTTATTTCACAGTGATACTTTCACAGTATCTGATGTCCTCTACCAGTGATACTGTATAACCAGAGGGTCAGCGGTTCGATCCCAGGCTTCCCCATGCTACATGCTTAAGTGTCCTTGGGCAATATACCATTTTCATTGAGAAAGTGCTGCACATAGATACACTGTATGGATGTGTGTTTGAATAGGTGAATGGCAAAACCTGTACTGTTAGGCTCTCTGAGTGGTCATTAAGACTAGAAAAGTGCTATCGAAAAATACAAACCGTTTACATATTTTCTTTTGTGTGTATATATACTGTATGTATATGTGTGTTTGTGTGTGGACCAGGTTGCAATGACCTAAATCTGTTTACACAGTCACATTATGGAGACTTGCCTTCATTAATCATTACAATTTAGGGAAAAGACATGTTTCCTTGTCTGAAAATTATCAGTCATGGTTTATCCATGTGCTTCTTCAGTTTGAACTGGCTGCTGGGAGTCCCAGGTAATTACCTTGTCAGAGACCATCCCTGAACAGTGTCCTGATAATCCTGGTAATCATCTAAATTGTACAAACTGTGGATTTCTTTACCCTAGAATGGGCTCTTTATATTTAACTACTTTATATATACATCGGGAGCGGGTCCTCTCCATGGAGGCTGCCATATTTTTTACAGTAGCCCAGACTGGACAAACTAAACACCCTTTGAGTTTTTATGAAAACTGAAGGCTACCACAGGTTCTCTTTCATGTTTGGAAGGGGAGGGTAAGGTGAAGGGTATTCAGCTGCAACATGCAACTTCACTCAGAGATGTCACTAAATTCGCACTGCAGGGCATTATTCCACAAAAACAAAAAAATTGCCAAATCTGAACTGCTAATCTGCCCTTTACAGTCCCTTAAAAAAACTCTCCAAAAATAAAATGAGTGCAAGAGCTTGTTCCATTCACGTAAAAGGAAGATATCAATCTACATTAAGCTGTCCAACAACAAAATAAATGAAAACCGGTCTCTGACTAAAAACTCCCACACTTTAGATCAGGGGTATTTAATTAAATAAAAAAATTCTTAAAAGAAACATCATAATGTCTACATGCGTTATGATTTTGTGATATTTATTTTGAAGTAGTCTAGTAGTTGTATCAATGTCTGTATGAAGTCAAAAACTGACAGAACTGTCAAATAAAATAAAGAAAGTACAATTCAATAGTATTTCAACAATGTTTATTATAAATTTTCACATTGAACTGGAGGGTACTCTAAAAATAAAATAATAATAAAATAAATGTTATCTTCTCGTTTCAAATAAAATAAGGTTTGCATTTAAAAATGAATTAAAGACCTTTTGAAAAAGTCATCTTAAAATAAAGTACTTAATTTTAGAAGAAAAAAAAGATGTAGTTTGAGTTTCCCCTTTTCTTCTTAACTACATTTCACATATAAGAATCTAAACAAATATTACCACTAAACAGCTTAAACACGGCCTTTCTCTTAGTTCCCCACTTTCTCTTGTTCAGTGAGAGAAGTTACCTCTTCCGCGCGCTGCCAGGATTTACTACTGTAAAGACGAAAAAAACTGCGCAGGATGAAATAGAAATGCTCCGTCAAAATCTAATAATAGGTCTGGGTCCATATAGAACGGCGTCTGGACCGCGGCAGACCTATCGGTGACCTATGCTTTAGATGACTGGGGGCAATTTTTTTCCGCTTCAGCTTGCTCTCTAAGTGAAACTAACAGCAGGGTGGGTCCAGCCTCTCAGGTAACCTCACAATCCCTAACGACCCTACAAATGAAATACCTGGGATTCCCAGCAGTCAGTTCGAACTGAAGAAGCCTCTTGGATAAGAGGTGAAATGTCTTCAAGAAAATCAACCGAGTCCAGTTCGCGGGTTAGGGTTAGGCAAGTAGTAAGTAGGCATGCAAGTAATAACTATGGTTCAGGTTAGAGTAAGTCTAATGTCGCCTTAAGTCATGGAGACACAACTGTATGTGTGTGTGTGTGTGCACACAAGCCTATTGTCTGTTTCTATGTCAGTGCCAGTAACCCCTAAGCGTTATGTCATTATCATGACGAGTCCTCAACATGACTCACAGACAAGCTACCAGCAACCTATTGTCAAAGTTTACAAAGAACAGTAAAGAAATCTTCAGCGTTTGCTCATATCATGACTGCTCCACTGATGACCACAAGGATCTTTGCCTTTGTTAGCAGTATGTTCTGTCATGTTGAATATGTGTGATTTCAGCTGAGCTGTCCAGTAAGAGTTACCTACACTCATGGATGCAGGGAGCAGTGAAAATGGACATCATTATTTGGCTGAATCACATCTTATGAGGTTGAACAACAGTGGATAGATATCTGTTTTTATGCTTCAATTCTTCTCTCTAACAATTGTACATAGATTTTTTTGTATTTACTTTACTTAAAAATTAACACTTAATTTAAAATGCATCATCGGACCTCTTATAAGAGAGTGTGAGATCCCCGAGCTATGTGCTGCCAAAGCTTGTACACAAAGCAAAACAAGCTGAGCACATTCATGCTCCTTCGTGGATAAACCCATCAATGTTAATTCCTGGACAAACTCGACATCCATATCTCTCTATGAACTAAAAAAAAAGCTTAATAAACTCTGCTGCCTCCAGCGGTCATTATAGTGATATTTTGTCACTTTATTTTGTTGTGCAGTTGGAATGCAGTTAATTTTCCGCTTTCTGCCCTGAGTTCCTTACATGTTTAAATTTGGATGTGTTTGGACTCGTGCCATTCAGCGCTCCTCAGCAAGTTTTTCAGACTCTGCTGGTTCCCGAGTGTTCCTGGCGTTCCCTCAGTGATTACAGACATGAGAGAACAGGGAAGATACTTTGAATAATAGAAGTGTAAAAATGGAAAGCAGGTTCCAGTGGGATTTGGCTGGCAGTTATTTTTGGTGGGTGCAGTGTTAACAGTCATGGAGCTTTCTCATTGAGTCGAGTTGCCCAAATTTTAATGATTCAAGTCTCTTAGTAGAAAATCTGATGTGTTAAGTGAAATATGTCAACTCATCCAGATGGTGCACAGTGAAAACGTCTCTTATGGAGTGAAATAAGGGTAACAAATATATTCACAATTCACACCTTACGTACATCACCTTTAGTTGATTTGCAGCTGAAGAAATATTTAGTCATTTTCAACATTTTCACAAAGTGAAAGACACACATTGTGTAACATGTATGTATGTATCTTTTTTTAATGCCTGAGCTGAGTAGACAGTTGGTTCGTTGCCCACCTACCATCAAATTAGACAAAGTCAAATTTCATCTTCATCTTCTTCTTTGATTGGTTTATTGGCTGGTAGCCACCAATGTCAAGGAGCATTATCGCCATATATTGATGCACACATTTTTCAATTGGGGCAGAAGAAGAGCCAACTGTAAACCGCCTTTGATTGAAAGGCTTGTGTTCATATTTTGATGCATTAAATAACAGAAACTTTTAAAACCTTTTTTAACTGGAAATGTTGATTGGAACTTTCGACAAAATATTTGTTGCCTTTGTTTGCAAACATGCTTTTTGTCATATTTGTTTTATTAGGCATTTATGTGAATTTATTGACCACAGTCATGTTTATTATAGAATCAAAAACAAATATTGATAACTGCATTGGGTATATTTGGAATGTTGCAATTGGTTGGATTCTCTTTTTTTCCAACCAGGAACCCATTTAACGTTTTGTTTGTTTTATTTTGGCTTTATTTATACACATGCCTTCTGCTGATGAGTCCATCTTTGCCTGAACAAGGGTAGACATGTTTACCATGTTTTTCATGCAATATCAGCCTGTATAGACACGGCATCCTCCAGCTGCCTATCTCAAGTCTTGTAGAGGAGTTTAAAAGCACCAGAACCAGGCTGGAGATGACCCTCCCAGATCCCGAGACACATCTATAGGGGCTGTTGGACCATCACTGACAACAGGACGGAAATGGACACCGAAAGAAGCAACTCAACTGCCATACAAGCCAGAAGCCAGTCAGATTTACCTTTAGCCTCATCATACCCTTTGGCCTGTATCATTGATTGAAAGGCCAAAACACTTGATGGCGCTATGGTGCACAACTGAAGTAACGTCTGAAGAAGAGGTCACAATTGACTTCAATTGTATTAGATTTAGCTGCAACACTGTTTACCCCTGAGACTCCAGAAGTGTATTGTGGACTCAAACACTTCACCCACCCCTCCATCGGCTTAGTGGTGAGTAGATAATGAGTGAATCTTCATTTTTCTGTGAACCATACCTTTAAGTAGAGTATTTGAGTAACCATTCCCCATTACAGTCCACTTTTTTTTAGCTTCTGATGCTCACAAATAAACAAAAAACCAGTGCAATGAAGCTGTCATACAGTTTTTAGAGAGAAAAAATATTTCAGACTCAGTAGAAATACTCCATATCTATCTTCATTTGTTACTAAAAGGAAGCTTCTGTCCTGACTGCCGATAGATACCATAAACACTGTCACACTTCTTAGTTTCATCTTCTCTGTTTGAGTGCCTGCCTTATAAACTACCGTAACTTGAGTTGAATAAGTGAATCTGCTGAAGGCTCATAGAGCAAACAGTGCAATCAGTGTGGTGATATAGGAGCGTAATAAAAATCACAGAACAAGATGTCTTCGTATTCCTATTGCTCTCTCTCTTTGAATAGCCTTGGCTCCTCTGGGAGAGCTCAGCTCAGAAGAGATGCTCCATTGCCCTACATCTGCTCACACTCAGTGCCAGCCTCATCTCTGTGTCTCATCCTCTTTATTCCACCTTCATTCCTTCTGTTTCTGTCACACGCTAACATTCTCTATCTGTGACACGTACTGTTCCGTTCTATCAGGCTCTTTTCATTCGTGCCGACTGGATCTCTGACATTGTCCTTCCTCTTTCCCCTCTGTCTGTGTGCCTAGGTTTATCTAATATGGGTCTTTAAAGCTTGATATGATGCAGATATGTTGTCTTGAGCCTGCGATAAGAAGCATCACAAAAGCTGGACTGCCTCTGAATTTTTATTCAACAGATAACTTATTTCTTGATTGATATCTTTGCCATTTGTAGACTTAGGGGCAGAGTATAAATATATTGAATTTCATTGTTTACAGAAACATAGTCACAAATAAATATCACATCCTTATATGTATGACAACAAACATTTTTATCCCATTTCAAGAAGCCATCAAAGTTAAGCCACAAAAAAGAATACAACTGTTATGACTAAAGAATAAACCATGGGCCACTATAAAGTACAGTTAGTTAAAAAGTGACAAAAGGCATCGATCAGAAATCATGATCAGACAAACGACCGTGGCCAGGAGACAAAAAAAGGTCAACATTCCACCCCAATGAACATCAAGACTGGGACTCTGTTAAAGCCTAACAAACATGAAATTATTAATTTATCACAACAGACAGAATTTAAAATTCAAACTAATAGTTTTACTGAGCAATGCATCAACACCTTACTCTCCTCCCAGTGACACTGAGACTGAAGTGGGAGCCATTAGATTCAGTCACTGTTACGTAATTTACAACCAATGGTTGTACTATCCCCTGGGCCTGGAGGTATCTCTGTTTTTCACTCCTTGAGACCTAGGTAGTGGATGTCTCCATGAAGGCTGATGTCCATTTTCAACATTGCTGAGTTGCAATTTCGTAATACTCACAACAGAAGTCACACAAAAAGATATTTGATTAAAACTTTAAAAAAAGAACTGATTGTGTTTGTGAAATTAATTAATTTTTCTGAAATATTTGGGTTATATGAACTCATAATCTGCTATTACTAAACAAATACATTTACATTTTTGTGTAAAAGTATCTGCTTCAATCCATAACATATTCAATCCATTTTGATAAAATTTGTTATTAAAGTTTTATTATATGTCAGTGTTTAGTCTCAAATGTCAAAACCACGGCACAACTATGATCACCTTCTCCAACAGAGTATCGCACAAGATACAAATGTTGTGTATCAGAAAGGGAAGTGCAACACCATCAACACAAGAGCTTGGTGGTGAAAAACCATATCTGCACAAACGCCATCATCTTTATCCCTCATCTAGGCTACTGGCCATGTCCCTCCCTAAACAATTCTACATGTGATTCAATCTTTTGTTTACCTCCAGTTTCAGATAACAGTTGTTCAGCCCTCCTCATGCTTCCATTTGTTCCACTTTGGAGGAAAAGAAGCCTGAAGCTTCACAGTGGAGCCTTATTGCACTTCAGAGTCCACAGTAAAGGGGAGCAGCCAGCCGGTTGGAGGGAACAGACAGATCATATCTGCAGCTGCTCGTCCTCCAACGTAAATCTGACTCGTTACTGATTAGAAGTAAAGAATTGCAGCGTGTCCAGTCTCTTACATTAGTTACACTAGGTGATCTATTGAAACCTTAAACTGGTAAATGCTTACTCTAAGCATCCCACCTATTCACACTGCATATTAAATTGTCCTCTTCCTATTGTGCTCTAAATGTGAGTGATGTGAAAAATTACTTTTCTTGGCTTGATCTGAAGCCAACATGAGGCTACAGAAATTATAATAGTTAAATCAAGTTTTTTGTCAAAGTACAAACAATCCTTCTTTTTGTTCCCCAATTTTTTGTTTCACATCTTTGATGGAGGACATTGACAAAAGAGAAGATTGAACTGAAAACATCACTATGTTGGAAGATTACTTACTTGATTATCTCAAACAGCTGAAGGCTCATTGACTTCAGGTAAAGTGTGGGTTATGTCCCTCCACCACTTAAAACCTGTTGAGGTATTTATATGGACACCTGACTATTGTTTTAAGACAGATCTGACATTTGTGTATCCGTTAAATGCTTGAAGAAACAAACTAAGCCACCTGATCAATATCCTGAATGCAGTAACAATTGCATTAATTATAAAAAAAATACTATCACAATTACCACAACTACCACCGCTACTACTACTGCAGCTAATAATTAAAAGTACAATAATACAAAAGTGGCTACAGTGAGAACAACAGGAAGTTAATTTTGTGAACATGTTAGGAAATTCCTGTTTGCACATCAAGAGACTTTACCTTTCATCTGAAGTGAATTCTAATGCTACCGGATGAATTTAGGTCCAATATTCATAAACCTTCAATATTGCGCAGCATATTGTCATGTTGTTGATGATGCATATTGTCTAATCTGTTGACATTTAGACTTTTACTGTTGTGTCTCGCACAGTCCATGGTGCAGAGTGAAATTAGGAAACTTTGTGTTCATCACACCTGGTTGATCTGCAGTGAAGATTTTACTGTCAATGTTTTTCATTAGATGAAACTGAATTTGCTTTGTTACTGTTCAAATATGTGGCTTTTATGTAAGTTTGAATTATTTATTGAACTGCTTAGATTTTTTTTTTACATTGCATGTCATCTATCTCAGAGGTCTGTTAAGCATCCGACACCATCTTCAGACCCAAGTTTACGGCTTTTCATAATAAGAGCTCTGTAATTCTGCTCAATATAAAGCATTGAACCAACAAAACGAAGTGTCCGCATAGAGAAAAGTGCTGCACATAGATGCACTGTATGAATGAGTGTGTGAATGGGTGATTGACAAAAACTGTACTGTAAAGCGCATTAAGCAGTCATCAAGACTAGAAAAGCACTATATAAATGTACCATTACCTTCAAGACAAATTGCTGTACAGGAAGTGATTCTGTGAATGTTGTTACCATGACAGAGCTGATGAAATAAAAATTATTAAATTGGCAGCGATTTTGACACAGTTGCCGACCTCTGCTGTAGTTTATCTGATGAAGTAGAAGAAGACATGCTCAACTCGGTCCACAGATTTACTGTTAGCACAGCACTTCCCTGGGCCATTTACAATACACATGGCATCCCAAATTAAAACTATAAATAGCTAAATTTTTTTGGTTCCTGGATATTAAATGCAGCCAGGGTGCATCGAAAGGTAAATGCAATATCCCTCAAACAAAACAAAACTGAGGGAATTCCCCGTCCAAGTCACAGCAGAGAGAAGAATCCACTGGAATGATGCAGTCCTCCTAACAGCATCCATCATACAATATTAGAGGCAAATCTATAATGCATGATGCCAGTTTGATTGGAGAGCCACAGGCCACTGGTGAATTAGAGCATGCATAAAGTGCACAGCAGGGGAAAGGAGTGACAGTCACCACAAGCTTCGTGCTATCTTTATTTAAATGTTTCAAATCATCAACCA
Organism: Hippoglossus hippoglossus; assembly: GCF_009819705.1. Lineage (NCBI taxonomy): Eukaryota > Metazoa > Chordata > Actinopteri > Pleuronectiformes > Pleuronectidae > Hippoglossus > Hippoglossus hippoglossus. The sequence goes on from NC_047170.1 coordinate 856,846, forward strand.
ATTTGAATGAGTTCCCAATGAATCTTTCTGCTGGATATTCCTAAAAACGAAATGGCAAAAAAGGAAAAAGAAACAGTGGAGTCTGGCTGAGTGACCTCATACTACTGTTACCACCAAGTCCTCTATTTCACATCCACCATGGCTGCACTATCCTATCAGTACAAATTCATATTCATAGCTACTTGACAGCATGTTTGCTGAAATTTCCTCATCATGTTTGCATCAGGTATTGTGCACATTGTTGCACAAACTGTTAATCTCTTGAGTCTTTTTGTGTGTAAAACCATTTGATGATGCATTTGCAGCTTTTGATGCACTGCACTTTAAATAAGATGCAAATGATCAATATGTTTAAAGCTTCTAGTCTGATCTAATCTTTCCTTTTTTCATAATATGAAATTAATTTGTGTAATTGTGTAATTTGTGGTCCTCTGTTGGAAGTAAATATAAAAAAAGAGTGTCTGTGTATGTTATTGCTGTTATTGGTGTGTGTTTGTGTATGTGTGTGATTGTGTCCCTATCCACTTCCTTCACTGTGTCCATGTTCAAGACACAAATTTGTCTATGAGTGTATGAATATATATTATCTATCTGTTACATAACAGGTTTTAACATAGGCTTTTAGGGCAAATGAATACATAGGCCTACTATACAAAAGCAACATACAGGAAATAGGCCCTTTGAAAAATGCATGGGATTTCTTTACTGCAAATTCAGCCATATGAGAAGGTTACAGAATGATACAATGTCATGTACACTCAAGTTTGTATGAGAATAAAATCACATAAATACACGTTATGCAAATGCCTTTTACATAATGAGTGCAATGCGTTTTCATGTTGACCTTATTTTTTTTTAAAACAATTTTATATTAATGTTATCTCCATATGAAGAGCCACTTAATATACATGATTATCTATAGTAGCGTAATGAATTGTGGTGAGAGTTACACACAACAGCACCTACATCCTCACGACGCTGAAAGTAGTCTGCTGATGAATGAGGTTATGAATGAGAAGCATGAACCCACCTCCACGAAATAGAAACAGGGCAGCAGGCTGACACTGTCTTTGGTCAGGATCCCCTTCTCTCTGGCAGACATGGTCAGGCCTCGCTCCAGATATCCGAACAGATACGAGATGCGACGAGGGAAGAAAGGCTGAGCTCTTCCAGGCTTCGTGCCGGGATCAGGAGCGCTCCATGCCGCCGTGTGGACGCGGATGCCAACACTGACGGTTGCACGGTATCCGGTCCGCACTCCCGACACTCGGATCTGCACGGCCCCTAAAGCTCTGCTGGGGGGAAAGCACTGACCCGGTTCTGTGCACGTTCACCGACGAGCTGTCAGGTACAGACCGGAGCCACACTGTGGAGCCCCACCGACGGAGGCAGGAGGAGGGGGAGGAGGAGGAGGAGGAGGAGGAGAGGGAGCGCAGGCGCACTGTGGAGCAGTTGATACTGATTGGACGGATGACAGTGACTGCAAGCAAACCTGTCAGTGTCACATTGGTTTCTGTGTCTCTGTCCTTTTGGCACATGTTGGTGAATATGCAGGCAACATTTGATAATTTGATGAGCTCCCACTCTCACAGGCCACGACCAGGTGGACTGACTTGAATTCCACTCTACCAGCAGCCTGTATTTATGGGATGGCTGAACACCACTGATTAGCACAGGGACATTTTTGGCCCAAAGTTTCTCCTGTGTTCTCCTAATATTCAACATAACATCCATACAGCCATAAAGAAGCCAGTTTACAAAGACAGTTCTGCCCTTGGGTCCATGCATCATGCAATATTGATCACAATTGTTTAAAAATAGCAATTCACCAGTTTGATTCTCATGCCCGACACATTTGAACCACTCCTCCGATATGTTTCATGTTTTATTTCTATCCAAGAAACCATGTGGACAACCCCCAGCTGTGGAAAGAAGGCTATTGAAGTATATTATCCAGTTTATTTAACAAGCATATTGGATATTATAATTACTGTATATGTTCATGTATTATTTTACAGTTATTCTAATCACATAGACACACACACAGCCTATAACCCAATTTAGTCCGTCAAAAAATTTGTTTCATATCTTTATTGATGAGGACAACATTAATCATGAGCTCTGTAAATGTAAAGTGTTTTTCTGCCTGTAGTCTTCTGATGAGGATTGCAGGATGTGTCTAAAACCAATAAAGTGACCGGTTAACATTGAATAGTAAGAAGCTGAAATCCACGAGATCAACATGGAAGTTATACAAATCACGCAGAGCAACAGGGGGAAGCAAAACATTGATGCAAAACTTCTGAATAAACCACAAAACCACAATAAACTATACTGTTGTTAAGCATTGATCATGCAGGGACACAGAGAGCACATATTGAGTTTGTCAATTTGAAATTAGTTATTTAGATTTATTATATTAAATTGAGAGAACACACACTGCACCGCAAAGACATGGGATAGAATTGTAAAAATTATTACCACCACATTGTAAAAAATATTAATCTATATGTTAATATTTACCCAAGCCATACAAAGCAGACCAAGTAAAACAGTGTTGGCCAAAAGATATACACTCACATGCCCATGTCAATATATGGCAGATAAGAGATGTTTCAGTAGACATTGAGTATCATTGACCCCTGGCTTGATACATATGATGTGGTTTTATTGACGTGTCCTGCAATATAGAACAGATCTGGGGTAGTTATATTAACCCCAATTGATAATTCTGTTTATATTTTACACAAGTGCTCATGAATATGCAAAGTATATAGCTGCATCTGTGTTCATAACACCATACGGTCGAGTGCTAATTAATGTGTGTCACTGTCAACATTTCAGTGTGTGTTGCTGTGATGGAGGACGCTGTCATCACAGAGTTACAGAGGTGTAACCGCTGAGCTCTGACACACTAGCTGCTTGCCAAGGTTTCTTCCCACTGCTCCATGACGGTAAGTGGACACCACGTGCACAGTAAGTCCCAGTGTGTGTAATAGGACTCTTATTACTACTAGTGGAACAGATACAGAGTCCAAAAACATGATGTTACATATCACAGTGTTCAGGTCAGAAACATGTGTCTGACATACAGCGAATCAGAAAGGAAAAGTATCCTGTGCTCTCTATTTGACATGTTTAGTAAAATGCTTTGATGTAAATATTCACCTTGTTAGGAAAAGAGTAAACAAAATATCTTATAAAACATAAAAATATAGCAATACTTGTCTGTAGTAGAATATTTGTCAGACACATGTAAAACAATGAGGACTGAGTTGCTTGGTAAGAAAACACACACACACACACACACACACACACACACACACACACACACACACACACACACACACACACACACACACACACACACAGTCATTTGCTGGCATGAATACAAATGCATGACGCATCTCCACTTTTTTTTCCACTGTAAAAAAAATGAAGCCTCTGCTATCTTGTGTTGATGACATCACTTAGAGCCAGAGTCTATGTAGTAGTGATCGTGGAGTAGAACCGTTGAAATGACTCCCTGCACACTTGCACACTTGCCTGACCAATCTCAGGCTTGGCTGTCAATCAGGATGTCTCAGCCCATTTGTAAATATGTAATTTAAACTAAATCGCAAAAAATAAACACTTGAACATTCATTTGTGTGATAAGAACTAATAATCAGATTGAAATGCAGCAGAGGCCTCTGGGGAGTGGGGATTTGGACCAGTGATGCAGCCAGCCACCAGTGCCTATAAAAATGTTTTTGTTTCACTTTGGAGAGTTGTCATGTTTAGTCTTTACAATCTATACTTTGCAGTTACCTGGCTAAGACTAACACAGTCCAATACATCAGTCAAGCAAGAAATCCATGGAGGTTATAATCATCTGTTGTGGTTGAAACTCTTATAGAGAGATGCTGTTTAAACTTCATGACAACTGTGTCAGTCGGGGTAGGCTACAAACCAGTTGTCTGTACATTCAAATAATAGCAGCAATTCTATATTTTGCAAATAATTTGTAATTTCTATGTTTTAACATAATACTGTGGCTCCTCCCTCAAGCTCACACCAACACATACTGGTGTGTTCAAAGTGGTGAGTTGTATTTGGTCTTGTATGTGTTTAGTTTGGATGAGTTACCTTGTCTCCGACATTATTTGAATGCAGCACTCACCTCTGTCCAGCAGAGACTGACCTGAGCAGGCGCATGCGTGGTAGCAGCGGAACCCTCGTGCACGCAGCACCACGGTATCCTGTAGCCTCATTAAAATAACGAAGATGCGGAAAAGTGTTGCGGGCTGAAAGCTGGAGCTGCCGGACAATCGCGGGAGACCTGCACCCGGCGGACAGTGTGGCTGTCACTCGGGTTGAACTTTGGCTGCTGATGCCGCTGTTCCCCCCGCTGAGAGTCCAGAGAGGCGGCACTAACTCCAGGAGCTGTCCGAGGTAGGAGTCTCTCCCCCGGTGTCCTTCATCCGAGCTGCAGCCGCTCATCTCCTCCGCCACCGGCAGGGAGTGCAGCAGTGTGTCCCTCTCTGAAGCCACACAGCTTCCAGTACCCACTGGCTGTCGTCAGGTTAGTGACCATTATAGGAATAACTGAACGAACACAGCTTTTCCTCTTCTGCCTGCTTGTCTGATCTGTAAACTGAACCTCGACGAGGGAAGAAACTATTTTCTCTACAGCTGCAATAACGTGACACATTGCATCTGTGGCCACCTAAAGTCCAGTCATTGAACTTCGCACCGTCAGGAAGTTTGAATGCTGAATGTTGTAGCCGGACACAGGGCAGTAGCCTGTGGAGCAGAGGGGCTGAGTTTGCTTCAGTGAAAGCTGCTTCTATGCTCAGACTTGGATTCGGGTTAATATATCCATGTTTACAGAATAGCTCTGTGGGGCATTGGAAGATATTTAACAAGCACAGAAAGTCTAATGGAAAGGTGCTTTAAGTTGCATCTAAAGTGTATGAGCCCGTATTTAAAAAATCTGACTAATGCATGGGGAAAAATGAAAAGAAAAAAACATGCAAACAGCTAATGAAGAGAACTTGAGTGTTTATCTTTGGTCATGATCGCATGCACACAACGACAAAGACGCCCCTCCATCTTGACTGTTTTCTTCGGCCTTGTGGCCCAGTGATGCCAAGTTCTAATGGATATTTAGGTCCACAAGCCTTTGTTAGTAACAATGTGTAGGACGGTTTTACTGGTTGGATCTCAGTGGGATTGAGCAGGTTCTTTAACATGTTCCTTACAATACATGCAGTCTGGCTCTTTCTTGATTGTGTAGTTGTCACAGCCCATTAGAAGATGTTGCAGGGACCTAACCTACATTATCTCAAGGCACTTTACATAGTAAGGTCGAGACCTTAGAAAATTAAAGAGAAACCCCCCCCCCAAATCTCCCTTTTAACAGGAAGACACTTTTAGCAGAACTGGACTCAGTGTGAGCGGCCGTCTGCCTCGACAGGTTGTGGTGAGCGGAGAAAAATGGGGAGGAGAGGAGAGGTGGGTGGAGAAGGGAAGGAAGAGAGAGATGGGACAGTGGGGGTGAATTATTCTTATCCTTACTATCATTACAATTGTTATTGTTGATGAGGAGTGTCAGATCTGGATTCTGCAGGTCCTGCAGATGAGAAGGGTTGGGTACGCAACGGTACTTCTTTTCCGATACTTTACTCTCTCTGTTCAAGAAAAAAATGTTTTTCCTGCATAGAGAATAACGAGGCATCGTAAAAAAAAGAGACCCAAATGAACACTGTAAACGAACATAGTGGAGCTGTGCATGGCTCCCTGGGTGCCTGCACATTGACTCGCCATCGTTCTGACTGTGTGGACTGATCAGAAATGAGCTTGGCTTGATCACGTTCCAGGGGTGAGTCACATTAATTTGCTCTCTTGCTCTTTATCTTACGTATACTCTCTCTTTCACTCTCACTCATGTATATATACCCTCTCACCCAGATACTGCACTCACAGGTACCAAAATTTGGGACTGATTACCGACGTAATTCGGTCGGTACCCTTAAAGGTACAGAGTTCGGTACATAACCCTAGAGATGAACCACAAAGAAGATTATTATCAAGTTAGAAATAGACTTTACTTACAGTCCAATGATCATACACAAGAAGTTATAAACAGGGAAGCAGCACGAGGCCTTTGTCCTCACTGATCACTATATAATCCACTACATAGTGAGTTTGCCATTTTGTAGTGCTGTCTGAATGTAGTGAATTTCTTTCAGTCATTGTTCCCCACAATGATCTGGAAAAGTAGTGGACAACCCCCGCTCAATAACCGAGCAATATATACCATCATGCACTGCGCTCCTGGCCAAGAGGAGAGAAGGCAGATTGAAAAGCTGACCTGTCGTACAAATGCAAATATGAGTGGCACAGTACAAGCTGCAGCAAACAACTATATTTCTACCTTTAAACATAGTCATTCGACATGTTTTTACCCTAACAGTAAACATTTTTTTTTTACTTTTGCCGATGATCTCAGTATATAGTTCTCTACATAGAAGTCACTATGACGTAGGAGTGAGTGAGTGAGAGGGTGATTTCAGACACAGCATAGGAGAAGCACTGGACTCCAAACACACACAAGACAAGCTGGCAGGGAACGAAGGACATTTTAAAAGGGTTTCTTGGTGGGAAAAGCAGGGACAGGAGTCTAATCCGGTGCAGGTGTGTGATGGCTATAGTAACCAGGAAGAAGAAGCTCCAAGAACAGGAAATGTTAGTAATCTTCCAAATAAAACAGGAAGTGGACTGGATGCCACAGTGCACACTAAGATGGGGACTGAGGCCTGTGACCCCACTAATATGTCACTGGTTTTGGGAGGTTGTCATTCTCTCCTCAGCTCACTTTAATGTTAACTGATAAACAGTGTTTGCTGTGTCACTGATGTTAGTCGTGTGAGGTCATGTGAGTTTTATTCATATTTAATGAACCTTGTCCTTCAAACTTTTAGTATTGTGGTGGCTGTGGCTGAGGGGTAGAGCGGTCGTCCTCCAACCAGAAGTTCGGCAGTTTGATCCCAGTGTTCCCCATCTGCATGCCGATGCGTCCTTGGGCAAGATGCTGAACCCTGAATTGCCCCTCATAGAAAAACAAGTGCTGCTAATAGATGCACTGTATGAATGTGTGTGTGAATGGGTGAATGTGAAACTGTACTGTAAAGAGCTTTGAGTGGTCATCAAGACTAGAAAAGCACTATATAAATACAAAACCATTTACAAACCATTTATTGTCTTGGTCATATTAAATCATATTAATTCAAAACACTTTACTTTTAGTTCAGACCGAGAATGACCATTTAGTCAAACATAAATCAATTTAACATCACAACTAGGCCTGTCAGGATAATTACATTATCGACTTATTGTACAATATATTGGCATGACCATGATCATTTTTGCCGACCTCGATATTGCCCCTTTGTTAACTGTAGCGACCATTGTTGGATCGTGTCACCGGCCACCTATCAGAGTTCATTCAATCAGTCAATAATCCAATCGCAACCCAGCGTGTTTTGAAACACGCATGGAAGTGGCTGCAGGCTGATGAGTGTAGGGATCTGAGAGGATCGTCTGTTTTACCTTTTATAAAAGCGTGTTGTAACAGTCAGTCTGTTGTCGCCGCTCTGGAGCAGACGCCGCGTCTCTAAAGTCGAAGTCAGGAGGAAATCATCTGGTGGATTGTTTATTCCCTGTAGAGTTCTCCCGGAGCTAGCGGCCTTGGCTAAGTTAAAGGCCAATGCCGTACGCCTGACTGACTGACCGACTTGACCATCGACGGTACCGTGATTGCCCTGTACATACTGTATATAGAAACACCGTTGTATTGAACTGCAACACAGACACAATCAAATTTTATTTGTATAGCCCATATTCACAAATCACAATTTGTCTCATAGGGCTTTAACAAGGTGTGACATCCTCTGCCCTTAACCCTCAACAAGAGTAAGGAAAAACTACTAAAAAAAAACTTTAACAGGGTAAAAAGAACGTAGAAACCTCAGAGAGAGCCACATGTGAGGGATCCCTCTCCCAGGACGGACAGAAGTGCAATAGATGACATGTGTAATGGAGAACATCAGAAAGATAAGGGTATTTACAGCCTTAATTAGAATACATTTTTTTTAACATAATGGTAAGGTGTGTCAATGTTTAAAGTATTTATACAGAAGAAAATGTCTGATAGAAATGAAGGGAGCAGCAATGACAATTGAAATGGAGGAGTTATTGCCAGTAATGGTAGAGTATGTGAGTAGGCATGTTGTATATCAAGCAGTCATGTTGTAATTATAGTCCACGGTCAGCTGCCACCAGGATCACAATCCACCACCACGATCCACAGTCAGGATCCACCATCACGATCTGCAATCCACCATTTTGATCCACCATCAGCTGCCACCATGATCACGATCCACCACCACTATCCACGATCAGGTGCCACCACGATTACGATCCACTATCGGTTCCCAACCTTTTTAGGCCACGCACCCCCTTCTACATCCCGACCGGTTTCACGCACCCCCAATCCCCAACACCTTCAAAAAATAAAAACGCAACAGAGTCTATTTATAGCCGCATTAAATGCATCATCTTTAATCATGAACACATGATCAGTACACACGTAACAAAAGAATCAAGAGATCGCAACAATGCGCTCTCACATTCGAATGAAACTGAAACACTGCAACAAAGTTTCAATAAATTTCAACAAAGTTACACAAGCCGTCACTTTTAAAGAGCAAAGAGGCCCATCATGAGAGAACATGGGGAAAAATGCTGTCAATGAACCATACATAACAGCGGTTACGAAAATTAGAACACCATTAATCTGAATCAAATTACAATAAAGTTACACACGACCCACCCCGTAAATGACAAAGAGTGGCACGTGCATAGGCTCAGAAACAGATATGGATAAAAAAGATGATCTATTTGAGGATTTTCAAGAGCAGCGCAGGTGGCTCAGCATGCAGCAAGAGAGAGAGAGAGAGAGAGTGAAAGGGAGGGGGAGTGAGCACCATTACATTTTTCCTCTCGCGCACCCCCTAGAGGCAGCTCGCGCACGCACCACACTTTGGGAATCCCTGCACTATCACAATCAATGTGGACTATGGTGGCATCCCATCGTGATGGTGGATCCTGATCGTGGTGGCTGATGACCATGGAATATGATTACAACAAGACTGCTTGATATACAATATGTCTACTCAGATACTCGACCATTACTGTCAATGATCCATCAATTCATTGACCTTCCATTATGCTACAAACTGATTATTCTAATCAATGCTGCAAATACCCTTTCTGATGTTCTCCATTACACGTGACATCTACTGCACTTCTGTCCGTCCTGGGAGAGGGATCCCTCACATGTGGCTCTCTCTGAGGTTTCTACGTTCTTTTTACCCTGTTAAAAGGGTTTTTTCCTTACTCTTGTTGAGGGTTAAGGGCAGAGGATGTCACACCTTGTTAAAGCCCTATGAGACAAATTGTGATTTGTGAATATGGGCTATACAAATAAAATTTGATTGATTGATTGATTTGATTGATTTCGCAATCCACCGTCATGATCTATGGGCCATGATCGCAGCTCACCATTATTATCACGATCATCCAGCACGATACAGAATCCGCCATTCAGGATCCACCATTACGATCACGATCTCTGATACGCGATCCCCCATCATAATCCACGATGTGGCTGCAGCCGCGGCCCTGGATCTGCGGACGATAAGGCAAAGGGACTCCGGGAATAAGTCAAGTCAGTAACATGTATTGATGAGATATTAATTTCTTTGATGTGATAAGGAGGGAGAAGAGGAAGGAGAAGCTGGGAAGAGAAGCTCCGTGTGTCATGTGTCCCCCGACCTTCTAGACCTATAGCAGCATAACTAAGAGCAGGTCTAAGACAAGCCTGGACCGGCTCTAACTAGAAGCTTTATCGTAAAGGAAGGTTTTAAGCCTACTCTTAAACGTACAGATGGTGTCTGCCTCCCGAACTGAAAGTGGGAGATGATTCCACAGGAGAGGAGCTTGATAGCTGAAAGCTCTGGCTACAGTGAATTCAAACTGATAACAGAATGCTGTTTTTTTTCTTGTTGACTCATAAAGACAGTTAGCTGGCAGGAGAGCTGCTACTGGGGATATTGAAACCAAATCAGAGGTGAGATTGAATATGGATTGAACACATTAGTGCTTCAGTAGCATTTACACACTGCTGATATCTGTGTGAAAGTTGGGGTTAAAGGCTGACAAAATGTAGTCCATATGGAATGTGTTCTGACCACATCTAAAAGTACTATACATGGCACTTTAAAATTGTTTTTGTTATTATATATGCATATATGTATGTTATGCATAAATGTTACATCATGTTATCGTATAAATGCTTATTATTATACTGTTTGTTTTAGTGTTGTCCTTTCTGCACTGTTGCACTGGGACCATGCCAAGGCAAATGCTTAACAACCAAGCAACAACGTTCAATCAACTCAACTCCGTGACTGGAGTTGTACAGAGGAGCCAATTCAGATGTGGGAAAGGTGTGGGGGGGAAGTGTCTTTGAAACACACTGGTGCCCGCAGGCTGTTACAGTGCATCGCATCATAATGCTAACAGAGAGGCCAGAGAGGATCATTTCTACTGAATTCATTTCAGTAAAAAATGATCCGTGGAGTTCATTTCATTAAATTACAGTGACATTTTCTATGAACTACTTCTCACTGTGCGAAGAACAGCAGGTCTTTTAAACAGTGACAGGATGTTGTTGACCTGAAGTTATTGTTGAGTGTTTTTGCTGCTGAATGCAGATTTCCCATCAGAAATGAAACCTTGCAGTATCAAGTATTTTAAAGGGTTTGTTGCAGTTGTATTAGCCTTCAGCAAAGCCCCCGTGGGATACCAGGTAATAAATCCATGCAGAAGTGTTCAACTAGAATAACATTCATGCCACTTTCACTAATTTTGCGGTGGTGCTGTGTGTAATGAGGGCAGGCAGACTGCTTCTCAGCTTGATAAAGGTCACTGGAGTTCAAGCTGGGTGTGCATGCTGTGCTGCTCTGTAAATACTGCACTGTGTGCGTGTGTCCATTCAGGGTGGATTGTAGGACTTGTATTGCAAGGTTTATACAAAGGGCACACTTTGTCATTTTGTTTGAAGGGCTTGTTTTCCATCCCACATTATTGATGTGATATGAATGAATTGTCCGCTGGGAGAAGGTCAATGGTTAACCCCCAGCTTGTTCAGTCTGCATAGAGAAGCAGCAGAGTAGCCCTGTATGATTGTGAATGCGTGACTTGTAGTGAAAGAGAAAGACAGACAGGCAGACAGATGATGATGATACTACATCACACTACGTCACTTTCATTAATTGAAAATGAAATGTAGGTCCAGCTGATATTGGTTAATAATTCAAGATCAACTGTGTGGTACATGATGGCATAAAAGTCACAACACAACTTGGCTGTAGAGAGTCATTTGCACTCCAATCAATCTAAGCACCATTTGGAAACATTATTGGTCAGGAGACCTTCAGATAGAGTTGTACGCAGGCTATGTAAGCTACCATACCAGCACTAGAAATATGGGTGTGCATCTCAAAAATATGCATCCAAATGAGCATGGCCTGATGTCCTCAACTCATCTCATGTCTTAACCAGTACTTTGCTCCTTAATGTGTAGGCACTGTATGTAGATCTTTTAAGTGATGCATGTGCTCTGGTATCTTATTTTGGTTCACTCATTGAGAAGTGACTCATTGAATGACAGGCTGAAATACAAGGGAATCATTCTACACTTTTTTACATCGGACAAAGTATCTAATTTCAAGGTTTCTCATATTTTAATGTTCATAGGAGTCACATTCCAACGATAACAATAGTGCTTTGTGATTTACATCCAATTCAGTGTAATGACAATTAATAGTTTTAGAACAATTAACATAAATACGTAATTTCCATCCTTCTCTGATGAAGCCAGAACAGCACTTGATGTACATCTACAGCTAGTATTACACATGTGCCAAGAACAGACAGACAGACAGACAGACAGATAGACAGACAGACACATATATACTTAATTGATTCCAAAGGAAATTTAGAACAGACAAAGCACTAACTTTGAAGTATCCTCACCGGTCAAAAGTGTCATCGTAAATAAGGAAAGCTAAGAGTCTACAGCTTTGACCTCTCTAAGGTACAGCAGTGCTTTCAATTAAATACTGATGTCAGCATATTACTATTCAAGTACAATGAATGCTGATGGGAATATGATGATATAAGTACAAAGCACATGCAAGAGAGAAAGGACAAAAACTTACTGAAACTCCAATTTTAGAAGTACAACAAATACAGAATCATATTTGTTATGGAAGTTTCCGTGACGCTGGTGAAAGGAGAACTCAGGCAGCAGCTGATGTCTTATGCAGAAGATTTTAATGTAGACTTGATGCATCAATGAGACCAGAAGGTGGAATAATATACTAACGCCAACAGAGTAACATGAGCAATTGTCACCCCCCAAGTCTGAAGATGTCTCCCACAGCATCCCCATATGTCTTCCTCTACTTGCGTCAGCCATTTCAATAGGGTTACCTACCCTAACCTAATACTTGATTTTGAATAGGTTATGAATACTTTATTTATTCCGTTTATTCAGATTATGTTCGTCGAGCATTACCCTTGGTAATGTACTGCTGGCTCTGTTGTCCATATATCATTTTAATCTATTGTTATAAAATGTTGAAGATAAAACCTTGTCTTAGTGTTAAAATTGTATATTTGCTGTTGCTAGTTTGTGTGGAGATAAATCTTAATATACATAATAAATACATTTGTATGGAACAAATAAACAAGAGTGGATCTGTGGATTTACATTTAAAGATATACCAAAACATTAACTAAAAATGAACATGTATAAATGGAAATGAACAGAGACAGTGTGGTCAATATTAAATGTCACTTCATATTTGAATATGCATGACAGTTTGGATAATCAATGATATTTTGTATATATATATTTTTTTTACTTTGTACAAAATTAGACCAGTGAAGGTCAATTTTCTGGTTTGTGTTTAGTTATCTTCTAGTGACACCCAGTGGAAAGTATGGGACTGCAGTAGTTATTGTCATATTAGCTCAGCAGAGTTCAGCAGAGCAGACTGAACTGTTGTGTGCTTTGATGTAGTGCATCAAAGTGTAGTTTAGATATAATCTATATCTCAGTTCTGAGATCAGAAGCCCACTATAGTAGTTATCTATAGTAAAGTTAGTTTTATTTATATTTAGTAAACCTCATCCAGTTCTGTAATGTCAGTCCTGTGCCTAACTGGTTGTGATTTAGTGCATTAGACTGTGATATATTAATACATTTACAGTAGTTTGTACATTACCCACATCTATTTGGAAATAATTGCATGCAGCTGGCTACTGCTCAGTGTGTTCTATTCATGCCTAAAATCTATTTAGAATTTCAATGATATGTTTTAATAGCCAATGCACTATACTTGGCTGTATGGAACAATATAATGTCCCATTGTTATGTGAGATCCCTGCCTCAGTTGTCTTGTTAATATAAATTGAAAAGGAATGTAACATTAGCAAATATCAAATCATTAGAGCATTCCTATATGTCCTATATATTCTTCCAGCTATTTTGTAGCCACTGGGTTACTCTTTGCTCTGAGTGGTATTACGTTTTTTTAATTGTGTGTCACCATGTTGCCATCATGTACTTTTCCCAGCAATTTCTCATCGACCTACATCATCTTCGTCTTGTGCACATCACTTCATCATCGATTTAAAAAAACGTTTTCGACAAATTTCATCAAACAAAAAGAACATTACCGTGATGATACATCTCTTTAATCAGCAAGGCCACTAACATGGTCTCTGCAATAGCAGTGCTTCTGTTAATATGTTTAATAGTAATAGACTCATTCAAATACAAAATAGACTAAATATAGTGTGTTGATAATCAAAAAAACACGATACATATCAGACCAGCTGGTGTCATGGGTTAATATTAGGGATGAGCGAGAACACCATTATCTGTATCTGTTTAACCAACAAAAGTATCCATATTCCGTATCCGTATCCGTCTTGAACCGGAAGTGGGCGGAAGTTGATATTTTAAGCTGGACATGGATATGGGTCAGAAGTTGCTATATTTATTGTTTATTAGTAAACTATTTACAGAACAGCCTTAGAATTGAGCTTCAGATCAGGTTTTTGATCACAACATTAAGATAACTATTCAGAACAACTATTTATAAACTTCAGGGAATAAACTTCAGTGAATCAATGAACACAACACATGCCGTATTAACAGGTATTAAGTAAAATGCAGGTTTTCATACTCAACATACTCAACGAGTTTTTACTTTTTAAAAATTACATTGTGTGTGAGAGAGAGGAGCGCTCGCTCCATGTGCGTCTAGCCGGGCGTGGGACACTCTGACTCGGCCAGTGGATGCTGAGAATATATGATCATAACGATATTACACGTTAGTATCCCTGTGGACAGAGTGGCTGTGACAACAACATGATTGCAATGTGTGGCGTTTTATAGGCTCTGTGTCATACAGGCTATGCTCTGTGTAGGGGAAGAGCTCTGTGTGTGGCTGGCCTATCAAGGAATGATGTGAACACAGCTATCCAATGGGGATTTTCATTAATCACGAGTACGGATATTGACACATTTTACTCGGATGGTACTCGTGCTCCGTAAAAGTACATTATTCGTACCAGATACTCGTTTCATCCGATTATTTGGCTCAACCCTAGTTAATACAATGTCCTGGATTTCAATTCAATCTAGAAACATTGTTGTTATTCCCTCTCAAATCGTTCCCGGCTGTCAAATTACATTCTGGTTAAATCAATACTGTCTCCAACAACTTGTGTTTTTCTCTCTGCAGTGGATGCTTATACGAAGAACAAGTCAAAATGCCTTCAAAGCAACTCAGTAGAAAAGAGCGAAGGATGCTCTACACCTCACTGGCCGGAGAGGTAAGTTCTCACTCCTAAAGACAGAAAAGTTAGATTGATATCTCCATTCTTTTATGGTTCTAAGTTCTCATATATGCTGTGTTTTACCGTAAAGTTTACATTTACAGCGTATACATTTCCTCCTATTCCAGTTAAAGAAGATATATTATGCACAAGGTCACAGTGACCTCTCAAAGCCCATTTTTTGCCTTGTGAAAGTGATATCTCTGGAACTCCTTGAGGGAATCCTTTCACATTCGGCACAAACATTCAAAGGTCAAGGTCACAGTGACCTCACGTCACTGTGAATGATATATCAGGACTGCCCATAGGGAATTTCTTTACATCTGGCCAAAAGAATTTGGTGGTCAAAGGTCAGAGCTTTGTCAGTAGTTCTACACTATGTATTGCCCCATAAGTGTCAGCTTGACTGGTGGCTAGTCTGGCATTTCCCCTTTCAAAACCGGGTAAAACGCTGGAAGGAGTAGACCAATCACAACAGATTAAGCCAGCTGGCCCGTCAGAGTAGACTGGGCTTTATTCAGAGGGGGGCCTTAAATAGATAGGCACTAAAACCAGAATGGGCCCTTTATATTTAAATACTTTATATTAACATCAGAGTGGGTCCTCTCTACAGAGGCCGCCATGTTTTTTACAGTAGTAAAAACTGGACAAACTAAACACTTTTTAAGTTTTTATGACAACTGAAGGCTACAGGTTGTCTTTAATGTTTGGAAGGTGTTGTGCCATAATGCATTAAACGTGATACCATAAAATGGTGTGCCTTTCGGCATTCAATAAATTTGGTTATCAAAATAAAATATAAAATATAAATATTTTATTGTTAATATTAAATAATAACTTTAATTGATTAAAGTTACCTCGGGGCACCACCCTTCAAAGGAAGGGAAAAGATAGCCAATTTATTGAATAAAGTCTCATAAAGGTTCTAACTACAAATTTGGAACTCTGATTAACAATTAAATTAATAACTATAACCAAAATTACCATATAGATAGTTAGATAAGTTGAAGGATATGGAGTTCTTGACAGTGTAGAGGTTGGCAAAATTCACTTATGCAACATTAATGAAAAAACATTGGTGAAAGAAAAACATTTATTATGAATATAAGTTAAGAGTTATGCGTGTGTCTGTGTGTGCCAAATTAGAGAAAGTTACTAGATTGGATGCAACGAAAGACTGTGAAGAGCATAACAGACTAACATTACTTTCTCAATAACTTGTACCCAAAATATCACAACACCACAAATCAAACTTATAAACCTCACACAGAATCGAATAAACAGTCTTGCTTAGCCTAGTATAATTATTGAGCCCAGTTGTGTTACCAGTCCGTAGAAAGGGGAAAAAGGAAGTTGCCGTGCACTCCTGTGGAAGGATTGGAAGGATTGTGGGAAGAGGCAGGAAGAGGCTCGACAGCCTTCTCTCCGTTGAGGGAGTGTAGAAAGAGAGCAGAAGAGGCAGAAGAGGGGGAGAACCTGGCTTTATATTGGCCCGGTGACCTCACAGGTCATGGGGTCCAGAGTGACCAATGGGAGTTGAAACCTGTGTCCCTGGGGGGGTTTTCACACCTCTGATGCCTCCTGGCAGACTGAGTTCCTTGCTCTGGTTTTTGATGGCCCCTGGGAGACAGAGTCCTGGCGGAACATGCGGCTTCAGGCTTTGATGGCACATGTAGGCCGAATTGTGGTTTCACAAAAAACCATGGCCCAACAAAGGGGAGGGTGAGGTGAGGGGCATTCAGCTGCAACATGCAACTTCACCACTAGATGGCACTAAATTCTACACACCGAACCATTAAAAGTGAACACAGTTTTTTCATTTTACGTAAGTGGTCTCCAGTGCGCTGCTCTGTACACTCTGTGTGCTCTACTTGCCTGACAGTACAGTCATGTTCACTGCAGCGATTTCACACACACAAAATTGGATGTGCGTGCGTAACATTTTTATTAAAAAGTATTAATCACTTGGTTCTGTAGAAGAAGGTTTTTATGAAACAATAATGCTGCGCGAGCACAAATAACACTGCTGGTTTTAATGTGAACAATGAAGTGGATCAATAATCTCGCTTCAATTGGACTCCTCAAGTCTGCCTCGCCACTTTCCTGTCTCCAAAATGTTCATATTCATGGCTTAAAGTTTCATTCTCCCATGAAGTTTGTGATTATATATCCCAATGTATGCGTGAGAAGTGGCGTACGCACAAAAGGGGGTCTGAAAGTTGCGGTTACAAATGAGGCACCTGGACTGGTGAAATACATGGATTCATTAAGCTCAGTTCCTTATGGATTTTTTATTAAATTGTTTTTCTGAAAACAATCAGGACGCAGCATTTTTAGCTGTTGTTGACCTTCATGTTCACTAGTTAAAATAACAAATACTGCAGTGGCAGGTCCTCTTTTCTGTTTTAGCTACCTCTGTTGAAGATATTTCAGTGAATAATTTGATGACAGAACAAAATGAATCGTCTGCTTTGGGGTTCCGGTGACTGCACTCGACTCAAATAATCAATTATTATTTTTTATTTTCAACAAATCCAAGAGAGTGAGACCTGTGCTCTAGAAGAGCCATCTACGGTTAGTGCCATGTCCGATTTATGAGTTGCATTCTCCAAGTAAAAGTTTAATTTATATCAGATGAATATTTTAAGCTGTATTTAGGTTAATTTACTTGATTTGCTGAATAAACAAATGTGAAATCTAGAGTTGTTGATTTCAGATTGTGGATTCAGGTAATCATTTACCTGCCATTTTATAAAATCTTCTATTTTATCTGTATGTGTTGAGGATAACAAATGTTGAAGGTCGAATGAAACGTTACTCACTCTTTCTTTGTGGTACTTCTTCAAAAATGTTACCAAGTATTGCTGTAGAATATTATGATTTTTATAGAGGAGAATCACTCCTTACTTCTCTACTTTATAAATCTCCACATTTGAACACAGCCCATAATTCCTCATACAGTCACAGGTTCACACACACACAAATACAAAACAAAATAAAAAAAATAATACAGTATATATATATATATATAAGGGGCAGGATCAATAATTCCAAGTTACCCATTTCCTTTTTCAGTAAGTGATACATGTTTTGTTTGCCAGAAAGGACATAAATGAGTCCCAAATACAAACAAATTCTTCTTGTTTACCTTTAACCATAAACAGCCCATTATTAATGTATAGTTTCTGCTCAGCAGAGAAAAGACACGTAGACAGCAGAAAGTACACTTTGTGAGACAAACAGCATCAAATGATCAGCAGAGAACCAGTAGGTAGAACTGTGTCTCTAGTTCCAGAACAAACCAATCAGGGTCCACACAGTACTTCATTACTATAATTATCTATAAATGTTAGAGCAGTGATCACCAACCTTTTCGAGCCCAAGACGTTTAATTCCAAACTTAAGCCGAGATCTACCACCCTGATATCTTCTAAGAAACCCACTTAGGAGGGTCATATTGATTAGTTTTTGCAATTTATGTTAAAGGCTGAATGTACGAGCATAAATATATACAAAGAAAGGCAGTTGTGCAACTTTATCTATTCAATGCACAATATTCACATTAATATTAATTCATATTTACAGCATCTGTTCAGTGCACAATATTTAGCTTCAGTTCAACAATAAGTTCTGCAGAGGAGCTGCTACTGCAGCACAATGTTTTTTTACATAGGCGTTGCCTTGAATATGGCCATAAATGTGACTATTTCCTTGTATGAAAGTAGTCCCTTATACTCATATATATACAAGTACTATACAGTATGAAGATGTGTGTCTTCCGCTCCTGCAAATATTTCACAAAAAAAATAAACTTTTTAAACAAAAGAATGGATTCCGTCAATAGAAATGCTGGAGTGCTTTTACTTTGAAACGCATACAGAAAGTGGTTTGAACATTTTAAAATGCAGGTTTGTGACATAATTTCGCAAAATAATGACACAAACATATTTACAACACTTCCCGAACCCGTTTCAAAGTAAAAGCACTCCAGCGTTTCACTTTCTGAATCCATTCATTTGTTCTAACGGGGCTTTGATTGTTATAGACAGACCGGAAGAAGCGCATCTTCATACCGTAGTGTCCTGGTGTTTAGTTTAGTACATAAACTGACTTGTTTTGAAGGCAATGCAGGAGATAAACCAGCAGCGGACAGTCTGCCGTGTGAAAAACAACAACCGACACACAGCCTCTCACCCTGTTCGCATTGTGTAGATTGTAGCCACAAAATGTTCAAGTGGTTGCATTGCTGTTTAACTGATTGGTGCCATTTACCAACTCTCCATTGACTGAATGCTAATAAATCTCAGAATATGTTGAAAAACAAGAATGACTTCTTTCTATATAATTTTTTTTATATAATACTCATTTCTTTCATTGGTTCATAGTGACGACCTACATCCTTGATAAATGTATAGTTTGATATCCAGCATGTGGTCCAGATTGAAATATGTTCAGACATTGTATCCTCATCATTTTGGTGAGCTCCCACAGAGTGATAAGATCTACAGTAGGTCACAGACAACACTTGATGGTAGGAGTAGTTCATAGTTGAAAAAATATATAATTTATCCTTAATTTGAATAACTAGTGCAGTGCCCGTTCTAAACCTGCCTGTTCGCTTGGTCTGTGTTAATACTCTGGAGCTACTTTCCAACAGTTCTACAATATACCGTCACTGTTTTTGGATCACTGTTATTTATATAATGTTTTTAGCCTAAATGTCCTCGGATGTCCTCCTCTGGAGCTGCGTTCGTGCATCACAGCGTACTTTTATACTAAAACATGGTGTAAATGCCACTGTTTCGAGTACAATTTGAATGTCGGGGCTTAAAGACACTTGGTTCAAACCACAGGAGCAGTATTGGAGGCATGTTAGGTTTTTTCTGTTGTTTTTTTACATTTGAAGAATCGGTCGACCCTTTACTTCAAATATTTATTGGATTTGGTTGCAACACTGTTTACCCCTGAAACTCCAGAAGTGTTTTGTGGACTCAAACACTTCACCCACCCCGCCATCGGCAAAGTGGTGAGTAGATAATGAGTGAATTTTCCTTTTTGGGTGAACTATCCCTTAGAGTCAAGTCCGATAAAATATTCCTGGCTACTTAAAGGCCTCTGATTTCAGCTTTTGAGATTGGATTTACAACGGCAAACCTGCATGTGTACAATGTGTGGGACATGGCAGACATAGGAGTTCAGGCTTGGAGGATCTAATGACAGATGCAATCAGGTCATTCTGTGTGGGATGTGTGGGATTCAGTGTTTTTGGAGCTTGACTTATACTGGTCTCTGACTTATTTTTCATCTCTATAGACTCAACTTTATTTACAATATATGAATCAGTAAAATCACTTTTCTTTAATAAAAGTCTTAAAGAGAAACATTTACATATGTCTAATATGAGGTAAACAATAACTATGTCCCATTTCAGTGTCTCCTGTGACACTTTAGTCTATTTTTATCTGCTACATATTTGGTGTTTTCTCAGCTGTTCTAACCTGTATCTCAAAATCTAATCAAAGTGTAGAAAATGTATCTAGTAATATCTCACACACTACTTATATTTGGTGTGTCTGTAACATGGACTGTAGCCTATGCAAAACGGTTTGTAATGGAAAATCCAACCTTTGTTCTTTCTGCCTCATTTTCCTCTCTTCTATGAGAGATACATTTATATTTAGAAAATTGATGCAGCAGTAGGACTGATTATGAAGCCATTAGCATCGGGGCTAATTGTCATTCAGCTCATGTCATTTATAAACTGAATCAAGGCTTTGGTTGGAATTATGTATGGACAGCAGGGAAGGTGGGGGTTAATAATTGTGTTGTCCATTGTCTGTCATTGATTATCAGAGACAGCTCTGGCCATATCTTGCAAAAGAGCATTTAGAATGCACATTACATTTGGGATGATCATCATTATATTTCACAAAAAACTTTCATAAACAGTGTGTATGTTGTATATTTTATTTTGTTATTTAAAGGAATGCGGTTGAGGCGTGTTGTTCCGGGATTTGCCACTGGAGGGCACAGCCTGTACACTCAGAAAAGGCAGGGATAGGAGAGAGTATGTTTTTCCTTTTCTGTCGCACATTTCTTCTGGTATAGACCTGCACTACTGTGACCATACATTGATACCAAATAACTCAATTACATAATGTAGTGGTATGTGTGTAGTACTATGTTAAGTATATTTCGTTGACTGTGGTACACATTACTCTTCGTGCAGACTAAAAGCTTTCTGGCGCTTCTGCACACCAGCAGCACAATCTAATATAAGCACTGTCAGTAGCACTACACTAGACCCAGCTATATGCACTTATCTATTAGTATCTAAAAAATTAGATGCTGCTGCTTTGCTTGCTTATGAAGTCTTACTGAAAGTTAGTTGCCTTGTTTTTGTGTATTAAAAATGCTATCTACGCTAATGGACCCTCAACTTAATGGCAATACACATTTCAGGAATGGAGCTCACAACTGTTTGTTTTTAAAATGTACAGAACTTAATGTAAGTTACTGTTCTTTAACTAAGTCTATTGGGCAGCAGCCAGCTTCCTTTGTGTGCAGAGTTTATAAATATTTCCTTACAAATAAATTTCAATGGTAATGCACAACTTATATAAACACACAGACTAGTACAATGCGACTACAAAGGACTACACAATTACTGAATAAAATCCACACCTTTCTTGCACTGTCCTGACAAAACTCTGCATAATTTTTGCAGCTCTGTTGCACAAGGTTCTTTTTTTCTGGTTACTTTGTGATTTAACCATCTCTTTCTCCTCAAGACATATATGGCATCAGATTTACTAACATTGTTGTTGTTCAGATTTAATAGTTCAAATCAGTTGGATGAAATCTATGTAAAAGCAGTTTGCTGAAGATGAGATTGACTGAATATGACAAAATACTAATTGCTAATGCTAAGACTTGGTCTAACTCTAAAAGTAGCTGACAAAAGTAAAAAAGAACACTGCCCACTAGTTGGGTTTTCCCGAAAGTTACTTTTGTTTTCTACAGTGTTAATGTGTTAACTAGCACATGTGTTGTTCTTGGTACTTTTCCCATACACTGAATTGCAGATAACATTGACGCCATAAACATGCTGGCATGTTTCTTTGTTTGTTGCCTAGCAAAATTGTTTGCATAATTAAAGTAACTAATCCGGTTAGATAGCAACCGACCGTATGGGATGTTGTAACAAGTAAAGTGAAGAGTACGAGGCAATGACACTTTCCCCTGATCAATACCATACCTGGCATTCTATTGCTTGAGATTTTTTTAAAGGTGGGTGATTGGGGTTGGTTCAAATCCAGATCAGGTCTACAGTGAAGGTCCTTAGGCTTCTGCATGGCACCAAAACTTGCCTTAATGCTACACAGTATGAGAGAGATATATATTTATACCAGCTATACCAGCCCAGATCAACAAGGTCCAAGTCAGATGTTGATGGACCAGGACATGTTGATAAGATTGGGCTAGTGCAAGATGGACAAGAACTGAAAATATTGAATTGATGGAAAGCTATGATAATAGGTTGCATGCAACATGGAACTATGGACAAGCAGAAGACCAACATCCACAATTACCTAGTACCTTGGACTACAAGGCTAACAGTGCAACACTGGAGGCCAACTCTGTTGCACATATGCCTGAACCCCCTCAGCCAGATCATTGCAAAGAATGAAAATGAATACAGATTCAGAAGTGGAGTGACTATCAGTCACCTCTCATACATACCTCATACCTCTTGAACGAGATAATGAGTCAAGACACAAAAACTCGAAACAAAGAACGGAAGGTTCCACCCAAAGCCCAGCTAACTGAGACTCTACAAGCAAAGAAAAGAGGGAGGGTAAGGATTAATGGGCCATGATCCAAGATGAAACGTGGTGTATCCACAAAGACATCAGGGAGAGGCCCTCTGGGATGGCCCCTGGGATGAACTGCTAAGAGAGTACCTCAGTATGCATGAGAGTGGATGATGAGGAGGAAGAGAACATATTGTGGACGACCAAGTCCCTCCGTTGGATGTATTATTGGCTAAAAGAATGAATGGAACAGTTGTAGAAGGTCCAGAGTGGTCCCTGTGTATCCCTATAGGAGCATCAGGGGCTGTGACTTTAAACTGATGGTGCCAACAGATTTCTGGTCCATCATCTGTCCAGAAGAGTGCAGTACTAGGTTCAGCTAAGATGCTGTGCAGAACCCTTAAACTCCTTGACCTTTTGCAAAGGACCCAAGCTTGAGGAAAAACCCCAATGTCGGGGTTAGAGTGAGATTTCTTTAATATTAGGGTGTATCTGAGAGCAGACAGTTTTGAGCAGGAACAGAGCAAGTTTGTCCTCTAGAAGGGATCATTTGAGAAAGAGCAAAATCTGAACATGAAATGAAGAAATAATGCTCTCAAATGAAAGACAAGGCTCTTGAATAAAGAAGATATAAAACTGTTTTTGCTGATCTCCTCATACAGACTGGAATATAAAGCAGGACTATGCACAGTCACACCCCTCCCTCCTCTCACTGCCCGTTTCCAGCAGGACATCTGTTGAATGTATACAGATTTACTTATTAACAAATGGTTTTGTTTTTTTCCTGAGAGGACAAGGAATCAATTAGATTGGATTAGAACGCTAATGCTTTGAGTAATCTGATAGAGGACGAAGCTTGTGCTAGCCTGCTGCCGCCTCCTTTCTAGGAACAGAATAGAAGACAGCCAACAGATGTGTGTTGGCTCATCAGTTATAAAGTTAAGAGCTAAGCAACTTCACGGCAAAGAAAGAAAGGTGATTTCGAACGACATACCGACGTATGACTTTTTTTATCATATTTTGGACGACCTACAAAACTATGAGTTTTTAGGTGATTTCGAACGACATACAGAATAATTACTTTTTTATCATATTTTGGACGACATACAAAACTGACTTTTTAGGTGATTTCGAATGACATACTAAACTATGACATTTTTAGGTGATTTCGAACGACATGCTAACCTATGACTTTTTTATCATATTTTGGACGACATACAAAACTATGAGTTTTTAGGTGAATTCGAACGACATACCGACGAATGACTTTTTTATCATATTTTGGACGACATACAGAAGTGCCTTTTTAAGTAATCAGACACCTCATTGTTGGCTTTGCAAACATAGATCAAAGAGTACAAGGGGGGGGGGAGGTGTGTGCTTGTGTAGGGCAACACCAAGTTAACCACAAACGCGTGTTTTGATTAGCAGCACATGTTTCCATTGCAGCATGGTTAAACCTAACCTGTAGTACCGGTTAACCTTAAAGTTACTCTCGAAATCACAAAGTCAACCCTGAAGTTACCTTGATTAGCCAGTAGCCTTGCTTGGTAGTTCAGGCCCCGGGACAATGATCCAAAGCAGACCTCAAAATCCACATCAACAATCACAAGCTTTAGCTCTTGGATCAGCTGTCACAGTCCCCTGAAATCATTGAAATGTTGTCGATTTTGTTTTTCAATTTGATCTCAAGGCCACCTGAAACAATATAAGAACCCAAAGTGATCTGCAAAGAAGAGTGGGTGGAAATCCCAACATCAGGAATATAATGATGCAGTCAGCTACAAAAGTAATCAAGTGAATATCTGTAGTGAGTGAATGGAAGCCTCTGCCATGGAAAGGGCATGACCTGGGAGAAGTCTGCCACTTGGCTCGAGGCCCACACAACAATGAGTGTGATCAAAAGTTTTGTAGATGGATGGATGGATGGATGAGAATAATGGAATTATTAAAAAAGAGAGCTGTGGTTGCCCTCAGCTTCTGAAGTGCTGTATTAAATAGACGGCCTAATTTTGAATAAAATCTTTAGAGAGATTACACTTTGTTTATTAGTGTCTTTGTAATAAATTGATGTGATGAGCAGATCACCTTCAATAATTGAGACACCTACTTCCCTTTGTCACCCGTTTGGATGCAAGTCATTAGCAACATGTTAGATGGTTCTCCCACAAATCTGTCCTTCCATTGCTTTAAAGGGGACATAGCATGCCCATTTTACCACAAGTTGATATGGTTCCTTGGGGTCTTAATGAAATGTCTGTAACATACTTTGGTCAAAATACCACAAGGATCATATAAAACAGCACCCTTTTTACCCTGTATAAAACAGCCCTCCACAGAGTGACCTGTTTTGAGTGCCTGTTCCTTTAAATGCTAATGAGCCAGCTCCCCCCTCCCCCCTCTCCCCCCATGATTTTAAACGATATAAATTATCAAATATGCATCCCATACTTTGTATTCCCCTTCTGTTGTCCTGGAGTTTTAATTTTCCCAATCACATAATTAAATGTCCCCCTCTGCCCATCCACTACAAGCACACAAGCAGACAGACAGAGAGAGAAAGAGAGGGGTGGTGGGGGGGCTATGAAGACCATCATTTACCCCCGAACCCGACATTCAACGGGTACAACAACAAGCGGAGAAAGCAGAATCGCGGGCTGACCTTATATATACAGTCTATGGGGCTGACCAGCGGAGAGATGCTCGTCCCGTGTGAACAGCCAGGCGGCTGCGTGCTGGAGAACGGCGCTGCGCTGCCTCGCTGCGGCACTTCCGCGTCCGGTGTAAACCCGGCGTAACGAGTGGGGGGGCTCTGTGTGTTTGTGCCAGTGTTACAGTAATGCTGAACACTGCGGAAGTCTTCCACACTGCTGGCTGTGTGGCGTTGACACAACTTCCAGCTCACGCATGGGAGAGCGAGCGGTCGCTCCCGAGCAACTGCTGCAGCCTCCCAGTCCCAACGATCCAGACAAATGCCACATGTGAGTGAATCGCGGGCTGACCAGCGCGGAGAAATGCTCGTCCCGTGTGAACAGCCAGGCGGCTGCGCGCTTGGGAACGGCGCTGCGCTGCCTCGCAGCCTCGCTGCCTCCGGTGTAAACCCGGCGTAACAAGTGTGGGGGGACGGGGGGGGGGTGGGCCAAGACCATGTAGGGAGACTTCCAGTTCCTTGTTACGACACAAAACCCAGGAAGCTCAATCGAGTCACTCAAGCATGACGTTTCTGACTTAGAGGAACCATAACAAAACGCGCAAGTGTTTTTTCCCCAGAGTTTTTGGGTTGGTAGACATGCCAGATACCCACATTAACGTGTAGAAGCACTAACAAAGTGGAATTTGCATGATATGTCCCCTTTAATAAACAACAATGGCACCTGAGATGTTAACCGTAGACTGGAATTGACTTATTGTGACAATATCAATCCACCTGTTCTGTTCTTTTGTACTGTATGTTGTATTCTTAAATAAAAGCAGGTTTCCCCTTGGTTCTTAGAATTTACCAGAAATCAGTTGCATATAATCTAATTCTGTTTAGAACTTTACATTGTGCTATTCTACTAAAAGAAACACAAGTAAAAAAAAAAAGACAATGTTAATAAGTCATAGGAAAATCTTTGCCAGACACAGTCAAAATGTCCCACCAAACCTGACATTAATATGATAGTTAACTTACTCTTATTGTATCATGATATTGTTTTACCCTGTTGATTGATTAGGGGGATCAAGAATTGCCATTAGGGATTGTCACCTGATGACAAGAGTTGTATTTGAAACATGTTGTGGAAAAATAACTTTTTTAACATAACCATAGTTATGAAAACTTGAGAATGGAAATAATACCTTACTTAAAATCCCCAACAGTGAACGATGCCATTCTAAGGATTTGGTAAATGAGTGATGGTGAAATATCATAATTTTAATCCAATTTGAACAGAATCAGCAAAACATTAACGGAGTGACTGATGAAAACAGACATTAAAACACTAACACCTGCCGTGTGCTGCTGTATTTGCATAGACCATCTGGTCCCATCTCTCCTCCCACTTGTGTGTGATGTGCTCTGTGCTTTTCCCAAAAATATCACACTAACAGGTCGAACTATTTCAGGTCAGGAAAACAGCTGCATATCATAGTATTATAGCATGTGATAGTTGTTTTTACACACGCATAATGTCCAGTATAGGCAGAGCTAAATCCTGTTGGCTTTACCTTCTATAAAATCACTTCCTGAGAATTTTAGTTTGACGCCTTTAAATATTGTAACTGACAGACTGGCATCTTGTAAGATTCAGCTATCTCCTTTAAAACTGGTGTAAAGCAAAATGTCAATAACAAGGCATCAGAACTAGACTGTGTATTTGAGATGGTGTGAGGAGGAAAACAGCCTAAGCAAGCCTCGGAAGCATGAAGGCTGTATTGGGATACGTCATTAATTGAAACACTAACAACCCTAGAGAGTTTTGATCTACTTTGTAATGAGAGAGAGAGAGAGAGAGAGATGTGAGAGAATCTTCACACATTACATCCGTTCACCATGAGGAGAATAGAGCTCACACCACACATACTCCCTTCTCTCCAAGCAATTTCCAACGTCAGGTTATAGATGTGCCAACCAGCAGTACATTGTAGTGGCTACGTTAAAGGACTTTCTTACCCAATTCAGATGCCCCAGACAGAAAGGCACCAACTTCAACTCTTTTCCATATTTCACCAGTGGCAAGACGTAAGGACACAATGTGATTTAGGAATGCATACTTTAGGCTTAACTATCCAATAGGATGCGAACACCTACATGTAACATGGAGAGTGACAGCAATTCTAGCCTTTCATGGATGTGCTGTTGGAATGGGTGACGCAAGTAGAGGGAGATATATGGGGAGGCTGTGGGAGACATCTTCAATTGCTCATGTTACTCTGTTGGCGTTAGTATATTGTTGCACCTTCTGGTCTCCTTGATGGATCAAGTCTACATTAAACTCTTCTGCATAAGACATCAGCTGCTGCCCGAGTTCTACTTTCACCAGCTTCCAAAAAACTTCCATCACAAGAAAGAGAGAGAGAGAGAGAGAGCAGTATTAATGGAGTTGCATTCGGTCTCAGTTTTATCAGATGGTCAGAGAGCATAGCACACAACAAAAACAATCACATCTGAGTTTGATATAGTATTAATTGCTTTATAAATCAACATTGCAACTGACATAGCTATCTTCTCAATTCCCAAGTAGCCAGCCTAACTGTTAACAGTTAGGCTTATTCCTTCTGCCTACCTGCACAGCGAAATAATAATTCTAAGGGATGAACAGACGTTCAGACGTTTGTCTCTTCAGCCATCAATCTCGTGGCATTGTTTATTGCAGAACTGTGCACAACCTGCTGCTCTCAGTGGGAGTCAGGTACAGGGTGAGAGAGGGTAAACATCCCCCTTATAAGGTAGTGGTGTCATCAGTCACATGTGACTCCATGCCATATGAGGCGCAACAGCGCCTCCTCCTGAGCAAATATAGTTACATGCATTCATACACTTATCCACTCTCAACACTAACATTTATTGACTTAATAAACAGTGTGTTTATAATCAGAGTAGAATAATCTTTAACTTCAGAGTGGACAAAAGGCCAAAACAACAAACAAACATAGCTATCTAGAAATCAAACAACAAAATAATCTATCCAAATATCAATAAAACAAAATTATGATAGCTAAACTTCCTATTTAACCAAAAGCAGGAGGAAACGTGGTAAAAATAATCTGTCAGTCCACTCCTACTGTCAAACAAATACTAAGAGCTTACAGGTTAACAGAACAAAGTGCTGGTGATGTTACAGATTGGAGAGGAGGGGGACGTGTGTCCCCTTTTTGCTCCACCACACCATCTTTGGTCTTCTTATTGGGAGCCGCAAACCAATAAGCTGCAAGGCCTCCCTGTAGTCCACCAATCACGGCCTTGTTCTGGCACATACCTGTTTGCATATATCACTCAATCACATGCAGGTCAACTTGTACCAGGAGAAAACCCCCAAAAGAAAACAAATCCACAGAAAACGGCTGCAGTTTTAACAGCAATACTGAAGCTTAAATCCTTGATGAGTGGTGACTCACCTCAAATACTCAGACTTTGTCCAACAGAGTTTTTGTGGTTAATAGGCTCATCTCATCTCAAATGTTATTCTTAGTCTATTGAACTAGTATAGTATTAAATCAAATAATGTTTGGTACTGAAGCCGACCCGTTTTCTGATCTGCTCCTATTTTAATTTGCCAATGACACTATTTGTTGTTTATGCTAATGCAACATCACATCCAATTCAATATGGAGATCCATCTTTACCTTCTGTCTTGATTAATTTAGCTCCAAGTAATAAAGCTCTCTCTATGGTTGCCTTTTAAATCCCCTTTAAATCCTCTTTAAATGGTCTGTATTTTGTATAGACCTTTTGTAGTCTTGATGACCATTCAAAACGCTTCACACGCACATCCATTCAGTGCGTCTATGTGCAGCACTTTCTCTATCATACAACATTCATACACTGCCGGCACAGCCATCAGTAGGACAAGGACATATCGGCTTTTAGTTTTTTCCTTTTTAATATGTCCAATATAAAAGTAACCAGTGTAATTTGCAACAAGTGATTATGGATGATGTACTAAGCTGTGGAAACAGAACCTTCACTTAAACCTGCAATCACTGATTTAAGTTATGTTGAATTTGTTCTAAAACAGTTGCTCACTTCCACCTCCAGCAGTTATAGAGAAACATTAGCATGGAGTAGTGTTGGAGTTTCTACTACTAACAGAACTGCAGTTGCTCTCTTAACTCTCAGAGAATGAAGACTTTACATTTCATTTATGTAATTTCTGGGTTTGGAATAATGTTAAACCTAGCCGTTTTCTGTTTGGGTGACAGATTTTTGTTGTTTTGCTCTGACTGATGAGTAGTGAACAACACGTCACGTCCCCATCCAAATATTTTTCAGCTTCTTTGGAAGCTGTAGTATTGATTGTGAGCGGAAGCTGACTTAATTCATAATTAAATATCCAGATTTAAAAAGTCATCATTTCCATATCGTTAACTGTCAACAGTTTAAAGTCATCTTCTTCTTAGGTTTGATTGGCACTATT
Organism: Hippoglossus hippoglossus; assembly: GCF_009819705.1. Lineage (NCBI taxonomy): Eukaryota > Metazoa > Chordata > Actinopteri > Pleuronectiformes > Pleuronectidae > Hippoglossus > Hippoglossus hippoglossus. Next base: position 886,799 of record NC_047170.1, read on the forward strand.
GTTTGTGCTCTAGTTATTATGTCTGGCAGCATGTTGATGAATGTGGGATCTTTTTGGAAAAGGCAAATAGAGGTGTATGCTGTGACTTGTGGTGTGAAGTTGCTCTAATAGGAATCACAGCATTGGTCAATCATACTCAGTCCACCAGTATGGTCAAGACTGGAATATCTTTACAACTTAGTTCAAATTTACTTCAGATTCATGTCCCGGAGTTGTAATGATGACCTATCTCAACATCTACCTGATGGACTGAGAAAAAAAATTGTTCAGACGTGTGGTTCCCAGAGGATAAATATGAATGAATTTAGTTTCTAAAGTTTTTAAAGTTATATAGTTATCTGGGTATTTAGTGATTATTTAGTGATTCCCTAACTTTAAAGCTCCACATGAGGTCAACATTGTTTGCTATTGGATAGACTGACATGAAATTTGGTTCATAAATACAAAAACTGATGATGACTGAATGATTTTTCATGTAGCACTATCAAAAGCTCAAAATTTCATTGCATTTTGCCAAGAGTAAATGAATTACAATCAAATAAAAACTGCTAAAATAAAGACATTGCCGTCGACCTCAGCTGAAATGTGTTTAGAGCCACAGTGTTTTTTTCCCAAAAGCCCCAGAGTGCACGAGCACAGCCTCACATAGTTGCTTGCATGTTTGTAGACTGCGTGATTAAAGAATAGAACCATGTGTTGAATTATTTTTTTAAAACTGGCATTGTGAATTATGAATTCCTTCCACAATTACATTTCCTAAGAGTTGTAAATGCAGACCACTGTTAAATCAGGTACAGGATTAGCACACAAATCGTGTATATAGGCTATAGTACATTGTGTGTCCTCTTTAATGTGACCCAGTGTATGTGGAGAACACGCCGCTGCACTGGCTGCCCCAGCATTCAGTCTCCACTTCCACCCATGCCTGCCACAATTATTTTCATTCATGAACAGGGGCCTGCAGGAACTGCCTTCACATCAGTGGGTCGCAAGAAAGACACTGCATGAATTTCTTATGAAGTGTGACATGCCAGATAAGCCTGGGCGGCTTGAAGCATGTTACTTTGAAGTTTTCTCCTCTGCCGCTTTGCCTTTTTAATACGAGCTGTTTATTCACACGCGATGATGAAATCAAATCTGGTGTGCTACACTTGACTCGAACCCTGTTAGCTAAGGTATTTTTGCATGCTTACTTCTGTGATATATTGACTATATCTAGGTCACGGTGCTGCCTTTGGCATAATGGTGTAATAAAACACAATGTAAGCATTTCTCATATTTCAACCACAACACGCCTATTTATAGATTCTCTGTTGGTCACAGAATAATGGTTAATTAATCGTAATTGGGGTAAAAGTTTGAACCACCTCAAAGGCATGATCACCTTTTTGTTCTCAGGCGAGTGCGAGGTAAAACCAGTAGGCCCTGATCCGAAGACCTAAGCGACCTACATAATATAGAACCGCTAGTTATCATCTAATCAGGTTGTGATACAACGGACTTGAGTTTGGACAAAATGCAATTCTTCAGTGTGTGGTTGGTTGAAGATGTAGACCTCTCTGTACTTACTGTTGTAGTAAGGGTAGTAATAACATGATTTCCAAATAAACCGTTGCCTGTTGTCTGACTGTTTCTTGCTCTGTCAGAGTTTGTTGGAACAGTTTTTGAGTCTTCCAGAGTTTAGCGAACCAAGTGATTACAAGATTATCTTAGAAGAAAACTGCAAATGTAAGACAAAAGGTATCCTTGAATCTTCTCTGACTCATTTTCTATGCTCATTTTCTTCTCTGTGACCGTGTTAGTGTCAGGAGTGAGGAGGTGACATTTTAACTTGTTAAAATCTCATTTACATTCAGGGAGAAGTGGCGTGATATCAACACCCTAACAGCCTGATATATCAGCTTGTCCTGGCGGCTGTGATATCACACTGTTGTCACACGATATCAAGGTACCACGATAAAGTTTGTCATGGGTGATGCTGAAAAATAGCACATTTATCAAACCCACACAATGCATTGTTATGAAGAGTTTTAAAAAGGTCTTTTTCCATATCAAAATGGAACTGCATTCACAGTTTGTGTTCAACTGACAATGACTGTAGTCAAAGTTTAAAACAAATCATCAGGGTTCATTTTGTTGTATGAGTGATCTGAATTGTACTTTGATCTCATTTTAACTACATACTGCGTTAAATCACAAATGTGTGTGATTTTGCTTGCTTTCATGATCAAGTGTGTGTGTGTGTGTGTGTGTGTGTGTGTGTGTGTGTGTGTGTGTGTGTGTGTGTGTGTGTGTGTGTGTGTGTGTGTGTGTCAGGTTCTTGTCACGCTTTAGTGCAGCTGCTGTGCAGTGGGACACCTGTATTCACCAGGCAACAAAGCTCATTAGTTGCTCCTCCGGGAGGAGATGGAAAAGTCTACTACTCCTGATGAGAGTGAGACAAGTAAAATATGCCTGTCATCATTGGTTCTGATGTCATAATTACTATGGCGGCCCACGTAGTGTTACTGTGTGTGAGGATCGGCAGCTGGTTACATTATATATTTGTTGTGGGTTAGTTTTGAAAACGAATCCTCTAATAACCTTATATATATATTTTTGGCATTTTGCAAAGTCTGTCTGAGCTTTAAAGCTTCCAACAAATACAAACAGTATTGTGACAGGTGAATGTTTTTTTGTCTCTAGTGCTCAGAAATTCCTGAAGTTGTGCCAGTGAGATTCTAAGATGATCTGTCCTCTTCTCTGCTTTCCTGTAGCTGTCATGGAATGCTAGTCTCCCCCCTTTCTTTCCTGCTTAGCAATGACAGTGATTTATTTCAGCTTTTAAACGTATTACTCAACCAGGACGGTTTAGTACGTCAGACTTGTGTTGCTCAAATGACGGCGTACAATAATTTTGATTACAAGTGCGCCTAAAAGACTGAGAATGGAGCAAAGCTTGTGAGCTAGTTATGGCAGCCAACTCAAGCTGCGCTGCTCCAATCATGTGATATGCCTCATTCTCCACATCCTCTACAAGACACATCGTCCCAATTATGCAATCTATTTAAACACAAATAAATGTCCCATCATTTCCTTTTTTGCTTGCCACCCGCTGCTGTTGCGTCAGTATTGCTGCCGGTAGATTCAGCCCCTCCACCGTCCCAGCATCCACCTAGGCTCCGTCAGGGGGGTTATAAATATTCGCTCTTCTTTCATAAAACAACCAAAAACAGTTGGCATAAAGCCAATACAGTGTCACTACTATCATTACTGTTTGACTTTCTCCCAGGCTGCCAACAGTCAAGTGCTCAGTCAGGTGGATGTACAAACAGACAAGAGGTGCTGACAGACATGCTGGTTTGATTTTGTTGAACAGAAATCTGAAAACCATTCTGACACAGTACATTTATTCTTATTGTGAGCCGAGATACATCCTGTATGCGTATATGAATGTGTGTGCAGGCGTGTGGAGCCTTTCTTCTTCTGCTTGATTTGTGTGTGTGTGTGTGTGTGTGTGTGTGTGTGTGTGTGTGTGTGTGTGTGTGTGTGTGTGTGAGACCTATTCAGCACCTTAGCAGTAGAGCAGAGATTGTGGGATGGTGACAGATGGACACACAGGTCTACAGTGGGCTCACCACTGTTTACATGAACTGTGCTCTGATTGGCTGTATTTGGAGTCTACTTTCTGCTTGATTTGTGTTTGTGTGTGGAATTTATCTTTTTCACTTTTATTAGATACTCTGTTAAAACCAACGTTTCAATCAGGATATAGTAATGTATAGAAATGATTACCCTTGTTTTTACATAATTTACTTGCAGGCTTACAAACAAATCTTATTTTATTTCACATCTGATATAGAATATTATTTAGACTCACCAATAACTTTATTACATTTGATATACCTGCTTATTTATGCAACTATCCTATCAGCAGCTCACATATAGTGCAATCGTGCAGATACAGATAAACCCAGATCAGTTCTTATTCACATTATATTGAGGAAAATGTGACTGCTGTGATATGATGGTTGGTGTCAAACAAGCTGGAGTGAGTGATTCTGAAACTGAATTCTTTCACTTAAAAAAGTCTCTGCAGTTTTAAATCAGAATGGAGCCACGGCATACAAAGAAATAAAACCTGTAGTGAGCAGCAGTTCTGCAGATGGAGACACTTTGTTGATGAGAGGGGTCTGAGTGGTGTGGTGAGACTGGTTCGACTTGACAGAAAACTGGGACTTAGCTATAACCAGTCTTTTGAAATCTGGTGAGCAGAAAATCATCTCAGAATGGAAAATATGTCCAACCTGGAGGCAGATGGGCCACAACAGCAGGGTTCCGCTCCTGTCAGCCAAGAACAGAAATCTGAGGCTGCAACACTGGACAGATGAAGACTGAAAAACGAGGCCTGTCTGATGAATCTGGGTTTCTGCTGAGAGGATGGTCGGATCAGAATTTGAAGACGACAGCATGAATCCACGGACATAACCTGCCTTAGGTCAACAGTCCAGGATGCTAGTGCTGGTGTTATTCTTTGCACACTTTGACCCACTTCATACCAATATATCGCCTTTTGAAACCCTGTCTGAGTATTTTCTGAGCATGTTCCTCCCTCTTTGGCTGTATAAAGCTCATCTCAAACTGGTTTCATGAACATGACAGTGAGTTCACTGAACTTCAGTTACCTCCCCAGATGATCCAGTAGAACTCATTTTGGATGTGGTAGAACAGGAGATTGGCAACTTGAATGTGCAACTTGAGAGTGCAGCTGACTAATCTGCAGACATAATGTGATCCAGTCATGCCAACATGGAGCCTATCTCGGAGCCCATTGGCTATCGTCTGACAATGAATCAGCCTCTTGGGGCAACGGACAATATTTTGGGGCTTCCGATGTAGACAGCGGAAATCTGGGCCAAGTCGTCTGTTGGTTGTAAACTGTTTACAGTCAGAATAGTTTATTTTATCCCACACGTTTAACATTTCTCCACACAAAACATACTGTACTACTTTTTGTAGATATTTATGTCCACATAGCATTTTGCCTAATCTCCAGTTACAGCTATCTGTATATGAATGCAGATAAATTTAAAAACTGATCGCCAATGCATTTCATTCCATGAGGTCCAGCTCTTTTGCTCTCCACACAAACTGTTTACCTGCAGGCAACCAAATCCTACTCAAATGTGATTGGTCAAACTTGAAAGGGAAACCAGAATGCCTCCGGCCCCAAAATCTTGTCACTCGCCTCCAGTTTCTATATATTCACATGAAAAATCAGTTTTTAGAGATAAACATGGAGCAGAATTTCAAAGGAAAATTTCCAATATCTTGTCGAATTAAATCCACGGAGAACTGAGGTTGTTCTTAGAGAACAAGGAGTAAACTATCAGAATTAGTATGATGTTCTAAGTAGTGGGTTCCTGTGTACTGCTGGCTATGTGAAAACCTAAATGTCAGCACTCTCCCACATCCAGGAAATCCTGCAGCTGCTGGGAGATTGCTGGGTTGAAATCACAAATTTAACCTGAATGTCTTGGAAAGCAATGAACTGTCCTGGAGCTGTGTTGAATGTGCAGCATGATTACCATCAGGCGGATGTGTGAAGTGTCACAGGTGTCACTGGCTGTAAATGTCTGTAGCCAACATTCCCCAAACTGCTGCAACTGAATAGAAAGCTCTGTTCAGCAACAGCAACACTGAATTCATTTGATTGTATCAACTTTACCTGTAGTGTTTAGTTCCTGAGCAACTGCAGCTCCTCAGCCAGTAAATACTATACTTACCATTTTCTTCACACTCCACACATCTCCTCCATGATAATAATGGGTTCCCAGGCACTATTCACTCTACGTGGTAGCTTAATGCATGTATTATTTTTTCTTGTGACACATTCAAATGTCTCTGTTCTCGAGGTTCTCAGCCATAGTAGGTTGAACAATGTCTGAAATTGTGTCCTCACCTATTGAATGGAGTACAATAAAATGTGTTTCAGACTTAAATGTTCCCCTCAGGATGAATTCTAGCCCCTGTGATGATCCCCTGACATTTCATCTGGCACCATCACCACGTTCAAATGTGAATTTGGTTCATGCTTTAGAAACTAATCAATCCTTCCAGCCTGAGCTGTATTTTGTGTTTAGTACTAAGGAGCAAATACAAGCATCCAAATCCTGGGCTCAGACTACACAATAGTTTATCTATTAAAATGGTAACTGTGTTTTTCCTTGCTGTGTCATGGCCATGAGACATGACAGACTACATGCTCCCCAACCAATCACCTTTTGCAGTCTTTTACCATGAGCATGAAGTAAACCATAAAGGAAGTGTTTATGACTGACTTCAGGGGACAAGACCGCAAACAAACATGATGTCCAAAGGGGGGTGCATGATATGGATTTTAGTTTTTTGCTCATCAAAGCCTAAAATCCATTTCCCTTTTTTCACAATTCCACCTTGCGACACCAATAACATTCTGCTTTCACGTGGTCATTCAATTTCTGGACAAATGGGAAAAAGTAAATTAGATTAAAATTGGATTCATTGTGAACAGAATGATTAGACTTTGGGGCTTAGATCCGAGCAGGAGGTAGAACTATGAATTTGGTTATTCCAAAAGAGTGTCCAGGCTCCCCCAGGGCCTAGATGAATATTGAAGCGTCAGGTTTGGAGGTCTCATAAAGGGCTTCTGGTTGGAGGGTTTGATGGGAGATTACCAGGCACCCTGAGTAGATGTGGTAAAGTAGTGGAGGCGGTTAACGCAGCGTTCACCGTACTGAAATGAAAACTCAATGACAGGAGAGGGAGAACATGTTCAAGTTTGACATCTCAAAAGTGATTGTCTCAGAGTGAGATGAGACAAGAATAATGAAAACAGGATGAAAACAGAATAACTGACTTAGGAGGCATGCACAAGAAGTCTTAGCTTCATTTAATCTCTTTTCCTCTCGATCCTCTCAATGAAACAATCTGTCAACGTTTCCTCGTAAAGTCATGATGACCGGGATTTATAGTTTATTAGACAGTTGTAAGTCTAATAACAGCAGATTCTTTATGTATGCATGATGTAATTAACCATTTTTGATGATAGTATAATTTAGGGAAAAATGCATCATTACATCTCTCTGGCATCTTCGAGCATGAAGCTAGGAGTATATAGATTTGGCCTAGTTAGTCATAAAATGGGGAGTAATGATGGAATGACACATTAATGGCAGCCATTACTCAGTGCTGTCACCCACCTGACTCCCGGCATTTCTGCATCCTCACCTCTGTCTGTCCGTGTCCATCTGTCCCTCTGTCTCCTCCACCTTCATTTATGGATTTGAACGTGCAAGTAGAGCAGAATAACGTGTTTCTGGTGGCAGAAAAAGAGACGAAGAGTGCGTAGAGTATAAAATAAGATGAGGCTTCAATGATCCATTTGGGGAAATGGGGTCACTGCAGCAACACAAGAAAAATAAATAAATAGATAAAATAAAAATAACTAGACCCAGTGGCGGGTAATGAACACAACACAACCATTCTAGCTTGGCAAGAAGGATACATGTGTGAAGTGCTTTGACAGAATTATGGAGTGGAAACAGCAGGTCTGCAACACTGCTGGGAAACAAGATAAGCACCTTTTTAAAAACATGCCAATAATAAACATTAATTTGAGAGTATGTTACAGTGGATGATGGGAGAATTCTCAATGAGATGGTTCCTTAGTTACTCTGGGATCCTAGACTGGTGTCATGTATAAAATGCAGCACCTGAAATGAGTGTGGAATAAACAAACCTAGTGATTTGGTCTCCAGTTCTGGATGACTGTAGACATGGACTGAGCCATACACACACAGATAGAGTAGTTTGTGTAGACCCAGTTTAATGAATGCACATGACCACATGCACTGATTAGTGTACAGGGAGGCTTCAGTCCATGAGTAGTACTTGCATGCATTCTTATCTTTGTGTGCAAGTATGCAGTTTAATTTCGGTGCAGGGATGAAAACTTACACATAAAGGCAATTACTGGACGTAAACACATTTAAAAGTTAATGGAGAAAAAACACTAACTTGCATTTATGGTTACAGGGGTACACCACATGTACTTATTAGTGCACAGGGAGGCTTCAGTCCATGAGATGAAATTACAAGCAGTAACGGTGTAGTACATTCTCATCTGTGAATTCTTTGTGTGCAAGTATGCAGTTTAAATCCTGTGCAGGAATGAAAACGTACACATAAAGGCAATTACTGGACGTAAACACATTTAAAAGTGAATGGTAAAAAATTCTAACTACATTTATGGTTACAAGGGTTAAATTGTATAATGTATTTATTATATTGTGGTTGATCCTGTTTGCTCTTGTAGACACTTCTTTCATCGTTGCTTAAAAGCAATAACGTGCAACAATATACAGAGAGAACCTATACTTCAATTCATCCTCATCGGTTCATGCAGCTTCTGCTCATCTCATTCATTTTATTTTATTCAATGATTAAATGTGGGCTAAATTTATAGTTGAGAGTATCTCTCTCATACACACACCACTCTACCCTTCCTTTTCACCCCCCTCTCTCTCATACACACACCACTCTACCCTTCCTTTTCTCCCCCCTCTCTCTCATACACACACCACTCTACCCTTCCTTTTCTCCCCCCTCTCTCTCATACACACACCACTCTACCCTTCCTTTTCACCCCCCTCTCTCTCATACACACACCACTCTACCCTTCCTTTTCTCCCCCCTCTCTCTCATACACACACCACTCTACCCTTCCTTTTCTCCCCCCCCCTCTCATACACCCACACACACCACTCACTCCCCCCCCCCCCCCTCTCTCTCTCTCATACACACACACACCTCACTCCCCCCTCTCTCTCCCTCCCTCTCTCTCTCTCTTACACACATGCACCTGACTCTCTCTCTCTCTCTCTCTCTCTCTCTCTCTCTCTCTCTCTCTCTCTCTCTCTCTCCCCTCCCTTCTCTCTCTTACACACACACACACACCCCTCATTCCTCTCTCTCGCTCCCCTCTCTTCTCTCTCTTACACACACACACACACACCCCTCATTCCTCTCTCTCGCTCCCCTCTCTTCTCTCTCTTACACATACACACACACACACACACACACACACACACACAGTCCTGAGTCTCAGCAGCAGTAGAGCAGAGGGATCCAGAGCGAGCGAGCCTCCGCCGTGATCACAGAGCGGCTCCTCGCGTGCAGCCGAGCCGACATGAGGCGGTCAGCGGGAGTCGGTACCGGGGGGGAGGAGGAGGAGGCTGGGTAGGAGAGAGACGGACGGGGAGGAAGAAAAAAAGCAATTGTTCTAATTAAATGTCTCTCGCTCTTCGTCTGCATCATGCTGTACTTCCAGCTGGTGATCATGGCCGGGACCGTCATGCTGGCCTACTACTTCGAGTACACCGACACCTTCAGCGTGCACGTGCAGGGCTTCTTCTGCTACGACACCACCTACACCAAACCGTACCTGGGACCGGAGGACAGCAGCGCCGTCCCGCCCGTGCTCCTCTACGCTGTGGTGGCCGGACTGCCCACGCTGCTGGTGAGTGAACTTGGACCAGTGGACCCGCAGCTTCAGCGGTGTTATGTCTAGATGAGCCGTGAGATCAGCCCGCTTTTACATACATTCTATTTATTACTGTAACTCTGACACATTAGTTCATTCATCTGTCAGCCGATAGATGTCCAGTGGTGTGAATGATTGGCGAATGATTCAGGTCATTTATCAGCATCCCCTGCTGCAGCCTCTCCAACGGGAGCTCTGCTGATTCTCTCGTGTAGAACTGAGATGAAAATCTGACAGAATCAGACAGATTGGGATGTCACCTTGGGCTCCACAAGCTTGTGATGGGATTTTTTTTGTTTGTTTAATCTTATGATATTGTTTAACAATAAAAAGCAGATAAATAAATGACATGACAGATAATCTGATAATGACGGTATCAATATTTGGCGTTTACCACCCTACATTTTCTTGTTGATAAAAAACCCACAGAATCTCATTTTGGTCAGAATGGTTCAACTGTTAATCTTGAGGTGATGTTGGTCCGTACTTGATAGGTTTTTCTACAGATCACATTTCCCACATTGATTACTGCTGACTTATGCTTGGTCTTCGGTCTCCAATGTAATGAGAAAAGACCAAATTTACAATGCCATGTGATAAAGACTGATCTCCCATAACCCAGCTACCTTCCTGTTTATCTGTATTGACTTGATCTCTTCAAAATAAACCGAAGATGACTCATGAGCAGATGACTTCATTTTAAGTGATATTGTTTTTTGTAGAGATTGCTAATGTTTAGAACACCTTTGCTTAAATAATGTCTCAGTGCTACTGTAATAAACACATCTATGTGTAGAATGGGCTTAGAGTGCACAGCACCACCACCTGCTGCTGAACATATGATCATGTTTGTGTCCACCTGATGAACTGATTAGTCAAATATTCACTTTCGTCCAGCTCAGTTTTTAGTCTCTACCAACTCCTGAGAAAAATGTTTCTCTTCTTAGCCTCTAAACATCCCACTATGTCTACCAGACACTGTCTACCTCTAACGCACTGTGTGCTGTATGGTGCTGGGCATGTAGTGAACAGTGGGTTCTCCCTGAGTTTTTCACTGAAAACAGCTGCTTGCTGCTGGAAGGAGAGAGTTTGGAGGTCAAAAGGCCAAAGCAATGAGTTGCAAGAGGCTCAGCACTGGGAGTGACATATTTCACAGTCCAAATGCATTGATTATTGCAGCTGTAACACACTTTTTTCTCCGACATCTTTCCCTGAGCTTTGATATAATGCCCAAAATGGCAACATCACCTTTAGAATGATGTTGTGTCGGAGCTCAGTCAGAAACCTACCTGTTGATCCATAATCTGATTTGATCTCCAAAGAGTGGAGCAGTGACAGATGTTGTTAATTGGATTATTCTGAGGAGTTATTAGTCAGCCAAGCTGTCATCTCAGATGCACTCTGGGTCTTGCATGCTAATGCGATTATCTTTGTTAAGATTCCTGCTGATTTCTGCCTGATCTTTGCCTTCCATTATACATTATACATGGCGCTATACAAATACAATTGAATTGAATAATCTAAAAATAACGGTGTTAGATATACAGTAGACTGCGCTGACTTCCTGTCCTCATTATATTAACTGCATAGCCTCTAATGTATGACGCTTGAGCTTTGCTTTGCCGTGCTCTTTCATTAGCTCTGCCAATTACAAGCTGATTGTGCAATGAACTTATAAAATGCAGCCAACAGGGGTGTCTGACTCTGCAGCTACTTGCCTGCCTGCCTCTGTACACACACACACACACACACACACACACACACACACACACACACACACACACACGCACAGAGCCGAATAAGTGAATACAGCCCAAGCATCCTGCAGCACACTCTCAGTCTCCGTCTCATAGCAGCAATATTGCATTGAACCAGATTTAGAAACATAGGTTTGCTTCTATCTCCTCTGCTGCCCTTTGCACTAAATATTACGTTTTGATGTAATTAAGTTGAGATGTTCTCATTCAGACTGAGCAACATGTAATATACTTGCGTGCAGCTTCAGTGTACCAGTGGCAGACATGTAGACCAAGTATAAATGATTGCAATCGGTACAGAGAGGACAGCTGCTTCACTTTTGTCTCCCTGCTGAAAATTTGAATTGATAAGCAAGACACAACAGAAGGCATCTTGTAAGAAAAAGTGTCATGTTCTTAGGAAGCCCTTTTTTCTTGACTGACTGGTTTGTCAGGTCAGGGAAATGCCTTTTTTAAAAACTGGAGAAGTGAAGTTCGGACGATGTTGTATTGCCATTTACCAACCAAGGAGGGTCTGATGAAAAGACAACATGGAGCTGCATTGTTGGAAGTGTAGGATTCGGTGGTTCTTTGGCGTCTGATCCATACAGCGGACAAAAAAAACGTGATATCGATAATTATCGCATAACTTTTCCTCCATAGATATTTAAGACATGTCGATATAATGACATGAGCTGCCATAGCTAGGAGCAGGGGCATTGCAACAGATCAGGAAAAGCAAGCAATTGTCAGGGCCCCTGAGCTGAGAGGGGGCCCCTGTGAATGGTTAATTACGTTAGTCCACAGTAATGACAATTTTGTGAAAAGCTCATTGAATTATGTGATCAGTTATGTACAGGAGACTGCATCGATTCCATGGTTAGAAACCCCCAAACGAGGTCTCATGAAACTAACTTTGGGCCAAAAGCTTCACAATTTTAGAGATTTCGATGATGATCCTGGTGATGAGGGTTTGTATTTGAAATTCACTACTTTTTGAAAATAAAAGCTTTATTTGACGATTGGAATGGTGGGGTTTGGTATTATGTGTTTCTTGGGTTTGGTTTGGCTAGATGTAGGGCCCCCCCTGATCCCTTTTGCTTTGGGACCCCAAAGTCCCTTGTGACACTCCTGGCCAGGAGCAGGGCATTGCCTTTAAAGCATGGATAGGTCAGTGCCTCTCTCAACATGAGAGGTTTTAACAATCTAGTTTACTTAAGCAGACTTTACCATCTGCTGCAGAGAATCAAAAAATCCACAGAATTTTTCTCCCATGCTGGACATGCACAGATATTGTGGAAAACAGGAAATTTAAAGATGCTGTCACTGAATGTAATCCAGGATTGGCAATGTCCAATATTAATGGTTTTGTCTGTCCATTTATATAGCTCTCCATCTACTGTTGCTCCTTTTTTTCCGATTTTTTGAACAAGTTAAATTGGTTAAGTATAGCATTTTGCGCTATAAAATGTGGATATTTACAGTTTATATTTGAACTGATATGGTACCAGTAGTGGTACCTTGAATTCAATAAAAGCACATTTGTGACAATAACTTTTTTGGTCCTTTACTCCCCCTGTAAGTGTATTATATTCTTTCATTGTGCATCCGCTAATATTTCCCCCTTATTTGCTCAGTACCTTAAAATATGTACAGTTCAGTATACAACCCTAAAACATGTAACAGTACAACAGTGAATTACTGTCTTCCACTGATTCATTGTGACGTCCATAACTGTTGAATACCATGCAAAGTTTTCTCAGTGGAGCAGCTGACACCAAAATAATCAGGTCATGATCATGTTCTCACCCTAAGTTCGGTTTTGTCTCTGTGAGTTTACACTCAGTTCACACACCGCCTGTCAAGATTTTACATCAGCTTATGCAAAAACCCAATAAAGTCACCCAGTGATCCAAAGTTCTTCATATGCATTTGCAAATTTTGCAAAGTTTCATTTCTACTTTACTCTCAACATGGTTCTCACCATTGTCCCCCAGTGTAAGAAGCTTTTTTTTTTGACACTTCACATCTTTGTTCCTGCACGTTCCCCTCGGCTCAGAGGGAATCCACATGCAGATGAGTGATACACGTGACTAGCAGCTTGAAAATTGTTGAATATTCTGTGTAACCAGCAGCTCTCCCAGGTGCGGTCAGGCTGTTTCAGAGGGAGGCGTGAAGAGTCACATCATGCAGATTGTGCATGAAACCCAGTTGATTGCTTAAAATAATTGTTCAGTTGGTGGATTAAATGTGTGCATTTTGAAGCCATTGCATGCTGTCTGCATAGAAGTGGAGGGAACATAGATGGTGATTTTGCAAGATAGGATAGGACACTGATATTTATCTGAGATCTGATTAACAGTGTATGGTGTGACACAATCACACAGATTTGTCCGGATAACTGATCAACTCAATCAGTCTTATTCACGCCTGACTTATTTAGTTGGCATAGGTGGGTTTTTGTTCCATTAGCATTTGTTTGGTAGGAATAAACAAGTTTTGCTTTCAAAATTCAGAATGCCACAAAACCTCATTTTCAGGCACTGGCCATTTCCAGCTTTTTCTCTACAGTTGGACTTTAGACTGAAATGATGTTGAGAACAACTTCATTCTGATTTGTTGCTCCGCAGCTGAGTGCCTTACTGCTGTGTTTTCAAAGGTGACAGTGTGGGCCATCCATCAGACAAAACTGAGACAACTGCTGCAACTGCATATCCCTCAATTTGGAGGCTTTGGCAGCATAACATTGCCCTGGAGTCAGTGTGGACATAAAGATTTCACAGACATTCATTCTAAACAAGTATTCACTGTTAACAATGTAACACAATACCCAAGGGACTGCAAAACAGTCAAACTGTAATTACACATTATCATTAATCAATCAATCAATCAAAATGTATTTGTATAGCCCATATTCACAAATCACAATTTGTCTCATAGGGCTTTAACAAGGTGTGACATCCTCTGCCCTTAACCCTCAACAAGAGTAAGGAAAAACTAAAAAAAAAAACATTTTAACAGGATAAAAAGAACATAGAAACCTCAGAGAGAGCCACGTGTGAGGGATCTACAGTATTTACAGCATTGATTAGAATAAACAGTTTGTAACATAATGGAAGGTAAATTAATTGAGAAATTGTCAGTAATGGTCGAGTATCTGAGTAGACATATTAGATCAAGCAGTCCTGTTGTAATCATAGTCCACCATCAGCTGCCACCTCGATCGTGGTCCACCACCACGATCGGATGCCAGCACGATACAGGATCTGCCATTACTATCACGATCTCTGATTCGCGATCCATCATCATAATCCACGATGTGGCCGCAGCCATATTGACATTCATTTCTTCTTCTTAACCCTACTCTTAAACGTACAGATGGTGTCTGCCTCCCGAACTGAAAATGGGAGATGATTCCACAGGAGAGGAGCTTGATAGCTGAAAGCTCTGGCTCCTATTCTACTTTTAGAGACTTTAGGGACGACAAGTAAGCCTGAATTCTGGGAGCGCAGTGCTCTAGTGGGTTGATAAGGTACTATCAGCTCTTTGTGGTATAATGGTGCCATATTATTAAGGGCCTTGAAGGTGAGGAGGAGAATTTTAAAATCTATTTCAGATTTAACCAGAAGCCAGTGTAGTGAAGCTAACACAGGAGAAATGTGGTCTCTTTTCCTGGTTCTTGTCAGGACACGTGCTGCAGCATTTTGGACAAGCTGCAGAGTCTTTAAAGACTTACTGCTTAAGCTTTATAATAAGGAATTACAATAATCAAGTCTGGATGTAACAAAGGCGTGGACTAATTTTTCTGCATCAAAGACAGGACATGATTTTTTAGATGTTACGTCACAACTTGACAAATTGGGATCAAAGATGACTCCCAAATTCCTGACTGTTTCATAATCAATGTAAGATGTTAATAAATAGAATTCACATCCAGTCTTATTCTTGAAAATTGCATGATGCATTTCCTTTAAGTCATAGTGACTTCATCAGCATCTTCCAGGATAGACTGAATGATGTAGAAACAAACAAACATATCCCCAAATATAGCAAAAGAAATCTAGCATTTGAGTTGTGTAGAGGACCACAGGTTGTTAATTTTTCCAGCTCCATAATGTGAAGACAAAAAAGGCAAACAAACGTGTTGCAGTTCATTGGCTCCCACCTTTCAGTAGATCGTTTTCTTTTCAAGAATAAAAGTGTCATAAAGATGGATGTGCGTCTGTGCAGCACAGAGTTTGCCAGAGCCTCAGCCTGCAGCATGCAGCTAGTGAGAGGGGAAACCATCTGAAACACTTTGACAGGGTTTTAGTATGCAACTAATCACAGTATACAGTACATTTGGTATTTTTTGATGGTTTGTTTTGGCAGCAAACTCTAACAAACCTCACAGAAGAACAGAATACAAAGTTGTTTCTTTCTTGAGGCTCGATGTCATTGTTTCTGTTTGATGATTTTGCCTTGATCTTTTTCCCTCTTAGTTACCCCATATTTAACAAGGCTCCAGCTTTACATTACTTAGGGAGAAGTAGAAGACAAGGCTTCGGCGATTTTTCTTTTCTTTCTACTTACAAAAATATCAGAAAGCAATGTAAGTGTGGTACAGACGTATCTGTGACTTCACATTCATATGCATTTATTGAGAACTATGTGCTGGAATTAATGACAGTTTGTGAGAAGAGTCAGTGACCCACTGTGACTGAATCCAACAGATCGTTAAAATACTGACTTGAAAAGATGAATCTCTGAGGAACTTTGGCATTTCATTGCTGCTTTCCTCTTATCATGGTGTGTATGCTGCTGATCATGAGTTGATTTGTTTTTCTGTTGACATTCTATTTGTTGATTCATAAAGTCTATTAGGTACATCTGTTGTATACCGGCTTGAGATATCACATTCAAGAGGCCAAAATTGTTTTGCAAGGTCACAGTGACCTTGACTAATATCTAATCAGCTCATACATTTCTTCCATGTGAAAGTCTGAAACAAATCTGATGGAATTTCCTCTTCGTTTTACTGAGATAACTCTTTTATGAGAATTGGTTGGACAGCCCCTGAAACATAACTTTTGCCATTGCTGAGGCATAAAAACCTCAGATTTGAGGTTTATTTCAAAATAAAAGAGGCCAACATAAAACAACCATGACATGAAAAATCTTTAGTACAAGAGGCAGAGAACTCACTCACTTCTCCGCCCACAGACACTGCCAGAGACAAGAGCTGAATTCAGATGAGAAACCGCAGTGCTGTCATTACGGGTTATGTTGTGACTAAGTGTTTAAGGTCAGTGAGGACCATGAAGGAAATCACCTCAGCGCTGTAAAAATAGACAGGTATTGTGAGACACTGTAAACCAGAGTAAACATGAGAGTGACTCACAGTGTATTGGAATTCAGTAAATTTCTCATAAAGTCTCACAAATATCAGTGCATTTCTTCCATCTGGAAATATAACTTTCCAACTAATGGATTGACAATATGCTCCAAAGTGCTATTAAGTGTTAAAAGAGAATTTCCTCAATAAACTGTTCTAACGGCAGTTCATATCCCCTGTCCTGAAGAAACAAGGTGAGGTGTGATTATGATATCACTCAGTTGGTTACAGGGAAATTGCTCTGAAATTCATGTTTAATCTGTTACGCCTCTGTGACACAGGCCTCAGTTTTTACAATCATGTCACATATCACTGCATTTTGTTATGTTACAGAGTAATATGTGGAGTTGCATGAACATCTGACAGTGTACAAGTGAAACGTAAATGAGTGAATCTGTTTCACGATGGGAAAATACTTTGGTTCATTTACTTTTGTTAGCCATAAACAACAACCTGGTTAGGTTTGAATAAGTTAGGATGGTCAACATTGAAATAGTTTGAGAGTTTAAACTTGCCTAAACACCAACGGTTGCAGAAGGAATGTAAAATGTATTAGAAACTAAATGGTGATTAAAAAAAGAAAATAAATCTGCCTCATCCTGTTTTGTGACAAATTGTGGTGTCTGTGTCCTCTGACATTGTGCATTTGAATAAGGACAATCGTAACATTAGTTATATTAGGCTGGTAATCATCTCTCATCAGCCCAGAGGTGAAGCTTGTGGTCAAGTCCCCTGACCCTTCCATTTATGCCAACTTCATTAATGTATGACCTCATATAAATGCCCCCCATCTCTGATCACCACCATAATTACCATTTCAGTCCACTCAATGGCTGTAGGGGAATCTAAAGTATTGCTGCATGTTGCAGTGCTTAAAAAGTGATGAGTGGACAGCCAAGAGAGACAAGCTCCATGGTAACCTCTGCATTATAACCACACAGTGATTATCCTCCTCATTTGTAATAGCCCAGTGAACCTCTCTAAAGAAGTTAGTCATAGATCTCACCTATGAGATAGCAGAAAAGACCTCACAGGACAGATGTCACAGTTGCTTTTCTTTCAGCATTTTAGTTTTTGTTGATTCTGATGCAGCTGCAGTGGTTTTGGAAGATGGATATATCAGTTCTATTGTTCAGTTACATTGTTATTTTTGTTTTGGGGTTTTCCAAAATGATAGTAGTCTAATAACATACATGTACATTATGGTACTATTAATATCGCTTTAAAGTTTTCATCAGCTGATACTTATGATAAATATTTTGCATTTGCTTCTGTTTGATACTGCCTTATCATTGACTGATTCCATAGCATCGTTTTAAGAGAAAAATGGCTAATAACACACTATTTAGCAGCAATAATATGCTGTTAATAAGCAGTAAGTTGTACACTAAACTGGGATTCTCCATGTGCATATGGGATTCAGAAGAAAGCTACCACGAGAACTACTTTGTTGAAATTTCCTGGTAAGCACTTTTGAATATGTACTTAAATGTGCAAAGTTTCTAGCTTGAGCACTCTTAGCCATTCAAAAATGCAACAAGTATTTCAGAGGCGCTATTAAGCTGATGCGCTACACAAATTGCAAATATCAAATTTAAGTACTTTTTGATCATTGGTTTTATGATTTCTTATGCACAATAAAAGCCCCAAAAATGTGTTAATGAAAAGAGAATTCAGGATATTCAAAATGGCAGACTTCGTGTCCAGCAAAAAAATTAACTTTTCTTTGATGAGGACAGTATGATGTGAACTTTGGTGAGTTTTTGACCAGCATAAGCCCAATAATGATCTTACAAAAGTCCCTTGATCCACGATCTGATATGCGATATCTTTGAAGTTGTAAAATGTGCTGTTGGGAATATAGACTTGAACTTGCCTCTATGGACCATTTCAAACACAATGTTGCATTAAAGACATCGGTAGATCATACTGTACATCTTAACTGTGCATCAGTGTCTAGTGTCAGTCTAGATCAGTGGGGTTGTATTGACATCAAGTCCTTGGCACCAGCTCCTCATCTGTCATGCTATCTTGATCAGGTTGAGATGTCTTTCAAACATGTCATGCATGAAAGAATCCCCATGTCAAAATCATCTGCTTGCCCACTCTTAGTAGACCTACTGAATCACTGAACAAATGGCTAACAACACACCGAACTTCACCCAAGAGATTATGTTACACAGATAGTCAACTTTGTTTCTGTTTTGTTTTGTTTCTGTGAACTATGACCATTCCACTTTAACTGTGACTTTATTATCATAACCATGATGATGATGGTCCGATATGCCCTCATGGGTCATATCCAAGGTAGAGACAAACAACATCTATTTAGATTGGTGTAATTGTTCATTTAGAGTGTGTTTTGTGGTGTGGCAAAGCTTTCAGGTCTGTCTGAGATAACTCAAAAAGGCTACTTCCTGCTGGACTTGTTGAGTAAAGGGGTAACAAAAATGTTGTGTGATGGTAGCTACGTGGTTCTGGCACAAATTCAAAGGCTGAATTACTTTTTACATGTCAGTAGCCCATGTGGTCTATCAAACCTAGGTAGCACCCCAAAAAAGTTGAAGACAAAAGTTCAAGCAGAGTTGGAAATGATTATCATCAATGGATATTTTAAAATATTTGTTTGGGTGCTGGTCATTGCTTTTCCAAAACAAGCTACATGTACTACAGAGGCTTCATTCATGTGTTATGTGTGGCTGAATTACAATGCTCTGCTCCCCTTCCGTCTCCAGAGTCTTTCTGTATCAGTGTGCTCAGAGGCCTCTTTTATCACGTCAGGCTCTGTCTCACCTCACTCATTCTGTTGAAACGTGTTGCAAGCGCAATTAACTTGTGAATGGAGACATATTGAGACATCGAGCTTTATTGTCAAAACTGTATATGGAAGCAGGCACACTGACCAGGAGAGCCTTGCCCAAATATTGGTTCAATGTCAGTGTCTCTTCCTGTTGGCTGCACTCTGCCTCGGCACACTGACGCAGACAGATTAGTGTTGTCACATAGATAGGTGTGAAATTAAATAAATGAGGGCCTAAGGGAGAGGGGTGGAGAAAGAGAGTGACAGGAATTAACAGCTTTTCACAAAAAGTAGAGTAAATAAGCAACACGGGTCGCCCTGGCTCTGTCATCTTGACTTGGTGTGGGAGTAGCTCCACAGTGAGAGAAAGAGAGACGGAGAAGGGGGGGGGGGGTGTGATCTAATTAGCATATGAGTCGCAGTGAAACCCCTGGCGAGAACTTATCTCACTTCCCCATTGGACACTTCCCCCTCCCACACGATAATAATAATAATAATGATAACCAAAAACATGATTAATACATTTATTACTAATTCATTATTAGTAAGCCTATACCAAAAGCACTGCAGTTACTGAAGACTATACATATATTCATGTGATGCTTGATGTTATATGTTGTATATATTGTAGGGGAAAAAAACATTTACAATGTACATGTTGAGTCAAAGCTTTATTTACTTACAGCACAAATATTGTAAAAACACAACTGGCCTAGCCAGTGAAAAGAAATCAGGTGAAGCTTGAAATGTCATGAAATGGGGGGGGGGGGGGGGCTCAGGCTGTGAAAACACAATGATGAAATAGATCAGTTAAAGTAAACTTAGAGAATGTATTTTATACAGCACAGCGCGTCTCTTCTTTAATCTTATCCTTGCTCCGGCTCGTGGCGCCGTCCATTTGCCTCAGAGCTGTGAAGACGATGGACAGTTTCCTATAAAATACAACAGGACAAAAAGTCACGCTCATGAAAAAACATGAGAATAAACTCTTAAGTTTAAGCAGTTCGTACATATTTAAACATAAACTAGTTCTGCTCAAGCACTCGATGCTCTCTTCTTCTTTTAGCAACTTTCTCGCTAATCCACCAGTTGTTTACACGCTATACAGATCTGTGAGTTACTTAGCTTAGCAATGGCATCTCTCTTTAGCTAAGCTCTTACCGTAATTTTCGGACTGTGCGCCCGTCTTTTCCGCTTCGACTCGTCCACACTGGGCCCGCAGCTGTACTTACCAACGCAGTCAGCCTCTCCTCCAGGGAAACAGTGTGGTGTTGACTAGAGACTAGTTGACAAGTTTTTTATACCGAAAACAGAGTCATTCATTGACCCACTCTAAACAGCAGCCGGTAGTTTCTTGTTTGCGGTAGACAGATGCTTGATTCATGAGGCTGTGATTGGACGAGCCCTCTAACGTGATGATGTTGATGACTGACGTAGCATCTTCAGGAATGGACGGATTCACGAGCTGAGTGTGACGTTTTCAGAGTAAAACTTCACATATGACCGTGTCACTTTTGAAGCAGCGGTTATAGCAGTTTTTAAATTGTACTTTAGGATGAGTATGTGACTGAGGACCAGTTTATTCTTTCTGGTGTTAAGTTAATGAACTTACATGATTCTTGCTGTTCTGGGTTTGTACCCTCACAGTTGAATGCACTTATTGTAAGTCGCTTTGGATAACAGCGTCAGCTAAATGAAATTTAATGTAAAATGGTGTTTTTCATTTGAACGTTTTTAATGGAATACTGGGAAAGTTTAATAACAACAATAGGACAATTGAAGTCCAAATTATGAGGCAATTTCAGCAGAGTCAACAGCTCAGTATGCCATGTAATATGGGGCTGAGTTTGCCAGTAATTTGGGAGGACAAATGTTTGCTGATATGCTTTATGTGAAGCACAGTGTGTTGGTGTCAGCAGAAAGACTTCTCTTAGAACTGTACAGCGATGCCACTCTCTCCATTCCAACAGATTATCTTGGTTGAGCTTGACAGACATGCAATGTTAACAATGTATTACCAGGTGTACCCTGAACTTATAGCATACTTACTTATGTAAGGCAAATCTATAGTTATACTAAGCCAGATGTATTTATACGAGAGATTTTCTTAAAAGGGAGTTAGTACCTTTTAGAAAAAGGTGTAACCTCTGCACCACTGAGTGAATCAATCCTTATTGGGGGTCACTTGCCAAGCTTCTCAGGCTTCTAGAACTGCCAGAACCTGGAACTCCACGTCAATTCCCGGAAGTTCCTGGGAGTTTTCTGTGCTGCCTGCAGATTCCAATGAACAGTCGTGAACCTGAACTACCACAGCAAGTAACAGTGCCGTTTACTGACGAAGATCCCACTTTTCATGCAGTGTAAGGGCAGAGGATGTTGCACTTCATCTAGCCCAATGAAGCGAATTTTCATTTGTGAATATGAGCTATACAAATATAATTTGAGTGATTGATTGGACAATTATTCGTGTTAAACTTTTGTTTCAGCGGTTTTATATTCACTTGGACTCAGGGATGAATAGATTTTGGTGGTCAAAGGTCAAGGTCATGGTGACCTCACAAATAACATTTTTTGCTTGTGAATGCTTTATCTTTGGAACACCGAGAAGGAATCCTTTCACATTTTGGCACAACCATTCGCTTGGACTCTAGGATTAACTTGCTTGATTTTGGTAGCCAAATGTCAAAGGTCATGGTGGCCTTATATAATTCTGGGAAAAAAAGTATGTACAAATATGCACACAGAAACTGCACTGCACCGCAGAGCGATAATTCTAGTTCATTAAAAAGCAGTGTTGCACTAGTTCCTTTAAACCTGCAATCGACGACTTATTACATAACACCTGTTGAAAAGTAATAACATTGTTAGTTATTCAGCTGCAAAGGTGTTACTAAATTTCTCATTTACTTTCATTATTCAGCTATCAGCGCAGTCAAAGGTGCCTTAAAAACAAGTCCAGATCATGCACCTTTTTGAATTTAACACATCAAGAAGTAGAAAATCCATTCTAGAGCTGGATCACATGACTGTTCAGGTGTTAAAGAAACATTGAGGACGGATTTTGATCTGCTCTACCAAACCACCTCTGTAGCTGGACAGTCTTGGTCTTGGTTTCGTCAAAAGCTCTTGGATTGTTTGTAATAAGTCAGTGTGGACATGACCCAAAATAAGAAGTCAAAGTAAGTAAACCATCAGCAAGAGGAATAATCTTACTCAATAACTCAGTGCTCTTGTGTAGCAGTTGCACTCCATATCATGCACCAGGTGCCAAAATGTGAGTATTGTAGCTCTCTGGTAAGGAAATATTTTAATATCAGTGTTTCAATACTAAAAGAAAATTATTTTAACAATCACAGTAGATGATGCCAGCAGTGTTACAGATTTCACATCTCTTATTTAAGCCTTCTAACATTAGCCATAATAAGCTACCGATCATGTCAGACCAAGTAACAATAGATTCCATGTTGTAAGAGGTAAATTGTGTTGTTAGCTTTTCTCAAAACTCTGTGGCTGTGGCAGACAATCATATTCACACAGTGCAGAGAGGTGCGAGGTTACTGAACACAGCAGCTGCTAGCAGGCCAACATTGTTGCCTGGTGATGGGTGTTAAAATCACCTCGCCATGGCAACATCACTTCATCACACAGATGAGACACTAAAGAGACTCAGAGACCAGTGTGTAGCTTCGAGCTGCAGCCCTGCTAATACTTCTCATGCATCTCATGTGCAGAATGTAACGGCTCAGCTAAATCAGTTTGTGCTGCCAGAGCTTCTCTGCATTTAAATGCATTTAAATGTAAGTGCTCTGTCTTGTAAAATGCTCATCACTTATACTATGGAGGTTTACCACTTTCAGAAAGATACACATAGTTGTGGAAATCCTTCAAATTTGTGCTCTGCCTTGTCAAAACACACAATTGATGAGGCAGTTTATTACAGCTGATCTCAGTACTGACAGACTTTTCATTTAATCACAATTTGGATCACCAAGAACTTGAGCTCAGCCTGTGTTATCCAACATGGTGTGACCTCTGTGGCACCTTTTAAATACCAAATCTCATGCACCAGGATCCCCAGTCAATCCATTTACTCAGGGGGCAGGTGCGGTTCACAGAGTGTGTCTCCTCTGTGGTTTGCCAGTCAATCAGTTGATTAATTCATTCTGACCCCTTTTCCACACAGCTACCTGCTTAACACTTGAATGTTAAACCCTGATCTCCAGGTTGGTTGCCTGTATTATAACTCAAAAGAAATGCCAGCCATAGAAAGAGATCCTGCAAATACGGTTTCAATGGTAGTTTGTCCATAAGGGACAAATGGTCATATTCAGACATAATGTTTAAATAAAGCTTTTGCAGTGACAAAAGCTAGTCTGTTGTGCCACCTTAGTGCAAGCTGACCATCGGGCTGGTGAACCTGTCAGCCACCTATTAAATTGATATCAGGCTGGTGTAAAGTGATGTTATAATTTAGTTTTAAGGTTTGTTACAGTGTAATAGTGGATACAAGTCCATGTTTAAATCAACATTTCCCTAAATGAAAAATCATAGCCCAGTCATGCAACTTGGCACAGCAGCTGTGCTGGTATGGACTATGGTAAATGCAGTGCTATGTCATCCTGTTCAGTCATGGTTTGGTGGATGTTTGTCATAAAAACCAAATATTCTGAAAAATAAAAAGGAAGAGAAACTAACATGGATAAAATACAACATGAAACATGCATTAGAAGTACATTAAAAACAAAACACAAGATGCACACAGAGAAGTGTTTTTCATAAAATTAAACACTGCAGCTAATCTAAGACCACTGTGCACCATATATGAATTACATTGTCATGACACAAGATCCTATGTATCCTATTATGGTGTATTCTCGATGTGGGCAGGGATCATACAACCAGAAGTTTTATTTGCCAGGGTCTCCCTTCTCTGACTTTTATGGATGTGTTGCCAGGTTACCTAAAGGTGGACATAGTACACTATGTGCTGTATCCACTAATTTCTCATTGACAAATGGGAGAAATTAAAAAGAAGTAGAGAGGCATTAAGATGATGTAACAATGTTAGAAAGCAGTTTGATATTATACGACAGTTTCAGTTGTTATCTAAGCGGAAAGCTGTTTCAAAGAATGAAGACAAGAAAGCCATATTTGACTTGTCAAAAAAGTGGCATTTGACATTTTCCCTTTTCCTCATGTTATGTTTTCTACTGCCCACAGACATCTATAAATAGAACGACAGAAAGGGAAATTCAGCCATGCTGTTTGCTCAAAGGAACTGAAAACTACGCAGATAAATGTATTCATTTGTCCAGATAAATGTGTTTATTTATCCTGGACAATATTACACATTTTTTACCCTTCAATTGCAAAGGTGATTTTAGTCCATAATCTGCTGTGCTGCTTGGTTTGTTACAGCAGACTTTCCAGTCCCATCACTGTGGCCCCTCACGTTTGTGGCTGTAATTAATAGGTCTTTTACAATGCTAATCAGATTGACTATTAATGTAAAACTTAGTGGCTGCCGATAGAGATGCTTTGGATGAGACAATACATCATGTTGCAATGCTTGTAATATTTCAGGGAAGCAAAAAAAAATATCAGCAGCAATTCCCATTTTAATGAAATCAGCCACTCTAGCTCTCAGACACTCCATCTTTGAGATGTATGAGATAGATCCTTTTAAAGGATGTTTTACACCGTTGGGTTGGGGGGTTTCTGGAGAGTAGGATGTTGGGGAGACAAGATGTCCTGCTCACTTCTGGCTCAGCATATTGTTTGCTGGATATCAGCAGTGGGATTTTTTTCAAATAAATGTAGTAGTTTATCTTTAACCAGTGTACCTCGATAGGCAGTCCAAATATTAAACGGACTGTATTTATATTGCACTTTTCTTGTCTTTGCAATGGAAATTTACTTAATGAGCACCCAAAGTACTTTCCACTGAGTCACGTTCACCCATTCATACAGCTTTCTACTTTTTTATCGCTCATACAGTCACACACTGTGTTTTGACTAATGACATTTTAATGTGCAAACTGGGACCACTGACCTTCCAGTGACGCAGCTGCCCTTTAGTGCCCTATTCACAGCCATGCTGGATTGTCAGTCAACAGGGTCGTTTTTTTTATCGCAAAATACTCTATACAGATGTAAACTATTATAAACTGTCTACAAACTGTCTGAGGTACTGCTCATGTTTCCCCACCAAACATCATTGTAAAAAAATTTGTCACAGTGTCACCATATGTTTGAATTTACTTTGTTTAGTTTAATGTTGCAAAGCTGTGTGCTGAAGATGCTGCAGGTCATCACATTGAGTCCAACATCTTTTTTGTATTGGACCTGACTGAGAGACAAATAAACAAAAGCATACAAAAGCAAAATCAGAACAAATTCAAATGCAGTGTTAGTGAGAGTTAGGGAAAATTATAATTAATTTAAATAATTATTTAGAATACAAAATATGAGTGCTGAAGTGTATTTAGTTAAATTTACAGTTTAGACAAGTGGAAAAAAGATTTGTGACATTTTTCAAATCAATAGCCTCTTTTCTCAGTGGATTATTGGATATGAATGTTATTGTTTATATATCTTTTTATATCTTAAAAAATGTAATGCTGTGATGCTATAACACAATACCTTAGGAACATGATAATCATTTTAAGATGAAAAAGATTTGAATTTATAAGTTTAAGACGACCGGTGGAATGAGATATTCAAGTAGGCTATAAGTATCATTTGTACCTAATGGTAAATGCTCTGTGTATATATATACATATACACAGACCATTTACCATTAGGTACAAACTGAACAGTCAAAACTACCCCTTTAAAACCTTTGGAAAAGTCTAGTAGATATCAGCTTCTTTTGTCTGAACCATTATGATATAATCAACAGGACAATGCACACTGCCATTCCCCTAAATATGATCTGCATGTTAAATTGTATTATATTCCGCGCTAAATCTCCTCTTTCGCACTTTGTATCATGTATTCCTTTATGATAACCCAGTTTGAATGTAAACTGTTTTAATTGTACTGGGACATAGATTTCTCCCCTGATAAGCCTCTACAATGTTGTCATTACATGACACAACAAAGCTTAACCAGCAGTCATGTTAATACACACACCGTATTCATGATTTCAGTTTTACACTGTACACTTAAACCTTTAGCCACTAATGCCATTGGCCACTTTAAAGATTTAGATACAATAATGTCACAAAGGATGTCACGAGTCATTATAAAACAGCAAAAAACAAATGAATATAATTTTCACTTCCAGTTTGAGTGGCGGAGAAAGAGGATTAACATGAAAGCATTTATGTATGTATGGTAAACAAAATGCATTTATATAGCACTTCCCTTTTCTGTTGAGCACTCAAAGCACTTAACCACGTACTTCTCATTTACCCATTCACACACTGACGATGTGGCATCTGGAGCTGTTAAGTGGTTTGCTCAAGGACACTTCGGCTCGCTCTCTGGAGGAACCAGTGTTCAAACAGGACCCTTCTGATTACTAGACAACCATTCTGCGTCCTGGGGCAGGCCATCCCTCATCTGTGATCTCTCACATGCTTCAATGTTTAGCTTTACGCAGTCACATTGGAAGCTCATAGCAATTGTCATCATTCTGTATAAATTGTTTCCATACTTTAATGGATGTGTCAATTTTTTACCATTGCACAATTCTAAAAGTAACCTTTATTTCCAGCAGCTGCATAGAGAACAAGGGTCATATATGAGATAGGTCTCAAATTTCTTGTTTTCAAGTACATTTGACTATATATGTCTCCTCATCTGGTACTGCTTTAATATATCTTTAATAATATTTTAGATAGATATTTCAGATTAAAAGCTCCCCAGTGGCTCGAGAGGCTTAATTTTGAGAGATTTAGGTATCATTGTAATTTACAATTATGCAATCATGAACACAAGGCTATTATTTGAAAGTCAGTCTATTCTATTTATGCAGGTTAAACTTGAACACACTCTGTTTTATCTTTATCTTTGTTTCTGTTTCTATAGAAGCTTACATGGTCAGAAGTCTATCTAGAGTAAGCTAGATTCTGAGGGCTGCTGTTCCATGGAAGGCATGCTAGAGGAGACTATGCTGTTGTGGCCTCAATAGACTGGAATACCAGTCAAGAGTCTTTTACTGTCACAGACAAGCAGATAATGCAAAGTAATATCAAACCCTTTGCTGTAGCATCCTTGTTTTTCTAAGATGTAGGTCTTTTTTCCAGAGGGTTCAGCAACATTTCCCAGTCTTCCTTAGTGGATGGAGTTGAAGTTTATTTTGTGATTGCTTGATTCACTCTAGAGTTTATGAGACCCGTATTTAAACCCAATGAAAAAAAGCCATCTGACACACACAACACAAGACACACACACACACACACACACACACACACACACACTCCTGCAGACTGGTGAGATGGTCATCCCGCAAACGCCTCATAAATGTAACTTCATTGTTGCAGAAGAAGCGACGCCCTGTAGCCAGGAACATAAATATGAATTCAGAAGGTTTTTATAAAGATCAGTTCTACGTGTGAGTGATTAGAAAAGAGCAGAGAAGCTGAGTCACTTGTTGACTTGCAGTGTAAAGGCTATAATCATCACAATTGATGTTATTATTGTATTTATTTATTTACTTATAA
Source organism: Hippoglossus hippoglossus (assembly GCF_009819705.1). Classification (NCBI taxonomy): domain Eukaryota; kingdom Metazoa; phylum Chordata; class Actinopteri; order Pleuronectiformes; family Pleuronectidae; genus Hippoglossus; species Hippoglossus hippoglossus. The sequence continues at coordinate 914,940 of NC_047170.1, forward strand.
ATAACTGGGGGGGGGGGGGGGTACTTCAACATAGCACTAGGTAGGGGGACCCACTGATTGCCACAGGGTATTTCGCACACTGCATATTGTTACTTTAGTTGTTCAGTGATGTTTAACTTGTTCAAAATGTACTTGTGGTTAGCGGCTGATCGCTTGGCCTGCATCAATTCTTCTTCTCAAAACTTCCTGAACTCCATCGCATGTGCTCATGCTTCTTCTTGGACATTGTTCTCCATGGAATGTCCTCTGGCATTGCCATCCTTGCACACAAGGCAATCACAGTCCGTACTGTTCTTGTTTCTTGTTCCCTGATGGTGAAACAAGCTTCCAAATGCCATAAGATCAGGGGTATCCCTTTCTATCTTTAAGAATTTCTTGAAGACTCAAGCTCTCTGTACCACCTTTTCTACTTCAACTTGCTTTACTCATACATACATACATACATACATAATATGCAAATTATCTACCTGATATCCTAAACTTTCTCTTATCGAAAAGATTTAGCTCTTACTTTAAGCTCTCCCTATGTACTGGGAATTTAGAATTGTCTTCAGAAGTTGTACAAGTGTACATAGAGGCAACTGGACTTCCTTGTGTTGTCCAGTTGCCTCTATGTACACTTGTACAACTTCTGAAGATACCATGACCTGGATGACTGAGAATCTTCACATATATTTAGAATTATCACTCAGTTGTAAGTTGCTTTCGATAAAAGTGTCAAATGAGCAAATGTAAATTTTAAATACAGACAGAGAATCAAATTTACATTTACTTACAAGTTACCACAAACTAATTACCAGTCACAACAGCACGGTAAATATTGTTTCCTCCTTGCAAAATGTGGTCCTGGAAACACACTCTGGGTTGGGTTTATGAAGGTTAGAGTCAAGCCAAAAACAAACAAGACAACGTGGGCTTTAATGTTTCATTAGGTCATTTCAATGTCACATAAATTTGTTGCAGAGTCTTTGTGAAAGTATCCTCCATTTTATATATATATATATATATATATATATATATATATATATATACTGTATATAGATATACAGACAGACAGATAGATAGATAAATAGATATGCAATTTAGGTTGTTTTTTCAGTTCTCCTCTACTTCATCTACTCTCAATGCTTCACTCCCTAAATATGTGGCAGCTCTGTAGGTTGCAGCTCCAGGCCTCCAGTACCCATCGCACACCGACATGCGCACGTGCACAATCACATGCATACTTGGGTACGCTAAGCGGTACTCTGTGACAAGACCTGGTGCATCTAGGTGTTCTGCCAAGTGGAAACATTTCGACTACACAAGGTCAGGAGGCTGCTGGTGCAAATTCCAGCAGGGGCAACCTGTAAATTAAATATTAATCCCTCAGTACAACCAGTGTGAAATCAGCCAAGTGCTGCAAACATGTGGGCTTAGAAAACAATATTCTAAAGAGCAGGAGCCACCTGTTTATGGCACTTAATACACCTTTCTTTTTTGGGGGTTATTAGTATTAAATTACATTCCTATTAAAGGCAGCACATATGTTTTCAAATGGTTATTGCTATGGATTTGGGGTCGCTACTATAAATTAAAATAACAACATTATTCCAATAGTTATGTTTGTCAACTGTGTTACACGTATATCACAATCTCAGCCTAGGAGCAGGGACACTATCACATTTCATTTCAAATATTGTTAGTGATGCAAATGTTATTGTGCTTGGAGAAAAGGAAAAGTCATGTCACTAAGTAATCACCAGATAGATATAGACAGACAGATATTTCTGGAGTTATTAGATGGATGAAATGCTCTTTTACGATCTCTGTTTTATCTCCCCCTTTAATCTTAAAAATACATGTCTGTTATCATTTTTAGAACGACAGCTTCTTTTAATCCCTCTGGACTCTACTTTACAATTATTACTCATCATTAGTGAGTCCTCCGCAAACAGGCCTACAATAAACTGTTACCTTTTTATTGATTGCATGTTGGATGTTATTTGCAGAGCTTTGTGTAAACAGTCTGTGGGGCAGAGTGAAGTTAGACAACTCCCGTGTGTGGCTTTTATGTAAGTTTGAATGATTGACGATATCAAGAGGTCTGTTAAGCAAACAGACAAAACAAGCATGGTTTTACTTTAAAGACAAATTGCCAAACAGGAAGTGAATCTATTAATGTTGTTGACATGACGGAGATTAGCAACCAATCAAATTTTATCACAAGAGAAGATTTGGGAAGATTAACTTTAGAGTAAGATGTTGCACTTTCGGAGGAGAAAGCAGGGCTCTCACTTCGACTGACATTTGTGCAACTGCAGCCATCTCTCACTCTTCTTACATGTCAATAGCTTTAATCTCCGACCAAACTGACACTTCAGTGGCTGTCAGTTGTCAGGTCAAAGAACTTTTCAACTGCTTTCATCTGTCACTCCTCAACATTGCAACATCTTTTATCCCATAGTGTTTAAATGAAAGTTAGTCTGTTATCAATGAATACACCTCAGTACACTTGTTTTCAGCTCTTCCACCTCAACTGAAAATTAAGTGGCATTTGTACAGGATTAATATAAGTTATCAGTTACACACGGCATCTATTGTACATCCTGGGAGCGAGGTATCACATGTGGCTCTCTCTGAGGTTTCTACGTGTTTTTTCCCCTGTTAATAGTTTTTTTTTTGTAGTTTTTCTTTACTCTTGTTGAGGGTTAAGGACACTGGATGTCACACCTTGTTAAGCCCTATCAGACAAACTGTGATTTGTCAATATGTGTTATATTCTTATCCTGAATTTCTCTTACTTTGTTTGTGTTGTTCACCTGAACATGAAATGTCAGATCCAATGATGGATCTTTAGAAAGGTGTGTAAATGATGTGGATAAACATGATGAGTGTGCAGCTTTGAGAGAGCATGGTAGAGGATCGAAAATTAGCATAATTAACACCCCACTAATACCACATAATGCTGAACTAGCTGCCCCATGTCAGAAGTGTTCATTTGTAACAATTCACCTTATTTAAAAAAACTCTAAGGCAAATGTACATATGCTAAATGTATAGGTGCGGGCGGATCTGATTCCTGTTGAGTCAATGTCTGATACCTGGTAACACAAAATGGTTAGAAAATCATAAAGTATGGAGAAAACATCTGGGTTTGCCCCACAGTAACTACGGTAAAATGATCAATTAACGGAAAAACACAGTTTCAAAGGTAAACATCGTATAATAAGGCCCAAACACATTAAATCAAACTCAGGGCCGGGCGGCACTTTAACACCAAGGTCGGGCGGCAATACATTTATTCAAAACAAAGCAGGTCACAAAAAAAGCACAATAGTTCCCCGGGTTAATAGAAAGTACACAAACAACATTTACAAACGAAGTAGTCCACTGAATGATTGTCCAAACTAAGGTGAAATAATATTAACAGGGGGAAAAGTCTCACCACAGTCGGTTCGGCATTAGGGATCCACGATCTGGTAATCCTGTGGAAGTAATCCAATTACTTATAATCTGCAGACGAATGCAAGATCCCTTGGATGTAGTCCCACGTTTTGAAACCTGCGGTATCCCCCTGAACAAAAGACCGACTTCTTCCCTGTTCAGTTCTTCCCTGTTCAGTAGTCCTTGTTACACCTCTTTTCATATGGCAACAGATCTCTAAAAAATCCTTTCTATACATTCTTCAAATGTAAAAAAAACAATCAAACAAACAATATGATTATTGTAGCATTCGGTGTAAATTAGGGAAGGCAGGGGATCATTACACATTCATGAAAAGGTCATGAAAGCGTAAAAAGAAGAACTTTATGAGTTCGGAGATTGAAGTCCTGATTTCAGATGTCCAGAAAGTTTACACTTTTTTGCCGTGTCAGCATTGGAATTAAGAGACCAACTAAATTAATTTGCTATTTCTTTGCTCAGAAAATGATATGTACAGCCTGTGACTGCCTGTATGTATGAACCACTAAAAGAAGTTGAACTCCACCTGGTGACTATAAGTGCCCTCTGATAGGAGCCCAGTTTGATACACATAGGCTACTCCAGCTAATTCAGGGTTAAAAACCCAACACCTGCACTAGTCTAGATGAGTTAGTTAACTCCAGTCAGTAAATTCGTACTAAACTACTCATACTAAACTAGTATGGATAATAATTAGCTTTGCAAACAAAATCAATGCTAAAGACAAATCAGCTAAAAGAGACAGAAAATAAGAAAAAAAAGAAATGAAGTTTCTAAAGTCTAACGTTTTTTACTGGTTATGAAACAGTCTAATTTTAATATTGCTGCTGCTTTATAACCTAAAACAGCAAATGAGACAAAGAAAATGTGCCTTTTCTATAAACTATTAGCCCAAGCAGATATAACGAGGGAGCATAAGAGCAGAGGAGGAGCTGTGTGTGTTCATGTGAACAACAGCTGGTGCACAGGCGTGTTCAATGTTTACAAACACTGATGCCCAGACCTAGAGCTCCTCACAGTGAGAGCAGGCCGTTCTTTCTTTCAAGGAAATTCACCATAATAAGAATTATGGCACTATGCATTCCCCCACAAGCTAAGGCTCAGGTAGCTCTTGAGAAGCTGCATGACGTCATCAACTAACAGCTGACGACTCACCCAGAAGGTGTGACTATCGTAGCAGCAGACTTCAATCAAGCAGATCTCAAACTGCTCATGCCCAAAAGTCCAAACAATTTTAATTTCCCAGATCATCATCATATAGCAAAAAAAAAATACATGACCTCATCGCTATGCATCCTGCAATCAGCTGTGTGTCTTTTTTTCACTTCTTCCAAAACAAATGCACAAGCTGGCTAGACCAAGGTTGTTACGACAGGAGACAGTGGAAACACTACAGCTTCTGTCCTCAGAGGCACCGAAATAAAAATAAAAGTTCCTTGTAGGGTTTTTAAATCCGATCACACTGCACCTTATAATACAATATCATGTTGGTTTTTTTTCATCAAGATCAATGGATTACTGGTAAAAACCTCAAAGAATACCCTATCTCAGAATGTAAAAGTGGGGGGGGGAAATCCTGCATCTTCCATTTTGTATCAATCCATGCCCAAATGAAATGGGTTACTTGGTCCCTTTTCCATCCTTCCTGCAATGGGCAGGGGTTAAGACATAACCTGGAGGTAATAAAATAAAAATAGACATTAACAGAATCATTCTGAATGAAAAGCAACATTAAAAAGATAGAACTTTAAATGAGATTTTTAATTATTGATAGTGTGACAAGAATTGATGTGGTATGGGAGACTGTTCCAAAGATCGTGGGCAGAAAAGGATAAAAAAAGGATCCCCTTTAAGATTTAAGAGACGTTGGATAGAGGCTGTCATGAAAGCCAAGAATGGATTCAGTCCTAAGATGCTAATACATTTATGATTTTGCAAAGGCATTCTAACCCAATAACCTGTTCTTGAGAATCATACGAAAGTTTCAGAGCAACAGAGACACAGAGCATCCATGTTACCATAGTAACTGACTCACACATCATACCCGCCTGTGTGTGCACAATGGAAGAGGAGAAGAAGGGAACCTGCTGCAAAGGAACCTCTGATTCTCTGGTCATTAGTGATAATATTACAGAGGATACGAGAATGTATCTCACCCCAGACGGTCTGAATAACTGTTGTCTGCTGTGTGCTGTCAATGCCCTCTTTTCATGCAGCGACATTATCAGTTATGGTTTCATATTTCACAGTGTTAGAAAAACGTACACGTGGCATAAGAGAGTGTGAGATGTGTGCGAGTCGGCATCCATTTTAACAGCTTAAAGGAGCCAACTCTGATTTGGCCTCTTTGCGAACGCCCTATCTCCATAGCTGACTCCAGTCAGTTCAGCATGTTAGCTTTGTGCCAGCAGGCTGATAAAGTTAGGAAAAGTTGTCTCACTTTATGTTGACATTAGAGGTTTGGCAGTAGTCAGTGGTCCAAAACGGGTTAATTTAACATACTCAAGATTATCTTCTGCTATGTTCTGTTTTGAGTCGATAATCACAGTCAAGCTAGAGGGATGTTGTTTCCCACTTTTGACTGAGAGACTGTGACTGGCAACTGAACAAATGGAGTGAATTTAAAACAGAGTTCAAAATGTACAACGTCCATGAGCTTTCATGGGTCTTGCTCTCTGGAGCAAAGGTTCTTGAGTGCTTCAACTTAAGCTGTAATTCCTACGAAAGAAAAAAGATATAATCATTAGTAGGACTGTTGATTTGTTAAAGGTAAATTACACAGATACTTATGTGTAGAATTTGTTATTTGTTTTCTCACAAGTTGTGATCAGGGCATCCCAGGGCTGTTGGATATAAGTAGGTAGTTACTTTGTGTTGGTAAGGTTGTGTGACGGTTGGGGGCTGGGCTGAACTCCCATCAGCAGTAGCTTTCAGTGCTGGTCTCTCACATTTCGACTGCTTAAAGACATTGGCTCTGGTAATAATGAGCAATTGGGATCTTGGAGCCGCTGGTGATGCAGTAAATCTTGTACTGGTGAATGTCATTCTGTGTGAGATCACTGGTGGCTGCAGTCTGAAGGACAACAGTGGAGGGTGTCATGTGGTCGGCAAGTCACGGAGCTGTTGGCAGCAAAGTGCAGCAGCTGTCCCATATTGACACGGCACTGACTTTTGGTAACACAGACAATTATATGCCGGCTGAAGATGAAGCACTAATGCAGACTGCATTTCATGATCTCATCTTTTTTGGAAACATGCAAAGTAAATTGAGTTCAACATGCATATGCATATGAGACTGTCTGTCTTTAAACAAAGCACAGCTAGGTTGGATAAATGGGTGAAAGCAGGAGATCACTGCACCTTCCCTTTTTTACACCAACAGTCAGTCAGTAATTGGTTTCTATCAAGCCTGGCCTGGGTGACTCAGGAGGTTGAGAGGATTGTGTACTAACCAGAAGGTTGGGGGTTCCCCGGCTCCTACAGACTGCACGTCTAGGTAATTCCGGTTCAACCCTTAGTTTTCGTGGTGCACTTCGCAGCTCTGTATATCACCATGCTAAGTTATGCTGCACACCTACCTTGATGGATGTTATGTTGTAGATACGATCAGCATGTATAAAAGCACCAACTTCTGACCAATCGGTCCTCTTAGAAAATGGTATCACCGTTTGCAGGAGCTCAGAGTGTGGATCATGAGAGAGCAAGAGGGGTCAGAGCATGGCGAATCCCTTTGGCCTTCCCTGAGGATTGTTATCATCAGTGACCTTCATTATTGGACAGTGGCAGCTCCTCAGCTCTTGTGACCTCTCATTTTTTTTCCTTGGTGGCTACAAGCGATGTCAAAGCCATTCCATTGTGCTCAGCAAAGCGTTATTGAAGTGCTAAACCGTGTACTTTTTGAATTTAGGTCGGATATTAAGTAAGACCACTTATCAATTTGTATTGTGCTTTTATGTCATTTCAAATAATTTCTACCTTTGATACCAGCAGTTTTGCAGCTGAAAGAAAATTAGGTTCAAATTGTCATGAATGACACAAGAATAAATCTAACTCACATATTAATTTAATGGAGCACACAAATTTAATTGTCGTCAGTTCTATTACAGTCCGCTGACAAAACAAGTCACTCAAGCTCTAAGCTGTGTGACAGAGTGTGAGAAACAAAGGCAACTCAGCCCATCTGATTACTTTCCCTGTGTCTCTGGCCCTTGTTCCTACCAGATCACAATAACAGAGACAGTGCTGTTCCTGGTCCAGTACACATCCAAAGAGTTTGACCGCTCAGAGAAGACGGTGGCCACGGGGGACTGCTGTTACCTCAACCCACTAGTGCGCAGGACCTTCCGCTTCCTTGGTAAGTCTCAGGCTTCTGTATTGTTTGTGATTACTGCAAACTGCATCTGTTTTTGGACACATAGTTGAGTTTAACTGAAGCCTTTTTGTGAATGTCTGCACTCACGGACAACCACTCAACCACCTTTCAAAAGCTACGTGGGATGGGAACAATTTCCAATGATTCTCAGACTGGTTTTTCCTCCCACGGTCTTGCAGGTTTATTCATGACCTTACTTGCTTAGTTATCATGGAGTCTGACCGTGTTTCTGATCAGACCAGTAAGCAGATATGCATCACTTCCTGACAGGCAGCAGAAACCTGTGTTCTATGGTGAATGGGGTTATTTCTAAGGCCTTTAATCCTTTTTGGATCATTTATTCACTTTGCTATCATATATTTACTTAACTTTTCATTATTTCACACTTTATTTACTGTGTTCTGGATTTATTGCATTATTGCAACTTAACTGCTCTTAGTTTTAATTTAAAATGTGTTCTTTAGTTGCATTCACATTAAGACATCTTGTCTCATATTTAGAATTATCTGTCACATTTTCCTGACCACCTCCCATATTAGTCACAGACCAGTTTGCTTTCACAACACATTTTGTCTTATTGTTTCTCTATCCGTCTTCATCACTGTCACAGTTCAGCTATATAGTGGCACAGCTTATGTCACTGACACTGTTAAAATGTGATGAGGTTATCCGCTGTTTTCCAAAATGCTGACTTTAAGCACTGCTTTTTAATTTGGGTGACATTTTTGTGAATTAAATCTGCTCACTATTGGGGAAACACAAGGCATCCTTATAAAGCAATTTGGTGGAATCTGTTATGTTAATGATTCAATCTCTTGAACCCACACCTTTTCATGTGAACCGGTATTCATCAAATTGACATAAGCAATTAATAAGTGTGTGAAGTTAAGAGGTTCTGCTGAATAATACTTTAAACACAAAATTAATATGATGGCGATGTTCATTTTGCTCCTATTTTCTATACCATTCATGGCAATAGTTTTAAAAGTCCATTATTTGACTTAGCAAGCATGTTCTTCCCACTATCTAGAAATAAAGCAAAAATATTCCAGACACATACACTGCCATCCTGCGCCCAAGACATCATTTGGAGCCAGATTCTGCTCAGTAGCCATCAGGGATGGAGCTGTGGTAGCGATGTGCCTCCGATACATGCACTAAATTGTGTCAGTCTCAGGTGTCAATCGTGACGCTTCACACCATTTTACAGCATCAAATAACTAATTCAAACCAAACTTGCCTGATAAATGTAACACTTGAACATACATTAGTATAATAAAAACTAACGAAAATGACAAAAAAACATCTTTGGGGAAAGTTCATTTGACATGTATTTTTACTTTTTCGTTTGGTCCATTAACCAGCCACAGACACGGAGGGAAACCATGGCGCTTTTAAAACAAACATTTCCATATGCACAATGCAGGCACATTTGTGTGCTTGGCGATTGGTCCAGCAGGTACAACAGCATAAGAAACACACCCAGCCTCTCAGTGTGTGAGACCCTACAACAGAATATCAGCCTCTCCTCTTCCTCTCTTATCCTGAAGTGAGCGCAACAGATAAAGCTGTGGAAGAGGATTATTACCTAGATCCCTAAGGGGGAATCCACTTGGTGGCCTGGCCTTACCCTCGCATTTACACATCCAGCATGTCATCCCCACTGCTCGTTAACGTTCGCAGGCCTCTCATTCCAGGCTAAAGCTCCTTACATCCCTAAGAGACTGGAATTGGCTATCATGTATTAAACACTGGCACACTGTTATATCTGAATAAGGCTTATGTCTCAGCGGTAATTGATGTCAGTTTTAAAGAGTCCTCCAGTTTTTCCTGCAAAGCAGAAGGAAGGAAAATAGACACCTTAACCTGTTTTATTTGTATCTTTATTTCCTCAACAGTGATAGAGAAACACAGTAAGAATGAGATACGATAAAATGTACCTTTATTGACCCTCCCCAAAGGAAATTCATAATCCCACCTTTCCTGCTGCAGGGAAACCATAATTAAAGAAAAGAATAGTCAGAGTCACAAAGAGTATAAAGTAGCCATCCTTATTATTTCGCTTTACCCTTCAGTTCACCCCTGTGGTAAATGCAAGTGTATAGTTAGTGAAGGAATGAGATTGATGAAACCAAAGTGAGTTTCTTCCTTACGGTGGCTGGGCTCCAGTGGTTGTTTAACTTTCTCTTTGGACATACTCAAGCAAAGGAAAGTTATGTAAAAGAGGAAAGGTGCAACCTGACTAATTACAGACAAAATCAAGCTTACTCTCATTCTTTCCCTTGACTTTCTATATTAATGCTTATTTCACTATGCAAAATCCATGTGGATGGATTTTAATGGTTTCTTTGGTTTGTATCTCAGACCCTTCGGCTACCGTCAGACATTTATCAAAGCAAGACACATGCAATCTTACTGTGCAATGAGGAATCATTAGCTACATTATTGGTGCCAAAGGTTCAATGGTTTGTATTTAACCTGTCTGATTATCAGTCTGCTCATGTTTCATGAAATATTGAATGTTGTTGTTGTGATGGTGCTAATCTGAGCAATTATGTTGGTGAGTAAAATGCCAGGAATGATGGAGTAAACCATACTTACAAGATTTAAGCTTTGAATCTGAAAATGTCCTTTAAAAGCATTTTTGCATTAGGCGCTGATGTGGTACCTTTCGCATCTGAGGCACTTAACCTCAGAATTTGTGCTGCAAATCTCTATTTTAGAGATGCAGCGAGTTGTCCTTTTAATGTTTGGGGAGGGGATGCAGAGAAGTGCTTCTGTCTCAAATCAAAGCTCACAGCTCACTGAAGCAAACTGCATAAGAGATGCAGGATTTGCCTCTCTTTACGAACATCAGCTAATGGGTCTGTGGTGAGCTGTCAGTGCCTCTTTACAGCAGCATTAGCAACAGTGGTTATGCCAAATTACAAAGCGCTATTTAACATACACAATCTGGAAATCCAATTACATACAGTATGTCTGCCTGTGTGTTTTATGGTGCATTTGATCCATGGCTATTGATAACTACTTCTGGCAGGCTTGTTGGCACAGTAAGCCGATGAATTAATACAGCAGCTACTCTGCTGCGCTGTGTTGAGCAATCGGTTCTCCTTGTGCTGCCAAGCTCCTTTCTGAGGCTGAGGGCTGATACTTGCATGCTTCTCTCGGAGCCTTGGAGCCAGGCTTCCTGAGTTGATCTAAATTATGTGTGGAGGGATTTGTGTGCGTGTGGGATCAGAGGGCATTATTTCAAAGGTCTTAGAGCCAGAGGATCGTACAGCAATACAGTAACAGGAGTACAGGACTCTGCAGGGCTCGAACTGCGGGCAAAGTTATATTGAACCTGCCTGCTCCCCCTGTACAACAGAAGACCGATGGAATGAGGCAACCTAAGGGATTGATTGTAAACCTAATGTTTGCTTATTCAGGGCTGATCTCTTCAACCTGAAAAAGTGTCAAATGCAGAAAATTAAGATTTTAAAAACTTGAAGTTGGCCTGCACTTACATCATTCTAAAATGTCCGATAGGCTCAGAATTTGGTTGATATGGGATGACGAGACAGAAAATATGATTTTTACATTCATTTAAATGTCTTTGAAAGCCTTTGAATTCATTTAAAAGCCTTTGAGCCAAGTATGGATGCATCTATGTAGATACTCAACTTTCTAGCAGGGATATATAACTAAACGTCAGAGATAGAGTCCAGAGTCCAGATAGAGAATATTTCCCCAAAGTTTTCTTCCAAAAGGTTTGAACCTCATTTAGTCTAACTAGCGTTATTAATCAGTGCAATATATGTTTAATTAGAACGCCTGTGTGTAGTCCCTAACCTCCCTCACTGACCTCGCACAACATTTATGCATAACATGCTGTAACATTTTAATTAGTTCCAATGTTGAAAACAGCAAAAATCTAAAAAACTCAAATTAGCCCCCTTATACATAGAAAACAACCTTTTAGGAAAAAAGAATAAACTAAATGACCATTGCCAAAATTAGCAAAGCAAGTAATAACCTTAATTCTCACTCCCTTAACATTACTTTCTACATTAGCAAACTCAAAACAAATGTTTAGTTTACTACCAACACCAATGTGGGCTCACACACCTAAACAAAACGAATGCAGATCTGTGTGTTGCTTGGGTGTGCGGCCGATTGAATCCTTATTCTGCAATAGTCCTGGTCCTGGAGAAGAAGCATGAAAGGAAAAGATGACGATGAAACCAGTCAGCAGCAGCGAGGAAATCCCCGTCAGAAATGGCAGAACAGTCCTCGTAGAAGCAGGGTCCTCTCCAGTCAGCAAAGGCGTCCTCTCGTCTAGTGACACCATCGTTTCCATGAGTTCGCACAAGCACACTAGCACAACAGTTTCCCTTAATCACTGTGATTAGGCAAGAAAAGTGTGTTATGTCCACAGCTACTGTTGTCTTCTGATACTCAAACACTCTCTGGCTATTTACACTAGCCTATCTCAGCATTTCTTTGGCTCTCTGTTTCTTTCTCTTCTCTCGTATCTGTCCTTTCTCTGCATTAATCTTTGTCTCCACTCTTATTGTTGTTGACCCCACACACTATTGTTTTCTTCCTTAACTCGGGGCAATTACCACAGTTGGCTCAGACCGACAGATAGACAAACCGACCAAACAGTCCAGCAATATAGATGAAACTAACACACACTAAGATTTGATTTATTTACCCTACTGTTTGCTTTTAACATTCTTAGTAAAAGTGTATATTAACAATAATCTTCACAATTCAATCACTTACTTTGGTGAGTCCACCACTTTGGTTTGAAATGAATTTTGCAACAGAGAGCATCCCTCTGCCTCTGTGTGTATGGTGCATTATAATGTCAGCTTTGTCGCAGTCAGTGTAATGCCACTGCTGCTTAAACAAGATTCAAAAAAGAGTAAAAACTTCAAGGTCCGGCTTGACGGAGCTCAAGATTAAAGGCTCAGTTCATTACAAAATAGCACATGGGAGGCCTGATTGAACCTGTTTTTCACCATATAAATCACTATCGCCAGTGTTTCCACTAGAGTTGTCTTCAGCAGCTGTCTCTGTAAAAACTGGAGTGAGAGCTGTTCTTATCCATAATAATTAACAAAATAGAGAATTTAGCAGTGGAGAAACTTCTGGTTGATTCCGAGTATGACCAATATGCACTGTGGAGTAAAACTGGTCCTAATAATTTCTTGTTGGCGAAATTATTGGTGTTGCGGTCACTATCAAAACCATCCAAGCTTGATTAAGTCTAGATTAACACAAGTTATTGTAACAAAGATGCTCTCCTACCTAGGGTAGCTGCAGTTGTCTGTGTTACATGTGTTCAGGCAGCTGACGATTACATAACTTGCTGGCTACTCTGGAGACAGTGAGCACCAGCCGTGCAAAGTGCTGCACACAGCTCTTCAATCAAGCAATGGCACAGCAGTATCAAAAGATGTTTTTATTTGAGAAGTGGACCACAACATGGCATCACCACTCTCAACCAACGATCCCAGAGTGTTTCGATTCCACAACTGTGCTCAGGCCCCGAATGTTAAATTGCAGTGCGAGTGTGAGTGGGACTATATTAGCAGGTCTCTTGTGAATATGCTCTTATTTTGTGTAAATGTATATATGTTAAACGTCTAGAAAGTCGCATGGCATCTGAACCCACACTCAAAGTTCTTGGACGATTGACGTTAAATGAGGCACTGGATTAAGGATAAACTGAAGCTGCTTTCAGACATGCACTGAACTCGTCCTGACATTTTCCAGAGGAGCTGAATGTAAGAAAGCTAATGTTTGAGTCAGTGACTGACTTTCTACCAGCCCCCAAGTAAAATGTTCCCAGGAACGTTCAAGTGACCCCATGTGAGAATACAGCAGGAACATGTCTGTAAACATAGAACAAACACTGTGTATTCAAGTGAATGTTTGAGTGAATGTGACTTTGAGTGTTTGATAAGAAATTTGATTAGACCATTTACCGATTAATTGTGATATGTATAAATTGTTGGGTGTGTATCTGAAAACCTTCCTCTATGTGTGTACTGTTTAGATGAGAACTGACTTGAAGGCAGCATCATATTATAGCCTCTGTAGATCCAGTGTGTGACTTTGCATGCATCTTTTAAAGCCATGATTTCTGATTGTAGTTATTGCACATCATTCCTCTTAATTAATGATTCATTATTAATAACCAGTGCCTTAGGCTGTGAGAAGTTTGCTGTGTTCCTGGACAGTATTTGAACATAGATAATAAATTACATCTTGCGCTGCTCCATCACAAACACAACGATGAAGAATGGATAAAGATCTATACTTGAAGCGGATGAGTTGCAGAGTGAGATAAGTTACAAATTCGAGGATGAAACATCACATCCAAACAGATGGGGAAGCAGATGGGAGACAGAACAGATATGTGTTACACATGACGTCACCGCCCATCTCAAGGCGAAAGGTTGTGTTTCTGAGTTAAATGTCAGGACATATGTGTGCAGTGAATATATGGGTGACATATTTGAGAAGATTTGATAAAAGGTTAATCAGGAATAATGATAAAATAAAAAGTGTGTGGTCCAAAATTTTGACTGAACATCTCAGTGCGTCTAGTGTGCCAGTGTTCACACGTGACACGTCTTGTGTGCATGCTTGAGCGTTGTGTGTTCCTGTGTTTGTGTGCCCGAATGTGTGCATTCATGCACATCACTATGTACTCTTGCACACGCTTGTTGCCAGATTTTACATCTGCTGGAGAGCAGCGCAGCATCATGTGAGCCCGGCCATCTCCCATCTCTACTCCCCTCTCACTCAGGCCTGACGTCGTTTTGCATAATGACTCACGGGGATGCGCTGTTTGAGAAAGATTAAATTTAGAACACAGCCGAGGGTCGTGGTGCGCTCACACACTCAACATCAGCTGTGTGCTTTTTACCTTTATGCATTTTAAGGCTTTGCTTATTGAACTTTAGATTTGGGAAGTTCATGTCCCTCTGTCAGTGACATTATGTAAAAGAGTTTACGTAACACAAACATTCAGAGAGACGTGAGGCCAGCCCCTCGGGAACACGCATCAGTTAGTTTAAAGTTAAAAAGTGCACCAGCTCTATTAGTAAAGACCTTTTCCCTTCAACAGCACTCCCTCCGTGTACATCCTCACACAAATCTTTCTCAAGTTTTCATAAGTTAGCTGTTTATTGCGGACAGAATTTGTATAAACTAATATTCAGACCACACATACTACTTAACTATATTGTCTGTTGAGATGGATCGATTAGGTGATCATAGGTTTGCCAAGAGATAGCTAGACGATCGTTGGACACCATACAATCCCAAATGACTGTTTGACACCTTTTTCATGAGGGAGGTGTCAGGGAGGTGTCAGGGAGGTGTCGGTGGCTCCATGTGATTCCTTCCCAGTCAGTAGAAAGAGGGTAAGCCTGCATGTGAGCCACAAACATGTGTGTGTAGAGTGTGATGTCACACTCCAGTGCAGTATTCCTAGAAATTAAGTCTGTCCTTAAAATGTGCACCAGTGCCAATGCCGACAGAAGCAGTGAACAGGAGTCCATGTTTTGTAAGTGGACTTTTAAATGGGAAATGGTCTGACCTCTCAAAACACATATTAAACGTTTTTTTGGCTAATTCAATATCTTAAATGTCAATTTATATATAATTCACTGGAGGCCCATGTTGTTCATATATCACACTCCTCATGTCAAGTTTGTAGCATCATAGGCTAATGTTAGCAGTTGGCAGACGCCTGGAAAGAATTTGTCAATCAGAGGAAGTGTAGGTGTGCGTCTTCATCTGTCTGGATTGTCAGCGGACTGATTTGCTAGTCCGCTCAGTTGACAAGGTCAAATCTGTGCTTGTAACTCGTACCCTAACTTCATTGTCACATATTTAGATAGGAAATTTCACCATTGAAAATTCCTTGAAAATATATTCTAAAACAAATATCTGTGTCTCAGTGTCTATTGCAAAATATAAAATGACTAAAATGATGTGGTAGGAATTTCGGCCCACAAGCTACCAACTGTTGTCCTGTGCTGATTATGTGAGGACCAAGAAGAAGACATTTTCAACTCAGTCTGCAGACTTCATGTCAGCCTGTTAGCACGCTGCCCCACCCCCACTGACTGAAGGCGCTGTTCGTCTGTTCATTCATCGTTGAATAATACAGTGGAAATGTACACACACACACACACACACACACACACACACACACACACACTCCGCTGCTCACTTTTCTCTCTCTCTTTTGTGCTTACTCGCGAACACACACACACACACAGAGACACACACACACACACACACACACACACACACACACACACACACACACACACACACACACACACACACAGAGACACACACACAGACACACACCAACTCAGCTAACGTCTCTGACCCACTACACTTTAAACGTCAATTTGTTTGAAATGACCACCACTGTCAACACTTAATGATCGATATCTTTCTTCATAGCTGTGCACATTCAGCTCGACTCTCACACAAACAGTGTGATCTGACACGTGTAAACTCAAACTGGCTAAAAACAACAGAATTTGTAAACTTGGAGAATGTGTGGAAAGCCAGAGGAGATGGCGCGACATGCTCGATTTGGCTCGATTGGATCACCGGCTTCAACATATCTCGTCTCCCAATCGCACCAAATTCGCACTTCCTAATTGGGCCCTTAACATACACATGGAAAGTGTGAAGCCGATAAGATGACGGGTTGTCGAGATATACAAGACCCAGGCAGACAGAGATTGCTGGAATTAGTAGAAAGGTATCATGAATTTTTCACTGAGCAACTCGTGAGTGACAGGCATTTTTTGGGTGCTTGATGTTTTAGTCACTGCTGTACCTCTCCACTTTCTTTTTTGTTGCCAGTGCAAAATAATTGTGCTCATATCAGTACTCAAAGACTAAGTTCTGTAATGATGCCCATTGGCAAAGCTTTTGGCAGTTTTAACTGTGAACAGGAAAATGGCTGTTCTCATGATGGTGCTGTTGTGAAGCACATATGCTGGCACACTACAAAAGAGCTGTGAGGACAATAAAATGTACCTAAAATATCATAAAGATCTTAGACCCTGGTTTCATATGCAGTTGAAAAAAGTATTTGAAGATTGTTACATACTGATCAAATGTACCTTCTGAAAAAATCTGAAAACTGTGGGTTTTATTTAGGAACATTATGGGACATCTTTTTACCCATTGTACATTGTTTATATATGACTCGGGGTTTGCTGTGTGCTTATTGCTTAAACATCATTTAATTTAGGAATATGATATATCAAAGCAAACAAACAAACAAAAAAAAGGCATTGCAAGTGTTTATCTTAGATCTCTTTCATGTCTGCAGTTTGGTTTAGTTGGACCAAGGACTACAATGAATGAACAGATGCAGCATGAAACAGAAAAGCAGTGAAACTGTTAAAACTGCACTAAATGTCATCTTTACTTGATAACTATAAATTGTTTAATCAACTGGAATTGTCAGACCAATTTCTTGTTGAAGTGTAGAGTGAAACCGTTTTAATATTTTGTAGAGTTAAATGCTAGCTGTTTACACTGAGTGTCAATATAAGAGTTAATCATTAATCATTCATAATGAAAAAATTGTATGGGGAATTATAGACACATTGTCAGTCTTTCTTTCAGAATTCATATTAGGACTTTTAAATTGTGTGAGGCTGATTCACATATTTAATGAGTGATCAGGAGAAGTACACAGAAAGTGTTGCTGTTGTTTGAACATTACAATTAACATGTATTTGGTTCATCCTACCTTCCTGCTTCCTGCAACAACAGTTCAATAGGTCAACAGACAACTAAGTCAATATATATATGTAGGAAAAGAAGAAAGAAAAAGAAAACACGACAAGCCTCAGCCCTCCTGGGTGTGGGCGATGTTACAGCATCCTTAGCACCAGCCTCCACTCTGGGTAAGAGCGACGTGTTGGTGTTGAATCCTCTCCACTCAGTGCTCCATCTGTCAGGATGGAGTGAATGATCGGACCAAAACATCATAACAGTGTTTTCAGCCTGACTTCAGACTAAGTGACTAACTTATACAAACAGCTCTTCTGATCAGTTCTGTCTGTCTTGAAATTCCAACTCAATGTTTTTCAGATGAATAACTGTGATCTGAGTCCTTATTTACAACAAACATCCTGTCTTTTCCTGTCACGTGTCTGTCTTCAACCCTCTGATTCGTGCTGTGAGGTGTCTGCCTATGTCATGTTTGAGCCTGGAAAACTGTGATAACTTTGAGGGGGACTGGGGGTGTGCATCACGCTGCAGTATTGTGGCGACGCTGGCAACAGATCAAAGTAGAGGTGCATTGCTTCAACCCTGCTCACTCTCAAACACACACAGAGCACAAGGGCATGTAAAGCTACAGTGGCTCTGCAGCCGATAATGACTCTGTTTGAAGCAAGCAAACTGAGTTAGATTCATGCCCTAATAAGCAATTTTCGTTTTTTCCCTATCTGTGTTCCCAAAATCAACAGGGATGAGAGAGGGGGCGTCAGCTAGCAAGTGTAAGCCGTCCGTAACATGCGAAATGCCCACACTTCCACGTTCGTGACGGCAGAACTGGGACAGCGTTGGAACCATGCGTGGCGACTGAATCACACGACGCTTGACAACATCTATTTGATGCTTGTTAGGAAACTGACCTGTCAGAATCTGGAGGCTCACACCGCTCCTCTGTGTGGCTGATTAGGACTGAGGGAGGGAAGCGAATGACTGAGACAGTGACATTTAAAACAAGAACTTCTGTGAAAGAAGAGACGCACCTCGCTCAGTGGTGAGAGAGCGCCTCGCTGCCTGTTTCCGTGAATCTCTTTAAGCTTCGAAGCCTGGGCTGAATTAGTTTGCAGCAGCACCAACCCTTGACAGTGACTAGAAAAGCTGCTGTTGTTGCCCCAGCAAATAATGCGTCCTGGAAAGAGTGTGTCTTTGTGGCAACGTGAACACCTCTCTCAGAGTGTGCGGGAGAGTTGTGTGACTAAGCATGGGGATTGGTAATTTAGTGTGACAGAGGGCTGGGCTCTTGTAGGAGGGAAGTAATTTTTCCTATTAAAGGCTTTCAATCACTGAGACGTAAAGCCTGACTGGTTTAGTTAAGAACAGAATGACAGGATGTTGGCAACTAGGTGACGTGTGTGTGTGTGTGTGTGTGTGTGTGTGTGTGTGTGTGTGTGTGTGTGTGCGTGTGCGTGTGTTTGGTTTGGGAGAGCAGCAGGGGATAGTTTTTGTGTCTCTATAGACAGTGTCACATATTGTGAGGAACAGCAAGTCTCTCCTGTGGGTTAGACAGACTGTGTGCGGTGTTGGAGGGAAACATTTACACTGAAAATACAAGTAGGTTAAATGATTTATGTCCCATGCTTGTTTTTTGCGAAGCACTTTGCTTTGTCTCAACACAGTGTGTCTTTTTTAGATCAGGAAGAGGGGAGACAGCCAAGCTTCAGACAGACGTCACACTGATTCAGATGCTTCTGTACACAACCGTTTTGAGGGAAAAAATAATTGCTGCCTCAGCATTACTCGTAACACACTTTCAATTCAATTCAATTTTATTTGTACAATGCCAAATTGTAACATACTTAGCTTAAGGCTCTTTATATATCAAGGTCAAGACTATAAAAAATTTACAGAAACCCAGCGGTTCCCACAATGAGCGACGACACACGACTGTGGAGAGAAAAAACTCCCTCGTTAACAGGAAGAAACCTTTAGCAGAACCAGACCCATTGTGGGTGGCCATCTGCCTCATATATATATATACCTTTACAATATGAGAAAGAATAAACCAAATGGTGTAGAAGTTAACAGTTGGTAAAGACATGTATTCTATAGTTTGCACTGCTCCACACCACCAGGCATGGTGTAGTTTTCCTGATGTGGGTGTGTTGTGAATATTCTTTTCTCTGGCTCTGGGATTCACAGACCTGCAGTCTACACGGCAATATAAGAGTGCGAGCTAGAGAGAGTTTGCTGCATCTTACTTCCATGTCCCCGGTGTAAACATGACAGCAGGTGAGGTCCATGGCAACTAGCAGGCAGAGCGAGGATGGCTGCTCCTCTCATAAACACACACAGCTTATTTGACATCCCAGCCTCAGTTTAACACGGCTGGGTGTGTGATAATGGTAAACACTGAAACCAAACCAGCAAAACTGAGTGTTTCATTTAAAAAATCTCCACATTAGCATAGGGCTGGGCGATAAAATGGTATAGATAATTATCGCAATATAAGTTTTCCTTGATAGTAATTTCCATAGAACTCATTCCATGCATGTTTTGACACACACACACACACACACACACACACACTCCTGCAGACAGAAGTTCCTCCCGCAGATTACGACGTAACGCTGTGTTTTAACTTCTTTGTTGCAGAAGAAGCGATGCCCCGTTTATCCAGGGACATAAATATAAATTCATCAGGTTTTTATAATGATCAGTTCTAAGTGTGAGCGATTAGAAAGCATCAGAGGAGCAGAGTCACTTGTTGACCAGCGGAGTAATGCGCCTCAGTGCAGTGGAGCTGATTTCATTTAAGATAAGATAAGATCAAACTTTATTGTTGTTACAGCAGCAGGCACGTCAGAATGAGGTAGACAAGAGAATAAAGAAATATAAAAGGCAATAGAATAAAAAATGTACTTTAATGAGTATGTGCATTAAATACACCTTTTCACTGTAGTGGTTTGTATGAAACGTTACAAGTAAAGCGCAGTGGCACAGGATGATTGTGCGAGCAAGTTAAATCTGTTTTGTGCATAAAAAAAATTGTTGGTACATAAGAAGAGCATTGTATATAAACAAAAATGTGCAAAACTGTAATTTTTAAATTTACATAGAAATAGATTAAATGAGACACAGTCTAGCTGACACACAAACACACACAACCCTCGATGTTCTTTAGCATACAGATTGAGAGTGTGAGAAAGGACTCCACATGAGAAGCTTTTTTGTCATGAAAGTGAAGGACTTCAACAGAGGGTGTAGCTTGTGGAACTTCCTTGGAGACAAGCAGGCAAACTGAGTTTCCTGCTTTTGATGTCTTCTTAAAATTATTCACTGTTCAAAAAAACTCCATCTCAAGTCCTGGTTCATATTTTCTTTTATTTGTTCTTATAAGTGTTAGCAACTTTGTTTTCAAAAGATGCTGCATGGGTAAAATTATTGTTACTGTCATATACTATATACAATTATTTGATGGGCATTTCTCAAACTGTCTTTTTGTGTTTTCTGTGGTATGTGACAGCAGTCTGCTATTTGACAGATCATTTCTGCCCTTGCTCACTTTCCACAGTAATGTCATCAGTAAATGCTTTGGACTGAGGACCTATTTCCATCGTGGCAGCACAACACAAGTGCTAAGGAAACACTTTTAGTTCTAACAGACACTATAAATAGACTCCAAGTTTCTCAGTTGACCATCAATATTAAGGGCTGGGAATTAATGTTCTATTGATGTGTTGTTCCTGAATATAGCTGAACAGCCACAGTTGAGGCAGATATAAAAAGTACCCTTTCATAGAGAGAATGTGTAATATATGGGGGATTATAGACTGGAAGATTCTGATGTTGGGACAGCTAACACAGCTCCTTATTTTTAATTCATAATAAAATAATAATTCACCTTTTTGATGGGAACACATGAGTCCATCCGCTTAGCATCTTCTTTTCTTTCTCAGGAGTCTACACCTTTGGCCTCTTCACCGTTGACATCTTTGTCAATGCAGGCCAGGTAGTGACGGGAAACCTGGCCCCCTACTTCCTGACGATCTGTAAGCCAAACTACACAGCACTGGGCTGCCAGCAGGCTCTGCGCTACATCAGCCACCAGGAGGCCTGCACGGGAAACCAGGACGACATCCTACGAGCCCGTAAAACCTTCCCGTCCAAGGAGGCCGCGCTCAGTGTGTACGCTGCACTCTACCTGGCTGTAAGTGACTCTGCTCTTCTTCTACATATATACTGTGGGTTAGAATAAAGGAACTCTTACTCACGGTGATTTGTTGAAAACCAAAACATTATGGGTTCATCATTTCTCCCATACCTTTGGCCCACACATATATACTGTACTTGCAGTATATAGGTAGGGAATACGAGAGTAACAATCTCGGAACTAGACCTTAAAAGTTGAGCATTTTTTACTACTAAAGGATAACTGTTCCAATATTAGGTACCTGGTAGTTAAAAAAATCAATTCCTTCCAAATGCAAGTTTATTGCTTGGTAGAAGTAGAATAAGTGCCACTTAATTGAAAAATACCCACAATCTTAGTTTTCTTCTTCTCTTTTATTTCCCAAATATCCCCCCTTATTGTGAGATGGACCTCTATGCCTGTATTTAAGGTCCTAACATTCACACTGCATGGACAAAAACTAAGCCATGAACTCGAAGGTGCTGCCTGTAGGCCTCAGGCATAAACGTGTGGTGCAGATCATGGCCAGGGTAGGAATCTGTTTCTAGACCTTTGAGTGTTCCCAGGAGTGGGGTTGCCACGGGAGCCAGTGTTACCAGTGTTACACAGTGTTCAGACACACACTAGTTACATAACATGCCCACCAGCCCCACTGTCTGCTTGAGGTTTTTGTATGCATAAACCTATTTGGTTCATTTTCATGTACCCGCATTAACGCCCACACTCGTCAAATACAATAAAAAGTCAAATTTGTGAAACACTTGTTATTAAGTTGGTGTCAAAGCTAAAAACAGAAACACCTATTTTGCAGCCATTTGCCCAAAAGGGAACCTGACATCATTAATGAGTCAATCTTCAAATTCTGTCAAATGAAGGTGGAGGTAACATTCTAATCCACACACACACAAACAATCAGATCAAAGTGAGTCAAAACTTTTCTTGTCTGGTGTAATCAGTAATACCAGCGTTGTCATGACTTTATTATCCAGTGGGACGGTTTTCACAACATGGCGTCCCCACCCAGGAGCAAAGTGACCTCAATAATTTTGAAATGGAAGGACTTCTGAACCAGCAGAAGTGGACTTGTAGATCCATCCAGATCTTCAGATGTTCTCTGCAGAGACTAGAGAGTCCTTTGTGGAACTGTTCACATCACACTTTGACCACAAATCCAACATGCTTGTAAGTTTGAGCCCACAGAGAGCAGAGCAGCAGCAGATATTTTCTGAAAGCACACAAATCAAACGTTGTCCAGAAAGACGCTGATTCTTGCTTATGGTCTTATTGCTTTGATTTTCTGTGTCAGAGAGCCAGAGAGCGTCTGCCTGAGTGCCCATGAGCGATGGACAGATTTGGACCATCAGTGACTCCCTGCATGATGGGGGGAGCAGATTGCTTCCGTTATCTAGGTCATTTAGCAAAGGCCATTGTGTGTGTAAGCTCTGCATTGAGGGCATACATGCAGTTTGCACACATAGAATCTCATACACACACACACACACACACACACACACACACACACACACACACACACACACAGAGAGAGAGGCACACATGGACAAAGAAGATGAAGATTACCCCTCTTCGAACTCTCATTGGCTCGGTCCTAACAGCAATTCCAGGGCCGTACAACATTTGCTGAACCCGAGGATTTATCGAAATGAGGTTGTAATTACTCCATTCAAATGGGAATGTAACAGTAATGTGGAGACTCAAAATTAGGCTGCTTATTAGAAGATTCTGGCCCGAATGGAGGCTGTAAGGTTGTGTCATGTTCTAACTTCAACCAAGAGCAGGTATAAATCATTGGGTCCAAAACAATGTCCCTGCATGACAGTAATGTTTTATTAAAAAACTTTGAATAAACAGGTGACCAGCGCTCTGTTGCAGCAGTGACTGGGACTCATCAACGTATGTGATGACAACAGCATGACAACTGATTTTCCAGTTTGGGGATCTGTCGAGCTTCACCAATTAACAGGGTGAACAGCAGCAGCAGTTTCATGGTCCTGTGCACTTTACTTGCTGCGGCTCAATTACTGCAGGTCACCTTTACAGTTACAGAAAGAAAGCTGCAACCAGCATCAGCACAGGCCAAGCAAACAGCCTAGTCCAGGCAGCCATGTTTAGATAGATATATAGATACTTTTTTTTTAAATATTGATCTTAAAAGAACCTGGACAAACATGTCGGCATTCCCCATAACATGTCCAAAACTGTTGCGTTTTGTGTGGATACCAGTGATGGTAGCGTGCAGAGAGGGTGCATGGCAAAGCTTGTTGTCAGGTATGGATTATACAGAGTAGCATCTATAGACTGACAGGGACTCTGTGTGTGTGTGTGTGTGTGTGTGTGTGTGTGTGTGTGTGTGTGTGTGTGTGTGTGTGTGTGTGTGTGTGTGTGTGTGTGTGTGTGTGTGTGTGTGTGTGTGAGTGATAGGACCGTGTTTCACCGTAGGCGTTCCATCCAGCTGTGATGGTCTCAGCTTGTTTTGTTGTCCCGGCTTTAGTTAGTTTGTTGCCATGGTATTTCTACTCAGAGCGAGCACTGCTGCTCTGTGACATCATCTCTTAACATAATCATTTTTTTGAAGGCCTGTCAGATTGTTCTGTATGCTGCTATCACTACTCAGCTTTCCTTCTTCTTATTCAAAATGAGCCAGAAACATATCATCCTGTGCACACCAGGAAAGATAAGACAGTCGTGAAGGCATTAACATAAATGCTCTCCATGCTGGTGAAATATCATGAGCAAAGTTACAAAATGTATTGCACTGTAGCCAGCACAATCTTAACTGTGTGCTCCAGCATCACAAGCTACACAGCAGCCCTGGCTCCCACAGTGTTTTCACCTTATTATAAAATTCTGCATAGAGATATTGAATAGTAAGAACAAAGTGCACATGTATCCCTACATCTGCTTTAAAGCTCACAAAGTAAAGCACATGCAGTTGTAAAATAAACTTGCATTCTTGCTAAAACACAAAACATTTTCTTTAAGTTGTACAAGTTCTACTTCTATAAAATATATCCTCAATGCCTTGTTCATCATTTAGCACAAAAAACACAAATAATAACATACATGTATCAGTCTTTCTCTGGCTGAACCCTGCTGATTTTCTGTTGACTCCCGACTAACATGAATACTATAAATATATGTTATTGATAGATATGGGTGCAGTATAAGGCTATAATAAATATGTACATCCAACATGTCAGAGTTTTACCTCTCTGAATGGCTTCTTTTGAAAAAACAACATTATATCTTGCCAAGAGATCTGTGTCAAAATTAACTTAAAAAAGCTCTGAGTGAAATATCTCTTTATATCAGCCTAAGTATATTAACACAGCAGCCACAACTGGTTCCACAGCTCAGCGGCTGTGTGTCTGTATGAGCAGACCCCCCCCCCCAGGACACTGTTTGAACTTGGCAAGATGCAAAGATTGATGCCTGACACATGGCAGAGCGGAGGACGAGCTGCTCGGCCCCATCTCCCCAGATTGAATTTTTCATGTCACACTCTCCATTTGGCTGACAAGCCTCTGATATAGTGGGCATGCCAACAGCTGCTAATGTCTGACATTAAATGGGAAATATAGGTTCGAGCACGCGTCCTGTGACGCCGGCAAAGGCTGTTAAGACAAATGAAGTTGACCAGAGCAGTCTCAGGTGAAATGAGGTCCAATCGAGAAACATTAATATATACTATTAATGGTGGGGGGGGGGTGTGTGTGTGTGTGTGTGTGTGTGTGTGTGTGTGTGTGTGTGTGTGTGTGTGTGTGTGTGTGTGTGTGTTACAGAGGTCAACTAGTTGTGGTTGTTCTGTGCATCAAAGTATTACATTGATAGTATGTGACAGCTCTTACAAGCCACAAGCTTCACAGGGAGATATCACCTTGACCCGTGGAAGGAAGGGTGCACACACACACACACACACACACACACACACACACACACACACACACACACACACACACACACACACACACAGTATGACCAGTCAGACCTGACAGTTGTGAGAATAATGTGAATCATGGCCGCAGAGCAGGGACATGCACAGAATATATTTTGAAAGCCAAAGGCCACAGATACACACTGACCACTATAATACAGATCTAACATCTCGTAGGGTACTGCCAGTACCTGTAGTGTACAGTGTATCCACACATGTAAACCAGTGACTACTGAGAAGATCAACATACAACATGCACACACACACATGTACACACACACCTACACAAAATGCTATTCTTCAACTGAAACTGATGAAATCGCTGGGCCGATTTTGTCATTATGATATTATAAAGAATATCACTTTAATATGACAGATGTGACTACATCGATATATGGACCCCTGACCCCCTAAATGTACTGATAACAGATCAACACCTACACGATTAATTGTGCACCGTCAAACTGGACCATCCATCCCTTCCAAGCCTGTACTGCCTGGAAATCTGTACTTTTAATTTCTTTCAGACACATGTTTGTTCAGGTTAAGTTCTGCAGTTTTGTCCCCGGAAATTCCCCCAGAAATCCTAAATTGACAGTATTCTGGGATGTAAAGAAAAGCTGAAGTGTAAATGAGATGGAGCAGAATCAAAATAATAATAATTACTAAACACTAGATCTTTTTGATCCATTTTTTTCTCTTTACATTGGTATTTAACCTCTTTGAAACAGTTTGAATAAAAACTGAAGTCATGAACTAATAACTGAGTATATTCATAAGCAGGTCTCACACTGTGGCTCAGGAGGTGGGTCATCCATCATCGAGAAGGTCGGCGGTGTGATCCCCCTGTTCCCCCTGATATGTACTTGGGCAAGATGTTGAACCCCAGATTGCCCCTGATGGCTGTGTGATGTATGACGGAGAAAGTGCTGCACATTGGGTGAAAGGCAAAAACTGCACTGTAAAGCGCTTTGATTGGTCATCAAGACTAGAAAAGTGATATGAAAATACAGACCCTTAACCATTGACAGCACCTCTCATACATCTCTGCAAGTGGCATGATATTTTTAGTAATCAAAAGAAATGAGGAATAAATTAAGTGTCGGGATAGAAATGGAAACATTTGATCTGGCCTAAAAGGAGATTGTGAATTAATGAAAAGATACAATTAGGCCCTAGAGGCTGTCTGCTGCCTTAACAAGCCGCATTACTGATTAGACCCAAACATAGATGTTTTCTCTGGTCTATATTTGTCTCTCTCTCTCTCTCGCTCTCTGCCCCCCCTTCTTCCAATTACTCTGGGGGTTTATATCTCAACACTACAACAAGGCTAGATGTGATATTAGGATGCATGTATCACATTATAGTTATTGTTCAAAAAACTGCTCACCAGTGGAGGTTAAGGCTGTGTGATATTTGTTCATGTTTGACTTCTATAAGACCTTTATTCAGATTTGCTGGGGACTATTGTAAAAAGAAGGATTAATCCACAATGAATATATCTGGCAGCGGGACTGTGTGTGTGTGTGTTCTGTTCTTAATTCTTTGTGAGGACCATTTTCAGCATAGACCTTACAGAGTGAGGATATTTTTGGAAAATGAGGACATTTTGACTGGTCTTCACTTTTTCAATGGGCTGTTTGAGGGTTAAGACTTGCTTTTAGGGTTAGGGTTAGAATTAGGTTGTGGTAAGGGTTAGGGTTAAGCATTTAGTTTGGATGGTTAAGGTTAGGGTAAGGGGCTAGGGAATGCATTATGCCTATGAGTGGCCTTACTAAGATAGAAGTACAAACGTGTGTGTGTGTGTGTGTGTGAGAGAGAGAGAGAGAGAGAGAGAGAGAGAGAGAGAGAGAGAGAGAGAGAGAGAGAGAGAGCCTGCAAGCATTGCTTAAAGTAAACCACAGTGTGGTGCATTGAGTCCAGTGTTTCAGTGTGGCTGATTGTGTTCTTGGACAATAATGAGTCTTTATTGCACAATGTTTTCAGTTTCTATCCAAGAACCCATCAGAGATGTTTGCAGTAAAAGACACATAACAAGCCTTAAACTTGAAATCAAACCATTACATTTTGTGAAGTCTTTCGTGACACACTTTATAAAACTAAGACTAAGAATTTTGTCAGTCAAATAAGATGTGGCTGTTTATAATTTGTTTCTATTTTTCATATAGAATATTAAGCAACACATTGCAAGTCATGAGACTTTACAAGGACAATGACAGCTCACCAAAAGCGAAGCCAAAGCGCCATGATTTCCACCCGATTGCCACTATAGTTCATAAACCCCCCCCCCCCCCCCCCCCATGATACTGGATGGGACAAAAGTCTAAATATGTGTAAAATAAATGAATGCATGCTCAAGTGCTTAATTTTTTGTTCAATATTGGGTGAAATGTAACAGTGATTTTTTACATTTATATCGCGGCTCCATTCGATCCCCTGAGGTATTTGGTACAAGATGGTGATGATGAGTTTGCCGTCATTTCTGGACAGTGGGAGTGAGCGGAGATGCTACTTCAATCTTTATATACAGTGTATACTGTGAGCGAGTGCACGGGAAGTGGAGATCAACGAAGAAGAGAGAAACAAAAGAAAAGAAAATCAGTGAATTTTATCTGCGAGATTGTTTTAACTCTTTTAATCTGACAACTTGAAAATGACAGACTCATCAATTGACATTGATGCAATGATAAATAATGAAGTGATTTCACGGCGTGCTTTCTGGTTGTGTTTATGATGAGGATATATTATTTACAGCAGCTCAACTGAGGCCCAGATGGTCAGAGGAGGAGAAGGAAATAGCAGGAGCAGGAGAGGAGGATGATGCTTGCAGGCTCTCTCTCCCTCTCTCTCTCTCTCTCTCTCTCTCTCTCTCTCTCTCTCTCTCTCTCTCTCTCTCTCTCTCTCTCCCCCCTCCCTTTATTAGGGACGAGATAGAACCAGATGTGGACTCCCCCCACCCCCTCCTATTTTGTCCTCTCTTTACCCTACAATCATCGCCCCGTCCTCTCTGTCCCCTTCATTTTCTTTCCTCTTCTCTATCCTGTGACGTTTCAGTGCAGAGTCCCTACAAATCACATCCATGTTGTGTGATTCTGTTTCCTAATGATTAAAGTCCTTTGCCAGTGTTTAGTGTATTCTTTATGGAGTGAGGTAGTGGTACATAACTATGAGAATTTGTCCTGACAAATGTGCAATTGCAAGAAGGGATGTAAGGATTAACCGATTTTACCGCGGTTTCATAACGTCACGGTTTCTTGTGGGTTTGTGGTGCGCTTGTTTGTGTGTGCGAGCCACTTAACTGAAACATTAGTTGAGAAGAGGGAACTGGCGTAACAGCCTTATTTCCACCAACGCTGGCCAGAAAACTCCATCGGAGGACATCACAGAGAGAGGAGAAATCCTTGTTTACTTTCAGTTTCTGACCAGCTCCGAAGCAGCGGCTAACACACTGTCGCTCACTCTCTCTCTTAATATTAACATTTATATAAATTACCTTTAAATAGCCAAACGTTACACTATTAAATCTAAGTCGATATAGTTGAGGATAATAATAAATATTTTAGTTCATAAGCTATATTATTAGCTATATGTTGCTTGTTGTGTGTCTTTTTCCTTCTAAAGTATCGACAATCGTAAAAAATGTGAAACTGTGATATTTCCTCTGACAACAATTGTGGAATCAAAATTTAATATCGTGACATCCCTAAATACAAGGGCATGTACAGTAATCCTGGGTTTCAGCAGAAACATCAAATTTCAATGTTCTTGTCTGTTGAGAAACAAACAGTGATAGACTGAGTTAGACATTAGAGAAGACATAGAGACTCTAAATTGACACTTCTTATGATTATGAAAGGGTGTCCTACTTTGAACTCATTTTTCACTAGTAGAGAGGTTGCGATACCATTTTCCCTTCCCGATATCAATTCCAATATCTGGACATTGACGATATCTAGAAGAGAAGACTCCTCAGTGTGTCGGATCCACAGAAAATCTTAGTTCACTATGGGTGGACAGTGGTGTAGAGTGGAGCTTCTTCCCTCACAAATGGTCTTTTGCCATGTATGTTTATTAGTCACCAACAGCCGGTATGACCTGTTAAACAGTCAGGATGAGATAAAAAAATGTTTTCTTCATCGATCTTTGATAATGAAAAAGACAAAGAACAAATTGTTCGGTCACAGTGTATCTGTGTCCAAAATACAAAATCAATATTTGCACTCACACTACTTAGTTAAGATTAGGGGAAGTTGTCTTATCTTTCCTGTTTCCCCTTTTGCTCTGCTCTCTGCTCTCTCTTCATCTTTTGCTTCCTCTCCTCTCCTCTTTTACAATTACTCAAATTTTCTCTCTCCAGTTCTCCTGCCCCTCTCTTACCTGCTTTATCCTTTCACCTCCTCTTTGTGCTTGTCACCTTTTCCCTTCTTCTCTCAACCTCACTGAACTTATTTATTGTGTCTGTCTCCCTTTAGGCACCATCTTCTTTCTTTCTTTCTTTCTTTCTGTCTTTCTACTCTGTCTCCTCTACTCATCTGTATTCAGTCTGTCTATTACTCTCCATCTGCTTCGTTCTTGTTGTTTTGTTTTTCTCACCCTCAGAGGTTTTTTTCATTCTGTACTTCCAGTGGCAGATCTGCCAGCACTTCTGTAAATACAGGGGAGAAAATCGAAAGATGCCCTGAGGAGAGCCTTAACATATCGGCTCATATTTACACACAGACACAGCTGTCTGGTGGCATTTCACCAGAGTTTTTAATAAAACATTAGGTGCTAAGGAGGTAAATTCAGAATACTTGAAAGTCAAAGTAAAAATAAAGTAGATTTTCAGAGGAACACTATGAGTGTAGGGAAGCTTTTATTTTCATCAATATGTCTCAGTCTGCACGCTGACACAGATAGTATACATCACTCTCCTCACAAAGCATTGAACCGTTACGTTTCAGACACAGGATGGGTTATTCCACCTGAAGAGACTTAATGTTTCCCTTGGTGAGTTACGGAATGCATTGTAGATGGTAGATGTGATGCAGTCACTTGATCTGTATTTATTACCATTTTAGATTAAGGTCATTTGATAGAAACAATTTGAGGTGCTGTTATTATTTTAGCAAAGTTTGGTGCTGCTGCTCTGTGGGATCTGAACTACTTTACTAAACTTCTGCTCCTTTACGTGATCGCTGTTTTTTTAATCTGCCATTGATAAGATTTGGTTTGATTTAAGGTAAAAAACTAGTTACGGTTTATAAATAATAGATGTCATGGTTTAAAGAAAATACCTGTGTCAAAGTCACATGGTTTGTTTGCCCATCCATCCACCTCCTTCGGAGATGTTCTAAAAGAGCACTATGCTGACTCAACCTTTGCTCCTGACACAAGGTGACTGTTCAAACCATTCAGGTGATGTAATCCCTGCTTCTCTCTCTCCTGGCAGATGTACGTGACCTGTACGGTGCAGGCGAAGGGCACTCGCCTGGCCAAACCGGTGCTGTCTCTCGGGCTCATGTGCCTGGCTTTCCTCACCGGTCTGAACCGCGTGGCTGAATACCGCAACCACTGGTCGGACGTCATCGCTGGCTTTATCATCGGCACAGCCATTGCCGCATTCCTGGTGAGCCTCGCATCCACAAACATTGAGCGGTGATGGTGTGATATTAGACATATGAGACATCATCAGTTGCTGTGTTGATGGTATTTTAATTATAACACTGTGATAATACAAATTCTCACATGGTAGCTGGCAAATTATTTAACCTAATAATCATAGAGCAAGTGGAGCAAATGACCATTATTCAATTCGGGGCAGCCAAGTCATGGTTTTGCCACCCTACTTCTTTCTTTCTAAAATTGAATGTATGTCATCCTACAGTCCCCACAATCAGAGGATTGTATCAATGATTACTATGTTCAGCAACTGACAAATACAAGTAACAAATCAGAGGGACAATCTATTAGGGTTAGCTATCGTTTCAATTTGATCGATTCCCATTCTGATTCTGTTCATCGATTCCGGTTCTTATCGATTCCCCATTTCGATTCCAAAATGGAAAAAAAAGAGACCAAATGTTTAGATAACAAAACTCTCTTTATTGAACTGGACCGATGCACAGTAGCTGTTCTTCATGTTCCACCGGGGCAGCAGCAGTGGTAACGCCTTGTGGTAGACAGGCAACATTACAAAAGAAAACCCACACAACTCTTCTCAGAGCCTTATCAGACATGCTCAATGTCTTTAACCCAACTGTGTATCACTAGTAACTGAGAAAGTTTAAGATCTGTGATGAATATGAATCTCTCATATATTCCATAACAACACAGTGGAAATCAGTAGCAGTTGAACCATTTGTGGATAATACTGTTTTGAGCTACTTTTTGTACGTCTTCTTTATAGGAAACCTACTGACATAATTCACACAAGTCATGTTAGTTAGCTTTCCTTTGAATGTCAGCGAGAACGGTGTGCTGCTGCCATCACGGCTCGCTCTCCCTAGCTCAACTGGAGGTGCTAGCGAGGTGCTACTAGCGCTAGCTGAAGATGACACACTGGCTCGGAGACAGCAGGACATTAAACGCTGTACAGTCTTTCACATCGACATGCCTTAAATGTTTGGTGAGCTTCGATGTGCAACCTGACATTTGACCGTTTATCGTGGCTCATCTTAGCCACGTTAGCCATGAACGTAATCACGTAGACAGGTCCTGGCAGATACATACAGCGTCCTTGCAGTTTAGGAACCGATAAGCAGAACTGAAACTCTATTTTACGGGTACCCGGTACTTGGCATTTTGGATTCGGGTCTAATTTGGAACCGAGTTTTAGTCAACACCCTACAATGTATACCCTGCACGCTGCATATACCCCAATCAGGCATTATTATATAATAAATTATTATTAATTGGTAATAATGCCATTTAATGATGATCATGTGATGATTTACCATATGATGACCATGATGACTGTGGATCATGTCTCCAATCTTACTGGTTGCAAAACAAATGATTACTATACTTTGATATTCATATTACAAATGATGTCAACTTCACGGTTTTAGTCTTCTCTTTGAGGCAGTTCCGTCCAACCCATTATTGATTAAGTAGACTCAACTAAGCACAGAAGCAAATAGAAGGGCTTTTACTCATAGTGAAAGTATCTTGAAAATGAAAATTGCTTATTTATACTTGAAGACTTTGAATACAATAATGATCTCTCCTTTCATCCAGCCCTCTGCACCTTGTAAGGGCTGCTGTCTTTCCCTTTAAGTCTTGAGCAAAAGTGAACTTCTGATACCGCATTCCATTTGTCTTTAATTTGAGATAATGCAGCTAAAATGATCAGTTTAATCATATCAAGTTATGATGATTCATTCCTGTGTAATTGTACAACTAGAGCAGTTATTGCTGTAGTTTTCATTTCATTCATCCAAACACTTTGTATTTTGTTGCATTTGAGGATGTCTTGTGAGAATAGAGAAAAGCAGCCCTCGGGTCTAACATAGTTAAACCAGGTTTGATTATCCAAATCATATTGTGATGTGATCTGAGGCTATTTTATTTATGTAACTTCTTTATCCTTATCCTAGCAGCATATAGTTTACCATTTTAGCTAACAAATTGTTTATGGATATAATTTCAGATATGAAAATTATTCTTCTAATAATAATAATTGTCTTTCCT
Organism: Hippoglossus hippoglossus; assembly: GCF_009819705.1. Classification (NCBI taxonomy): domain Eukaryota; kingdom Metazoa; phylum Chordata; class Actinopteri; order Pleuronectiformes; family Pleuronectidae; genus Hippoglossus; species Hippoglossus hippoglossus. The sequence continues at coordinate 948,327 of NC_047170.1, forward strand.
GATTATCTCCCCTTTCCCGGTTTTAATAATTTGTTTATGCATTCTTGGTTTTCATATTAGCCCCATTCTAAGTCATCTAGACTATTGCAGGTGGCTGTTAAATTACATTTTCTTTCCAGAAGAGGACTCCAGACACCCCCAATAATTGTTTCCTTCATTTTTATATTGCTCTTTTCTCTCCCCAAGCTGTTAATGGGAGTCAGGGGGAAATTTGATTTTAACAAGAATCTTTATTTGTTTCTGCAAATCACAGAATATAAAAATTATATTTTTAGAGATACTTTAAACCCTTTTTAAAATGACACTTTATCCTGTGGCTCGGGTGAATATTCTGGTGATGTGATGTTATGATGTTATTTACAGAGAGGTATGTGTCCATACTGGCTTATACAGTATGCCCAATCAACATTTAAAATTTAATGTTTAATAGACTCAATGCCAATCCATTGCTTTTTTATCTTAAAACTCCTTAACTGAAAGAAGAAGATGAGGAGTGTTATTATGCCTAAATATAGTCTGGACTGGTCCCCAATGTTTTTGCAGCTTGCAGGTTTCATTTCGTTCAATAGACACATGTGCACATGCAACATGACTATCTTTTCCAAGCTGCACTTTATAAACACAAGTAATGAATTATTATGAAATATTTTCCTGGCAGCTGTTGAAGTGGCTGCCAAGCAAAAAACACACCCATGTACAACACAGCATGCCTTATCTCACGGCCCTTAACAGAGTATGCTCCAGAAAAACCAATATGACAATATTACTGAGAAAACCAACATTTCAGCCCAGACACTCTGCGAGACATTGCTACCCTGACAGTCATGCTGTTAGCATGGCTCAATAACGATTTGAATCATTTTTGTGTTTTAAAAATAATCGTGAAGAGTAACAATGTAATTCATAGACATTAGCATAAGGAGAGACAGCAAAGCAAATTTGGGGCAAGTTAAAGATAACCATTTCTCAGCATTGTTCAAGGCATCATTTTTAGAAAATGTCTTCCACTTGGTAAATGTGGGCTGTTACAGTACAGATACAGGTTTTTACCTGCATGGCCTTTATTAGCCATTATTCTTCATGCTGACCACCACCAGGCTATTATTATAAATAAATCGGAGGCTATTGTTTTAGCTTAATATTTAAAGTTAAAATTAATGATTAAAGATAATTATAACAGAAAGATATATATGATTATTTCATACATGTTCTGAGAACAAAACAAAAGTCAGATTATTCTTGGCCTGACAATAAAGTTAGATGTTAGCCAGAGATGAAGAAAAGATCCAGTGGTATCAGAGAACAACATCTGGCAGGGTCAGGGTTCAGCTGCACTCCGCACTGCAGTGTGATAGTTACATTCACACCTAATTGCCTGTCTTGGTTGTGTGGCTGTTAATGCTTTTTATAGCTTATGTTCTTTCATTAAGACTTCAGTATCAAGGCTTGTCTCTTCCTCACAGCTGTGCTGCACACCATCATGTACTAGACACACAGTGGTGATTATTGGGCCCCAGATACAGCATGTTTCCTCACAGCAGCTGAAAGAAAGCAGCAACAAAAGATAATCTCCCCCTCTTTTTTTCGTATTATCCTCGCTCTTGCTCTCTTGCATTTGACAGAGAAAGGTCAGTACTTTCTTTGTGACTAGAGGGCTTCTGGAGAGAGAGTGGGTCTGTGACAACCCCTCACTCAGCCTCTTCCCACAGACTTCCATTAATGTTTGGCTCTGCTGAACAACACTACACTGCCATTAGTAGTGAATACTGTATAATCCTCTGCTTCCATTGCATGCAGGAAGTTTTGAGGTTTTCAGAAGATAAATACACTCAGCTTGTCATAGTATGCAGATGACATCACTGTTTTTATAACCAAACAGAGTAATGTTCAAATTCTTGAACGGAAATCACCATTACATGAACAGGCGTCTTCTGTGAAGTGTGATGGTCATATATCAGCCTCTGTTATTATTATTAGCAGGGCAGCAGTGGAGCAAAAAAGGATTTCAAATATTTAGGTGTCTTTCTGGGGAACAATGACTTCCAGAGTAATGATTTTTAGATGATTGATGGATGTGGGTCCAGCCCCAGTTATCCTACAGGGGAAGGACCTTAATAATTAACAACCTGACTGCGTCCATGCTCTGGGACCAGTTCATTGTTGCAGAACTTCCCGATTACTACTGTTTTTACAGCAATTCTTCGCTCCTCTTTACAGAGTGAAGAATCTGTCCAATGACACAAAGCCCCTGTTGTTGTCATTCGAGCCTGGAGAACTGTTTAAAAGGCTAAGAGAGAGAGAGACTATAATAAGATATATGGCAACATTGTTGAGGAACCTTTGTTTAATGATGTTTGTTTAAGTAATATTAATATTAGTGTGGATTTCCAGTGGAGGGTGGTGCATGGGGCCGTGGCTACTGAGGAAACCTTAGACCCTTTGTGACTAGGATATCCCAGACTGGCTCCTATCTTCTTTTTGCTGAGACTGTGTCCTGCTGGTTTAGGCTTATGTCTTAGAGGATAAACTGTTTATTTCTGGTCCAAGACACTCTGCAGCAAGGGGTAGGAATATCTGTCTGGTTAACCTTTTGATTAGTTAAGCTAAGATGAGCATATCGCTCACTAGGGAAAACAGAAGGAAGGAGGCAGGATCTGTAGATGTTGAATGCATATTTAAGAGTCTGGTGGCTGCAGAAGATCACGTACTATAAAATGATGTCAGACTAATAGGGATTTGTTTCTAATTGGGGTTTTCCTATGCAATGTGGCTCAAGCATCACTTATCCTCAACTTTTGAGGGAAAAAAGCTCACGTCATCAAACCAAACTGCAGATTGAAATGCTTTTATATTTGAACAAACTCCAAGAAACAGCTGATACATTGTGAACAATAAATCCTTTGAAGGGGCGGTTATGGTGCTTAACACTCTGGTTTTAGTTCTTGGGAGTTTATTTAAAATTGGGCCTCTTATAGTAAAAAGAAAAGAAAATACATATTCAGGCAGATTAATATAGCAACATTTTGGTGATCGCAGGATCCTTAAACTGCTAACACACCACAGTCAATATAATATATATATTATTTTGTTTCCCCAATAATTAAACTATTATATTTGCAATCTGGGTTATGTTATTATCAGCTGTGATGCAGGAAGTTTCTTAAAATGAAGATAAAGAATAATAAAGAAAATTCCATGCCATCAAATGAAGAAAATGTATGATGTATTTATTCAGAATATTCTATACACTAAGTTCACGCCTTCAAAACTGTGCAGACTCTTTAAGAACATGGAGCTAATCACAAGTTTATCTAACATTTCACACAGGTCTCAGGATCAAGTCTTTTAGCAGAACACAGCACTTTTCTCCCAACAGTAACTTAGTAACCGCAATAAAAGAATGACACCTCTGTTCATGATATGGATTTTGCTGCGTTACAGTAAAATGAATCAGTAATGTTGCATATGCATCGGTAACACTGATGGGATTAGATTAACAGCACATAAAATGTATGTATACACAGCGGGCGGCTGTGGCTGAGGTGTAGAGCGGTCGTCCTCCAACCTGAAGGTCGGCAGTTCGATCCCCAGTCGAAGTGTCCTTGAGCAAGATGAACCCCGAATTGCCCCTCATAGAACGAGAAAGTGCTGCTAATAATGTAAAACTGTACTGTAAAGAGCTTTGAGTGGTCATCAAGACTAGAAAAGCGCTATATAAGTACAAAACCATTTACCATTTACAATTGTCTACTGCAATACAGCATCATGCAGATATGTCCAATCATCACCAGAAGTTTTTCTAGTCAGCCTCATATGACAACAACAATGTACACTCATATGCCATGTGTCCATTGTTCCATTAATTACAGGTTGCTGCCATTGAAATGGGAGAGACTGCTTTTTTGGAGCGGGGGGGGGGGGGTCTTCTAAATTTCCAAAACACAGTCTGACAATGTCGGCCACTTCACAAAGTGATGTGACAGGTGTGAGGATGTTTAAAAGCTTTCTGTCTTCATTCTTCACACACTGAGCACTTGTGTCTCTTCTCAGGGGGACATCTGAGTGCATTGTTATGAATGTGTTCAAGGAGCAACTGGAACAAGGTGCCGGTATCTCTGTACGATGATTGCACTTTGCCCTTTTCTCTGACTGCAGGTTTTTCATCCTGCCACAAGTGTAGTCATTCATGATAGTTAAAAACCCCTTTACCTGCAGACACTGAGACGACTCACTCTACAAATGTGTTTGTTTGAAGCACCACAACCTCTGCAAGATTCAGTACAGGAAACTGAAATGAGAACATTTTAGGCATATAAAGAGATTCACAATCTTTGTCATACTTTCAATATTTTTAATAATTTGATTTCCTTGTTTACCAGGCAGCGTTTTATCTCAGGGATGAAGGTTCAGTTAATGAACCCTGCTCTTCCTGGGCATCTCATTGTGTGATTGACAGAGATTAGTCTAAATAGTGTTGACAAAAGACGGCACCAGGATTTGTGTTCCGAACAGCACAGGACTATTACAGGGAAACATCCATCCATTATCTAAATTGCTTATCTTTTGAGGGTAACATTGAGTAGGAGCCAATCCATCTGACATTGGGCAAGAGGCAGGTCAGCCATCTACTCCAGGGCCAACATTTTGAAAGGGAAACAACCAGGCAATTATAGAGGGAAAGGTCTCGGCCGCAGTCAGGTTCACCCCCTTAATTCTTGCTGTGCCGTGACAGTGCCACTGCCTGTTAAACAGTTTAGTAGATAAGATATACACCAATCTGCCAAGTCATTAAAAGAGGGAACTGGTTTTATTTGTTTTGAACAGATGTGCTGTTGCAGCTGTTGGAGCCCACACAGGAGCAGCTGTTTCATCAACATCTTCTACCCCTTCCCCCCCCCCCCCCTCTCCATTAGTGTTCAGCCAAAACAAACTTATCGTTCGGTTTGTTGTTGATGTGAATGTAGTAGAAATATTTTTGATTTTGCCTGTGAGGAGTTGTTCCATAAAAACGGATGTGCTTTTTAAATTACAATAAAAAGTGTTGCAGGTCCACAGTGCTGCAACAGCACTTCTGAAGGTATTTATCAAGTAGTTTTAGTCATACTGACCTTACACCATCAACATGTGGGACACAGGGCATAAAGAACACCTCACAGCCCCCCCGACCTCTTCCCTATTGATTCTGTCCAGTCACACCTCCTGGATTCCTCTTGGAGTTATATGATAAGGGCAGAGAGTCTAAGTTTGTGTTCACGTCCTGCTTGTTTGCATATTTGTGTTATTCAAATGATAATTCCAAAATTAAGTAAAATAAAATAAAAAGAATACAAGTAGATCTGCTTCCCTTGAGTTGCTGTGTGATTCACTTTTGGGGAGTTTTATAACCTCCAAACAACTTCCCAGGACACCATGCTCTGCAGAGTGCAGAGGACTCCATTGTACCAGCCCTCACAGTTTCTATGTATCTCATCTGTGCTCATCCAACTTGAAATTGCTTATTTCATTTTGAACCTCAAAGGCAAGTTTTGGTCCCTATTAGAGGAGCTGATGCAACACCCTCATCCATCATAGCTACAGCAGTACCCTCAGGACAAATCCAATACACACATATGTGACCTACATACTTGGGTTACTCTGTTAAACCAACTGAACCACTCTTCTCTGTCAGTGCTTTAAATTCAGTTACACTCACATCTCCCTTATCTGTTATATCGGCGTCACGTGTGTGTGCCACGTGTAAGTGTGTGTGTGTGTGTGTGTGTATCATATTTGCTGTGTGTGTGTTGCAGGTGGTGTGTGTGGTCCATAACTTCAAAGGCAAGCTACTGCTGAGCGAGGAGTCCCCCATGGAGCAGCGGCCCAACACAGCCATGCTGAGCATGGGCCGGGTGGAGAGTCCTCTGGAGAAGTACATCGCCTCGCAGGTCGGTACAAACACAACACACACCTTGTGTTTGGCCTCAATAATTAACAGTTTACATCATCTCACATTGGTGTGCTCTTTCCCCTCTTTAAAAAAACACACAATTAGAGCTTGGAATTCGAAATGGGTGAATCATCTTCCTGTGTCTGAATTTTTTTTTTCCAAACAAAAAATGACGAGTATTTATGAGATTGATGCAGCTGACAAAACTGTCACATATACAGACAGAAAACTAAATGTGACCAGGGAGCAAAGTCCAAGCAGCGATTACGTGTAATAACTTCTCATATGAGTAGAAAATAAATGTATTGTATATGATGACAGTGTTACATGGGATTATAAATTCTCCAATATAAAGCAAACTTTGTTGTAGCAACAAAGCTTAAGTCAAGTTAAATGTAACCTGTGACTCAGCAGTGTATGGGACATGATGCTAGTGTCAGTAGCAGCAGAGTGAAGCTTCACTTATTGAATAAAATCATATAAACAGCATTCAGTATTCAGACCTTTCCATTTTTTCCCAGGTTGCAACAATGCAAAATAATTTACATTCAGTACCTCCTAATGATAAAGTGAAAGTGCAATATTAGAATCTTTTGGCAAATGTATTAATAAGGAAAAACTGAGATATCACATTCATATAATAACCAGGGAGCGTTTTCATCGACTGGTCATAAAGACAGGGCTGGTGTCAAGACTTGTCTTTCCAAATTATGTCTATTTAATTATACATTATACAAACATATATAATGTAACAAAAATAAAAAAAAACATCCTTTCCAGCATTCAGATATATGTTAGCACAGTTGCCATTCTTTCAAGTTATAGCAAACACCATCAAAATGTGGATGGTGGGATTGTCATCCTGTTTGTCCACTCATTTGAGATTCTTCCTTAACACACATTGGTCTAACCCTGGTTAAAGGTAGCAGTGCCTAAATATGAATGCTGGATGTGACCAATTGTTTGATTACACACACGTGCTGCTGCAGGAGACAGATGATGAAGATGAGGAGTCTTCCTACATTAAGGAGCGTCTCTCAGCCTTCTTGCGCTGGCTGCGGGGTCTTGATTGGATCCAGCGTCTCAGAAACAAAAGGCAACAGACTACGAGTTGGTTTAACACCTGAGTTCTGCCAAATATCTCTGGACACAACTGTGCTGTGCTGTTCTGACTGGATCAACTGGCTGATATTGTGCTGTAGGGTCTGGTCTCGCCTCTGTCCTGTGTTTTTCATGCGTTTATCAGGCGTGCACACCGCAAGACTGAAATCCCAGCAGCTCGGCTCTTCTCAGATACATTCCGCAGTGTAAATGTTCTTGCTCTTGTCACTCGATACAGCTCTTATCTTATATGGATGTTGAGCTTAAGAGCAAAAGAGGCTTCTTCATATACTGGATTAGACTGATGTTTTACTTAATAAATGTAGATATTTGGACAAACGACTGGAGCCATATTGTGGCTTTTTTTTTAGCGGCAAAACTGTTATTTCCCATTCATCTTAATGTACTCTTGATGTATACGACAGGGACCCTCGAAGAGCTGGATTAACCTGTGTAATAGAATTGTGCGACAGCAGCTGTTTATATTGACTCACGTACTAAACAAAGCAGCACAGGATGACAGATGTACAGTGGACTTCACTGTATCTGTTCTTTTCCCCGAAGACATCCTTCTCACACACATGCTGTCATTTAGAGGGACTTATGGTGATGTTGTCTTACACTGTTACAACCATGTGGGAACAAAAACAGGGAAGATTAAATACCACATGGCAAAGATATTACACAACAAGTAAAAAAGCTTTATTCTATGAGAAAATACACGAGTGCTCACACCATCCCAGAGCGGACTGAAAACCAAATCATCCTCCTGCAAAAACGGTTTAAAATTTTAAAATGACAGCAGACATGAATTAGTGAACACCGACATCAGCAGTAAGAACATCAGCAATTCTACCATTTGATGTGTTAGGTCCTCTGAGGTGATATCATTCAAAAACAGCCTGGTTTATTACAGCCTGGTTTATTACAGCCTGGTTTATTACAGCATGGCGCTTATTTTTCTGCAGGTAATCACTGAGTTGTTTTCATTGCTTTATATGGCCACAGAAACAGATGATCAGACAGGTTGAAAACAGATTGCAGTATACAGACCCACTTTCTGTTTCTATCTGTGTTGTTTTGCTCACACAGTTCTCATACATTATGTGTTCTTTCAAACTTAACAGGGTCAATGTAAAAATGAATACTCACTTTACTCCTCGGCAATTTAACTAATTGTTCCAGTCAGCATTTTAACCATCAGGAAACTACAGGATATGTAAAAACATTGAACAGAACAAAGCCAAAGACAAAAGTTGGACTGCTGGGTAGTTGAAGGAGAGGCACGTCTTTCTGAGTCATGATTCAGTCAATATTAACACAGAGACAGGAAAGCCCTAGTCGTATAATTCAATATGACTTACACACCCCGAGGATTTTATCATCTCTGATGTCCATCACAAATAAACAACCTTAAATCCACCTAGAAATCATTCAAAATAGATGCTTTGGAACCTCAGGGTTTCATCATTTATCTTCAGCATCAGAGTAATAGTTAGGGTTACATGCATGGGAACATTTCAAAATAGGTGCTGTTAATTGCTAATTTGGTATACATGGGCTCAAAAGATGACTACCTAACTGTAGCTGACAATAAAACAGAACATCTGATGAGGTTTTACTGGGGTTTCCTCTCCTGGTCGTTTCCTGTCAATTATCACACAAAAGACAAAATGCACACCAAGCTAAACAAAAAAGAGAACAGAACAATATGGTTATTTGTATCCAATGGTTACATTTTTTATTTTTCTCCCAACTTGTGATATTCCCATTTAATAGTGATCTCCAAATGAGGTGGCTTACGCCGGGTTCACGCAGGACGCGGAAGCGCAGCGCCATGGCGCGCCGCGCCAAGGAAAGCCAGGCGCCTCCTTTCCGCCCCCCTGTTACTCAATTGTGCCGTTCACATAGGCTGCGATGCGCCGCGCAGCGCCAAGGGCGCCTGCTGTTTTACTACTGGGTCAAAGGGTCTCCTAAGTGCAGTGCGTTTTCCATCACGGAGAGGGATCGCAGGATGACCGGCGCGGAAAAATGCGCGTCTTGTGTGAACCGCCAGGCGGCTGCGTGCAGCGCCACGGCGCGCCGCGCCCTGTGTGAACTCGGCGTAAGACACTGGGGATAGAAGGTTTTGTTTTCAACATGTCTGATCATGCTCTGCCGGACCTATTTTTAATGACGTCACCATGTTCCCAGTTGTCAGCAAATACAGTGTTTTCAAACAATGATGACCTCAACTACCAAAATGAGAGCAAAACGGTAATAAGGTGAAATTTCCCTTCATCATTTGTATGTAGATTGTTCAGACGCTGGTCTACTGAGTTCCCCTCTTTTGGTTTGGCCATCTTTTCCACAGGCGCACTGGCCAGGGAAGCTAAAAAAAAGGATGAGATAGATTCCGCCGAGCAGTGTCCAGAGTATTTGGCATGTTTGGTTGAAGTGCCTCTTTCGGCTTTCTCTTTTGTATCTGAGTGAAATCAGTTATACAACTTTCGTTTTACTAGAGTGGTGTGTTTCTATTTCTGTTTCTATTGCTGTGTTGTCGTTTCTCATCCTCTCGCAAGATACATATTTAGCAGTGAGATGCAAAAAATACACAACTTCTATCTGATGATTCAATTCGCAGCCTCCTGCTGAAAGAGCCTGCTCCCGGTTGTCTGACAAAGAGCAGAAAAGCTCACACTCTCACCTCAGTGACGACAGGCTTGGTGGAAAATTGCCCACTCTAAAAATAGCTCAGCCTAAAGACGCCTGGAAGCTAAACAAGCCACAGTGAACAAAATGTCGTGGCAGGAAGGAACCTCAGAGCAGCAAAAAAATGAATCCTGCGCTTTTATTGTCTTGATTTTCCTTCTTTAGTGAAGGTTTAGTGAAGTGAACGCTTATGGTTTTATGTCCCGACCACATGCTGGGAGATGTCACAGTCATATAGTTATCACTGGCAAAGTATCATTCTCCTGAAAGATAAATGCTTAAAGCAAGGTCATGTTTGTATACATTCGTCGTATCTGCTTTGTGGAAAATTGAACAGATTACTCGTTGGCTTTAATGCACCATCTTGATTTGCAGGGTGTATAATTTCTTGTTTTTATACAAAAACAACATGAAAAAACTACCACGTACAGTAGTAATGAACTCCAATATAAATGTAAAGGATGAGGAAATCCACATCAGTTCCTTTTATGTATGTCTGGCTAAGAATGTGTCATATGTTGCGCAGTTGTTCCAAAGAAGCACTGCAGATGTCAATGTTGACAATAAGTACAGAGGTAGTTAAGTCCTTGATAATCAACTACACAAATGACTTACATTAACTACACTTCAAAATGTACACATGTGCTGTTGCAGTAGCATCAGACACATTTCATAATCATGTTAGAAACCGTGTTGTGATGGGATCACACCTGACAACATGTTGATGTTCCAATCCATGTGTACCCAGTAGATTTTGCTACATCCATACACTGTGCTCATGGGTTGGACCAAAACAATCTTCAAACATCTCCTTCATTTTGATCTCACCTACACACTGGTTTTGTGACTGCAGCTTGAACAGTTGTACACATCCACAGACACACAGTGGGGAGTCTGAGAACACTTCCCCATTCACTGTAATGGGAATGGAGGGGGGAATCATTAGCATGATACTAAAACAAGAATGGACTGGTGCATTTGTGATATTGTTTTAGCATTCGAATGAACGGCAGTGCTTTTTCAAATTTGAACAGTCTAAACAGGACATCCTCTGCTCTACTACACCCTCTCCTCCTCTCCTCCTCTTCTCCTCTTCTCCTCTCCTCCTCTTCTCCTCTTCTCCTCTCCTCCTCTTCTCCTCTCCTCCTCTTCTCCTCTCCTCCTCTCCTCCTCTTCTCCTCTCCTCCTCTTCTCCCCTTCTCCTCTTCTCTTGCTCCACAACCAAACACAATCTGAGGTTGGGATTAGAGAATCAAAGCTTCTTGTCTCCATGAACAACCATCCCCCTGCTTCCGATTCTCACTGGCTTTGTTTTAAATGCTGTGGTGATTACTAATTAGGCCCGAGTCTTTTTCTATTTGAAATGCTTTGATATATATGTTCTGGATTTCGGCAGAATATATTGGAGTTCTTTGATGGTGTGTTTTTGGAGTTACACATCTCTTCAGCTGCAAAGTTAGGATGACCCAGAGTCACAAAGACCTCTTTCTACATGGCAGCCAATTAAAAGTGCTGTGATGGACCAAAACTAAGTGCGTGCTTACTAACTTTCTTTTTTCTGTTGTTCTGGTTTTGCTTTCATGCTCCCCCCCCCTACAGAATCACATCGCCTTCGCTGAGGTCACATGACGTGGAGTCCGCCGTGTGGCAGACCCATTGGACATCCACTCTCTTCACCGTCCAATCCAATTAAATGCAGTGCAACGCTAAACCCATTCTCTGTGTGTGTCAGGTCTGCGGCATGTTGTTCTATGTTGTCTTTACCAGGTCCCTGTTGTCATTTGCAGCTTCTCGTATTTAAGGAAAAAAAAGAAGAGTCAGTTACTCAGCAGGACACGTCGCTTCGTGTTCTTCATCTATGCACTTACTCTGAATCCTTGACAGAATCAAGCTTTGCAGCGAGGCAAAGCCTGGAACTTGTTGCACATTGTGGGACACTAGAAGAACAAGTGAGGAGCTAAAGTCACTATATCAACTCTGCCTAGGTCAAATATGTTCTCTTAGATTGCTTATTTGTGTTTACAAAAAGATGGCTATAAGGAAAACTATCTTGTCAGTAAATTCAATGACAGAGAGAAAAACCCTTGATTATGTTCAGTTAAGTGAAGTTCATCTCTGTGAGCTTTTTTCATTGCTGTTATCACTTTTATAGACTGATATCAGAAATTTGCATTAAATGCTGGGTCCATATTTATCAAATGAGTTAAGGTGAAATTAAAGATAAAAGAAAAGATCCCTTACTTACATGCTTAATTTATTTTTACTTAAAATGCTCCTAAATGTAAGTGAGCTCCAAAGGTCTTAAGTCATTCACCTTGTGGAGGCTAAATAAACCTGAGCAGGGTTTACAAGCAAAGAAAACAAAAAATCACATTGTTGACCAATGTGAATATTTTATCTTTCTTTCTCTCGTTAGCTAATGAGATGATTGGCCTGCTAACTGCAGCTTAGCGGGTTATTATTAGCATTTTCCCGGCTAGCAGGCAGTCATCATGCAGTAAGCTTCCTGCAGCACGTGTTTCTTTGTAAAGAAAAAATGTGTGAATAAGGTCCCTTGTTGAATATCTTTCCAAGTTTCCAAGTTTTTGAAGTGCAGTACTTTGATAAATATGGGTTCAGAACAAAGTAGCAAATTTGGAACTAACTCTCTGTGTTTGTATTCATCTGTCATTTTGTTTCCTGAACATCTCTATAAGGGTTTTAGAGTGTGTGTGTGTACAGTGTATACTTTATGCAGGCAAGTCCAACCAATGAAAACACTAACTGCATTCAAACAAAACTGTCAAGGGTTTCTCAGATAAACCAGACAATCACAACCTCGCCCTCTCTTTCTTTTTCTCTGTTTCTCTTTCATCTTTAACTTCCTTTGAAAATCGACAATTGAGTTCTCCCTATTTTGTCAGAAATAGTATTAATTCATGACCTGCATCCTGAAACCACAACATAAAGACATGCTGAGCTGCTGAGCTGCCTTCACACTGAGCTAACACACTGTCTCCACTTTCATCTCACGGCAATTTGGGTCATGTAGGCCTCTGATCATCGGCAAGGCTGCAAATGTTTGTGTTGCACAATTTTTTTCTCATGTAGCTCAGTATAACTTTTAACATGACAAAATCATCTAGTTGGATTTACACATTGATTATTGTAACTATCAATAGTGGACATAATACATTTTCTTTTAATGTATAAATGTTTTGTACAATTGAAAATTCAGCCATATTTCTGTTATACCCATTGTGTTAGAAGACTTGATTTGTGTGGTTTTTTCAGTTTTTTAGACATGAAAATGGCCACAATTATTGGTTTTATCCCACATTTTAGAAACTCTTTGCTAATCTCCAGAGTCAGATGAGAATGATTAATCTCAGAGCACATAATACAAAAAAGAGGACCTAGTTTAGCACATAAACTGGATGCCAGAAAATAGTATATATAGTTATATTTAATGTGTCAAATATAAGATAAAAAGATACATGAAATAAATTAGTTCAGAGTGGAGTCGAAAGTTGTATTCTCTCTAGACTATAGTGCTGGACTATGTGGACACAAATGATATCTACATTCTCATGTTACTCTGAGCAACACATTTGCAACAAAATTTAACAAAATAACAAAAATATTTCCAGGGAGAATGGTAAATGGTCTGTATTCATGTAGTCTTGATGACCAGTTAAAGCGCTTCACAGTGAAGTGTTTGCCGTTCACTATCTTGGCCAAGGACATCCTGGATGGAGAATGAGGAAGACTGGGATCAACCTTCTGTTTAGAAGACGACCGCTCGATCCCCTCAGCCACCCCAGGGTAAGGGTTATAGAACAATATGATAATGTGAGGGACAGTGAGCCAACAAGAAATTCACACTTTAAACATGGAAACAGTTAATGTTTAGCTTTTGGATTTGACTTGAGCCTGAAAATTATCAGAGTTTTTGTTATCAACATTAATAGAACCACTCTGAATAAAGTGAACAGGTCGCTTTTATGTCAGGAATTACAGAGACTTATCACCCAACTAACAGGCTTTTTCTGCTCTTTGCCCTCTTTGAACTCATTGGTTTAATTTTACTGTAGTTTAAGTGACTGAGTGTCTGTCATCAACAACCACAGAATGCTAAGCTTTGGGATACTACCTGGCTGCTAACATCAGTTTGTGAATAGTATTTACTACCATTTCTGTATCATCACAGAGCTAACCATCTGTCTTTGAAAACCAATTACACATTGTTCTAGAATCATCAAAGACCCGGCCATCTGGTTTATCTATTATTTAGATTGTACAGGACACTTCATACAAACCAATGTGTATTTTTGCTTGCATCAATGCTTATTGAACTTTTCCAGCTGTGTCACTGTGTCAAAACGTGGAAAAACGGGTCAAACATCTTTTTAGTCACATCATTTTGTATCTTTTCACTTGTTTTTGAAAACCTCTCTCTCTTTATATATATATATAGAGAGAGAGAAAGAGAGAGCGAGAAAGAGAGAGAGAGATCTTGTCTCTCTTTTAGATTGTTTTGATGAATCTTTCTGCCCCTAGTGGCCAAAAGTGAATAAATGCAGCTTTAACTGGTTTATTTATTGTCTATCAATATTAACATATTAAATTTGATATTAAGTAGTAACTAATATTAATGTTGCTTATAATGGTACACACATTGTATATATGCAGTGAACCTAATCATTTTTCCCTGTAGCAATAACTTGTCAGACTTGCTTTCCCATCGGCAGAGAGGAGAGGAACACAGTAAAGGTCTAATTCTGTTACCCCTTCAAATCTCTATTTTTGTAATAATCACTAAAGCACTTATGAATAAGGACTCCGGGCAGGAACATGCAAAAAGCAGCACTTTAAATCATGCTGTAAATCCTCTCATTGCTAATGAAATGCCACCAATGTCTCTGCTGCTTGAAAACAAACATCAGACTGAATATTCAGGACTGTCAGCTCAAATGTGCATTGCAACAGCCGTCCTGGCTTAATTAAAGGAGAAGAGAACTGTAAAAATATATATGTTCAAATTATAAATATATATAGTATAACTATCTCTATACACTAACAAACACACAACACACACATACACACTCACATGCTACACACACAGACAAACGTGTGTGTTTATGTGTGTCATATTCTACATTAATGCTGTCTATTTTCGTATGACTGTGCACTGTGTGAGTGATCACAATATCTTTAAGCTGTTATTACTTCATGTTATTTTACTGAAATGAGATTTCATGTTACTGTTCAAAGTTACAATGACATTTTTATACTGTGTTTTGTGAGTAGTGACATTCATGTTTGTTATGTTCTTATTTTGTTCCTTACCCTACCAAACATTTCACATTTTTCCTGAAATGACTTTGTTCTGAGACATAAGTCACAGATGTTTCTTAACTGGTGGTTTTTATCTTTGTTTCCTTTACTCTGTCATGTGATTTGTCATGTGATTTATATATATATTTATAAATATTTTTTTGCTTCTAGTGGATCATTTTGTATGGATGTTGTTTCTCTCATTCTATCCCTGTTCTTTTTATATTATGCATATTTCTTTTAAAAAACAAATGTTCTTTTCAACTTAAGTTCAAACTGTGACCTTTTACACTGTAAAATACAGAATTTACAGCCTTTGAATAAAAAACATTGAAATGACTTGAACATTTGTCATCCTTTTAAATAAACCAGCGAATGTGACAGTTCTATAGACAAAGTTAAGTTCTGCGACAGGAATAACTTAGTTGGGAAACGCTGGGGTCCATGTTAAAATTATTATTTTGTTATGGTTAAGTGATGTTTATGGGGTAGGAAATAGTTTGAAATGGAAAAAAAGCAGCAGTATCCCATGTTAATCTTGTTTCAGTGTGTTCGTGACTTACTTCTCCACCCAGACCTCCCTATTGGGTCTTTCTTGTGCGATAATAGCATCAACTGATTACCTCCTTTCCACCTGATCAGCTTTTACAGGGTTTGTTCCTTGAATTTAAACAGACTAGTGCAGTGCTTGTTCTGAACTTACAGTGTTCTTGGCCTGTGGTAATGCTCTGGAGCTACTTCACAATTCTTCCTTGTCATTCATGAGTCCTCATACAAACCATTGTACATTCTACTGTCACTGTTTTATTGTTTGTGTGCTTTGTCATGCTTTGATCCAAGTACAGACCTGCTTTAGTTTATCAGAGTAGAAGAATACCACCCACCCCCCCCCCCCCCCCCCCCCCACACACACACACACACACACACACACACACACACACACACACACACACACACACACTGACACTCACATGTCCAAATCCCACATAACGTGGCTTGGCAGCAATAGTGGAGTTTATTACTGTTGGCCTGGGATTTATGCATTAATGACTGCATGAGGTTTTTATTTTGTAACAGAGTTACAGCACATGGCTGTGTCTGAATGTAATACATTCTGTCAGCCAAATGAGAATACTGTAAAAATCCTTTTTAATATTTAAAACTCCCACCTCTCAATCGCTTGACACTTTTGTTGACTAGGACAGCGCGTTGTCAAAACAGTCAACAAACAGGCTGCAACACAAGGGCACTGTCCAAATTGACACATTTTGTTTGAAAAGGCTCCAACACTCACAAAATATTAAACACACGTAGGAAAAACAAATATTTCCCTCAAACACCACAACTTGTGCGCAAACGAACATATTTCAATCCATCATAACACAACAAACAACAAAATATTAATATAGCTATCTTAATGAACCAGTTCAACCTTTCTGTGTACTTTACATTTGTGCTGTATCTCTAAGCCATTTCTTACATCATAATGGACTAATATGTGCAAGAAAGTCAAACAAGTATATCACAGCATGAAATGTATTCTTTTTGATTTAAGATAATTATACTAGAGATAGAACCCTGCTGTTCCCTGCATATGCTGTTTTTACACTTAATTGCACTGTTGAAATACAGTAAAAAGAGACATTTTCTCATTAGGTTTTATTCATTAGATGATTGTGTGCGGTGCTTATGGGTCTATGAACTGTAAGACCTACAGTAAGCATCTAAACTAGACAAAAGTGGTCATTGAATTGGGTTCATCTTTTGTTCTGCATTAGTGCAATTTGTATTACTTGTGTTACTGTCATTTCATTGGCCTCTTTGATGCTTGCAAAGAGATATACAGAAGTGACACTTTTTAAAGGTGGATGAAGACTGATTACTGATTGATGATTTGTGCAAAGGAGCTTCACACAGGTGCATTACAATCATTACTCTGCAACCAGCAGTGAACAGATGTTATTTTGTTTAGCACAGTTAAACCATCAGTTTTGCATATTTGTATGACATCTGTATTGATTGTTTTGAAAAGGTGTAAAAATTTGTAAACCCAATGAAAAAATGTATATATTTTAGAAAGGACTTCTGCTGTGCTAAGAAGATGATGAAGAAGATCATAAGGATTGTGGTTTGATTAACTGTGTTTAAGCAATGCTTGAGCCATAAATTAGTGGGAACACCAAAAATATCCTTACGCCTAGATTAATTCCAAGCCTTGGAATCGTTGCACATATCTTACATGTGTTCAGCAGTTCAAATAGGGGTGGTGTTGTGCTCATTGACAACAGTTTTTCTGGTTGGAAGAACAGGGCCATCAACTCACTGTGGCAGGAAAATGAACTGGATGCCTTGGTGCCTGGTGTTGTTCAGTAAATTACAAGAACCCCTAACAAACACTGAAATCAACAAGATTCTTTGGCTGACATAAGAAAAAAGAGATACTGGCAGCTTCCATATCGAATAGTAAGACAACAGCATAACGGATATATCAGTCTGACTGGTTAGTATGGTCTATCCTTTAATTATTAGTCACACAACTCCATGGAAGATTAGGGAAATGTCAGCAGTGCTCACAGCCTCTGAAAGAAATGTCACCAGACCAAAAAATTAAGAAAACACCTTTATGGGTATATTGCATGAGTGTAGGGTCCTTAATCTCATAAATGTGTGCAGGAGTCAATGACGAGAGCTTAGACGAAGACTCATTTGTAAGTGACCTTTACTAATGAGTCAGTGGAAGTGAAGTGAGGCAGGCCGTAATGGCTAAAAAGACTCCGGATGACATAACCTGTGTCCTCTGGGGCTTTTTAAAGAGCTCCCGCTCAAAACTACTAGCAGGATCAACAGGATTATAGGATCTTTGCAGATCACTGACCAAACCCATCAATCTGTAATGTAAAGTCAGGGAGAATGAAAAAAAATACAGCTTTGCTTTGAGTGGCCATCAAGATAAGACAACATATAGATACATCCAGACCATACCGTTACGTTCCCAGTGCAGCCCAGGGAGTGGGGGAAGTAATAAAAAAAAGTAATAAAATTTATGATTAAATTTAAACCACCAGATTCAATACAAAATCAAGTTAATTAATTGGGGGGAAATGACTTCAAATCCCCGTTCAGCTATTGTTATTTTCCAGACTTTTCAGCCATTTTCCAAGATTTTCAACAGCAAGTAGAGTTAGCTTATACTTCTCATAGAGTTAGCTCAATTGTTATTATGTGACCTATGTACTTACGTAATGTGCAGGTCTGCAGCTCCTTGATGTGAAGACAACATATACTCAACTGAAGAGTAAACCCACAGCCAATATGCTTCATTAAACAAGAATAGCTTAGTCAGTGATATGATCTGTGCACTGATCCCACCTGTAGATTAGCTAGAAGTAGATCTGGCCTCAAAAGAGAGGCAATTGGTTTTGTTTGCTCATATTTTTCTGAATCAGAAAAGTGAAGGTGCTACATGATGTGACTGAGTTCCTGAGATGAAACAAGATCACAGTACTTTTATAACAAAGTGTCAGTGAGACAAATTTCACTGATCATCTTTGTTCATTATCATTGTAATGAGCTTGCAGTTTGAATGTCAAATAGGTGTCATGAGACATATTTTCTTTTTTCTGATCAAGCAAAGTAACATGGTATTAGAACTGAACATTTAGCTTAAGAACAGTACAAAGCAGCATTGCCCTGACAACAAGCCTGGAATGTTGTAATGCTTCGAGTTTTCTTTTTGCCTTTCATGTATGTTTGACAGCAAAGTTTACTGAAGCCTTTTTAGTCACTGAACTCCATCATTTCCACGGGAGGGTCTGACTTCAGTATTCTCTTCCAAATCTCTAAGGATAAGCAAAGACAGTGACATTAAAAATAGCACATAAAACAGCCCCATTCTCTGCATGAACTTAGAGGTTGTCTTCCCACACACACGCTCATCAACAGAGCACAAACATGAGCAGAGCTCCAGCTTGTTGCAGTGATAATAAAATTGAAGCAAAGCTGCAGTTATGATGGAACAGAGAACCAAATGATCATGAAACATGTAATAAAACAAGGTGGTGATAATCAAAATAGAGAAAAAATGCCTTTCCGAGCTGTGATCTATTCGACCCAATTCTATCTTAATACAAAAATAACTGAATTACATAATGAAGAGTTGAATTTATAGATATGCATGCAGCTTCTGTTTCCACTGTCAGTTAAGAGCACACAAATAAGTAATTTTCTTTCATTTCCTTCACTGTAAAAGTGTACTTACCTATATTTTACTGTCTACAGCGTGGTAGCATAGCTTCATTCAATATATTAGGATTGAATGCAAAGATGGATTGTGCGTCTCACCCAGAGTACAATAATGGAGCCAAAATATTTACAGGTATTATGATTTTATGTTGGTGATGTCATTGGGAGCCAGGGTTTGGGCAGAGTTGATTGTTGAGTGGAGCTCCAGTGTCCTGCCGAAATATGCACTCAACCAATCGTGACTCAGTATTAGCTATCGCGCTTCACATTTTGGCGCTGTCATGTCGTCCATCTTTATACACTGTAACGTCAATGTGAGGATATTTATAAAGGATAGCCTTCAGATTGGGTGACATTACACAATGTTATCATCAAGAAACTTCTGATCTGCAAATCCTACTTCCAGCAGCTCACTATGATGTGACAACCTGTACATCTCAGTGGGACTCCACGTCTACTTGCTCTCTGAGACCCAGTTTCCGTCTCCACCCTTATACAACCACCAGTTATCATGTGAGGGAACTGTGAGGTTCCTGAATCTCTCTCAAAAGGAGGTGGAGCGTGTTCCTGGCCCACCTGAGGACCATAAGCAGGTATATGTTGCAAACACTGGTAGAATTGTGTGAAAGAATGTGAAAAAGGCAGCTTACTGTTCTACAGTATTGTGGTCAAGTGGTGACAGTCTTTTTCCTGCTGCTTAGAGCCATGTTTGCAGAACTGATACTTGGAGTAGAGTGCCACTGGGCCACCTCTTCATCATCATCATCATCATCATCATCATCATCATCATCATCATCCTCATCTGCATGCACACTGTTATCAGGGGACTACACAGAGGGAATGACTGGCTGAGGATGATGCTGGATTCTGCTTGCTGGCAGAGACTGTGGACCTCAGCTCTGTAAAGCCTCTGAAGCTTTACGGAGGGGGATGCAGCTGGGGATGGACACATTCAATTGCTCTTAGCAGGGGGTTGATGGAGGCCTAGCAGGCTCTCTTTTCAGGAATGGACTGACAGGCAGTGCCGATGACACTGAAACCCAGCTCGGCCCCCACACCTACCCAGCGTAGCTCTTTGAAGGCCACCACTCTGCCATATTTGTTAATCCCAAACATCCACATTTGAGATCCATTGAGCCAGTGGCGCCTGTGAAATTCATCACCACCATGTGCGAGGAGATCAGAGGGAGGGGGGCGAGTAATGCAAGAATGCAGTGTGAAATGAATGACTTGGCCCCGCTTCTTATCTGTGGGTGTGAATGCTGGAATCATTTCATTACATAGCCAACAGCACAGAAGATAAAATGGATCATTTACTCAGAGAAAACGCTATCATTATGAAGTTAATTATTTCAAGAGCACCCTATGATGCTCATCATACATCTCATAGTGTAGGGATTCACTAGGCCCTGCACAGTCAGTCATGTTGGAAGCTCTGCTACTGTATTTGTACACAGTAATGTGTAAATCAGGCTGGCCTTTGTTTCATCTGGAGAATGTAGGAGCAAATGAACCCAGATATTTCAAGGTGATATGCCTCTATGCTCCAGACCCAGTAACTCAATATAAACCTGCTATTGAAAGTGTTTTTGATAAGATTACAATCAGATCTTGACCAAATTAATTCAAGAAGCATCGAGGAAAGACCATCTCTGGTTTGGGACACAATATGACCACATTGAACACAAATGTGAATGCAGTTGCTTTGTCAATTCAATGCAGAAATACTTAAAGGCAAAACTGTTCCAAAACAGCAAGGTAGCAGGCAACTAGCAGCCATTATCTTGTAAACACAAAAAAGGAACCCTCTCCTTAGTCCTCAACAATGAATGTGTGTGAAGATATGTGGATGAATGGAAGATGAGAACAAGTGACTGCAATCAAGTTTGTTGAAAATATACAAGCAAAACTTCATAATTCTAGTGGTGGAGATGGTTACACCAGGAGATACCTCTGGAAAATATATTTTTTCTGACCATCTTGACCCATCCGTTCCAAAAGTTAATTACCAGGAGAAAAAGCTCCTCAGCATTGTTCAGTTATTTTGTCCAAACACACACACACGCACACACACACACACACACGCACACTCACACACACACACACACACACACACACACACACACACACACACACACACACACTCACAAGAGATGTAAACAATACCCTGCCTGCCGCACAGACTAATAAATAAAGCTAATTCTATTGTCATGGTGAATAATCCATTGAAATATGTATGTTACAACATCTTTGTCAGTTGTCATAAAATTGTAAATGTGTACATTTCCATTTCCTGGGCTGCTGCTCCCAAGAAAGAACTTTTCATCTTTAAAGCACTTGAATACAAACGACACCCGTCAATTTGCACATTGTTGTTTGACTAACTGCAATATATCAGTATTGATTCATGAAGCTTAACAACATTTTGTTCCAGCTTTAAAGAGAGGGAGGTTTAAGGAATATTGATTGGAAGACATGTTTTCCTATTTCAGTGGTCTGTGGTGTTTAAAATGTTTAGTAAATGAAGTCCTATTACTCTTTCCAAACTAAATATGAATTTGTCTGTAACCGACTTCCAGTTAGTTTGTTTTCTTTTTCTGAACACCTCAGAGATATCTCATGATATAGCTATTCTGAATGGCATCGCAAGGGCGATCCACAGTAGCAAGTAGTCCAGTTAAAACCGCTAGGTATCACTTCCTGTCTCAAAAAGATGCAGAAAAATAAATCCATGCCTTCGTTTACCACTAGATTTCACAATTGTTATTCCATATTAGCAGGCTCCAACACTAGAGTCTGTAGAGAGTACAGGTGCTCATAAGAACCAGGGAAAGAGACCACATGTCTCCTGTAGTAGCTTCACTACACTGGCTTCCCGTTAAATCTAGAATAGAAT
Source organism: Hippoglossus hippoglossus (assembly GCF_009819705.1). Taxonomy (NCBI): domain Eukaryota; kingdom Metazoa; phylum Chordata; class Actinopteri; order Pleuronectiformes; family Pleuronectidae; genus Hippoglossus; species Hippoglossus hippoglossus. The sequence goes on from NC_047170.1 coordinate 970,499, forward strand.
TTAAAATTCTCCTCCTCACCTTCAAGGCCCTTAATAATATGGCACCATTATACCTCAAAGAGCTGATAGTACCTTATCAACCCACTAGAGCACTGCGCTCCCAGAATTCAGGCTTACTTGTCGTCCCTAAAGTCTCTAAAAGTAGAGGAGGAGCCAGAGCTTTCAGCTATCAAGCTCCTCTCCTGTGGAATCATCTCCCAGTTTGAGTTCGGGAGGCAGACACCCTCTCTACATTTAAGAGTAGGCTTAAAACCTTCCTCTTTTGATAAAGCTCATAGAGCTGGTTCAGGTTTGTCTTGAACCATGCTGCTATAGGCCTTGATTGTCGCTGGACACGTGACATCAATGTCTCATCAATACGTGTTACTGACTTGACTTCTTCCCCCGAGTCCTTGCGCTTTGTCTTTGCAGATTCAGGATCGCAGCTGCGGCCACAACGTGAATCGTGGATCGTGTTGGCAGCTGATAATGGATTATGATTAAAACTAGATTGCCTAGATACACAAAATGCCTTCGAACACACACTGCCACTCTTGGCTATACCTCTATTGCTGCTCCCTTCATCTCTGTCAGACTTCTTTCTTTTAAACATCGATACAGCTCTCTATTTATGCTAGACGCTGTCTATTCTTATGAATGTTATAAATAATGTTATTTTGTTGATGTGCTCTGGTACCAGAATAATCTATTGCACTTCTGTCTGTCCTTGGAGAGGGATCCCTCACACGCGTCTCTCTCTGAGGTTTGTACAGATTTTTCCCTTCTAAATGTTAAGATTTTTATTTTTTTTATAGGTTTTTCTGATTCTTGTTGCGGGTTAAGGGCAGAAGATGTTGCACATTGTTAAGCCTGATGAGACAAATTGTGATTTGTGAATATGGGCTGTGCAAATAAAATTTGACGATGATGATGACATTTCAGGGTGACCTCACATATTCAATATAAATTATCCTTGTCAGAGTATGAAATTAATTCAAACTATACATTGGAGGACTCTGTATAGGGATCTCAGATCAGTCAGCTTGAACTGACTGTTCACATTACTGTTCCCATCTGTAGGAGGTGGTCTTTCTGGGTTTTCTGTCCTGCTCTCCCCCTCCTCTCCTGCACTCAGGGCAGAGAGCTCTCTCACCACATCTGTGTTGGATAAGCTTGTGAGCCTGAGCTCTCCATCTCAGCCAGGTCTATAAACAAAGTCCAGCTGACCCACCCCCTGATGGATGATTGGACTCAGCCTCTTGTCTCCAACTGGGGACATGGTCAAACTCACTGCCTGAGGTGTGTTAGTGTAGCAGGAGAAGCATGCTCCCTCCCAGCTGGTAGACTGATCTCAGTTTCAATCATTTTTCTTTTTTTTAGCGTGATTGTGATCGTTGTGGCAGCTGATTGTAGATTATGATTCCAGCTAGATAGCTTAGATATTCCCTTCTTCTAATGTACATACTTAGTTTTTTTTAATTTAATTTACTTTTATTCTATCGCCTTTTTTGACATATTTGTGTCTCTTGTCTATCTAATTCTGACCTGTCTGCTAGTGTAATAACTGAATTTCCCCTGTGTGTGGATCAATACAATTTTATCTTATCTTTTCTTACAAAATATGCCTACTCACATATACAGTACTACCATTATTGGCTATACCTCTATTGATGCTCCCTTCATCACTGTCAGACCTTTCTTATGTATTGTATAAATACCTTATACCTTTATGCTAGACACTGTCATTTCTCATGAATGTTGTAAATATTGTTTTGTTGATGTGCTCTGTTACACCAAGCCCTATGAGACAAATTGTGATTTGTGATAATGGGCTATACAAATAAAATTTGATTCATTCATTCATTCAACAAAGCCGTCATGAGAAAAATGTTAATTTCCTTGAAATACTAAAAACATTCCTAACACGAAGCAACAAATAGAAACATACATCTGTTTTTCACTTTGTGTGCTGTTACAGTAATTTCAAGTCAGTAAAGGCCCTTACTCTCTTCCTGTCCTCCCACGTCACATAATGGAAAGTCTCTGGATACATTACCATTATATAGCCATGTGCCAGCGCTATATAATTACACCCTGTCCAGCTGGGCTGGACATGGACCAACACACGTGAATATAAATGGAAACACATACATTAGCAACATATGTCATCTCTCGCATGTGGACAAATCGCATGAGCATGTGATATGACTACAGATTATCTGCGAGCAGAGAAGCATTTCTGCTCCAATCTCACAAATGCAGTGCAATGAGAATGAGACTGTGACTATAGGGTGATCTCAACCCATGCACTTCTGTAAATGGTTATACTTTTGAGACAGCCTCCTAGACTTTACCAATTAAATCTGAAGAAGGTAAATGGACCTTCAAATAAAGCACTATCCATGCTGGCCAGTGATTGGCTGCACCTGGTTAATAAGTTATTGCCTTTGGGACATTCAGTAAGAACTTGAGCTAACATGGCATTAGCAACGAGACAGTGACATGTTCTATTGTTTAGGGATGTTGCAGTTTAATTTCACAGAAATCCAAAAGTGAGAGATAGAAATCTGAAAGCAGAGGTGAACAGAAGAAGTGTGTGAGGAGGAAGAGTCAAACTGAAGGTCAGGACAATTCTGGAGTTATAGGCCTCAGACATACCATTTAGTAGTGTAGTGTAGATATAAACTAATCAAAAAACTTTGATTGTTCCCAGAAGCACAGTGGCCTCAGTAATTGTGCAAGAATAGATTCAAGGTGAATACTTGCTGTGAACTATAAATGTAATATTTTTCTGCAGACATATCCTGTATGATTAAAGGACTGTATTTGTGTTGTGCTTTTCTAGTCTTTTAAAGCACAAGTTACATTCACTCATTCAGGCAAGCAGATCTTCTATATGCAGAGCTTTTTCTATCACACATCCTAGTGTTTGCACCTCAGAATGGACTAGCCCGGTGTTGGGACCTGGTATTTGTGAACTACAGTTCGGCCTACATGTGTAGTCAAATCCTGTGCACATGTTCTTTGTTCTGGAGACAAACCAGTGCCTCCAGAACTCAGTCTCCCAGGGTGCTTCAACGTCACACAGAGGTGTGAAAACCGACGGGGGACACAAGTTTCAACCACTATTGGTCACTCTGGGCCCCATGACCCATGAGATCACCAGGCAAATATAAGCCCAGTTCTCCCTTCCTTCTTTCTATTTCGACTCATCCTTTCGACTCAACTCTCCGAGAGGAGCCCACTCTTTCTGCTCAACTTCAATGGAGGAGAGGTGCAGCTCAGCAGCTCACCTCACCAGGGAAACCTCCTCCCAATCCAAGCTCTACCAAACTTCAAGCAGGCCTGCCTGATGCAGACTGCAAAAACCTTCCAAAAGGCAGCGACACGAGAGCCTGCCTAAGAACCAGCACAAGAGCTGCATCGCACAGCAGAACCACAAAGACAGGAGCCACAAACCAGCAAGACGACTTCACTGGACTTCAAACAGCACATCAACCTTTTTTCCCTTTTCATGGACGGGTAATACAACTGGGCTTAATAATTATACTAGGCTAAGCAAAGACTGTTTATTTGATTCCGTGTGATGTTTATAAGTTTGATTTGTGTTGCTGTGATATTTTGGTTATACGTTATTTGAAAGTTAATGTTAGCTATGTTATGCTCTTCACAGTCTTTCTGTGCATGCAACTAGCTGCTTTCTCTAACCTGGCACCAACACACACACACACACATATCTACCCACCCATCTCGCTGACCCCCGCTACATGTCGTAAACATTCCAAAGGTGGGTGGAATCCGTTATTTTCAGAGTGGGTGGCCAGCCGCCATTTTGAAAGCACACTCACTCACACAGACACACACACACATCTGTATATAGTACACCTTTAGTAATTTGTGTTTTTATACTTTATTATCTTCATAATAAATGTTTTTCTTTCATAAATGTTGTTTTCATTAATGTTGCATATGTGTGAATTTTGCCAACCTCTGCACTGTCAAGAACTCTATATCCTTCAACTTTGCTAACTATCTAAATGGAAATTTTGGTTATAGTTATTAATTTAATTGTTAATCAGAGTTCCAAATTTGAAGTTAGTACTTTCATGAGACTTAACAAATAAATTGGCTATCTTCTCCCTTCCTTTGAAGGGTGGTGCCCCGAGGTAACTTTAATCAATTAAAGTTATTATTTAATATTCATAATTTTTAATATTAATATTCAATATTTTTTCTGATAACCAAATTTATTGAATGCCAAAAGGTACACCATTTAATGGTGTCACGTTTAATGTATCAATTGCACAACACCGGGATCGAACCACTGACCTTCTGGTTAGTGGTTAACCCACTCCACCTGTCTTGTGTATATGTATGTTAATGGTTAAAGTGCTATATAAATACAGACCATTTAATTTAATACAAATCCTTGACTATTTGCTTGGACTCCTTAGTTATTAAAGCAAATTGTTCAGTTTTCAAGTAATATAATTATATTGATGTGATGAGATTCTGCTGAAAGTCAATATCTGAAAATATTGATAATGATGCAACTTTACGATCTAATACATTTTTAACTCAAATGTCATATGTCACATATAACAGTGATCATAGTAAATTATAGTGTGGAGGCTCGTAACCCTCCTGGGTGGTCATGACTCTGACATCAACTCGTACCTTTTAATCAGCTCACACTACATGGACGTATCTGACCCATAGTTACTTTGGTCCACTAACCATCCCATTCACTGTTATACAAGGCAACTGCATCCTCTGCAGTCATGACAACAAGACACAATGCAGAATTCTTTGTACATCTTTCTATAAATAGAAAGTAAGAAGAAAAATATGGTAGAAGAATGGAAATGGAAAATAAAGAGAATATGACTCGTCAAGGCAACAGTACATGTAAAATACTGCTGTAATATAAAACAAGCTCTACACAGTTTGTGATGACAGCCAATTTGGAAATTGCACCTTGGGAATGACAACAGAGTAGACAGTATATCAAAATTTGTGTGGGCCTGATTGTTTAGGTAGTTAATGTGATGTTTTGACCTCTAAAACTAGTCAGTTATTGAATCTAATTGTATTTGTATAGCCCATATTCACAAATAACAGTTTGTCTCAAGGGCTTAACATCCTCTGTCCGTAAGAAATGTCTGATAGGGATGAAGGGAGCAGCAATTGTAATGGAAGAGTCATGCCAGTAATGGTAGTATAACTGAGTATATGTAAGCAATCTAGTTGTAATCATAATCCACAATCAACTGCCACCACAATCTACAATCATGATCCAACACCATGATTTTTTATTTACGATCCACAATCACGATCCATGATGCACCATCACAATCCACCACCACGATCTTTGATTCACAATCCACCGTTCATGGTCCATGGTCACAACCCACAATCCCTGACATTCTAGACCTGGGTTGTCTACCTCTCGAACTGAAAGAGATGATTCCACAGAATCCAAGGACGAATCAGGATCAAAGATCATCGATGGATGAATTCCTGATAGTTTCTCTGGAAGCAGGGCTATGCCATCTAGAGCAGCTACTGTATAACATTAGATACTGCATCTCTGAGGTGTTTAGGGCCGAGTATTAGAACCACTGTTTTATCTGAGTTTAATGAAGGAGAACTGCTGGTTTCATGTCCTTGAAACATGCTTGAAGTTTAGTTAAGTGATTACAAATGCCAATTCTCAAATTAGTCAAGGCCAAATAACTTAGGGTTTGAATTGATGTTGATGATGTTGATGTTACAGCCACATCGAACTACAAGGCCATCACACTTGCACCTCCATCATCAATGTATGTTTTCATTCATAATTACATCTTCATCAGCACAACTGCCAACAGTCCGCCAACATGCTTTTAACCCCAAAATTGATTTAATGAATGTGACCAAAAACACAAATCAAATGCATGAGCTGAAGTACTAAAATTAAAATATGATGTCCTCATAAAAGTGTTTGATGTTTACTTTTAATTAATGTTGTGCTTGAGTCTGATGGCGATGATGCCTTGGATTTCTATTCAGACTGACTTTCTGGCCTGACTTGTGTCTGTCATATAATTCAAGAGGCTTTTTAGTTTTTGGTAATTCTGTTTTTGTGATATAGACTTAAGAATTTTATGACTTAAGTTATTTTCGAGCACCTTCTTTTTTTGAGAGCATTAAAGTAAAAATAGTCCTGTTCCACTTTCTGTTCTTCTGTCCCACTAGCCTCTATTCTACAGTGTATACTCCACAGTTTAGGTTTGTAGGAGGTAGGTGATTTGTTAATTTTTACCAGTGGTAAAGATGGCACTCCACCAACACCATCCAACACAAATGTAAAATCCATGCCACCCAAAGGACACCTACAGGGATGCAGGACACTGCAGGACAACATCAGAAATGTTACATTTCAAATTTTATAATTCAATTTTAACCCTTCCCTCCCAACTGAACTAGTGTTTTTTGATATATCTGTTTGTGAGAGTAAAGAATAGTTAGACCTTTTAATACATCTTTAGTTTTATGAATTTAAATGGTAAAATGGTAAATGGTCTGTATTTATATAGAGCTTTTCTAGTCTTAATGACCACTCAAAGCGCTTTACATTACAGTTTGCCATTCACCCATTCACACACATTCATACAGTGCATCTGTTAGCAGCACTTTTTTTCTAAGAGGGGCAATTCAGGGTTCAGCATCTTGCCCAAGGACACTTCTGCATGCAGATGGAGAAGACTGGGATCGAACTGCCGACCTTTTGGATGGAGGACGACCGCTCTACCCCTTAGCCACCGCCACTCCATTACCATATGTTGCCATATAAATTCTGACACAATGAACATCGGGCAAAGTAACAGAGAATATATAGCCTTAAATAGTAAGTTTAAGTCAGTTGTCATGATTTTCCATTGTAATGGGATTCTAATAGATCTATGGATACATTTTTAAACTGGGATAATAGTTTGTTGATTCTAAATATTTCTTATTTTGCTTCATTACCCTGTGTGCGTGTGCAGGTAAAAATAAGTCAACAATTCAGGCACGGATTTACACCGAACTTGTTACCTCCAGATGATTGACTTTTGCAGCTGATGGGTCGGAAGTGTGGAGGTGTAAGGGACGACTTCCCTGCAGTCAAGTATGAAGTATCGAAAGAAGTATCTACCAAAGTTATATCTGCAAAAGATGGTAAAATCCTCATGGATGTTTTAACAGTCAACGATATGGGTATGATTTCTCCCAGTGTTGCTGGTGGTCAATCTGACTGTAACAGATAGTCATAGTGATTGTGTGCGAGAGTGAGTCCAAGAGCTCTGTTCTCCAGTTTTTAAACTGCGTATCCCACATTTTAGTTAGCAGCACTAACTTAGGATGTTCACCCTCAACTCTTCTATCTGCACACACAGCCCTCTCTCTCATACGGGATGGGGGATGACTGTGAGAGGATGGCAGAATTGAGAGGACATCAAGAGGGATTCATTCATTTCAGGCACTTAAAAACACCTGCAGAGGAACAAGACATGTCTGTCAGTGTGTCTCACATTACTTTCATTGTCATTTGCATCGGAGCCCCAAATCAAGGTCAATGGTTTAATCATATTGTGTATGATTTTTTTCACCATCCTTCCATCCAGCTGCCCAGTGTTCTTTTCCTTCAGCAGATTCGAGGGAGCTTTTTCAGCTCCCAAGCTGAATGGTAGCTTGATTACTGACTGCGGTGTCAGTAATCTACCTCCTGAGACCTTCCGGCTCTGACCAGGTTTGCCACTTTCATCCCTTTCTCTTCCCCGAGAATGAAGAGAGACTTAGAGCGATGTGTGCGTATTGGCGGGTTGGTATGAAGATTGGGAATTAGGCTTTAGAAGTGTGCATTCCCATTTCTGTGGGCTAAATCCCCTGCCCTGTCAATTATGGTGAAAGCAGCATCTGCAGGGGGTTAGGCTGAATGCAACAGGTGGAGATGACTGACAAGCAGCCCAGTGGAGACACTTTTAATGAGGCAAACGTTTTGTCGCTCTTGTCAGATGATGACAGCAGGAATTGTGGTGTGATACATAGAGAATCAAGTATTATTATCAAAAGCCCCTCTTCTCAGAGGACACAGACACATGTTGACAATACACTCAGTGGCATTATCTGAAGACACAGCTCGGTAAATCCTGTTCAAATCTTTGGTTGAAATCATTCTAGTAAACGCAAGTCGCATTCAAGTAGAATTTTGTAAAAACTATTTCTATATGATGAGTGAGTAGCATGAGTGCATATTGGAGACCGACACCATCCATAACTGTTTCAAGTTATCAAGTTTCAACTTTTGTACTATATCTTGACATGATGAGGGAATAACACCACAATTTTGTATTCATTAACTGTTATTTTTAGATATAATTTGATGAGTCATATGTGTTCAGTCTATATATTGTCAACTTAAGTTCAGGAGCAGGGCTACACCTCAACCATACCTCTCGTCACTGAAGCCCATACCTGCTGAACCCATCATGCTGTGTTTGTCTCAGACAAACTCTGGTTCAAACATATATGCACATTTGTATATTCTAAAACGATACCAATCACCTAAAACAATAGTAAACTCCTCATGGATCCCAAAGAGGAAATCAACTCTCCTGATTCAGACAAACCCTCATCTTCTCTTTCCTCCTCCCCTGCCTATATATTCTTTCATCCTCTTTTCCTCCCTCCCTCATCCCTTCTTATTCATTTTGATGGATACCTCTTACGTTACATTCTAGGTACTGCCTGGGGGGTTATAATCAGCTTGGGTGGAATGATGCCTGAACCCCCCATGCTGAGCCTCCCTCTGTCCAGATTCCAGTGCATCCTCCCAGACAAATCTTCACTTCAACCCGTTTACTCAACATCAGCTTCCATCAAAATCTGATACATCACGCTTTATAATACGTATAGATCAGTGAGACAACTTTATTATCAGGATGTCCCAGTAAGTCTGTGAAAAGCCTCCAGTTGGTCCAACATGCTGCAGCACGAGTGCTGACAGGAACTAAAAGAAGAGATCAATCAATCAATCAAATTTTATTTGTATAGCCCATATTCACAAATCACAATTTGTCTCATAGGGCTTTAACAAGGTGGGACATCCTCTGCCCTTAACCCTAAACAAGAGATCAGATTACTCCTGTCTTAGCTTTTCTGCATTGGCTCCCTGTAAAATTCTGAATAGAATTTAAGATCCTGCTCCACACATACAAAGCCCTTATTGTTTTAATTATAACTAGTCAAAGCTGATACCTGATGGTGCACAAGTGTTCCTGGTCTCTCTTTCCTCTCTTGAACTCACGTCTGAAATGTTTATCGCTGCAGCAGTATATTGTTAGTGTTTGGAAACAAGGCTCTGACTTCACCACTTCCCGGGATGTGATTACATTAAAATATCAGGGAGTGATGAGCAAATATCTTTAACCTCCCTGTCGGAGCCTATGGGTGGATGCTGGGCAGGTGGAGGTGCCTAAATCAACAGGCAGCAACACTGATTTAGGGCAGCACAGAAATTGACAAACCAAGTTGGCAAATCTTTGCAGCTTAAATAGGCTGCCAGGATTGGGAAAAGTGAATATGATAGAGGTGATAGAGGATTCCTTATATATACTGTATTTGTTTTATTACCTCAGGGGGGAGGGGGATAGGCATCATGCCTTCTTCTACCCTCTCGGACTAGAGCAGCTGTCTCTGTCATGTTCAAGTTTTAATTTTGAAAGGTTGTGAAGTTGGGTCTAAAGATTGTGTAACAAACCTCTGAATTAGAGGACATGCAATGTATGAAAAAATAATACCTGCTCAGTAAATCATCCATACTTATTTATAAACCACACACATGAACAATAATAAAACTAATAGTTTCCTTTATGAGAAACGTTGACTATAAATTCATTTTATTACAGTTTATTATGTATGATGAACGCAAAGTTTTCTAAATTGAATCTACACCATAGACTGCACATAAAAATCTCTTCACACAACATCCAGCACACAGACAATAAAAAGTGATGGTATACTGTAGAACTGAGGAGGACAAGGAATAACTTAACACAGGCATACAGGCAAGTGCAGAATGGGCACTGCACTAGTTTGATTAATATTCTAAAGCCTTGAAAGGATATAGCTAACTCTGTTTTAATATTACTGTCCTAACAGGGCTGTATCATTGTGAAGAAGATTGATGTAATCCTTTTTTTCTGTCTGCTAATCTAAATTGTCAGTGAGCTCCTTTGGCCTCCAGAGTTCTGTGGCTGATGAGTCACTGGCTGTGTATCGATTTCAATGAGCAGCAGTTGCACTCATCCTCGTCCAATCTACACACACTCACTTATCTTGTTAAATGGCAACGCTCCTGACTGTGGATCCATGCAGCGAACAGAGAGACACACAAATCTACAAGGACGAGGCAGGAGATCCTCTGAAACAGTCCCAGTCAAGGACAGAGGATTCACCTCAGCTTCTGCAGGGCCAGAGTCCACATAGCAAATCACAGAGACACATTAACAGTGTTCATCCCAAACTGGGTCAGGGCAGGCTGATGAAACGGGAGGAGAACATGGCAAAGCAGTGATGCCTGCGTAGCATCATGAGTGGGCTGTGGTCATTAAGTCGTATTATGTCACACTGCGAGTCTGGATCTCTGCTGGCCTCGGGGCTCACTGACCGGGACTCAGTCTTCACATGATGTCAGAGGTAGAAAGAGCAGGCTCGGCTGAATGAGATACTGCAGAAGATAAAAAATGTGATGATTAATTTCAAACGCATTCTGTTTTTCAGAAAATGACAGGATGGCACAGAAGTTATATGTTCCTTCCATTAATTCATCTGGCCTGGGGGAGGCTGTATTGTTCAAAATCTCAGCACAAAGAATCACTACTAGTCATATTTAATTTGATTCATCATCATAGATTTTACACAAGAATTAATTATTTATTGCCTCAGATTTACTGAGACTACACTTGATTTGGTTGGACTGTTTGGGTGATGTCATCGTGTATCATCAGCACCACGTAGTTGGGGCCATGTGAAGACATTCAATTCTTTTGACGTCACTGCTGCTTATGTGTTTATTTTGCTTTGGTGTCGCAATATTATTATTTTTATCAGTCATGAAAATGATTTTAGAGTAGGAAACAGAATGATGTCTTGTATTGTAATATTACAGGTGTGATAGTTACAATGTTTTCTCATCCAAACCAAATGGTGCATTTACATCCACTTCTTCAGTCTGCAAAGCAATTTGATTGACAGCTTTTATTAACCAATACAAACATGACCGAACCAAACACAAAAATATATTTTCTTGTTCAAAACGTCTTGTCAGTTACTATACTTTCACAGCCCAAACAACACTGTCCAAACAAAACACAGGGTACTTTATATGCCATTGTGTCCTTAGCATAGCTTCAGATTATTGTAAGTTTTGCTGTTAAACTCAGACGCTGACAGTATTTGAAAATAAAATCCAAATGTACTGTTGTGCAATTGATACATTAACTGTGACACCATTAAATGGTGTGCCTTTCAGAATTCAATAAATTTGGTTATCAGAAAAAATATTGAATATTAATATTAAAAATATTAATATTAAATCATAACTTGAATTGATTAAAGTTACCTCGGGGCACCACCCTTCAAAGGAAGGGAAAAGATAGCCAATTTATTGATTAAGTCTCATGAAAGTACTAACTACAAATTTGGAACTCTGATTAACAATTCAATTAATAACTATAACCAAAATTACCATATAGATAGTTAGCAAAGTTGAAGGATACAGAGTTCTTGACAATGTAGAGGTTGGCAAAATTCACACTTATGCAACATTAATGAAAACAACATTTGTGAAAGAAAAACATCTATTATGAAGATAATAAAGTATAAAAACACAAATTAAAGGTGTACTTACTATATAAATATGTGTATGTGAGTATGCGTGTGTGTCTGTGTGATGGAGTGTGCTTTCAAAATGACGGCTGGCCACTATGAGGGCAATAAACCATCCCCCCTGGTATGTTTACGACATGTGGCGGGGGTCAGAGAGATGTGTGGGGAGATATGTGTGTGTGTGTGTGTGTTGGTGCCAAGTTAGAGAAAGCAGCTAGTTGCATGCAAAGAAAGACTGTGAAGAGCATAACATCACTAACATTAACTTTCAAATAACTTATAACCAAATTATCACAGCAACACAAATCAAACTTATAAACATCACATGGAATCAAATAAACAGTCTTTGCTTAGCCTAGTGTAATTATTAAGCCCAGTTGTATTACCCGTCTATGAAAAGGGAAAAAAGGTTGATGTGCTGTTCGAAGTCCAGTGAAGTCGTCTTGCTGGTTTGTGGCTCCTGTCTTTGTGGTTCTGCTGTGCGATGCAGCTCTTGTGCTGGTTCTTAGGCAGGCTCTCGCGTCGCTGCCTTTTGGAAGGTTTTTGCAGTCTGCATCAGGCAGGCCTGCTTGAAGTTTGGTAGAGCTTGGGTAGGGAGGAAGATTCCCTTGCTGGGTGAGTGGAAAGATGCACCTCTCCTCCATTGAAGTTGAGCAGAAAGAGAGGTAAGCTGGAGAATCCACACTTCTCCTCTTGGAGAGTTGAGTAGAAGAGTCGAAAGAGGAGTCGAGACAGAAGACAGGGGGGGACTTGGCTTATATTGGCCTGGTGACCTCATGGGTCATGGGGCCCAGAGTGACCAATAGTGGTTGAAAGTTGTGTTCAGGGCATGTTTTCACACCTCTGTGTGACGTTGAAGCACCCTGGGGGACTGAGTTCTGGAGGCTCTGGTTTGTCTCCAGAACAAAGAACATGTGGTCAGGATTTGAGTAAACATGTAGGCCGAACTGTAGTTCACAAATACCAGGTCCCAACAGTACAAAACAAAATGTAATTAAAGACACACTAGGACCTCATCTGTCTGCCTAATCAGACATTGACAAAGAATAGGGAGACTTTAGGTTCTATAACAATACAAGCTCATCATCTAAATCAGTGGTTTTAAAACTTTTTCTGCCTAAGGCACAACGTAGGGCAAGCCAAAATCACAAGGCACACCTGTATTCTCATTCATGCAAAACCCTTGTTATCATCCATTTTCACCTGCGTTTCTCTCTTTTGACACTGGTTGTCAATCAAGGTCTTCGATGTGTCACACACTAATAATTCCGACCAACTGACAAAAAATCGGGGTTCCCTGAGGGTGCTTTTTAGAGTAAAGAATTTACCTTTGTATTAAGAAATTAGTGCATTAAAAATCAATCAATCAATCAATCAAATTTTATTTGTATAGCCCATATTTACAAATCACAATTTGTCTCATAGGGCTTTAACAAGGTGTGACATCCTCTGCCCTTAACCCTCAACAAGAGTAAGGAAAAACTACTAAAAAACCTTTTAACAGGGTAAAAAGAACGTAGAAACCTCAGAGAGCCACATGTGAGGGATCCCTCTCCCAGGACGGACAGAAGTGGAATAGATGACATGTGTAATGGAGAACATCAGAAAGGGTATTTGCAGCATTGATTAGAATAAACACTTTGTAGCATAATGGAAGGTAAATGAATTGATGGATTATTGTCAGTAATGGTCGAGTATCTGAGGAGAAATATTGTATATCAAGCAGTCTTGTTGTAATCATAGTCTATGGTCAGCAGCCACCACGATCATGATCCACCATCAAGATCAGATGCCACTATAGTCCACAGTCATTGTCAGCTGCCGCCATCAGGATCCACCATCAGCTGCCACCTCGATCGTGGTCCACCACCATTTATCAGATGCCAACATGATACAGGATCCGCCATTACGATCACGATCTCTGATTCATGATCCACCATCATAATCCACGATGGGGCCGCAGCCGCGGCCCTGGATCTGCGGACGATAAGGCAAAGGGACTCCAGGGAAGAAGTCAAGTCAGTAACATGTATTGATGAGATATTAATTTCTTTGATGTGATAAGGAGGGAGAAGAGGAAGGAGAAGCTGGGAAGAGAAGCTCCGTGTGTCATGTGTCCCCCGACCTTCTAGACCTATAGCAGCATAACTAAGAGCAGGTCTAAGACAAGCCTGGACCGGCTCTAACTAGAAGCTTTATCGTAAAGGAAAGTTTTACGCCTACTCTTAAACGTACAGATGGTGTCTGCCTCCTGAACTGAAAGTGGGAGATGATTCCACAGGAGAGGAGCTTGATAGCTGAAAGCTCTGGCTCCTACTCTACTTTTAGAGACTTTAGGGACGACAAGTAAGCCTGAATTCTGGGAGCGCAGTGCTCTAGTGGGTTGATAAGGTACTATCAGCTCTTTGAGGTATAATGGTGCCATATTATTAAAGGGCCTTGAAGGTGAGGAGGAGAATTTTAAATTCTATTCTAGATTTAACCGGAAGCCAGTGTAGCGAGAAATGTGGTGAAGCTAATACTGGAGAAATGTGGTCTCTTTTCTTGGTTCTTGTCAGGACACGTGCTGCAGCATTTTGGACAAGCTGCAGAGTCTTTAACGACTTGCTGCTGGAGCCTGATAATAAGGAATTACAATAATCAAGTCTGGATGTAACAAAGGCATGGACACATTTTTCTGCATCTTTTTAAGAAAGGACATGTCTGATTTTTTAGATATTAGGCAAGTGGAAGAAGGCGGTCCTGGAAATTAATTTTAAATAAGAATTAAAGGAAAAATCGGGATCGAAGATCACTCCCAAGTTCCTGACTGTTTCATTGGAAGCAAGGGCAATGTCGTCTAGCGCAGCTATATCGTTAGATAATGTATCTCTAAGGTGTTTAGGGCCAAGTATTAGAACCTCTGACGACTGCTGTGTGTACTCCTCCCTGTTCCCTGTAGAGAGAAGGAAATGTACATTTCTTGATTTAGAGCTGAATTATTTGCACCCAGTGTTTTATTGTGTAAAACATTACATTACAACATCAGAGCCACATCTTTGCACGCCAACATCCACCTGCTTCTTGCACCACACCATGCAACAAGAAGGTAGTGAGCAACCTCATTTGGGTGTTGAGTGACGGGAGGGGAGCAATCTGTCCTCCAGAGCCTGAGCTTTAATCAGGTCTGTGAGAAGAGGGGTCAGAGGTCAGGGCTATGTTACATGCTGGATCTTTTTCTTCACCTTTGGAGACTTCAATCAATCAATCAAATTTTATTTGTATAGCCCATATTCACAAATCACAATTTGTCTCATAGGGCTTTAACAAGGTGTGACACCCTCTGTCCTTAACCATCAACAAGAGTAAGAAATTAAACTATTACAAAAACCTTTTAACAGGGTAAAAAGAACGTAGAAACCTCAGAGAGAGCCACATGTGAGGGATCCCTCTCCCAGGACGGACAGAAGTGCAATAGATGCCACGTGTAATGGAGAACATCAGAAACATAAGGGTATTTGCAGCATTGATTAGAATAAACACTTTGTAGCATAATGGAAGGTCAATGAATTGATGGATTATTGTCAGTAATGGTCGAGTATCTGAGGAGAAATATTGTATATCAAGCTTGTTGTAATCATAGTCCATGGTCAGCAGCCAGCAAGATCAGGATACACCATCAAGATCAGATGCCAACACGTTACAGGAAGCCTGAATTCTGGGAGCGCAGTGCTCTAGTGGGTTGATATGGTACTATCAGCTCTTTGAGGTATAATATATTATTAAGGGCCTTGAAGGTGAGGAGGACAATTTTAAATTCTATTCTAGATTTAACCAGAAGCCAGTGTAGCGAAGCTAACACAGGAGAAATGTGGTCTCTTTTCTTGGTTCTTGTCAGGACACGTGCTGCAGCATTTTGGACAAGCTGCAGAGTCTTTAACGACTTGCTGCTGGAGCCTGATAATAAGGAATTACAATAATCAAGTCTGGATGTAACAAAGGCATGGACACATTTTTCTGCATCTTTTTAAGAAAGGACATGTCTGATTTTTGAGATATTAGGCAAGTGGAAGAAGGCGGTCCTGGAAATTAATTTTAAATAAGAATTAAAGGAAAAATCGGGATCGAAGATCACTCCCAAGTTCCTGACTGTTTCATTGGAAGCAAGGGCAATGTCGTCTAGCGCAGCTATATCGTTAGATAATGTATCTCTAAGCTGTTTAGGGCCAAGTATTAGAACCTCTGTTTTATCTGAGTTTAATAAGAGAAAATTGCAGATCATCCAGGTTTTTATGTCCTTGAGACAGGCTTTGAGTTTCGTTAATTGATTACACTTTTCAGGTTTTATTGAACTTTTTATTAACTTTGGTGCGCACAGATAAATCATCATTAATTTGCACGAATTGGAATTGATCTGAAAAATAGGATTTAAACCAGTTTAGGGCGGTTCCTTTAATGCTAATTAACTGTTCTAGTCTCTGTAATCAAATTTGATGGTCAATAGTGTTGAATGCTGCACTAAGATCTAACTTCTGTTAGATCTTAGACAGACACAAATCCCTGATCTGAAGCTATTAGAAGGTCATTAGTGACTTTTGCCAAGGCTGTCTCCGTCCTGTGATTGGCTCTAAACCCCGACTGAAAGTCTTCATATACATTACTTTCCTGGAGAAACTCACACAGCTGATTGGCTACAACTTTTTCAAGGATTTAAGACAGGAAGGGGAGGTTGGATATTGGTCTGTAGTTGGCTAAAACCTCTGGTTCCAGGGTGGATTTTTTGAGAAGGGGTTTGATTACAGCTAGTTTAAAGGACTGTGGTACATATCCTGATGATAATGACAGATTGATTGTGTTCAGTAACTTACTATCAATTAGAGTCAGAATTTCTTTAAGTAATTTTGGAGGAATGGGATCTAAGATACAAGTTGTTGGTTTAGAACATGAGATTATTTTTGTCAGCTGATCAAGTGTGATCAGAGAGAAGCTGTCTAAATAATTGATAGTTTTCTCAGCTAAAACAATGCAGAATAAGCCCCAGGAGCACGGTCAACCACAGCAAATATGATTGGCTGTTGGTATTTCTTGGATGGGTGTGGAAGACTAAGAACAAGACTTTCAAATGAGTTGTAGCTTAGTTTAGGTTTAGGATTAATTGATAGACTGGAGTTAAAAATAGCAGCAACTCCACCTCCTCGGCCAAATTCTCGGGGAATGTGTGAATTTATATGACTGGGGGGAGTAGATTCATTTAGGCTGACATATTCATCGGGATGCAGCCAGGTCTCAGTGAGGGACAATAAATCTATTTTTTGATTTGAGACTAGTTCATGTACTAAAACAGCCTTCAATATTAGTGATTTTATGTTTAAAAGTCCACATTTAAAAGTATTTGTTTGTTGTGTTGTTGCAGAGGTTGTGTTAATTTGTATTATTTTTTTGTGTAGAATTGTCCCTCTGTTATTGTTTGATTTAAATAATTAATGGGACGGGGGGCAGACACCGTCTCTATGGGGTTGTCGTTGTGTGACTGATCCAGAGGGAGCGCAGAGAAGTGTGTAGCACTGCAGCTCTGCGTCCTGGTCCCAACTCTGGGTTGTCATTTAATAGACTGGGTAATATTCCTAGATAAGAGAGCTGCTCCATCCCAAGTGGGATGAACGCCGTCTCTCCTAACAAGACCAGGTTTCCTCCAATTATTATTTGCCAATTATCTACAAAGCCCACACCGTTTACAGGACACCACCTCGACAGCCAGCGGTTAAAAGACAACATGCGGCTAAACATGTCGTCACCTGTTGTGTTAGGGAGAGGGCCAGAGAAAACTACAGTGTCCAACATCGTTTTTGCAAAAGCACACACCGACTCCACATTAACTTTAGTGACCTCCAAAATACGAAGCCGGGAGTTGTTGCTGCCGAGTTGTAGTTTGCTTCTCAACGGGTGAGTCGTTGAGTGGAGAGAATCTGTTTGAAACGTGAGCTGGTGGGTCTTTAATTGTGGGCTTTTTTAAGATAGCCCTATGCCCTATTCATAGTTTTTTGTATCAGGGCACCTGACTTTTTCATTTAGGTGCACCTTAATCTTTCACTGCGCCTTTCCACACCGGAGTAATACACCTATTAAACCTTTTCTTGACAGTTCCCACATGCTTTGGTTATTTCTTAACTAGGGCTGGGTTTGATTCCATTGGATTTGTTCGAATATTGATTAAGTTAGGGATATTTCATTGTACAATAACAATTTTGCCTGGATATGAAAGAAATTCTTAGAGAACGAAATCTGTAAACTGTGAAAGGAAACCTCTAACCTGGTGCATTCTTAAAAATATTAAGGTAGGCCTTCACAATAACAAATTATGTTGGACGATATATTGTCCTACAATTAATTGCGATAGTTGACATTATTGTCGTCATTGTTGTCAGGTTTTAAGGAGCAGGTGGACCCAAAAATGCAGAAGCAAAACTTTTAACAAAAAGTGTCATATAATTAGGCAAAATCTATAAACAGAAAAAAGCACAGGAAACCATGAAGCAAAGATGAAAGATACCAAAATCTAAACTGCAAAACATCGAAAACACTGCGGAAACACTAGGAACTCACGAGTGAAGGAAAGAGGGTGATGACGTGAGGCGGCATGAAGACGACGAGGAATGATAACCATGAAACAACGACAAAGCGACAAAGGGAAGCACAGAGACTTATATACACACTGAACTGATGACCAACTCGAGACAGGTGGCACAGGGCAAACAGGTCAAACTAATCAAGGCAGGAAATAAATTAATAAAAACAGAAACACAAGGGAGATCAGGCTTTCAAAATAAAGCAGAAAACACAGAGTGGAACACAAATCTAAACACAGAGTGGGACACAGAATGAACCAAATCTGAAAACAAGGAAACACACCAGGGGCCAAACTACAACAAAAAACAGGAGACTGAAAACTCAGAGAACACAAATCCAAAAATATGGAAAACAAGGATTCCAAAATCGAAATGAAAACACTCTTCATAAAAGAGGCAGAAGTCCAAAAACTAAACAGTCCACAAGAAAATAGTTCAAAGTCATGACAATTGTGAAACCATTTTAAACCACTGGTACAATGGTACTATTATAGTACAGCCTTTCAAAGAGCAATGAACTTAATGACTAATGTGCAATGTGCAATCCATTCCACTGTTCACATGTTCACACTGTACATATTCTGTTAACAACTGTATATATTAGTCTTTATTCCATTTATATGTTTTATATCTACCACATTTATATTTATATGTCTATTTTTGACTGCCCTCTTGCTGTTTTATTGGTGCAAATTGACCCACTGTGGCACGAATAAAGGATTATCTTATCTTATCTTATGTCTCATTGAAGTATTGTCACAAACCATATTGCCTGCCCATATTTTGGCGGCGCAAACGGAAGAAGTAGGACATGCATGGTTAAATACATTAATTATGTGTTTGTTTGTGTGTGTGTGTGTGTGTGTGTGTGTGTGTGTGTGTGTGTGATGGACACATACAGACTTGTGCACATGTACATTTATTGAACATGCACACACACAGCCACGCCTGCAGGGCCCCAAGAGGTCTTTCAGTGCTGCCATACTTGGATTGATTCCATCACACTGAGCATGTCATACACTAGAATACTTGGCTTTTGTTCATCGATGCTGATGGAACATTCATTCGATGCCAGGCCAACGCTGTAGAGTAGTCTCTCCTGGTGAATTATGAATCCTCTCGCCACCTGAGGGATGCTCCATTAGTCCGTATGTGCCAAAGTCTCCAAGAAATGAGGTTAGCAAGGGAGATACCATGTTCCTCATAAAAGAGGAAGGTTCTGGGTAATTTAAGTCCTCCTTTTTTTAACTGGTGTGAAATGTGCTAAATTCTGTACCAGTTAAATAATAAAGAAAAGTGTTAGATATGTACTAATGCATGTTTTATTGGAGCACTAATTTCTATCAGAGTCCTTTAATTATATTTTGATTCAAACACTCGGCAATCTCTAAGATGTGTTACTTATTCTTAACAATCATATGCCACCATGAAGACAATCAACGATCCGCAAGGAGAAAGCACAAGGACTCTGGGAGAGAAGTCAAGTCAGTAACATGTATTGATGTGACGTTAATGTGATGAGGAGGGAGAAGAGGAAAGAGAAGCTGTCACATGTCATGTTTCCCCCGACAATCGAGACCGATAGCAGCATAACTAAGAGCTGGTCCAAGACAACCTGAAGCTTTGATGATAAGTTAGAGACTTTAGGGTTGACAAGTAAGCCTGAATTCTGGGAGCAAGAGTTTGCTCAGTGCCGGAACTGTTGGGCGGCTGTGGCTAAGGGGTAGAGCGGTCGTCCTCCAACCAGTAGGTCGGTAGTTCGATCCCAGTCTTCCCAACTGCATGCCAAAGTGTTTTTGGGCAAGATGCTGAACCCCAAATTGCCGATCATATAAAAAATAAAGTGCTGCTAATAGATGCACTCTAAAACTGAACTGTAAAGTGCTTTAGTTGGTCAATGAGACTAGAAAAGCACTATAAAAGATACAAAACCTTTTTTTCTATAATAATGTAAGGTCTTGACCATAAAGTGCCTTGAGATAATGTGTGTTGTGACTGGATTGAACTGAAGCACTGGAGCACAGAAGTTATATTGCTTATACATCTCTGGGTGTACAGCATATTTCGAATCAATAAATACCCTATTTTTTTCATAATTCGGTGGATGCCGTTGATTGCAGTCATATGGCTAATGCCCAACTTTCACTTTAGGCAATAAGTCATCGAGCATGTTTTACAATGAACAATTCACACTGGTTTCTTTAAACCATAACTTTGTGTACAATTCTGACCTCAACCAAATGCTTCCCGTGCAGAAACGTAAACATAGCAGCTGCAGATAAGGAAAACTCTGTTATTTAATTTTTGTTACCATGCAATATTCTTTCTTGTCAAATGCACCAGGCGACAAACTGGTAAAAAATGTCATTTTGCTGACACGGTTAGGCCAACAGTTGCTATCGTATGTGAACAGTTTGCACTATAGAGGTTGGACCATCCACTGTGATCACTCCCTTGACATTATAGTGATTTGATACTTTGTTAACAATTAAGGGTAGGGAAAATAAATGCAGTAAAATTAAACTGGTCAATTTATCAGTGTGATAACATAACAGAGTATGGTGCTTATCTTTTAAAAAAGTATTTGAAAAGCCATATCTGTCCAAACTCATAGTTAGAGTTAATAACCAAATAGCTTTGGTAAGAGTTGTTGTCACTAGAAGGCGTGTGAAGTACAAACTGTACAATATATGTGCAGGGAACTTACAGCTTCGCTTTTAGCAAGAACAAAATGTCTATTCCTGTCTTTCTGCATGCATGGTGAAGACCGTGCAGCTGCACAAGCTACTACTAAGTAGGTTATCCTACACACTTAATCACATTAAATATTAAAGAGGGTTCTTTAAATAAACTAGTGCCTTGAAAATTAGACCCTCCACATGCGCTTTTTCCAAATGCAGAAGGGAATAAAAACAAGCGAGAAGAAAATGGAAAGAGGGGGAAGGAGAGAGCGTGATTACATGCAAGAGAGCACTACACTGGTGTTAAGTGTGCTGACGACTGCTGTGTGTACTCCTCCCTGTTCCCTGTAGAGAGAAGGAAATGTACATTTCTTGATTTAGAGCTGAATTATTTGCACCCAGTGTTTTATTGTGTAAAACATTACATTACAACATCAGAGCCACATCTTTGCACGCCAACATCCACCTGCTTCTTGCACCACACCATGCAACAAGAAGGTAGTGAGCAACCTCATTTGGGTGTTGAGTGACGGGAGGGGAGCAATCTGTCCTCCAGAGCCTGAGCTTTAATCAGGTCTGTGAGAAGAGGGGTCAGAGGTCAGGGCCATGTCACATGCTGGATCTTTTTCTTCACCTTTGGAGACTTCAATCAATCAATCAAATTTTATTTGTATAGCTCATATTCACAATGACAATTTGTCTCATAGGGCTTTAACAAGGTGTGACACCCTCTGTCCTTAACCATCAACAAGAGTAAGAAATTAAACTATTAAAAAACCCTTTAACAGGGTAAAAAGAACGTAGAAACCTCAGAGAGAGCCACATGTGAGGGATCCCTCTCCCAGGACGGACAGAAGTGCAATAGATGCCACGTGTAATGGAGAACATCAGAAAGGGTATTTGCAGCATTGATTAGAATAAACACTTTGTAGCATAACTGAAGGTCAATGAATTGATGGATTATTGTCAGTAATGGTTGAGTATCTGAGGAGACATATTGTATATCAAGCTTGTTGTAATCATAGTCTATGGTCAGCAGCCACCAAGATCATGGTCCACCATCACTATCAGATGCCAACACGATACAGGAAGCCTGAATTCTGGCAGCGCAGTGCTCTAGTGGGTTGATAAGGTACTATCAGCTCTTTGAGGTATAATGGTGCCATATTATTAAGGGCCTTGAAGGTGAGGAGGACAATTTTAAATTTTATTCTAGATTTAACCAGAAGCCAGTGTAGTGAAGCTAATACTGGAGAAATGTGGTCTCTTTTCTTGGTTCTTGTCAGGACACGTGCTGCAGCATTTTGGACAAGCTGCAGAGTCTTTAACGACTTACTGCTGGAGCCTGATAATAAGGAATTAAAATAATCAAGTCTGGATGTAACAAAGGCGTGGACTAGTTTTTCTGCATCTTTTTGAGAAAGGACATGTCTGATTTTTTAGATGTTACGCAAGAAAATAAATTTGTTTTAAGTGAGAATTAAAGGATAAATCGGGATTGAAGATCACTCCCAAGTTCCTGACTGTTCAAGGGCAATGTCGTCTAGCGCAGCTATATCATTAGATAATGTATCTCTAAGGTGTTTAGGGCCAAGTATTAGAACCTCTGTTTTATCTGAGTTTAATAAGAGAAAATTGCGGGTCATCCAGGTCTGTATGTCCTTGAGACATGCTTGGAGTTTAGTTAATTGATTACACTGTTCTGGTTTTATTGACAAGTATAAGTGGGTGTCATCCGCATTGCAGTGGAAATTAACAGTGTGTCCTGATAATGTTTCCTAGTGGAAGCATATGTTATGAGAATAAAATTGGGCCGAGCACAGAGCCCTGTGGAACACCGTGGTTAACTTTGGTGCGCACAGATGACTCATCATTAATTTGCACAAATTGGAATCGATTTGAAAAATAGGATTTAAACCAGTTTAGGGCGGTTCCTTTAATGCTAATTAACTGTTCTAGTCTCTGTAATAAAATGTGATGGTCAATAGTGTTGCATGCTGCACTAAGATCTAACAGAACGAGGACAGACACAAATCCCTGATCTGAAGCTATTAGAAGGTCATTAGTGACTTTTGCCAGGGCTGTCTCCGTCCTGTGATTGGCTCTAAACCCCGACTGAAAGTCTTCATATAAATTACTTTCCTGGAGAAACTCACACAGCTGATTGGCTACAACCTTTTCAAGGATTTTAGACAGGAAGGGGAGGTTGGATATCAGTTTGTAGTTGGCTAAAACCTCCGGGTCCAGGGTGGATTTTTGATTACAGACTTGAGTGCACCCAAGCTGTTTGCTTCTTGTGTCCACACTGCGATGAATGAAGACAAGCTCTTTTCCAATAGCTTGGGCGTGGGGTTGGACTGCATTGATTATTATGTATTCTCCCATTTAACGTTTACAACTTAGCTGAGAGAGGGTTATGTATTTTCACAAAATTCGAGGAGCTAATTTATTAAGAGTGTTGTTTCTTGTCTTTTTCCCATCTATAGCTACAATATGATTTTGATATGATAGTGATTTTCTCACTATACAAATGTTTTTTCCACACAGCCACGGTCTGGGGCACTGTGGTCAGCTGCACGTCATCGCAGCATTAAGGAAGCACCTGCACCACCTCAACCTGCTGCAGCCAGTCTGAGATCCTCACACAAAGATCATCGTCTCTGGCATCACTTACAGGCCTGTTCCAGTCCAGGGAAATTTGGCAAAGTTTGCAGGTTTGTGAATAGTGTTATGTGTCATGTCATGTGCTAATTGTTTAAGTGGCAGAAGCCTTATACATCATCCTCACATTAGGTTCAATCCTACTTGTGCTTTACAGTTTGCAGATCCATGTGTTGTTTTACACTAATGGCCTATATGCAGTGACATATGATGAAAAGGCCAAAAGATGAGCCAACATCAGGTAAAGCTGCTTATTTATCAGTATTTCTTTTGAGTGACATCATTGTGCAGTAATACGATCTGAAGAATCTTTACAAATCACACAACATTGTTTTATCTGCCCACTCAACAACTCACCCATTTTCATGACCAAACCATATTTATAGTTTGCTCAATCATCCTTCATTGTGTCTGTGCCTTTAGAGATTTGTTTGTACATGTTCTTCACATCTATTAAACATTAATTACACGACCAGAAACATGGAGACAAGGCTCTTTGTATGCCATGTCTTACTGAAGCGTTGCATTCACCCATCTATCCCCTCTGAGCAAAACTACATCAAAACAATTTGGTTTTCCTCTTAGCAATACCGTTTTTTTGGGGATTGCAGTTGTGGAAATGGGTTGAGCACAATGTTCCTTGGTACCTGATAACTAATAATAATAAATCCTCACTTTGTCAGTGCTGCAGAAGTCAAAGCAGAGTGATTTGTTTCAACAGCTTAAACCTGTTTTAGAAGATAAGCAGTCGTTCAGTTCAGCCCTGAAGCGATAATCATGACATGTTCTCCAAAGACATTTTCTTTCCAGACGTTTCAATCAATATTCTGTCATCCCTGAGGTATAATGACGAGCTGCTTCATTTGGGATTATTCACCGCCAACTAAAAGACTAAATACCTGGGACAGACATTATTCATCTTTGTTTTTCACATCAAGTCCATGCTGATACAGTCTACAAACACAGGGTGTGATCAGTCTTTATTATTATGTCAACATCTCATAAAATACTTTTTCACATATTCGATGATAAAAGCAAAAGAAGAGTGAGAGAAAAAGAGATAAGACAAAAATAAAAGTATAAAACAGATCATTCTATTACAACGACATTGCAAAAAGCCACAGTCTTCATCAGACATGTAAACGTGAAATCTCAATTGGCACAAACAAGCAAACATTCATGTAAGAATTTCATTAGGCACTTACAGCTTCTGTTAGAATGGAGCAGATCAGTAGTACTGTGTGTTATTTATACCATTCTGATCTCACATGTTAACCTAAAAGGAAGAGTAACTGATGTCACCTGCACTACGAGTGATGCTATTATATCTTTTGGTGCATGAATCTGCACTGGCTGGATCCGCTTTAGAGGCCATGATAATTGAAAAACCCACATAACAGCCCAAGACCATTCAGTCACTGACCAGCGTGTTCATTGAAGGTTTGATTTTACTTGGTCACTGTGGCAGATTATGGGATGCTAAATAGTTGCTGTGGATGAAAGACATGGCAGACTTCACGTAGAACACTAACCAAACTCAAATCTCCTGCCTCTGCATGGCAATGAGGGTCTGTGTGATGTAGATACTGTCATCTGCACATGACGGCAAGACTGTTTGGGCCAACATACAGTATGTGAACACATGCCGTGCAGTATAAACATAAGCACTTGCACACCCAGACTATATCCCTGTGCAGTTTTTCCATCTCCAGTAGTTTCTATTAGTGGTTTTCCAGCGCAAACACATGGGGACATGTGTAAGGCTGTCACATTATTCCACCTGTTGGTTGATGTCATAGAAACTGTCATAGGGGTTGTCAAAATAATTTGAAAAGGTAGGAAATTCTGACATGCTGGTTTTTTGTTAGGTTGTCGTGCCTTGTCTCTCATGCTGCGTTGACTGTTTTCCACTGTGACACTCCGCACTGGATAAAATGACAAACTGCCATGTCTGACGCTCATTTTCATCCTTGACAGTCTGTCAGGTTGGACCGATACAATGCTGTCTGATCTTGACATGTGATGCGTCTATACGCCGTGAGTCTCGCTAGAATCAAGTTTCAAAGACGCACAGAATTCTGGTTTAATGAAGCTACTGTCTGGAGAACAGTTCACAGACAAAAACATCGCAACTCGATTTCAATGGTGAAAAATCAAGAAAAGGGGACATTGAATGAAGTTGTTGTTCCCAAGATCGAGAACACAGACAAGTCCCCTGGAACTATGGCACTAACTCCATGAGAGTAACCCGTTTAAGACTTTAAGAAAACACGGTGGTTGTGTCTAAAAAAAATGCTATAATATTGTTAGAAAGATCATGATCAGTCACGTGGTTCGGTTTCATTGGTATTATTGATGCAGTACAATTGTATCAATAGCTGTGTCACAATTATTGGGGCTTTCTTTTGAAGCCTGGATTTTAGAATGAGTACATTAGTGCTGTCAATTCGTCATTAAAACCAAGTTTGAACAAATGAGCACAAACTTAAAATTTCAACCCAACCAATGTAACATAATGGTAAATTATATTGTTGAACTCACATTCTGTTTATTCATACTTCAAACAGCCTCACTTCTATCTATGGTTTTCAAACCCACACATTTCACATTACTTTGGAACTTTTAGACTCTTCTGTGATGGAACTTGCACCATAGTTTACCTAAAGCACGCTCTTTTAGGTTGAGAGTGGGACTTCTTAATTTCACGTTCAGATCTTTTGGCTTGTGCCCAAAAAAGAAGCAGAAGAAAGGAGACATCAATGAGACACAGTTCTTCATCTTCCACATTGGAGGGAAATGTTTCAAAGTGGCACTATGTTGTTTGTAGTTTGTATCAAAGATGCATCACCACAAACACAGCAAAGTGGAGTCAGAAGAGCCAAGAGTCTTCTTTTAATTTTTGGCCATACACATTGTAAACAGGAATATGTTTGGTACTTTAGATCACAGTGTGTATTTTTTGTTTTTTTGTGATGTCCAATTATCACTGGAATGGTTAAACTAGGATTTAACTCTTTGGCCAGAGAGAAAGAGAGAGAGAGAAAGAGAGAGAGAGTGCTTGTTTCGTACATGATGCATATTTGCATAAGTGGACATTGGTTCAAAGTCTGTACTTTGGAGGTTCTGGTGGATAAACAGGACAGGAACTAGATTTTCTTCCACACTTTAGGAAACATCTTCCCCATCTCGCTGCTCACTAGGTTCCACTCTCTGAGACAGGAGGAATGACTCCCACACAGCCAGGCACTGAAAGAGAAGAGAAGACACATCCCCATCAGCATCATTATCATAATATATAATATATATTTTAAAGCTGAGGTCCTGAATATGATTGAGATTAAGTGCTTGTCAGCAGAAAGTGATTGCTGGGGCTGCTTCTGAAAAATGCTCATAGATTTCTAAAAAAGAAAACAGGAATCTGCATAAACTTTAGCCTTAAACTTGTTGTGATGACATGTCCTTTCGACCTATTTAGTTTGAATCATTCGGAGACTTTTACACATATCGATGAAAAACATTTCAGAGGCTGAGAATCCAATGTTTTTGCACTTCTCTATTCAATATCATCATCCCAATATCATCTAAAAAACCTACTCAGACTTACAGGACTCATTACATTACATTCTCAGCTCTGTTGATAAAGTTGACAACAGCAAAACTGCAAAACTCCAGAGCACATAGGCCAAACTCTGTCTCTCAAAAAGAACTCATCTCAACCTAAGGGTTAGGGTTAGCTAACCCCTAACCCTGAACCTAACTAAACTTAAGACATGTCAATCATGAAATTGACATAAGTCCCACCTCTACCCAAGCCTAATGTTCGGTATTGAGTTAGGGTGGTTGCTACATGCTGTTACTTCCCTTTGATACATTTGGATTTTCCTTTAACCAAAATGACTGAAGATGACAGCAGGAAATAAATCCAAATTACTTTACAAGTGATACCTCATACACATTAGAGTTATTTGTCTAGCATTCTATGCACATTATGATGTGCTGAAATAGAAAATAACATTATCCCGACTTCAATAAGCGTTCAGTATTGATGTATACGTTTTAGCAAATTTTGTTTTACTCATCTGTGAAACACTTTAAATTGTATTTAACTGTATGAAAGGTGAATGCTATGAAAATGTACAAATTATAAATACAGACAAATAACGCTTGAGTGACACAAATCATTTGGTAATCATGGTGGTTCCCCTTGTGTGCAGGGCTTTCCTCTGATCAGTCAGACAGTCTGAAGTTGTAAAACTGCAGTGTGGGCTTGTATCTTATTTCATGTACAGTATATTGGCCGTTCATTTAGTCAATTAAAAGTGTGGCAGAAATAAATTATACAAGTCTGTATTGCTGTACAAGATGTCTTTTTTGTCCAGTCTATTCAAGGCATGATCTTACATCTTACATAAGAGAATAAAAATATAAATTAAAGTCACAGGTGGGGAATCGCAGTAGAGTATATGCAGCTTGAACCAGCTCCCAAGGCAAGTCATGAATGTAAAAAAGCAACTCAGACATAAAAAAAGAAATCTCATGACAGCCATTCATTTCAAAGATAAACATGTCCTCCGAGGTGGTCCTTTACCGCTCTATGCCTGTCAGATCGTCGTCGACACAATGATCCGAGAGGGAATGCAACATGAAAATAGCAGATATGTGACATTGCTGACAAGCATCGCGGGAACTCTCAAGAAAAGAAAAACAGATCAAGTATGTCGTGCTTTACAAGAGAAATAAACATTTGGGGCTTTCTTGAGGTAAAAGAAAAACCAGTGTACCTTGTCTGCAATGAGACAAAAGGCAATTCTGCAGCAACATTACAGCTGGAAACATGCAGCTTAACTGGATGATTTAAACAAGCAGTGTCCAACAAGCACTTTTCACAAGACCACATTCTGACTGGGACAATATTAAACAGAAGTGTTTTTGCAGTCAGCAAACTAATAGCTAAGAAACAGATAAGTTGTTTAAAAGGAGAATTTGTGAAGTAGCCTGATGATGCTGGGGAGCAGCTGGGACCAGACAAAGTATCATCAGGGTTCTGTCACAGTCTGAGGAAGGTTCTCACACGACTACCCGACTCCTTCTCTCCAAGTTCTCTTTTAATCAGCCTCTCCTTAGTATCTCTCACTCCATTGCCGTAACAGCAGTGAAAGCACATTATTGCACTGACGGAGGCATTGAGTGCCATTGTGTGTGTTTGCATGTGTGTATTTGTCGATGTGTGGCAGATAACTTGACAAAGCAAATCACGTTTATTGCAAAGAAGCCGTTATCTAGATAACAGGAGAGGCAGGAAGCCATGCAAACAGAAAGTGAAAATGACAAGCACTCACCTAGAGCACAGACACACTGAAAAGCCAATCTAAGAACTTGGGTTCCACTCTGTCAGCACACATCAATAGTGCAGTCAGTTTTTCCAAGGTAATAGCAGTTCGTTTAGAGGTTGCAATAAGTCAGATCCTTGGCCCGTCAGCTCTCTATTTAACAGCCAATTTCTCTCAATAGCATCCACAGAACCTTGGTGGCACTGTGGAAGTGCAGGCTGGAGTTTTGGTCATAGAAATGAAGAGGAGGCAGAAATGTCACTGGTGACATTTGGCTTTATTAAAAGTAAACACCTCCGGGGAAATGGAGGGAGAGGTAAGACAGTGTCAGGCCTAGAATGAAAATGTATATGCTATATATATGCTGTATATAGATACACATACACACTATATACTACAGTTGTTCCACCGCAAATTTATATTGATACTAACATTTTTTTAAACCAAATGAAGCCTCTCTATTTTGGTGTTTAATGGTTTTCCATGCTGTTTCTCTCACCGTTTCTCAAATTGACCATCTGTCAGAGCAAGACTCACTGCAGCACCAGGACAAATCTTTGGTGGCCCATTGCAAACATCTGTTAAGTTTTTACCATCCTTGGTAGCAATGTAAAATTCTGCATGAACTCTGGAGATGCTGCTTTCACTGTGCTCATTCACGCAGGTAGAGCTCGGCCCTGCTCTATCCGTAGGGTAACAATAAAGAAAGTAGGAAGAACAAACTCTTTTAACATTTAACCTTGAATTTAAGTTAGCTAATGATAAATGTATGCTGACATGACAATGGTGCATTCCTTCACATCTCTAATGTGATACACACAGAATCATCAGTCAGGTTTTTATGGTTCTCATGATCTCCACAGGTTCTCACTTCCCTACAAACAATCACGACTGCAGCAGCAGGATTTGATCTTAAGGTCTGTATTTATATAGCACTTTTCTAGTCTTGACTACTCAAACCTCTTTACAGTACAGTTTTTGCCATTCACCCATTCACCCATACTTTCATACAGTGCATCTATGGGCAGCAATTTGTTTCTATGAGGGGCAATTTGGGGTTCAGTATCTTGCCCAAGGAAACTTCAACATGCAGATGGAAGATTGGTATCGAACCACAGACCTTCTGGTTGGCGACGGACCGCACATTTTTTTAACATGTTGCTCTCAAGTCCACACTGCTCTAGAATTCTAAACTCTAAAAAGTTTCTGCACTGAAATGTTTGTCTGTCAACGGAATTGTTGTAAGAGAAGAAACAAGTTATTTCAAGTGCTGGAAATACGTATTCATTTCACACCGGCAACTGCAAATGAGATGACAAAACAGACAATACCTCTGTTACCGAGTGTAGCACTACACTTGGAAGTTCTCATAAGAAGCCTTTCAGGGCACATTTCAATTTCTAGCGGTGCAGATAATGTTCAAAATAATGGATAGAAACTGCTTATCTACAAAATAATGTGATTAAAAGTTAGTAACAATTCTTTCCGTCGCAGCATAACTTTAAATTCTAAGAAGTGGTGCTTTTGGCAGCACAGACGGAGGGTGTTTCTAACAAAGCAGATTTAGATTTTCCAGCGGAGAACTAAATCTGTCCATGGAGCCTGGATTTAACAGGCTGTTGACTCAGCACAGTCTTCTTTATGGAAAGCTACAGAGAAAGCCAAGACACAAGGAAAGTGTGGCACATTAATCTGACAACAACAAAAAGAGTTGGACAGGGAAATAGGATTGATTCACTTCCAGGTAACACAGTAGAATAATGAATGGTCTTGTGCTGAAGCTTCTGATTGGTTGGAGTCTTTTTACACACAGTCAAATACTAACTGTTCAATCCCTTGGCGAATGCTCAAAATAAAGTTTGTTACATATTTTTCAGTCTTTGGCAAATTCACTGCACTGCTCTTTCTGGTGAGCATTCTACTAATTCAGTTCAATTAGTGTTCATTTGTATAGCGCCAAATCACAATATACCTTATCTCAAGACCCTTTATATAGTAAGGTCACAACCTTACAGTATTACAGAGAAACCCAACAGTTCCCACAATGAGCTAACACTCGGCGACTGTGGAGAGACAATAACTCCCTCTACAGGGACAAGCCTCTAGAACAACAAGACTCAGTGTGACTCTGTCATTTTGTACTCAGGCCCATATACTGTATATTCCTATTCAAGTGTATGGGACAGTGGTCTCAGACTGTAGAACTCAGACTGTAGAACTCTCTGTGACACATTCTGAACTTAGGTCCATGTATAAGAAAGTATCCAATCGGTTGTAGATTATATGATGTAAAACTATAAAGGTGAACAAAATTGGCCCCAAGCATGCTAGAATCGCAGGCCATTTGATCCGAGGCAGTAACATCACTTGGAAACAGCAGGGCATCGACCCTCTCACAGCAGGTGAAAATGACTCACGGTCAACTTATGCTCTCTGAAGATACATCTGAGTGGTTCTGTGCAGAGAAGGATTTCATGGGTCGGCGCACTGGGAGAGAAATGTGCAAACCTTCTAAAAAGGTAATCGTTGTCAGAGCCTGTGCTTCAACAAATCTGATCATTAGATTCAATTTTGGTAAGAAGTTGTACCCATAACTACAAAAGGAACTGCCTCTTTAATGCAGCTAAACGATCCCTGTGCCTGTTTGTCTTAGTGGTGTCTGGACAAGCATACTTTCAGTTGAGGTGTTCCAGTTAGCCTCTTCAGCACTTGCACAAATCAGTCACGTTAGCTAATGTGAGTCTTACAACTCAGCAAAAAAAACAAAAATACAGACTAAACTAATTAAAATTTACATTTCAGTCAAGCTGTCAGTGGTTTGTTGAATCTGGGAATTTTCCATCTTATAAGCCTCCAAAATCTGAGATACTTTATTTGTGATCAAATGCTGCATTATACTGTAACAGCTGTCCAGTACAGGGCTTCAACAGATATTCCAACTTTATGAGGAAAGTCAAATAATCTTGAAATATAACGAACATCCTCACATTTCTATCAATCCCATTGTCTAGCAGAGGTCACCATGGTAATACTGCCAAGACTACCTTTGCCAGTCATGGTGATTTTAGAAAGCTTATTTGGTTGCTTTTACCATCACTCCAATATTAAATATAAAAAATGTTTTATCAGTGCAGCGGCTAACATGAAATGATGCTGTCTCTCAAATTATTACATCCTTTTCAAATTCAGATCTATAATGTTCTTGGGTTCTCAGATGTATTAACTGAGTGGGTTGAATATCTGCTGGTTATTGTAGTCTTTAGAAGCACTTGTGCAGTGCATGTCAAGCTGGGGCATGGACTTATCTAATGTCATCAGTGGCATCAAAGGGTTGGGTTGTGATGGACGACACCCCCGCCCCCTCCAAGTTAGCAGATGGGCCATGAGCTAAACTAAAATATCAAACTACACTTTGTAGTCTGCACAACTAAAATGACAAAGCGTAATGACTTGTTTTTGTACAGTGGGCGGAAGTTGTGACGTCATTCGTGATTCATCTTCATATACAGTCATTGGTCTTAATTCTAAAGAAAATATGGTTACCATGGAAACAGAAAGTGCCGTTTTCAGTTTAAAATAAACTGGTGCAGTGCCACTTAATAATCATTAAGATCTTCTTATACATCATTTAATACAGTGAAGAAAAGTGTCTCGAGGGCAACAAAACAGTGGAAGCACATAGCGAGCCTGAGCATTAACGCGCACGCACGCACGCACGCACGCACGCACGCACGCACGCACACACGCACACGCACACACACACACACACAATTAAGTCGTAGAAAACATTTTACTGTAATTACTGGGTCTTTATGCTAGGTCCATCGATCATCTGATTTATCACACAGGCAGCCGTCTCTGCAAGGTATTCCACTTGTTCTGAACATCCATATGCATATATATATATAATAAAAAATTATGAGCATGTTTACAGTTGATTGACTTGTAAATCAAGAGCTCCACCTTTTAGTTTAGCTCTCTTGTCACCATGACAGTCCAGTTACCACCTGTGTTACTGGTGATACAGCATAAATCCAGCTGCTGATCTCTTTTAATTCTAAGAACCACCTCAATGACATACTCTGGCTCACCAAAGTTTTATATTTTAAAATATTTGTACACTTCTCACTGTTTCACAAGCACTGATTTATTTGTGGTGCCCCGCAACAATATCAACATTGACTGCCACATATTGATTTTCAGTTTTTTTCCCCATTACTATTTAAAATGAGTGAAATCTTGAAGAGCTTTGACCAGCAAATTGATGCACTGTATAATTTTAAGGCCCTGACCTTCTATGTTAAGTGCCTTGAGATACTGTATATTACGATTTTGTGCTATACCAATAAAATATAATTGAAGTGAGAGCTGATGACAAGTGGTCACTCAAAGACACATGAGGAGATGCAGTCTAATGTCTGTGAGAAATGACAGACTGAAAAGAAGTCCACTTATAATCTGATCACCCACATATGAACAGTACACTGCTGAGTGCCCTCAGGATCGTTTGCGCCTCCCTCTCTTTATCCCCTTAACAAGAGGAATACATGATCTATGACACTTCTCACCACTGACTGGTGTAAGTGGAGGTTAGAAATAACACTGAGATATTGGTCTGTGTGAGTTTGCTTTACTGATGTCACTGTAGACTTCACATGAACACAGGTGTCTGGGAACAGCAGCTTGCCATCCTCTTCCTGTTCACAAGTGAACTCAATGTGAGATTTTTTGTTTTGTATCTTTTGAATGACGAGATACAAAAGCAGTGCAGTTTGGTTAAAGGGTTTGAAGCCTTTGTCAGGGTGATCTGATCAAATGATTCATGGACAAGCTACAGTCAGGGAAATGGGTGAACCCATTGTTTCAATTCATATCTAATGTGATGTGACAGAGAGCCCGCGCAACAACAGAACGAAAGTGGTTATCTAAGGTACGGGTAAGTTTGTCCTGCTATCCACTTCATACCAACCGTCCCCTTCCTGCTCCTCTGTCACTCAGCGTTAATGCTACAAGCATGTCATATGAGAATACCTGTCAGGAGGACTTGACAGTTAAAGGGATGATTTGGTGGTGTTCAAATGTTTAAATCCCTGAAGATGTCAAGTTTTTAGCTGACAAAAGGGCTGCAGATAACCATTTTCATTATACACTAATGTGCGATTATTTCCTAGGTTAATCTTAATCGATATTCAAATTCTCTTACTTCCTCCATCTTGCTTTTTGTGTTTTTAAAAGTCTTTCATTCTCCCCCACCCTCCACAACACTCCTCCCCAATCTAGTTTCTTTGTGCGCTCATTCATCCTCCCTCTCTATTTCCCTTCCACCCAAACTAGGTGGTATAAAACCCTCCTAGGTGCAGGTGTCTTATTAGATTCTCATAGGCCGTCTCTCTGTGCTCCGCTCCAATAAATCATTCACAGGCCCCATGGCTACAATAGCCCACATCTGCATCTGAATACCAATATCAGCAAATGGGAATGAGTTATCTTATTCTTTTGGATCATTGTCACGAGGGCACCACGAGTTATTGTTTGATCTCAATGTATCTATGGAATGTATGGAAAACATTTGTGTCAAACAGATTTTAAAATCACTGCAGTTGGTTTGCTGAGTAGCTTGGAATCCAGGAGTTCTGCCAAATTAGTCACAAAGATAAAATTAATTTGATGTGGTTATCACTTGTAACCACCAAGTATTGACTTAGAGGGTTTTCAAAGTCTGAAATGTGTAAAAAAAATATTCACAACAATACAGACACATTTCATGTTGTTCCACTGATGTGAAAATAGGAGGCAAGTAAACAGGGATGTTAATAATGAGGTTTAAACATTATCTTTCTGTTTTACGAAGTGAGAAATGCCTTCAACAAGTTAAACTTCAATGATATTCATAAAATCAAAACCAATGCCCAAAACTTAAAGACTAAGGGTATAACATTAAAAATAAAAAGCTGTGAGCATTTTTTGTAATAAATAAATTAATATAAAACATCTTTCTAGAGAGGCATATAAAATTCAGAAGTGCTGACTTTATCATAGCTCTTAGCCAGTGTCACTGCAGTCCATTATAAAATTCAGGGAATGTTAGCTCAAATCATAAAACAAATGATTGCTGAAGACTGTAACAAAAGAAAACACAAGAAAGTACATGTTGTGCCTGTTGATATTTACTGCTGAGTTTGCTTAATCACCTCATGTATTGTAATGGTGTCCCTGTCTTCTGTCACAGCAATTATCTTGGAGAGGCCACTGCCGCTTAATAAATAATAAAGAACACAGTGCTAACAAGATAAATGTGTGGCTGAGCTGTATTATTTCGATGTACTGTTGAGGGACATTCATTGTGTACAATGGATCCTGCCAACTCTTCAAGATGTTTTCAAGACAAGCTGGTCTTTCAGCTCTGCTTCATCAAAGATGCACACAATAAGAGTAAGAGGTGAGGTTTCCAAGTAGCTATGGTAAGAGTCACTGAGTGTTGATTTTACTATTCACTAATAGCCCATACACAAACAAGACAGGACCAGGCACGACAACACTAAAGCTAGAAATGATAAATTCAACCAACCTTCATCTTACATTTACACACAAATGTGCACAAAATAGAATTATCAAACTACGTTTTAGCTTTTGTTCTTACTTATTCTTCTTCTGTCTTTCTGCACTTAATAACCTCGTTTCCAGCAGCAGCAGCAGCGGAGAAAAAGAGCTTTGATACATCGTCAGCACCAAACATCAAATCAACTGATGAACATAGCGGAGCATTTTGCAGCTTCTCAGAATTTGCAAGAGGCTAAAGCAAAGCTAAAAGTAGAGTCAATAAGGGACTTAGAAGTATTAAGACACAAATACCACTCCAAATTATATAGCATATGGTCTGCTGTTTGCTAGCACCATCATAACTTTCAATCCCTCCATCTCTGCCTTCGCAGTTTTTGACTTGTGTGTGTGTGTGTGTGTGTGTGTGTGTGTGTGTGTGTGTGTGTGTGTGTGTGTGTGTGTGTGTGTGTGTGTGTGTGTGTGTGTGTGTGTGTGTGTGTGTGTGTGTGTGTGCTGCACCTCATTCTGCAATGAAGGCATCGACAAATACCCAGCTCTGCCACAACCAGCACAAGTGTCACAGTGCTTAAAAGTCTTGGTATACTGAGGATCCTGCCTTCCTCAGCCCCATGCACCCAGCTTCAATATGTGGACAAATCCAAAGCTTGACAGACCTGCCTCACCCAGTTATTGTACTGCCTAACTCTTATGCTAAGCCTTCTCTGGACAGTCACTGAACGGATTAGCTTACAGTCAATTCAACCCACCACTGTTGAGATAAACGAGCAGTTGAGGATTTTGTATTCCATTTTCCTTTTAACGACCTTTGCATACAACTTATTGTTATATTTTACTCATACATGTCTCAAAAGCAGAGCTTAAAGAGCAGCTATGTGTGCTAGCGCAGGGCAATTAACCAAAAATGTATCGAAACAGACATTAACAATCTCTAACCGACGTAATTTTGCTCATGTCGGTTAATTCTGTTAATACTTTCCCCAATGCATACACTCAAAAAGTGGTTTCTGCTAGATTCCATGCTGTATTACCCTGCCGCATGTCCTCCCTGCGCTCACTTTACATGTACCTAATTAACACCAACACTAATTAGTCCAAAGTTATTAGGATCTGAACATTATTGAAGTTTGATTCGCTCTCGAGTTTATGAGAGAGTATTTAAACACATTGAAAAAAACTCCAACATTTTTGCATGAAGGCTGTTTAAACAAAAAACTCAAGACGTAATGTGACTCGCACAGCCAGGACATCAGGGTTGAAGTGACCAGAACGATAAATTAAGGGTGTTCCGGTGTTCAGGATATTTGCGGTCGATCGTCTATCGTTTGAAGTAGTATTGGCCGATACCGATACAGATCACGGGGTCTGTGGCCCTGTTTACCTCTGAATAACATGCGTCTTGGGTGATCCAAGTGACCAATTATGATTTGATTTCTCTTTCCCGCTCTATATGCAAATAAACACTGCAGGACTGAATCCTACTCAGACTTTTGTCACTAAATGTCCATTATTACTGTGAAGTTGTTACTTTTTTTCAATTCATCGCCACATTAAACTCCTGTGTATGTGTCACTTGTTTCACCTGTGCTGTCAGCAGCTGCAGGAGTGACGCTGTGCTGGATTTTATAATGGAACTATATGAGCAGGACACATACTTTAACTTTCTCTGACTGTGTGGAAATCTAATGTTTTCATATCACAGATAGATGACGAAGAAAGGCATTAATACCAGAGAAAGGAGAAATGTGCATCCTGTTCGCACCGTGCAGCGTCTGTCCTGCCGGGCTGTGACAGGCTCTCACCTGGGAGTCATACACAGCTGACCGCAGTAGACAGACCGCTCGTGATAGAATCCCCCGCTATATATGCAAATAAACACGTTCATCAGCCTGCAAAGATTAAATGGCTTAATAAAAAGAAGAAGAAATGCATTGCATTTTAACCGACTACTGAGCTAACACACTTGGACAAACGCACATAAATGTTTTTTACATAAAGAAAGAAATAACTTCATGTATAAAGTTTGCCGAACATACAAGAAGGCTCAAATAATACACAAACATCTGCTGCTTAAACAAGAGCACAAACACGTATTTTGCATCACAGAGAAGCAAATAGTGATCAGACACCTGGTAAAAGCCAGACCGGCGAAGACCACGATACAGCCCTCATCATCAAATAATCGTTCATTAATCATAAACGAGGTAAGCTTTAAATAATCGTGACACTGATTTGAAGACATATCACCCAGCCCCAATTGTGTGCTATTGGACTTCCTGCCTTTTAATCAAAAACCTTTAAAAAGTGATGTGTAGGTGAAGAACCTTTGAGGCTTCATTTTTCAAAAATTCAAACGTAGGAATTAATATATGTGGTATAACTCAAGTACAAAGCAGGCAGTCTCATTTCCCATTATTATTATTATATCCATGGCTGTATGCATTATTCAGGCAAAATCACGGTTTTAAGGCTCCCTTTTTAACAAATACTTTTACTGACTATATTAAAAATGCCTTCATATTCAGTGGCAGTGTGCCCTTTGGCGGCTTCTATACACTTTCCACATTCCCACACACACAGTCCTGCACTTCCATCTTAGTGAGGACAGTCATTGGCATAATGCATTCCCTCGTGCATTAACCATCACAACTAAATACATAACCCTGAACCTTAGATAAACCCTAGCTTGAATCTAATTCTAAACCTAACCCTAAAACCAAATCTTAAACCTCTAGCAGCCCTTGGCCAAAATGTCCTCAATTACCCAAAATGTCCTCAATTACCCAAAATGTCCTCACTCCATAAGGTCTCTACTCAAAATGGTCTTCACAAAGATATGAATACAAGTACACACACACCAGCACTCATTTGATGTATTGCATTTGGTTGCTGCAGGGCAGTGTGCTGGGTGATGAGTGTTTTTGTCATTCCTGCTGCAGGGAGAGGCCAGCAGAGTTGGCCTGCCCCTGCAGACAGAGACACTGGAGAGAAAGCCCAAATATGACAAGGACAATCACAGACACACACGCATGCATGCACCAACACATGCACACAAGCACGCACGCACACACACACACACTAACACTATTGTCACATCAAATAACATCTTCTTCAGAAATAACAATAGCAGGAAGAAATCAGATTCTTAGCAACACCCTGTTTAGCTCCCCTTTCTGGAATATTAATGTTTTCTTCAGCTTTGATAAAACATCTACCTTTTATAAGACAAAATAGTCTAAAGTACATAGTAACTCAAACTAAATCTATGCCCGGGCATTCCAGCATTAGTCTGCAGCTACAGCAGGCTCCACTCTTCAGACACAAGATCATGTGTGAGGTCCAACACTGATGTTGGGTAATGAAGCTCACCTTCGAGGCTAAGTTTTCCCACAGCAAAGTGAGGAGCCATTCCTCTATGCAGCTGGCTTTGTGCATTAAGACATTGTCGTGTTGAAGGAAGAACGGACAAAACACAATCTTTGGCACGAAGTTAAGCACACTAGTTTTTCTTTTCTATAATGTTTCAATGTTAGGTATTTATTAGTTCATTTTCAAATGCGTAATCCCCTAGCTACCAACCATTATCCGACCTCAACCAAGATCTTTACAATCTGCTGAGTCATTTATAGGAGCACTTCAAAAGAAGAGCCATGTATCAAACCTTCAAATCCTCTGATCCCTGTGAGAAACACATCGCTGCCACCCTCTGCTGACTGAGCTCCAGTCTCCATGACCAAAATACATCAAAAGTGGAAGCATATTTGTGTG
Organism: Hippoglossus hippoglossus; assembly: GCF_009819705.1. Lineage (NCBI taxonomy): Eukaryota > Metazoa > Chordata > Actinopteri > Pleuronectiformes > Pleuronectidae > Hippoglossus > Hippoglossus hippoglossus. Next base: position 1,009,991 of record NC_047170.1, read on the forward strand.
CGCACTGCTTTCTTAGACAACATCATGACTAACAAAAGCTATAATAGACTAAACAACTGTTGCCATAACAACTTCATTGTCTCGTTCTCCTTCTGCTGTAATGCTTTCTCGTTCTAGCTCACTCCATTGTTCTTTTCCCAACATTTAGCTCCCTGCTGTCTCTGCTGAGCTGCCTGGTCCTTAATCTGGATGGTCTCTTCTACACGGCAACTTGCATATTCTCTCTCTCTCTCTCTCTCTCTCTCTCTCTCTCTCTCTCTCTCTCTCTCTCTCTCTCTCTCTCTTTCTGTTTTACTCTCCTCCATCCTCTATTGATATCTCAATGCTCTTCTTTCAGGTTACATCCTCTCCCTCCAAATAGTTATTTCATACAAGAATTGTGCGCCGATTTTCACAATTATGAGCCGTCAGTGTCCAAACAAAGGAGATTCATTGCTCGGTGAAAAAGCTACAGTAAGTTTGATTAGACCCTGTGACCAACCCAAACGAGTGTAAATATCACAGATGAATAAACCAATTAGATGGAGCTGAAAGACTTTAAAGCAGTTGCCATTTAAAAATATGAAGCCTTTATGGCAGGAAACTTGTAGAAACTGCCAATGGCATTAACATTTGAAGAAGCTCATTTCATGGTCTATAAGTTGCACTGGTTGTATTCACTTCTCTTTTGTGCAAATATCAACAAAATATGTATTCTAAACAGAGGTGCCCAAACCTGACTATATAATGTAAACAACTTTTTTGTCAACAATCCCAGAATCCAATGCTCTGCTGTTACACAGCTCCTCGCAAAAACTAATTTTGTGAACAATGTATATTCAATGCTCACTGAGTAAAGTGTCCTCATAGTAAAAGAGTGAACAAGAAAGCAAATATCCTGGAAGCAGGCAGGGTGGATTTTAACTAATGTATGGATTCTACATTGTTCTACATTGGTTGTGACAAATAAGGATCTTAAACTGGTTGGATCTTTGTATTCTTGATGTTCCTGAAGAGGTTTTCTGACAGCAATTCCCACCTATGTCACGTTTCGATTCTTCATGCGGGATAAAATAACACATCTTCTCATCTCAGATTTCTGAAGTTAAATGGTGATTTATCTGGCAGCTGAGGGAACTCATGGTTGAACTGTAATATTACATGTAAACTTCTGTGTACTTCTGACTAAACCCTACTTTCAATCTTATTAACCACAAACTTTGCACAGCCTGCTCTTGCACTGACCAAATTTCAGCTTTGTCATTTGTTGTGAAATATACAAGGGGGAGTGAGGAGCTATCAGACGCTCCCAAATGGACGTCAGTGGAATTGTTGACATGTCAGAAATTTTGGTCTGCCATCTTCAGGCTCTTATACTACAGCCTTGAGGCAATTCCCCAAACCTAGCCCATTTTTTTCTCACTGTGTCTGCGCACAATGTCAAAACAAAGTGAAAGTGAAACCAGGACATGATTGTCACAATGCATCATTTGGACAGAAAACACCGAGGCACGAGTGGTTGAGTTGTGGCAACAACAGACCTGCCTATTCAATGTTTTCTCCTCTTCCTATAACAACCGACATCCCAGAGAGAAATGTCTTTTTTTTTGCTGTTTTGGGAAACACTGAATGACACATCTGGTCAAGACAGCGCTTCTCTTCCTTGTTAGCGCTGTGAAAACAAACTTTGACTTCTTCCTCTTTGACAATAGTCAGACTGGTCCAGAGGGGCCAGCAGGTGACAGACAGTGTGAGCTGTCAGGTCAGGAGTTGAGGATCAGGCCACTTATTGTGTGACCACAAAAATCGTGAGCTTTGGCTTTTCATTGCAGACCATTTACTTAACAACAACAATTCTAAAATTGAACAGTGTATATCCAGCTTTAAACATAACACACTGCTAAAACAAGACTTCTCTGCAGGTAGCAGAATATTAGAGTTTTAAGTAAGTTATTAAGTGAATATTTAGAAATTTTACTATTTAACTTTAAATTTAGTCAATGTTATTTCCTTCTTCATTCCCCATGTCTGATGAACTGTGAGGACCTCTTGATGTATCCACTCAGCTGGATCAGAGTCTCCTTGCTGAGTTTGTATGCTGCCACCTTCTCTGTGTGTATATAAACTGTCTCAGTAAAGACAGAGGTTGCCTAGATTAATGATGGTCCTCTTTAATTAGTAATTAGCTCCAAATGCACTTAATCCAAAACCTTTTGATGATCAATAGAACCCATCTCACCTTCTCATAGTAGTCCACGTTCTTCTCTGCGGTGGAAATAAAGGCTGATCTGAGGTCAGTTCTCATGCTGTTCTTCCAGCGGAACCAGTCTCCCTTCAAGGCATCATTAGCCATCTCCATCCGGTCGGACAGACCATCCACCTCATCCTGCAGCTGCCGGTCAAACACACAGAGCAATGACTGAAGGTTCAGAGAACATGCATCACAGGATGTGCCAAATAGAAAACAAAAAAGATGAAGATAAAGAGGTAAAAGGATTATGATGATCATTATGGCGAACTTTTAGGGCTTTATTTAGCATCATATTCAAATGACTAATGTATGCATATAAAGGTTTTATGGAATTAGGTCAAAACAAATCAGTGATTTTTTTCTCCTGTAGAGAAAGACACTGACTCTTGTATACTTGGATTGTTCTTGTACTGACTTGTGAGAGCTAAAGCAAATCAGTTCATATGAGGTTTGTGCATAGGTATCACTGTTTGCCCAAATAAGTCTTGGCTGTGGAATTCAGAGTCAAACCTAACGTTACATCTAACGTCAAGACAAACACTAATCTACTTACCTAGAGGGCTTCAAATCTAATGGCCATACTACCCTTTGCTTTTGATGTTTTGCCTGTCAATTTGTGTTATACTTTGTCAGTTACCAGCCAAATCCAACCTACACTTCATCTACCTGACGAGTGTCTGCCTGTATAAACATTTGTCTGTCCCGCTCTCCAACCTGCCTGCTTTCAGACCCCCCCCCCCATGTCTTCTCAGTCTCTAGCCCAGAACCTCAGTGAAACCAGCTTAAGAACTGTTGAAGGTTTTTTACAATAATGTGTGTGTAAATTTTAGATATTAATCAAAACACGGCAAGAGTAAGTGTTAAATATTAAATGTGTTTGTGGACCAGTGCTTCTTCAAACAGCATTTACAGCCAAAATAAGTATGCTATGTCCATTCCTAGATGGCCATCTACCTACTACTTTCACAGAACTCTGTCTGTCTGTCTGTGGAATGCATATCTTGCAAACCGTTCATCTAAGCAGCATCACACTTTGCATGTGTATTGTAAATTGCCAGAGAAAGTGAAGGGCAGAGTTTGGTGCAATTGGACATGTGATACATTCAATATTAATAAAAAAAGATTCAACAGGCGACCAACACTCTGTAGCAGTCACAGTGTGTTGGAGTGGCGAGGAGCAGCATGCTATCAGTCGGTCTGTGGACCGAGTTGAACCTGCATTTTTCTTATGTCCTTAGATAAACGACAGCAGTGGTCAGTAACTGGGTCAACCACGAGTCAAAATCACCACCAGATCATTTTTGATATTTTGATTATTTTTATTGCAACATATCTGACTGACACCACACAGACACACAGCACAGGCGTGGATCTCTGTCAAGTCAACAACATTCACAGAATCCTTTCCTGTTTGGCAATTTGTCTTCAAAGTAGAATCATACCGTTCGTTTTGTTGCTGCAATGCTTTATACTGACTAGAATTACAAAGCTTTTATTTTGAAAAGTTGCCAACTCGTCTCTGAAGATTGTGACGGTTGCGTAACAGACCTCTGAAATAACTGACAAGCAATGTGTGAACAAATATCACCAGTTCAGTAAATCATTCAAACTTATACATAAACAGTAATAAAGCAATTACAGTTTCATTTTATATCACTCTGTACCATAGACTGTTTATAAAAAGCTCTGCACACAACATCCAGCACGCTAACAATAAAAACTTGACAGTATATTGTAGAACTCACGAATGACCAGGAACAATTCTGAAGTAGCTCCAGTGCATTAACACAGGCCAAGAAATCAGACCATAAATTTACACCGTAAATTTGCTAATGAAAAAATATCAATGGAATAAAACTTATCATCCATGACGACATGAGCAATCCCAGTTCACAGTTTGAACTCACAGAAAATTGTCACTAACTCTGCAGTTCCTCTCAGCTGAAAAGGGTGTTTCCACCTTTTATAACTAATTGCTTTTGAACGTGGCCGAGTGTTATATAATTTATTTTCTTCTGCTTCCCCAGAGTGGCTATAAAAAGCAATGGATACTGCTTTTAAAAACAAGTTTTAACCTGAATATAAAATGATCCCAAGCCAGCCACACTGATCCTGTGCATCGACATAAATCAGCATAAAGCACGTTTTATTAAAGAGATACTGAACCAGAGACCCACACCAGATCACAAGGAACAGGAGGAGCCATGCGTTCAATCATTAATGGGCGAATGAATTAAAATACTAATATACTATACTAATCACGATTTAACTTCATTAATATACTAATTCAATTATAAAACAGTAAACTATTTAGTTATTTTACTACATTAGAGTGGTGAGAGCGTTTTGATTCCGTCCCCATACACGCTCTGTCTCTCTCTAAAGTATTCATACATATTCAAAATGAGATTGGGGACACAGCCTTTGTGCCAAGTGGACAAGCTGTCCCCAGTTAACTGGTCTTTCTTCTTAAATGTGTCCCCAAAGACAGATTATGACAGACAAGCCGGGGGCTTCTCAGCGGCCTCCTTGTTACTGCAGTGATATTGATCCAAAAAGGCGATATGGCCAGATAACATAGTGCATCTAGGCGCGTGCGTGTGCGTGTGTGTGTTCCATTATTTTTCCTCTGTAAAAAATTCTTTAGTTGGAACATATGGACCAAGTGCAGCATCACCAATAGTGTAGCTCAACACCAAAGGGTTCAGCAACTGTGTAATCTGACAGAGGTTTCATCATTAAGCGCACAGTAAATCAATGCATTAATATGACGGAAAATAAATAAATGTTATTTTCACAGTTAACAGACCGGTGCTGAGTTTACAGGCACACAAGTATCACAGTTTGGGTTTTGAAATATCCTAGTTATGTTTTGGTTATATTTCTCTACAAGATTTTAATATAAATTTATGTAATCATGTAAATTGACAAACTTGTTTCACTAACATTACTTCCCACCACAATTTATCATGATTCTCCATTTCATCAAAAATAAATCAAATTACATTTTTAAATCTGTTGCTTTTTTCATTTTGTCATCCTACATGGATGTCAGATAATATTCAAACAAGCATGGAACATGGTTTAACAGTGAGCTGCTAAATTAGAGCAACATTGCCATCTCCTGGCTGTAAGGGGTCATTGACACATACATTCTCTCTCTGGAAAGGTTGACTCATATAAAAAAGCTTAGTATTTCCTCTCCAATAAAAGGCCAAATAAATGTTGAAGAAGAGAGCGATTTTATACTGTGCTGTTTGAATTTCACATTCTCATTCAACTGGTCAGTACAGTTCTGTTTTCACGCTCAGACTGCTCAGTCATGGAATGTGCCGTCCAGTTACGACAGAACAGACTTCACAAACTTATCTGATCAGCTTCCCACTGCTGTGTCTCACTATTTTCTATGAGGACACACCTTAAATCAGCAAAAAAACATGTTAGGCTGGCTAGAGGACTATATGTATTCATTAGCGAGACACTTCGGAATGCAAACTGGAGGAGCAGGAGATTGAAGCACCAACCTTCTAGTTAGTGGATGACCCTCTCTACCTCCTGAGCCACAGCCGCAAAATAAATACAGACACAAATAATGTCAAAAAAAAGAGGAACATGTGGCTAAATCAAGTAAAACTGGGTAAAAAACAACAATGTTATAAGATGAATAAATTCATTAATCAACCAAAAAGAAGAAATACAAGTCATGGAATTAAATGCAATCACAATTGCAGTTAATTAAATTAGCAACTAAAGCTGTAATTGCCTCAGTGGTATTAATGAGGTCGTTTTAAAGATGCACAGTAACAGAAAGCAGGTCTCCCCAACTCTGTATGAATGTTTGGCACCTGCAGGATGTGCCAGGTCTAATGGGTAAAATGGTTTCCAGCATTTCAAGAAGAGCTGAGGCACTTTGTAAAATAGCTTTATAAATAAATAAGAATAAATCCTGATCCCTACCCATTGATTGAGCTGGAAGGCCAGTATATTGGTGAAGAGGGCAATGGTGTGTCCCATAACTATTTCAACTGATGAATATTAATGCACTGATATAATGCAGCTACAGGTTTGAGGTTGGAACTGGCTGCCCACTCATACATAACATCCCAATGCAGAGAAGAAAAATACAGCACATAAATATGAAATTTATGTTTTGTTTCATTTACCCAAATACAGACATATTTAGAATATCAGTCTCTATTATGGGGTAATTAACCGAACACATTTCAAAACTACCAGGGTCCATGTTTCTAGCAATGTAAAACATTTAAGGAGCTAAAGACCAGTTTTAAGGTGTTTTTCAAAAAGGTTAAATGATAGTTGTACATTTTGAGTGGCAGTATGAATAGAATCTGCACAACAATAAAGTACTATGTCATCTCGTTAAGTTAGTTAAAGGTCTAATCCCATTTGACCCCGTGGCTCTACCTCCCAAACCTCCGCCTTTGTTTTGTGCGTTCACGTGTAGGGATGTTATTTGTATATTATAGGTGTGTCAGTTTAGTAACTGCAAACAATAGCATTGGTTTATTTAAGATCTCAACAATGTTATTAATGACATCCCCGGCAAAACTGTCTCGTCTGTTTACATCGACGACTACTGATGAGGTGTCAGGTTTTTCGCAATGACTACTGATGATGTAACGGCTTCTTGAAGGGCTGTCCCAATTCGTAGGGGAAGATTTCAACCAGTACCCCTTGTGACTCCGTTTAAAGGGGCAAGATAACCCTCGAAAACAAGGGGTAGGGGTAGGGCCAAGGGGGGAAATGGGATTGGGCCTAAATGTGTACAATGAGGAGGTTATGTTGTTTTTATAAACAGTAAACAAGAACTGTGTCAAAGGTTTTTGTAATATCAATGGAAAGGGCAGCTGTGTATTCTGTTATCTAGTATTAAGACTATATTGTTTATAAAGTGCTGTTCCTCGGCCTGAAGGCAGACTGAAACAGAGAATACATCGAAAGAACAAGACAAGTATTCAAATATTTCGAGACAACACCATAGTTTTGGGATTGTGGAAAATTATTTAGTTCAAATCCATGATCACCTTCATGGAGAGGAGGACCATAACGGCTGGATTCCAAACTTGCCGCCATTGGCTGCAGCATTCTGCAGTGTGTGATGTTTCTTTTATGTTCTGGTGCAGGGCTTGTCCGTGGATCCCCCAGATCTTTGAGCAACCTGAAACTCCTGGTCAGTGGAGAAGGCCCTCTCTGCCCCTGTTCCCCCTCATGGACAAATGTTGTCCTTTGAACTGCGTCTGATGTTTTGGATGGCTATGCATTGGTAGCAGTTCTCTTTGTTTTAATTGTTGCTGCAAGGCATTTGAGTACCTGGTTGTGTCTCCACGTATACCTACCTACAACAGGTAAGGATGTGCCTGAGGGTAGCTGAGTTGAGCATAGTGGGCAGGGAAGAACGTCATCGGTTGCCCTAAGCAGGAAGCTTATCCTGCTTGCTTCCGTTCCTCACAGGTCCAGCTGATCTTCCTTTTCTATGTGCTCTCCCATTTCATCCACTGCCCCTGTCTGGCTTGAATGACAGCCTTTGCACATCTTGCTGCCTCATCCTGACCCCGAATTTCCAGGACAACCAATTTCCGTCGCTCTGCAGGAGATGCCTTGTTCCACAGGGGTCTACTCTGACCTACGCCCATACCTCCTCTTCCCTGCTGAACGTGGCCCACAATGTCAGCATTCTGGGGTGCTGCTTTTGCCTGTTGAGTTGCTTCATTTGGTGTCTATTTCTGTCCTGTTGTCAGTGACATATGGATGTGTCTCCGGACTCGGAGAGGGTCATCTCCAGTCTTGTCTTGGTGCATTTAAACTCCTCTACAAGACTTGAGATACTGTAGGCAGGTTGAGGATTCCGTGTCTATACAGGTAGATGTTGCTTGGACATCTTAAGACTCCTAACCATTTTCTCGCATTGGAGCTGATCCTTCTCTCCATGTTCTCAACTCTTGTGAAGGGAACGTCAACTACTATAAGTGGCCACATCAGTCAGGGTAACAGGCCAAACTGTGGGCACCAGAAAACTTGTGGACATGATAGGCAAGTACCAATATCATCAACTTGGAATATCTGTTAATATAAAACTTTCTTTTTTACCTCATAAATGTCACTGAACATCAGCTGTAGTGGCATGTAATCTGCTGACATGGAAAGGAGTGGAATGTTTAAAAGAATTAATATGATGCTCCACCCCATATCGGAAACATTTAGCCCGTCTTAAGGGAAAATCATGGTCGAGGCGTTCTTTTCATAGCATTACGGTTTAAAATTTTATAGAAAATAAGGACAAAACCTCATCTACGGACAAGTTTTCTTTTTATATTAATACGATATGACCACCTTCAGCACCTTCTTTTGACCAAACTATCCCAGGAAGTAAATGAAATTGACATTTAGATCAGATCTGAAAGATTCAGCAAATTACAACAACAAAAGAACTAAGAAGCAAAAGGATATATATTTATATTTTTATTGACAGGTCATTCTGTCAATAAAAATATATATTTTTTAACAAATAACACTGGTGGCCTTGCTGCTTCAAAGAAGGTGTATTTTCATACACGCTGCTTCAATCATAAATAAAATTTAATTTGTATAGCCCATATTCACAAATCACAATTTGTCTCATATGGCTTCAGCGCTGCTTGTGGCCACATGGTTTCTTTGACAAAAAGCTCTCTCGGAAACAGTAACAAAGGCATCTATTCCACTACTCCCACCTCATTAGCACTGATGTGTTCAAGGCACAAGACGACTGATATGCATTAGAAGCTAAGGGACTGAATTAAAGCCACACACACACACACACACACACACACACACACACACACACACACACACACACACACACACACACACACACACACACACACACACACACACACACACACACACACACACACACACACACACACACACACACAGCTAATTAAAGTGTGAATAGAATACAAGTCTGTGGGGGAATATCTCAGTCCTCCTTAATTAAAATTTCACAGAAGGATTTTGATATCAGCTGGGTGAGGGGACACACACCTGCACGGTACACAACACTGCATCAACATCTACACCAGAGACAAAGACTGGTTCACAGCTAGATGCAGTGGCAAAGAAAGCATCTGCAGCAGCACGATTAGGAAGGCTAGATCTAATTATTATCAGTCAGTTCTTTCTGCCTAGGATGATTCTGCTGAACTTTTAAAGAACTGTAACATCTTGTCACAAAAACCCTGTCCCACCTCCATCAAAGAAATATATGATACCATTATTGATAGATCATCAGTGATTGAAGCGTTGAATCCCCATTTCCTCTCCTCCAGTCTTTTATTTAAACCTGCCTGTGGTAAATTGTAGACAATTATATATCTGTCCAGTAGAGAGACGACAAACTCAATCTGACTGTAAATGTTCTTTTAGTTTGAACATTAATGCAGATGTTTACATGATCTGCTAGTATTTAAATTAGGTATTTTACCAGATTTTATGTACACCCGGTGTTCATATGTTTCTCCTGTGCTCACACTGCAAACCTGTTGAGACCTGGTACTAAGATCTATCCTGAGAGATCAAAACTCAAGTAGTGAGTTCAACTGTTCACACCTTGAATTACTGAATCTGTCTCCTGTGAGACCTTGTGATCATATCTCACTTCCCCCGCTCTATATGTAAATGAGATACGTGAAGTATGTCATTTGTGTTTGTGAAGACCAAACGATTGTGTTTTAACCCAGTCGGAGTATAAAAATGTGTCCTATGACAATATTTTGGTGTGTCTCTGTATCAGCTTGAAACAATGCAAAATCTACTATGACGAAAGATCTTACCAATTTGAAATAAAGATTAAAAAATAGGTGGTCAGTATTGATATTGTGCTCGTGCAACATAACTGTTCCATACGAACCTTCAATTGAAAAATATATAAAACAAATTACGTTCAGATACCATTAAACAGCCGTGTCATTAATAGTTTTTAATAATATCTTCTAACAGGGTGTATGTATCATCAAGTATGAGTGAGTGTAAAATCGCTGCGCACAGAGCGCACTGGAGATCACTCACAATACACAAGGAAAACTATTCACTTTCAAACTTATATTTCCACTTATATTTATATATGACCATTTATGGTTGAATGTGGGCATTTATAGGGTGGAATATGAGCCAGATCCACATACACGTGTTTCCAGGTGGACTGTGATTTGTGCGCAAAGATGTTTTTTTGCGTCGGCTTTTGTGCGCTTGTACACTTCTAGTATGAATCCTATGCTCTGATTTATAAATGAGGCCCCAGGCCCTTACAATTGAAAGATTGTGGCCACATGCGTCTCAGACCACCGCTGAATGTGGCGTGTGATCAGATCTCAGGACGGATTTTGATGCCCGATCTGAATCTGTGTTAAGATCTGATCACTCTGTCCAGGTCAAGAAGATGGTAGACTGTGCTTTAAATGGTCTCCTCTTCATTCCATCCACAGCTGTCTTGAATGACTGTGGACTGAGGAGGGGACTCCTTCCTGTGTTTACTAATAGCTGCTAGCTGCTGCTACCTCGCTGGTTTAAAACTCTTGCCTGTAATTATTATTTCCACCATCAATGTGACTTTGATGCATTAACACCTTTACTGTCATGTGGTCAATCTCTATCAAACTGCAATCCAATCACCAAAAACACATTTGAATACAGATATAATTTAGCTCACATCCTTAACTTGACCTTTAATGCTAACTTTTTAACTTTTTGCATTGTAGTAGAACCTTTAAACTAAGATCAGATGTTTATTCTGTTTCTACAGTCCAATATCGAAACGTCCTCTCTTAGCAAAATCCTAGAATCATTCCTTTATATACGCCTTCTGTTGTTCTGTGTGTGTGTGTGTGTGTGTGTGTGTGTGTGTGTGTGTGTGTGTGTCTCTCAATTAGAATGTCTCATGAAATAATGATTGAAAATAAAATATAAACTCACACATTCATAGACAAACCCCTCTAGTAGAGTGTTTAAAAATAGCTCTGTCCTTTGCTTGGCAAACTTTCTGTTTTCTTTCTTTGTCTCCTGACATTTTGAAAGCGCGTCATCTTCTAAAAGGGATATGGGATTTTTCATTACTCCACGATTAGCTGCTGGGCTTACAGTGTAAAATAATATTGACAGCTCGTATTCCCACTGAGCTGAGGACTGACTTCCAGTCGACAAGCCTGGATATTTAGATAATCCTCCCAGGAAGCCTCCCCACCTCCAAATATGAGGCGAGTGTGGCCCTGTGGGAGAGCCCACACTCCATGCTTCACTTTATTACACCTAATCTCTGGGAAAATGACTGGAGGACACACAAACACCTTGGCTGGCTCAGAGGGACACAGAGGGGGGGGGGGTGCTTCAGATTGTCTGTGTGTGCGGATGTGAAATCATACTTACTTCCTCTTGTTCACCTTTTCTGGAAGCCAGAGCCTCATTCTTGGCTTCAAACTCAGCCTGGACGTTGTCTCTGCGTCTCATCACAGTCTAGAAAATACCGGTAAAATGTTACTGATAAAACTTGCTCAAATCACTTTATTTAATCTATCTTGGTGAGTCTGAATATTGCTAATATTTACACAAACATCCTTTAAACGCTCTCTAACATCACTTTCAAGGGTGCTAAAAGGAACTGTACAATGACAATGTCAGTGAACGGCCTGGAAGTGTTGTTCTCATCCAAATTATTAAGATATTTCCAGGAAATTTTCAATGACATCATAGTGTGTGACTCTACAGCTGCTTTCAGACATGCACCGACCTCCAGTAATTCTCTGGATGAGGTTGTATGTATGCACATGAATGTCCAGGTGAGAGCATCCAGACTTCCTGCTGAGTTTTCCAGACAGTCCTCTAGTAAAAACTAAAACCTCTACTAAAAAGGAGCCCGTTTGAGATCCTTTGCAAGATTCACTCATCGAGTGGGTGTGCTGTTGACGCTTTTAAAAGGCGACAACAAAACTGAAAAAAAAAAGAAAGATTGCAAACATCTCAAGATGAAAACGTGCGCCGAATTAGAAAACACTAAGGAGGATGTCAAGAAAGCTTTTAGTGAGATGAGCAGATGCTGGTATCGAGCTGAGAACAAAAACACATGATTTCCGCAGAGGAATTAATACGATATGACCACCTTCAGCACCTTCTTTTGACCAAACTATCCCAGGAAGTAAATGAAATTGACATTTAGATCAGATCTGAAAGATTCAGCAAATTACAACAATAAAAGAACTAAGAAGCAAAAGGATAGATGCTACACACATGTTACACCCATAAATACTAATCGTAGGGTTATTCATTATAACAACCAGTCTGACAAAGCTTAAATATGATGGATACACAAGTGTTCCTGGTCTCTCTCTCTCTTCTCTCTTCGACCACAGAAACATAATCTTTTATCTTTGAGTGTGACAACTGATCAAAAGTTGAAGAAATTCCCTCAGGCAGTCTTATCACAGAGATATCACATTCAAGAGGCCCAAAAATTGATTTTGGAGGCCAACATGACCGCGACCTTTGACCACTGAAATCGAATCAATTAATCAGTGAGACCAAGTGAAATGTACCTGACGTAATGAAATTTCCAACAGGTAGTCTTAATATATCACATTCACAGGGACGTGAGGCCACAAAGGTGACAAAATTCCCTCAAGGCTTTGCAGAGATATCGCATTCACAAGGCATAAAATGTGCGTTGTAAGGTCACAGTGACCTCGACCTTTAACACCAAATTCTATTAAGGTGATCGTTGAGTCTAATAGACGTTTTTACCAAATTTAAACAAATTCCCTCAAATTAATCTTAAGATATCACGTTCAAGAAAAAAACATAAAGATACTTTTTGAGGCCACTGTGACCTTGAACTTTGACCTTTGGCTACCAAAGTGTTCTAATCTTCGAGTCCGAGTAAATGTTTGTGCCAAATGTAAATGACTGTGGCTGAGGGGTAGAGCGGTCGTCCTCCATCCAGAAGGTCAGTCGGCAGCTCCATCTGCATGCAGAAGTGTCCTTGGGCAAGAAGCTGAACCCTGAATGGCCCCTCATAGATGTTGAATGCAAAAATTGGAAGTCGCTTTGGATAATAGCGTCAGCTAAATGACATGTAATAATAATGAAATGAAAGGACTCCTGAATGGCGTTCCAGAGTTATCACCTTCACAGGGCAAAAACTGTGCTGTGTGAATACTTGCACCAAATTTGAAAAGATTCCCTCAAGGCATTCATGAGATATCGTGCTCATGAGAATGGGACAGACAGACAGACAGACTGGCAGATGGACAGACGGACAATCCCAAAACATAATGCATCCGGCCACTGGTTATGGCCGGCCCGGAGGCATAACAAAGCCAAACAAGTGTTGTTAATTGTGTAATGTTATGTTGTTTGTGGGAACCAGGCAAAGCTGAAAAGAGCTTTGTCTGTCATCAATGTCAAATAATTAAAAAATGTGTGAGTATTAAAATCTCACATTTTCTAGTCACTATAGTGAAGTGGCTCTAAGAATTGCGAGAGATGAGAGATTTGAATTGACTGCTACAAAATGTGCATCCTACCGAGGCCAGTGAAACATTTCTACATCCAATAAGTGGATTATCACTTAATTCATGTTCCTTCAGGATGAACTGTTATCACTTTCCGTTTCTGTTGATTCATTCATTCATCCATCACTATCATCACATCACCATTTCACTCTGTTCAGTAGTTTGCTTTATGACAAAAAAAACCTAATAAACAAATAGCATTCCCATTAGCTACTCTTCTGGTTTTTGCTTAGTTCTAATTTGCAAATGATCATGGTAATAAGAGTAATTACTAAGCATGAGCACGTTTACATAGTCAGTGTGAGAATGACAGAATGATGATGACTTGTTTGACTAGTGGGAAAGTTGACGACTGAACTAAACATGACAGGTGTTGATTTATCATCCTTATACGGAAATGAGCCTTTACATGCACAAGCAGATGGATGTAGACCAGGTGAGATTTGCCGTGCTTCACTGCATAAAGCTGTGTATTCCCAGCTTTGATGAGCATGACAAGTCTTATTCGTACAGACAGCTCCCACTCGCACATGAAGAACTTCTGTGCCTCCTTTGATAAATGATGCCATTAGTCTCCTCTCTCCCTTCGTGGGCTGGGTTTCAGATGTGAGCAGTGTGGTCTTAGCTCACCTTCAGTGTCTCAGCACACAGGATGTACTCGTGCAGGGCAGGGGCCAGGACCTCGGACAGATGCTGGTTGTTCTCTTCGGTTTCCTTACTGCAGCGTTCCACACAGCTGGCCACGGCCTTCAAGGGTTCCCCCAAGTCCCCCTCTGACCCTGCCCACTGGACATACACGGGGCCATACTGCTTCAGCTCGTCCAGATACTCTGGAAGCACAGAGGACTTTTAAACAAACTTGATGTTGTATTAATAATGCAAATATATAAATATTGTGTTAATAAATCCAGCGCCTCTTTCATTTTGGTTTCTTTCCATTGTGATGTACTACCTGGATCACACTCCAACACAGCAGTTATTAGATATTAGAATACTACTTCCACCCTATGTGCTGAGCAGAACTCTATTACTGTGAGTATTTGCAATCACAAAAAACAAAAGGCTGTCTATAATCTCAATGTTAACGTTTGTACAGTGTTTTGGAGTTTGTAAAGTGTTTGTTTGTTTGGGTTGAAATTCAAAACACACTGGGTTTAACATTATCATTTACGTGGACGGAATGATGGATATATGGAATCAAAAGTTACTGAGACACAAATGTGTCCAGTCAGAGCTTTTTTTCTCTTCTTTACCTTGTAAAATATATATATATATGGAACATTTTTGGTATTGCTTTAAAAAATATATATTTTCTTCCTTATTTATTTCCTCAACTGACTGAGTGTTGATACCATGGTCCTAACTTAGCAAATCAGTGCAGAGCCCCTGATCAACTCCCTGATATGAGGAAGATTATTTGACACTTGAAACTAAAATATAATAATCACAAAACCTTCTCAATAAAGTACTCAATAAGCATGCTGCAGTACCTCTCTGTTCTTTGATAATCCTCTGGGTGACTTTGTCCACAGAACAGATCTTGTTGCTGAAGTCCTCCACATACTCCTGCATAAAAGTGAACTCCTCTGGGCGGCTCTTCAGGCCTCGTACCGAGTTGGCCACTGACCTCACCGTTTCTCCCATCCTGCTCAAGAAGCCTGGACCCTGTTTCTTGTGGGACGTCAGCTCCTGTAGGAGGTCATAGCACAGGGCTTAAATTAAATTGGGTACCAGTGTTGAACCAGTTTCAAAATGTTCCTACTGGTTTAATCTCATGTCTGATTGTCAGTCTGTTTTAGCATAAGAGTGGAAGCAGTGGGAATAAGGCATAACCTGAGTCACCCAACAATACACCAACTAACACCTTTAAATTGCTTAGTGGACAATGTCACAATGTCAATTTGCACTTTGAGTAAGAAGCTTTCTTGGTCATTGCGCCTCTGTGACAAACTGGTAAGAATGGCAGCAAATGTAGAATTTATTTTAACTGTTAAAAAAAACATATTTTCAACATTTTTTATCAACCCCAGGGCTTTATTGTCCATGCAAGCTAGTGATGCAATAAAAATCACCAGACCGACTCATTTCCGTTTCTGCGTTGACCGGGTCCTTGAGATTAGGGCTGCACGACATTAGGAAAGCGTGCAATATGTGATAACGTTGTTGAATATTGCAAGATCATATGACTCGCAATTAATAAACAAATGCTTACATATGCGGTGTTAAAGTCTTTCTGCTTTGGGTTTGCTGCTAACATAGACCCCATACAGGGAGTAGTCTATGCAGACACTGAAAACAATAAAGTTCAAGAATGAACTGGCGGCTTTTAGCCCTCTGCTTTTGATTAAATTAATGACAGAAAACAATAGTTGTCATTAAATTGTTGAATGTGCACAGAGACTCTCTTAGTGCATGTGTGCATGTGTGACCTGTGCGGTGAGGAAGACGTTGAAGTGCTGGCTGAAGGACAGGATGGGATGCTCAGAGATCTTGTTGAGGAAACGGTGCAGAGCTTTCCTCCTGGTCTCGATGAAGTCGTCGTTGAATCGTTCCACCATGCCTTTCATCACAAACTTCTCCGGCAGCGGCTGTGGAAAGACCAAAACTGTGTCCTAAGTCAAAGAGCCAAACAATGATGGTAATGATGGTGACATATTTCCACATGGCCAGCACATTATTTGCTCTCCTGCACATAGGGAACTTCAACTTGGATGGTGTGTTGTTGCAGTTAGAACTGACTTATTTTTTTTTTTTACTGTGAACTCAATCAATATATGTACATTCTAAAAGGACTGCCATAAATAATGATATATCTTGACTCTTTTCATCTTTTATACTAGTTGTTAAACATGACTCTAAGTAAACATCCCTTTATATATATTGTATGTCAGACAAAAAAATCTTACACCCATATTCACATATGTGTGATTTACATAATTTGAAATGTAAAAAAGTGTATACAAATAAAAGAGCAATATCAGAAAAAAACATGCTTAGAAGGATAAAGAAATCTGAAGCCAAAGAATAATCTCTTTTTCTGCATTAGAGAATCTTGGACTAAATAAATTGTTACTTTGGTCCAAATGGTTGGATTTTCTGACACACTTTGCATAAAAGGAAAAAGAAAAATTGACAGAAAATTAAAATCTGCAGTCTCATTTCTTCAACACAAACTCAAGCACTTAAAGCAAGGGTTAGTAATCCTGGAAAAGTTAGCAAGAGCAGACTACACTTTGAAAAAATGCAACCGATACATCCCATCCTCTCCATCGACCCTCTCGTCAAAGCTACGCCCATATGAACGTGCACTGTGTAACAACTGCAGGAATACAACTTTTCCGTGACTCGCTCGCTCACTCACTAAGTCGCCTCTGCTTCGTCGCCTTTTTTCCTTTTCTTTCTTCTTTTATCTCATTAATTGATGACTATCTGGACATAAAGGGGATTTCAACAAATACAATAACAAACTGTTTCAGAAACAACTTACCAAATCTACCTTTAAAGACATGCAATTAGTATGGTCCTGTCTCAGACCCATAAAAAACACCGCCTACCACACTACCCAAGATATCAAAAAATCTACAACTTAATAGATAGAAACGTTTTTTTTCTGTAACACACAGACTTTAATTGTGTAAAAACATCACATCTTACCTCAACTAAGTTACTCCTCCATTTTCTAATGTAACCAAAACAAAAGTAATGATTCAGAAAATAATTACAAAAGTAAGACAAAGATCAACTCCAAAAACCCTGAGTGCTTTGGAAAATGGCTGACAGTAACATCAAGTATGCACGACTTGTGGTAAATGAGCTCTGGTCTTGTCCCAGTGGACTTGTGACGTAGCCCACAGATGTGTTCAGCAGATGATGCGGTGGGCTAATACATACGTGGACAATGAGTGTCGGGTGGTTTTCCTCCAGTCTGCTCCTGAGCCACAAGAAGTCCTGGTAGCGTCGGAGTACCTCATACTCACTGGAGTCAAACTCACTCCGCGTAGTCTGCAGAAAGAAGCTGTCAAATCACTACCCAATCACCACACTGCATAGCCTACAAGACTGATGTCAATCTTCTGATTTTCACAAAATCATAGAAATAAGATGTTTTTCCTGTTCTTAGGAAAGTAATAACATGTTAAGGTGCTGGTGTGGTGATTACATAGGGACGGAAACAGAGGGAGCAGTGTCTCAGTCTTTTAACCAACACCTAATATAGATCAAATAAATTATTTATGATCATATGGTAGGAATGACATGATCATGATGTCATTATGACATATAGTGTAGTAATTAATAAACTTTTGCAACCAATAGAGACACGAACTTCTGAGTGTTTGTTGCCTCATCTGTAGCTTCTAATGTCCATGTCTGACCTCCATCTCCTGCAAATCCTAACAGGTTAGCACACCCCTGTATCTGTCCTCAACATCAGCAGAGATACTGTCATTGTCTCAAGTAAGAAAGTTGATAGAAATGTTGCTTTTACTCTGAGTTATACAAGTAAGAACATTGACTGTATGTCACTTGATGGATGCAGTCCTTTTACTATGCTGCATGTACACGGCCATTTACGACATTCTCACCTTGGTCAGGACCCTGTACATGATGAAGGTCTCGATGGCAGTGACATGGCTCTCCGGGTTGTCGACAGTGATGAAGATGTCTTTGGTGTTAGTGTCCTGCTGCTCTTCCTCATCCTCCTCCAGTCTGTACTGGTTGACCATGGAGCTGGGAGAGTTGGGCATGGAGCTTCCATCTGCCAGGGATGTGTTCTGAACCAGTGAGGCAATGACACTGTAAGTGTTCAGTTGATTTCCATGTGAACAACAAAGAGCAACATCATGACTGTTTTCAAAGAGATACTCAACATATAGGGCATTATCCATATGTGTAAGTCACAGTGTATCTGTGAGAGCTGGCTGTTTAACTTACCTCTGACTGTTTAACAAGTTTGCTTTTGGTCTAACAACACATGTATGAACAAGGATACCAGCAAACCCCAGTATACAGCACATGTATCACTTCCTGCATGTGCTCCACCTTCACTGTGCCATTCATGGTTCTTGACTGTTAAAAATGTGCTTGACATAACTTTTCTAAAACTAAATGTAGAAATGCTTTACATTTTTTTGCCAGGAAAATGCCACAGAAGCTCTGATATCACATCTTATTACCAACCAATGTTCATAAAGTTGAGCATGTGAGAAAATAAGACTGAGCTGACCAAGTGGTTTCCTTCCTTCACTTCTGACTGGACAGAGAGGAAAGGAAGTGCTGCAGCTGATCACCACATCACTAACCCCACAACAGGATTTGGGTGTCTTTTATTATGACTATTACGCATTGTTATGACAGTTTCATAAACCTTCACACAATATTGGTGGGATGTTGTAAGTATTTATGGTCGCTAGCATCTCTGCTGGAGGTGACCAGATCATCTGGTAATAACAATATGACATTAATACAGGCAACAGAATAACCTATTCTTTCCCATCTGCTTTAGCAAATAGAATTTGGCTTCATCTGATCTGTCCTGCCAAAACACCATCAAAGCAAGCTTGATTAGACTTCCAAAAAAGGTTTGGCTGCAGTGTCACTGTTCCTGTTTTTCCTCCGTCTCAAAATACAGAAGGTATATTATTATTTGGCGCTATACAAATACAATTTAATTGAATAACAAATGATCTACCGTATATTACATTTATATGATTTGACTATATATTTACATGTAGGGAAGGAATTCACACTAAGCAGGTCACTATGTTTATTTATTTCCTTTTCTTCCATCTACCCAGCCAAATAAACTTATTCACTTACCAATAGAATGATAGAAGAGCAGTGCTACCACCCTGTATAAAGCATCTCTCTGCTTGCACATCTCATTCACACACTGACAGCATCAGACACTTCACCACTCATTGACAAATGGCATATTGTCTGTTTAATCATTATAAGTGTTCAAACAACAAGTCATCATTTTAAAGATGTGTCCAAAATGATTTATTGGCTTATGTAATAATTTCCTGCAGTCTCCAGTGATTGGCTATTGGTCCTGGCCTCATGGACATTGTTGAATCTAGATAGTTCAGCCTCTTTGTCAAAACGAAATACAATTTTCACTTTTTCCTCACAGCACAACTATTGTTTCTCAAGTTTTCTCTGCTGAAACGCACACATTAGTTAGACGCAATTAGAAACCTGTCCACCTACATTACATTGTGGACAAGTCGTCCAGTTAAATATTATTGATAGATCGATATTGTCCTTGTATATTTGTGCTATGATTGGTGTATTCTTAATGAGCACTTCAGGTTTAACCCACAGCCAAAGCACATCTTGAAAACTCAATCAGGCCAAGTGTTGGTCTACCCCAGATGTTTGTATTTTGTAAATTTGATAATTTCTACTCAGATGAACACGGAGGCCACAATTATAACTAGTCAGGTACTTGTCAAAGTAAGTGGCTGATTACAGTATATTTTAGATTACTGTGACTATTCCGACTTTCAGAACTGAGGATTGTGCACCCAGTTCATTTTTTACAGCTAACTCTGCGAGCCATCTGGACCCTTTTCAATTTGTAAACCTATGCAGATGTTGTGCGAAGCAAGAATTTGAATGAGGCAAAAAAAACCTCAGTAACAAATGAACTGTATAACTCTATTAATCTACACATGCTGAACCTACTACCTGTCACACTGACTATATTCACTTCAGACAGAAACTGTTGCTATCCTTAACTCTGAACCCACTGTAACAGAAACATCAACAGGAGAATAAGCATTGATTCAAGATTAGAATGTTCCAAGCAAGAAATCGTAACAAGGTCAAAGCTGACAGCAGCGACAGCACTCATTTTACACGATGAAAACTTCATGCATGCATCCATCTCCAGTACCTTAACCCTTGTGCTTTGTGTGATGAATGGGTCAAATTGAGCCGTTTCAAATTTGGACTAAAGCAAACACAATTTTAAAATATTTCTACAGCCTGAAATCAGCTTGTTTTCTGTGAAAAACACAATAAATTATGAAGTACGGATACTCCCACACATTCATGGCCTTCATACAATGTTAAGGTCAATGTGACACAGAAATGTGCACACACAGAGAGAAACTCACTCACTCAATATTTAGTACTTCCTACTATTATTAATAACAATAAACTCAAAATCTTACTTTTTGCGATAGCATAAATTAAGATTTAAAATGTGTCTTTTTTAACTCAGGAAGAATTTTTGAAAAAAGAACTTGAAAGATTGACTAATGTAAAAAAATAATTGCTAGATTAATCAATGAAATCATAATCGTTATTCAGTTTTCCTTGGAAGCACAAGGCTTTTTTCACAGTGGACTTTATGTTGTCACACTCAAATGATACAGTTTATGCAAACAGTGGTGAATTAAGAGTGAGCTGCCTGCAGGCCTGTTTCCTGTAACAACAGCTAAGAAGCTGCTGAGGTCAGCAGTCATGCCTCGCTCCACAACGACAAACACATCATGACTTTTCTCTCCCTGATAACTTGGTTATCATGTGATCATACATATGCAACAGGGATCTCTCACTCTATCTCCTGTTGAAAAAACCACAGTCTCCCATCAGCGTTGTTGGAAATGCAGAAATATGTTGTATAGTTGACCTTTACTGAAAACAGCAACAAATTTCCAAATTATATTCAAGAGTAACCATGACCAACATCTGTGTCTTTGGGATTAAGTGGTTGTTATGGTAACAGTCTGAGGTGAGGGGCAAAGAGTGATTTTACCTGTTTTCAGACACCACAGATGTGTTTGCTATGTGTGGCAGATGTGACCAGAGCAGGTGGAAAAATGTTGGTAGCTACAGCTTCCTGCTGCACACATTATATTAACACACGTTAGACTACCCTAGTTTAAGGTGACTACTGTAGGCTAACGTTAAGTGTTGCCAGAGCCATGTAGAGAGTGTGTTGCCACCACAGTTAAATGTAAAGTTAACTAGGCACTTGTTTATGTTGCCTGTAAGATGGGCAACTATTTAAGTACACCAAGATGAGGCACCGAAATCTACACTGTGATTCGGTCCGGTCGGTACTGGCTGTCTAGGAACTAGATTGACACTGAATTTCAGTACCTAACGCTAATTACCACTCAAAAGAGTGAGGCTCTCCAATGTTGAGCTAGTTTGAGCAAGGGGTGGGACTGACCTCTACAGAGTGTGAGGATTATGAAGGTTAATTAAGCGGTGTAAAATGATTAATAGAACACAATAATTTACAACTTTGCAGAGGTTATGTTTACAAATTCTCACATTACTCCCCTCAGTATGATGTCCATTTTATCTAAGGAAGTTTTGTCTGTGCAAGTTTTGTCTGAGGCCATTTTGTCTAATGCTGTTTGATCAGAGGAAGATTTGTTTGAAGAAGTTTTGTCGGAGGTGGTTTTGTCTGAGGGAGAATTGTCTAATGCTGGTTTGTCTGAGTCCATTTTGTCAGATGCCATTTGGTCTGAGGAAGTACTGTCCGAAGAAGTTTTGTCTGAGGACGTTTTGTGTAATGCTGTTTTTACTGAAAAAAACCGAATTGTGTGAGAAAGTTTAGTCCGAGGAAGTTGTGTCTGAAGAAGTTTGTTTGAAGAAGTTTTGTCTGAGGAAGTATTGTCCGAGTACATTTTGACTGACGTTCGATGGAGCAATTCTTATGAACTTATGAACAAGCTGCAAGCAGCGATGGTCAGGCCCTCGCAGTCTGCATGCAGTGCTGCGGCTGCAGTGTAGTTGTTGAAGGTTAGTTGACACGGCTTGGTATTGAATTATGCGTTTACACATTGCATGAAGGACTTTAATGTCACTGTTGAGGCATATATCCTGATGCTAGTAGGTGGTGCAATGACTATGCTGAATTTTGACATGTTAATGTCCTCACTCCAGGTCATCAAATATGTTAGTCAACTTCACCAACTTCCTGTAAATTTAGGGTATTGGTCCAAGAAGCCTTTTTGTAAGTCTGGCCATGATACATATACCTACCGATTTTCATACAATATTCATAACCTATCATCGACCATGTCTAAAGGGTCTTCTGACCAAATTTCAGCTCGATTTGGTCAACCTGCTAGGAGGAGTACATCACAATATAAAACATGACCACTTAATCCAAAATAGCTGACTTCCTGTTTGGAAAGGGGATGTCTAGACATTTTGTACATCTGGTACGTCATACATATGACCCAAAATGTTCATGCACTGTTGATGTGTTAATTGGGCACTCCAATACCTGAAAACCATTTCACATGTAAATCTCTCAAACATCTGAATTTTGTCCAAAGTTTCAGCAAATGTGATGCATGTTTAAACCGCCAAATATCATTGGGAGGAGACATAAATAATGATTCCTCGAGTTTCAATAGGGTCGTCGCAGAGGTTGCTGCTAATTAGCACTTTTGAGTTGTTATGGTGAACTCCAACATTTGGACGGGTGTTTAAATCCACTTGATGAATCTAAGTCCAATAGATAAGCAAGGTAGGCTCTTCTATGCTTCCACAAACTTCTTAGGAAAATATCTGACACTTCAGCTACTACATGTTCACCAGTTGCTCCCTTACTAACTGTTGTTTACTGCTGAGCAGGTATGTGCACAAAGGATCTTAAAAGCTTTTCTATAAAAACAGCTGTCTGACAAAATGAGACTGGGGTGTTAACACTGGGTCTTCTTTATGTTTTATGAAGACTGTAATTTGCAGTGATGCATTTTGACTATTTTGTAATTGATTCACTATAGAAATAAGAACAAATTGATAATTAATGTGCATATTAGTTACAGCACTACATCAGCTAGACCTATTTCCATTTTGCTAACATGCAAATGAATGCAAATATTGACCCTAACTTTTTTGCCAGTGGCAAAGAGGAAGGTACTGTTTGACAAACTTGGCCATGGGAGATGTGGCTGGATAGCTAACCGTTCCAGTTATCCTGTCAACACTAGTTTTTTTTTTTCTATCAGGGTGAGGAAAGCATTTCAATTTTATCATGTCCTTGAGGATCACATTGGACACGTCATTAACCTATCTAATGTGATGGCTAAATCTGCTGCTGTTTGTCTGTCAGGTATCTGATGTCAGATGGCAATGATGATGCTACTTGCATCTAGTACATACACTTTACATACATACAGTTTATAGAACCTGAGATGTTGCATAATTTGTTTGTTTATAGCTTCATGATTTCATGTTGTAAGGAGCATCAGCTCTTTCCACATTTGATAGCTTAACAAATATTTCCCTTGTCTTATGTTTACCTTCCATGTTCTGACACCTATCGCCAAATACCTGAAGGGGTTTTGCACTTTTACCTGAATATTCAAATGTCAAGGCAGGTGTCTGTTCTTGCAGAGTAAGACAAATGCATAGTGTTTGCACATAATGTAAACTTTTATTTTAAACAGCAAAAGTAGCTCCACAGCAGCAACTTAGCTCCTACAAATTCTCCTTCTGAATGAGGTTTCAGCATCTTAGCTCAGAATCAGAATTCAGAATGTGGTCTTGTGAAAGCTGCTTGCAGGACACCCAATTTCAGTTGAAGAGCGTTAATTTAAACCAAGAGCATTTGTGCCTCCACCTCATCTAATTTACCAGACACTGGGAGAAAGGCTGAATGATTCCAGCTGTGCTGACACTCTGGATTCTCTTTTTCATAATTACTAGACACACTGACTTGTCTTTTACTAGGGCTGTGCTCAAAAAATCGATATGGCAATATATCGTGACGTCCTCCTTGCTGATGCATGTATCGATGCAGATGCTACTGTATCGATACAGCATCAAATGCTGTGACGGCAGTCTTGAAAACAAAACATCACCTATGGTGCAGTGCACAATAATGCCAATAGGTGGCAGCATAGGCAAAAACAGCACACGTCTCAATTCAAAACAAACATGGAAGGAAACAGTGAAAAACTGGCAGAGTTATTGCACGTGAAATGCATTCCGCACAGTCTGAATTTGGCCGCTCAAAGTGCACTCAAGACACCCACTGTTTCCCGTAAACTGGGAAGAATTCGCAGCATCATTGCTTTTTTTAGGAAAAGCACAATTGCAAGCCATGCCCTGAATGAAAATCAGAAGCTACTTAATCTCCCCGAGCACAAGCTCATGACAGATGCAGCTACAAGATGGAACAGCGCCTGTGAAATGTTGGAGCGCTTCTTAGAGCAATTTGCGCAGCATTACTCTCCACTGAGGTGCGGAAGAATGCCAAGGAGTTGTGGACCTTAACTGAAGCGGACCTGGCCTGTGCTGAAGATGTGCCTAAAGCCCTGAAGCCGCTAAAAGTTGCAACACTCGTAATGACAGAAGAAAAGACCCCTACGCTGTCTGTTATAGCACCGCTGCATGCCCAGCTGTGCAACGGGCGCTCATGTCCAAGCAACAGACTCTGCACTTACGAGGGACATTAAAACACTCCGGGGATCTTGGGAAGAGATACGTGAGCGACAGATCCTTTCTGTGCATCGCTTTTTTTTTTTAAATTGTAGAATTGTAAGTGTTTTGAGTAGTGCGATCGTTAAGGCTTTGCCTTTGTTGTTATATGGAATAATAAAGAACAGCTGTTGTAGTGAATTCTGTGCAGGACATGGTCATTATTCAAAAGCAACGTGTTTCGTGATACGTATCGTATCGTGGCCTCTGTATCGTGATACGTATCGTATCGTGAGGTTGTAGGCAATACCCAGCCCTATCTTTTACTACAAAAAATATAATTTGTCAGTTCTTTGGAAAGACCAATATTCTGCAGCTACTTTTCTTTACTGGCCAGTCCCCATGGTGCTTGTGTGAAATGACAGGTGTTCATCTGTGACCTGATAGGTGTACAGCCAGAAGTGACTAACCTGAAGGATGCTAGTCTAGGGCTGGGCAATAAATAATATCCAGAATTATCACAGTATAATTTTCATCAATAGCAATATAAAAAAGTTTCATGATATATCGATATATTGCTTATGCATTGTGCAACTGAAGTGAGGAGTTATAATTCATAAATTATCTACCTCAGATTGGTAAAATTTGTTGCTGTTTAACAAGTAATTCTCTGCCCAAAAACAAGGGTTTAAAACCACAACCCTGACTGAGGAGCAAAAATCACTCATAAGAAATAATAAAGTGACATTTTACAGATAGTTATTGCTAACAACTGAAATATAAAGTATCTTGATAACATTTTTTTAACGGTACACAGAGTTCTTACTTGAGAGAGAGAACTGCACTGATGCCAAAACTGCAGATGAAGCTATAAGGTCTGACTGTCTGCTTGGAAGGTAAAAACATTATGGACCACAGCGCGAACATGTGGCAAATAGTGCTGCAAATAGCGCTAAATACACCAAGTTAGAGATGTCTTATGTTAATATGAGAAGTGTAAAAAGAATTTGGTTCATGGAACAGCTAAAATCTGGAAATATTGCGTGTATTTATTTTTCTACTATATTCATCATGACTTTGCACTTCTGTGATAAATGCGGTGAGAACTGGTGAAGTAAACAGATGAGAATCTGTTGACAACATTGACTGCTTTTTTAATTATTACATAGAAGTGGCCACAAGTTTGAGCTTTGCAGATTAGGTGGTCAACCAAACGGCAGTACATTTCCTGCCAACCATCACTTTTGCCACTGACAACACTAACTAACCTTTTCTCACAGTGGTGACATTTGACACTTGTTTTACTTGTCTATTGTTTTCCAGACTAAATATAAGATCCCCTCATGAGGACTGTGACCCTGTACCTGGTCTTGGAGCCAGTGGAGTTTTGATTTGTGACCAAGTTTTGATCAAGATTTGTTTGAGACCTCCCTTTGTTCACATTTTGACCTTCATGTAAATCGAGCTCAGAAGAAACACACACACAAAGAAATACACTGAATAAAGCCATTCACCCTTATCCTGCAACTTTGCTAAAGCCCTCAGACTATGTTCATTCATAGCGATTATCACATCGAATACACTATAGGAATTTATTGATTCATAGTAGATATCTAAATCAAGGCATGTGTTCTTAGGATATAATTTCAAACTACTTAACAACTTTTTGATCCATGTCTCTGACATACTGACCCTAAAATACATGAATATGAAGCCACTGGTGGAAAAATGGCTTATTACTTGTTTAAGTGAAGTACTGGCTACTTTCAAATTCCATATAGAAATGGCATGTGTACCTGTATTCAGTATAATACAGTAATGACGTCAACAATTACATCCATTATACTTGACATATAAAACATTACTCTTGGCCTTTCGAAGATGTATTACATCATTTAAATTCTGCAGCTACATCATCTACCAACAACCACCGATTCAACCAACCGTGGGGATTCAGGTTCAAATCCATTTGCCTAACAGGTAAAGCTGGGCGAGGAGTTAAAAAAAACTAAAGCCGGAATGAAAAGGAGAACCTAAACATTGGTCAAGGTACTTTTAAGTGCGTTTCTACATGTGCAAAGTTGTGTTACATGTCAAATAAACACAAAACTGTTGAAAAACCGAATGGAGTTTTGTGTTGGTCTCTCCATAAAGGCGCTTCACAGCAATAAGCAGACAGGACAGTCGGGTCCTAAGGTCAGCTCATCAGCTGATCCAGGACCTGTGGTTTCCGTCTTTCTCTACGTGACGATACACGGAAACTATCTCCACACACACAAGAGAGGAGTAACTTGTAATCTTCTACAAGCTGACGTTAAAGCGGCGAGTCAATGAGGTGAGTCGAATCCACGTAGCAGCGAAGCCAGCGGAACAATCCGAGCGTCCGAAGCTCTCGGGTTCCGCTGAAGCTCTGTGTGTTTACCTTGCTGAAAACCTCCAGGTCTTCGTCCTCGTCCAGGTCCAACATGTGACCGGTGAAGTCCGCGGGGACCGTCTGTCCGCTCATCGCGCTCTCAAACTTTCTAAATGAAGTGAACTCATCGGACAGACCTGAGAGAAAACTACCACAACTTCGGAGCAGCGGAAGCACACGGGGAGCGACTGGGGGCTGCACTTCCTCGGATGCACTTCAAAATAAAAGCCACCCAGCCACAGCCAATCCGAGTGCAACGAGTCATTAGTCACCTCAATTATTTGTCTTGTTTGTTTGTTTTTGTCGTGCAGGCTCTTGTAATGGGATACTACTAGTGTATACACACGTTCTAACAATAGAAAATCAAAGTATCCGTTTTTTTTAATTTGAAACAAAATACCAGGACAAAAATATCTGTTTAAAAGTTTATGTTTTACTACAACAGTTGACAGAGCTACCTCTTGACAATATTTTGTGTTGTACCTTAAGAACCATTGCAGGAAATCGGGTGGTTTTCCACAGCATTTTATTTCCAATAAAAAAAAAAACAGCATCAGGGAATTCTGGGTTCAAATTTGTATATTCAGTAGTTCATTTAAGATTTTCAGTAGAGGAGGAATTACATATTTTCCTTTTAGAATGTTTTATTGTATTTGATAGGCTAATGTGATTTCAGAGTGAAACAATGGTTCATATGAAGTGATGAAATGATAAAAAGTGAATTTGGTGTGTGTTGAGGGATTGACCTGTCCAGTCCCAGTGTGTAGGATTTAAGAGGATCTGCCCTAAGAAAGGATACTCAGTCTAGCTAACTATTGAGTATCTTTGGTTAAACTTGAGGCATGTTCTTTAATTAGTAGTTTAAAGTAATGCTTTTATTTTCACAAAAAAAAAAAGTACTTCTGGTGTACTTTTGGTGATATTATTGCTCTTGATACATGTGCAGGCCTGAGCGCGCAGATGCGGAAGGATCAGTGCAGAATTCACTCCCTGTATGATTCATGTGGGAGAGACTGGCCAGGGCCGGCGGCAGGCTGCAGTACTGTTGTTTTCCACAGCAGTCAACCCACTGAGAGGAATCCATGGTGGAGATGATCTGCACTGTGAGAGTGTCCTGGGGTGAAAAAGTAAAGTAACTATGGAAAAGGAATGATAAACATGAAAGTGAGATGTCACGAAGTGAGATGTCGCTATTGTGTCAAAGACAGACTGACAGACAACATGTCTCTGCTCTGAGGGGATAATAAGTCCTCATTTTCCCAGTGTGGTGTAAAAATTGCAGAAGTGAATGTTACTGGGCAGATGGAAAAAAACAAACAGAGGACTGACTGAAATTCAAAACCAACTGAATTACACATGAAAAAACACATAAATATAGTTATTTAATTAATATTTTTGATATGTGCACTAGTAAATTATGTCAGATATATCCTGTACAGTTAGCCTGCTCTGCAAAGTTTTAGATGCAAAAGTTTAAAAATTCAAAGTTAGATTCCCATGTTAGGATACTGTGCATTACGATAAAAAAATTGTCTTTTTTGTAATGTAGTGTAGGATATATGAAGTGGCACCAATGACAAAGGGTTAAAAACTTATTATAATTTAAAAAAAAACAGTTTCATTTAGTTCTCTTTCATAACAAAACATTTTTTAAACCGTATAACTACACCATCCCATTTCCCCTTAGGAACACTACTAAGCAGCATGGACATACTGAGCCAACCCCAGTAGAGGAGAGCAGTGTTAAAGAATAAGATGGTACCCCACTACTAGTCATGACAGCTTCATCCACTCAGTTGAGGATGAATGGACAGATATTAGAACAGCAGATGTAAAGGCAACTCAACTCACTTTCCCCACTATCACCGCCATCGAAACCAGTAAACATACACCCCCACATCATAAATCCTTGTGTTGCATGGGGATAAGATCAAGAATGGAACATGCAAGCATGTGGCAGAGGGTATAACAGAGGGTCTCAATTGGGAGAAAGGTCTCATTAAAGACAGGTCCTGGATGGAAAACAAGTACAACAAGATGTCAAAATGTGAGGCTCTGGAGACTGCCAAGCAGAAGTTCACAGCTCTTGCCACTAGGCTACAGAGATACACCAGAGAAGATGAGACCAAGAGAATAAATGTCTCCAAAGACAGCATAAACTAACCAGCTGTGAGGGAACAACAGAACATGAATACATGAGGGGGACTAGACACTGGGTGGTGGTTGTTGATGGAATCTAGTGAATGAGGATTTGAATTGAGATGCTTAGTCTCAGCTGGACCAGGGCACTGGAGACCAGAGATGATTGGGGAGGAGGACAGCTGACAGTGAAGGAGAGGCGAACAGATTCGAAGTGAGGCAGCAATGACATTATTGGCTTATTGAGATCACAATAAAAAACTGATTGGATTACTATAAACACCAAACAGATTAGAAGAGGCAAAGAGAATATCAGAGAATTGTGAATAAATGCAACATTGTCTTACACTAAGCTTCACAAAAACATTGTTGCCTACAAGAGTGCTGTATTCTACCAATCCTCATGATACCATAAAGATTTAGCTTCACTGTAAATAGGTCTGAACTTAATATTTTAACTAATATCTGTTAAAGTTTTTTTTGCAGTTTTTCCTTACTCAAAATTGATCTAAATAGTGATAAGCGAATTGATTGACTTCTGATTCTAGGCCCAGAGAATGTTGTTCTGTATCTGCAAAATGATGTTCAAAAACTCCAATGGCTATTATATTTACAAAATATCTCGTACTGAATTTAATATTGAAAATGATCATCTTCACATGTATTTAACACACACAGTAAGCTTGCATCATGTCTGTTCCCTTTCGCTTTGGAGTTTGAACTCACAAGTAATGCATTCATATTAATGTGGCAGTTTGTTTTCTTTTAAGACTTCATTTACTGAATTTTTTATAAAGAGTTTATTTATTTATTATTTTATTAACTCATTATGTAGCTAAGGAGCTAGAGCAGGTTGTACACTTACCAGAAGGTCTGTGGTTCGATCCTGGGCTCCTCCATTCCACATGCCAAAGTGTCCATGGGCAAGATACCGAACCTTAAATTTCCCCTGATGGCTGTACTGGCAGAGTCTGAATGGTGTGTGATAGAAAAAATGCAGCATACAGCAGCTCTGTATGAACGGTTGTGATTGTGTGTGAATGTGTGTCAATGAGTGAATGATGCTTCTAGCAATTGGAGTCAGAGGACCTCAATTCAGAAACAACTTGCGCCTAAAGTCTGAAAATTCAAAGTACAATTGAACAGACTTTGACTAAACTTACATTAAGTGAAAATGTTTAAGACCAGTATGAATTTTAAGAGTGGTCACATGTGATCCTCATCTGTATAGACAGGAGTGTGGCTGGCCTGCAGGCTGCTCTGACTCACCGCGCCTGCTCCACCAGCACAGGACAAACCTACAGATGTCACTGTTGCACAAGCCATGTTGTGTGTCACGCCTCAGCTTGTCCCTGATAGACTGCATCCTGGCCAATGATCACAAGCTGCACTTCACCACATCTGCTGCTACCCCACACATTCACCATTCCTTCACTCCGCAGCAAACACACATCCTGACAAGAAAGACAATCTTGCACCGGAAAAAAAGTGCTTTTAACCATTGTCACATATTTTTAGAGAGAAATGTTTTCAAGGTTGAGGGAGCCAGACATTCTTTGCTTGTATTTTATTCCCTCCAGGAGAATAGGTCTCCTGGAAAGCAATGTTTTGTTTGTTTTGTTGATCCTATTTTTATTACTTTTTCTGAAGCATGGCATTATGATATGTACTTGTAATTGCTGACAGTGCTGGTAATATTGATTTCCTTTCTTTGTTCGTCTTACATGTTGTCTTATCTTAAGCAGTCTTTATTCGTCTGGCTGGCTGGGGGAAATGGTTTGATAAGTTGTAGATGGATATAAGGAAATGGGGGGGATTTGGGGGGATATTGCAGCCTTTCTTTTTTCTGTTAAATCTTTGTTTTAGGAATTATTGCTTTTGCAGTGGTTTGTAAGGAAATAATAGGGTCAAGAGATCGAGAAGGTTTCCTGTGCATATCTGGCAATCAATCCAGGAAACAATGCTGTTTTGTGCCAATGAAAAATGGAATGGTTTTGTTAGCAATATATAAATAGCTATACAATAGCTATATAATACATATACATATATACATATAATATCATATTGATTGAATTAGGTTTGGGTTCAAATTCAGTTATTTGACAAATAATGTATTGACTAATCCCAAGAAACCAAAGCTGTGGATGATCAAGTTGTGATACATAAACTAAACTGTCAAACTGTGCATTATGTTTGAAATCGATTATGTTTTATTCCCAGCTCACTTGTGTCGATGTGTCTTCACATCGCTCACCGAAACATCACCAATTATTCCTAATGGACAGAAGATAATCTATATTTATTGATCCATTCTCTCCTCTACAGTAACAATTACTGCTTGTCTTCCACTTGCCTGAGTCAGATTGTTCAGTTTGCAGTCAGCGCATGCACACACTCACATACGCACACACACACACACACACACACACACACAGCGCCACACATAATTATCTATTCAAACACTCCACAGGATATTTTTCTTGTGTTTTTTCTAAATGCACAGTGCCAATAGCATTACAAACAATGCGTCGTTCCACTTTTGGCACTTTGCAATTCAAAATGATGTGAGCGCTGCCTGAGCAGAATACTGAGAAGCAGGAGGAGGCGCTACGGCCAGCGGCATTAACATACAGGAAGCCATTATCACATATGGCCTTTGCAGCCAACAGGAAGGCTGCTGAGTGAGTGTTTGCGTCAGTGTGTTTGCATGCATGTTTCAGTCTTATTGTATGTTCCTAACCTTGGGTGTGTGTGTTAATTGTTTTTATGCACAAATGCAAGTGTGCGCTCGTGTAAAAATATTATCTACATGGTTGCATGTGATGTGTATGCATGCGTGTGTGTGTGTGTGTGTCTGTGTGTGTGTATATTTTCCCCGTCCCCCACCTTTCAGATTAGAGGCTTCTGTAATGGTTCTACAAAGGTCAGGGTTTTTCAGTGGTTGGGATGTAGCAGTAGGCCGTGTTTAAAAGGTCACGACGCCAAACCATCGCATTATCTCTGTGCCATTTCATACCAGTTCAGTCTGTCTGATTGATTTTTTTAAATAAAGCCTCACCTCCTCCAAGCCTCATTTTGGCTGCTGTTTCTCTCACAGGGAGAGCAGCGACAACGGAGGAGGATGGCGGGGGTGGGGTAGAGGCTGGGAGGAAGGGAGGGTGTGTTGTCAGAGCATTTCTGAGTCTTCGACCTGAAGAGAGACATCTAGTTGTCGTGCCTCTGATGATGATGGCGAGTGTTTGGTGCTGTGTGGGTGGCGGGGTTCTGTCGTGGTTCACTGTGATGATGAGCACTTACATTTAAGAAGGTGATCAAACATCACCTTGGCCAGTGCCCTGGTTTTAACATGGGGGTTTAAAGTGGTGTTGTGTGTGTGGCGCATGGTGCTGCCTTCTCTCTGCTGCGCTCCAGCCCAGAGGACGAGACAAGATCTGTTCATTAGACAATTTTCATAAATGCAATTTTTGATTTGAGTATAATAATTATTACTTGATCATTTTCACACTAAATCTTAAAACGCAGTGCTTATTTTTTGCTTAAGTTGTTTTATTGTTACATTTTATGAGAAGAACCTGTCACCTAATTTTATGTGGTCTCTGTATGGTAAGTGTGGGTCAATTGGATAGCTCATCATTAATCTGCTGACATCATTTGAGTTTGCTTGATCTGATAACATAAGCTTGGATTTATCAGTCATTCACACAATGCTTACAAAAACATTTTTCACCAACGATAGTGGCCAGATGTTAATAAAATGTGCTGGGTATATTCCTGTTCCCCAAGGGATATTCCTTTAACCATATACTAATCCTTCTGAAATGATCAAGCAGAATTATGTTCCTAATATGGTAAATCGTCTTTATTTTGTATCTTCCCTTTCCTAGTCTTGATGACCACTCAAAGCCCTTTACAGTTTTTGCCCTTGACCCATTCACAGACACATTCATACAGTGCATCTGTGTGCAGCACTTTTTTCTATCACACATCATTCACACACTGCTGGCACAGCCGTCAGGGGCAATTTGGGGTTCAGTGTCTTGCCTAAGGACACTTCGGCATGCGGAATGGGGGAGACTGGGATCTAACCGCTCCACCTCCCCTCCACTCACTGCTTAAGCCTTGTTCAGTCGTAAGTCATAAGGCTGGAATCAAAAAAGAAAATGTCTTTATGTATGGTGAGGCAGGTTTCTGTGGCTTAATCCGGACACAGAACAATGATGAAATGGTTTGATTTGACATAGCAACACTAACATCCTGTTGTCTACCTGTCGATGTGCAGAACCTCCTCATCTGAATGGAGCACTGTTGGTGTAACACTGCTAAAACAGACTCTCCATGTTCTCCACTCACAAGATAACTGGCACAGTATCAGGATCTCTGTACAGCCACCAGCAGCCTAATAATCATATCAGCCAATCCCCATGCCTCTTTCAACGATGGCTTTAGTAGATCACCGTTGTCAAACTGCTTTTACCCACTGTCACGGCCATTAGCCTGCACAGGCCTGAGTGGCTTCTCTATAAGACAGAGAGGGAAAGAAATCTGAGCAAATGGAAAACATTCACTGTGACTGTTTGCCCTGTACCACGTTCCAAAATGACTAAAGTAGAAAAGCATTACTGACAATTATGGCACAACTCTTGTGATTGTCGGTTTCCGTTTTTTTTTTCTTCTCCCCCTCATCTCCATCCATCCTATCTGTCTAATGTGGAATGAATTGCTCTTGTTCAGGAAACCGCTGCTAACAGTGGCAGGCAGCTCCAAACATGTTCCACTTAAGGAGAGGGAGAGAGAGAGAGGCACACACAGAGAGAACTTGGCCACCTGGATGAATGCAGGGACTGAACAATTAAAAATCAATTTACCGTCAAAAAGCTTTGCCTTCTAATTAGGACTGCCTGCAGGCCAGAGGGGCTTTTCTGTTGAAGGGTACTGTTTTTTTTTTCCCACACAGTATTTCATATTTGTGTTAATGTTTCCCTCCCCCTTAACTATCTCATTGTTTTTCATCCTCTGCTTACAGGCCCACATAATGATAATGCAGCAGTAAATAGTGTATTATTTAGACACGGACGAGCACAATAGGCCTAAATGTATCTGCCAAAATGGAGCGGCGTGCGTTTTGATTCTCAGCAGGTGTGCAGTGTTTGGACCACTCTTCATTCTGATGGAGAGGACAGTGTCCCAATGTGCCCGCGTGGAATAAAGCTCGTAGCAACAAATACATAAATGTTGCAGTGGGAATAAAAGCATTTTAACTTTGATCTAAAAGGCTGCTCCAGCACTTTGTCTGACAGTTGGTGACGTTGTATCGGAGCCATGTTATTGATTCTGTCACAGTGACAGACTGCTGTGTTTCCACTGTCTTACTAACCACTGTATTCATATTAGAAAAAAAATAATAACTTACAGCAACATTATATTTAAGGCAGTCAATTCGCAAACATTTATGACGTTTAGTCCCACATGTTTGAAATAGGTGAACAAGAATAATAAAGGAATCATTGGTAAACCATTAATATCCATTTTTATTCTTCCCAATTACACCTTATGCATCTATATGTATCATGTGAAATCACCAAACTCCACAATCAAACAACAATTCTGAAGTCCACTGACACAGACGATTTAAAACAGTTACAACAGTGCTTTACCTGTGATGCCCACACTAACCTGAAGGGATGTTGATGTAACGTTTCTGGCGTCTGACCATAATCACGACACTTGCACGCAAAAAACAACCTTAGTTAAATGTTAGTATTGTATTTAAAATATATGAACATGAAATTAGCTTGGCACATTTATGATACCTAACGGGTGAATCCCTTCAAATTGATGACACCGTGACCTTGCCTGCAGCATGCTTAGCTGAGCTCTATAGTGATGAATCTCTACAATAGCACAATCGTCAGCATGTTCTTTATTCCATTTTTTTTAATTACATAATGAGTGCTGCAGCCCTGAGGGCAAATAGGGGCACTTTATCCTTGTGTAATTAATTCATGCTTATTTATCGATGTGTGGTCTGTCTCTTTCGTTCTTTTCATTGAAACATACAGCAATTACTGGGCCTTGAAGGTAGAGTGAGGCAGGTTCCTGTCCTATAATCTCTGACATTACAACAACATTGTTGTCTGCCTGCTAATATGACGGCAGAACCTCAACATGTCAGTGGTGGACTGTTGGAGTAACACTGCTAAAACAGACTCTCCATGTTCTCCACTCACAAGATATCTGGCACCGAATCAGGATCTCTGCACAGCCACCAGCAGCACAATAATCAGATCAGCCAATCCCCATGCCTCTTTCAACAGTGATCACTGTAACGATGAATGAAACACACTGCAATGAGCACAGCCATCAGTGTTTTCTTTATACAGTGCTTGTGCTCTGCCCACCACACAGACGTTGAGAACCAGTCCATGAGGAAGAGGTCTATATGTAAGACAACAGACTCTTTCTGAGCTGCCAGCATGGCCGCCCACTTACTGCATGTTACAGTGCAGAAGGGACATGGGATAGATTTGCACAAGCCGATATAATTTGCTTACCCGAGATCTTTGTTTTTTACTCAGCGGTCAGTTTATACAGTTTAATGATGATATCTCATTAGAATAATCATTGTGTCCCAGGATTTATGGAGATTTTACTCCTGGTTGAAAGACAATGCTTTTTTCAACTCTGTCTTACAATTTTCACATTTCAAAATGTGTGTGGAAATAAATCTTGCTCCCTGAGGCTATTCCTTTATAGTCTGATTACATGAGGACCAAAATCCAGAATCATTGCTTAACGCAAATGAGTGGATAATCTGTTTCTAACCAGATTCCCTGTGTGTTTCCACAGAATGTGTACTGTCTGAGAATATGACCTGGTCCTCACGTTTAAGCTTGTTGCTATGACAAACACTGACAATGAACCTACTGTGCAGTAAGGTTGTACACAGAGGGTTAACTCTTCTGGTAAGAGCAACACGAGCATCACCAAAATGTGACGCATGCTGTTTTTAAATTTTGTCTGACTCCATCCAGCACTGCAAAACATCACAAGGTCACGTGACCTTGAAACATCGCAGTTGCTGTCCTACAGCTGCAGCACCTTGGGGTCGTCTCTATGACGTCACAATGTCCTCGCTCACTGACGCTACAAGAAGTAAAAAGTGTCCGACTTGACATTTGTGTTTTTTAATCCACCCGAGAAGCCGAGAGCAGATAAATTCAGACACATGCTGTCTGGACCAAGGTTTTTTACGACGGGTGAAAGTGGAAACACTATCGCTTTTGTCCACAGAGGCCCCAAATTGATGAAAAGGAAAAGTTCCTTGTAGGAGCTTTAAACTCTTTTGCACATGTAGCAGTATCCTGATCAAAATGGCCACATTGGCTGCTGTTTATTCAAAATTGATATAATCTCACTTAAAAGGATAAGGCAGACATTAATTATTACTTTTCAAAAAAACATTTATATGTTATTACGTGGTTAGGCTATAGCACACCACCTTGTCAGGTGTTCCTCTGGTAAGTAAGT
Organism: Hippoglossus hippoglossus; assembly: GCF_009819705.1. Lineage (NCBI taxonomy): Eukaryota > Metazoa > Chordata > Actinopteri > Pleuronectiformes > Pleuronectidae > Hippoglossus > Hippoglossus hippoglossus. Next base: position 1,047,255 of record NC_047170.1, read on the forward strand.
GATAGTTTGTAGTAATTTTATTGGAAACAAATGGACTCAATTGTACATGATTTAATTAGTAATGGCTTTTAAAACTCGATTTTCTGAGTAGGCCCATGTATATAACAAGTTCTCAACATTAGGTTAAAATGCAGAGCTGCTTTCAAGGCCCTTACCGATTCACTTAGTAATGTTTTTTACCCTGAGGTCACTGAGCAGAGGATCTGTCATTTCGGTCAGAGTAGGTCATCTGTCTGTAGCAGTAATGAACCACTTGTGCAGCAACCCCAAAAAGAGTATAACATAGTTAGTAAACAGTTGCATGAGCATCCTGCATCCTGTATCCTTCAGAGGATATTTCATACATGTCTTCAATAAATTGTGCTATTATAGGATTCAGATGAGGAGTGGGGCACAGGCAAAGGCGATGTAACATTAATTCCGCTGTGGAGATCACTAGGTTTTGGTTACGGTACGTCGACACTGGCATTGGCTCTCATCACCACAAACTCTATTGACATCTTCGTCTGTCTTCTACGTGTGTGCCACCGCTTTTCATAAGGACACATTTGTTTTCTTTTTTCTTTTAGTTTTTTTAAATTTTGCATCTGTAGTGTGTTAGAAACGTGATCAACCCCCCCCCCCCCACTCGATCGCGATGACTCCTGCAGAAGATCTCCTGCCGGCTTATCACATGGACTCCTCCAGAAACTCCGGAGGCTCCCACTCGGACATTTGCATTAACACATATTCTCAGAGTAAAAATTTAAAACACCTACGTGTTTTTTTCCCAGCAGAGGGAGAGGTTGGATTTTGAAGAGCAGGAATAACGACATGCTTTTTTTGTTAAAAAGATTGATATATGTCGGGTTTGAAAGGGCAGCATGATGGAACAATGGTTAACACCCCACAGAATGTACCTCACCTCTCGCCTAATGTCAGCTGGGATTGGCTCCAGCCCCCTGCAACACTCAGGGGTGTAAGAGCTGTAGAGGATGGATGGATGGATGGATGGATGGATGGATGGGCTTGAAAAGGTCTGTTTTACATTCTAAAATTCTGGACCTTTGAGGGCACTATGTGCACTAAGATTAGTGGCAGATTTTGACAACATTTTTGCTGTCTTGTTGACATTGACAATGTTATAACCTGTGTTGCCTTTTTTATTAAGTTGACTTTTTGGATAATACTAAGATTATCTTCTGGTGTCAGCCACATATGATTTGCAATGATTTTCCTTCTTGCAGATATACTTTTTTAATCTTGCAGGTACACACAAAATACAGAGGAAAGTATTTTAATAACGTTGCGTGCATTGCAGCCACTTGTTTATGCATTCCCATAATTTTAAAAGCAATATCACAATATACAGTATAACAATATGCAACAATGTATAAATATCACAGCCTTAGAATATTATCTGGAAATATGTGGTCGGAGCCAGATTTGATACGTACGCACACATCATATTTATCTGCCTGAAAGAATTTTTTGACTTGATGGAAACTCAATAGGTACAGTTTCCTCTGGTCCGATTCATGCGTAACATTTAGCATTTTATTTATCTATGCATTCTCCCCTTGGTTTGGTTCCATTTTAATGGTGAAAAGAATGAATCTGACCCAAAGTGCTTCCAATGTGTGAAAGGTTGCTGATTATTCCAATTGTGTGGGTCTAAGGAAACAATAATATAGTATGGTGTATTGTGTGAAAAATGTTTTGATCAAATGTTTAGATTAAATCTATGGATCCATTTTTCTGTAAGGTGATCTGTAGCCATGGGTGGTATTTTGAATGAATAAAATGTCCATAATTAATGTCCAGTGTGTGAGTGTGTATGTAGAATGTTGTTTTATAGGTTTGCAGATACACATCTATTTGACTTTTGATCCTGAAACAACAGTCGGACATTATCATTCCAATATCCAATCAGGCTGATGATCAGATGATGTGAGGGCTACTAGACCAGAGCTCCGGAGAATTGGGTCCAGAGAATTGGGTCCGGACTTTCTCTGCAGTTTTCCTCTCACACGTGCATGATGCGACATGAGATTCTCTGATCAGACGCGTTCACAACAGCAACAAAATCGTGATGAATCCAACTGTGAATCTCCAACTGTGTCCTCACAGCGGCTCCTCCAGACTTTCTGCGGAGTCTATTCTAGGCGGCCTGGTGAAGAAAGTCCACAGAATCTCTGGAGGATCTCACTCAAACATTTGCGTTCACACACATATAGCCCCTCCTGAGAAAGGCAGGACTCATGTCTGAAAGAAACTTTAGAATAGATAGGGTATACAGTTGTATTCAACTAGTGGCCCACAAATGTGCAAATATGATAGAAAAGAAGATAATTCAAAGCCAAGTCAGTAGAGTTTTCCACCTATTACAATACAGATTGAGATAATACATTATTATCACAAGTCAGTTTCTCAACACCTGACTTGCTGTGATTTGAGTATTTGTGAAATTTCTGATCCACTGCTGAAAAAGAAAATCTTGTGATTTTCAACTAAAACGGTCTCTACAGCTCACTCAGAATAGTGAACACAGAATGAGGGATATTTTTCCTGTGCAATTTGCCAACCTTGTAGGAGTGAAATATATCACATGATGGACTATCTGGTGGGGAATTATGATGTAAATATTATGGACACAATGAGGGAAAAGAAAAAAAGGTGAGTAGGAGGGTGTGGGCTCGCTCTTTTCTTGGCAGACTCGTCTGTAGCTCCTGGTATGATTCTGCTTGTCTCTGCCTCACTATACCATCATTCTGGAGCTGCCTTGTGCTGTCAGTCTTTTATTCTTCAGTTTGCACCTGTTGATCTTACTTCCAGCTGCCCCATTGGTTGATGGTAAATGGCATCATAGGTGTAAATCTCACTGCTAAGAATGTCGCAGAAAGTAAACATAAAAGCATGAAACAGTCAATTTCAAAATAAAAGCATACAATGCAACCAACAACATCTCATAAAAACACAATATACAAAAGAATCCAGTTGAAATACAAATATGAAACCAACCATAATATAAACACACACAATTATGAATAGAAAAATCTTCAGAAAGGCTTACACACTGAAACCCACAGTCATAATTTATGTGCATTTAAACTACAGAGAATGGATTAATGAAGTATCACAACAACGCAGGGATTAGAAATGTTTCCTCTGCTGATAATGAGACTGTCCCCAGCCTCAGTCCTTCCAGGGACTTGAAAGCATCTGAGGCTGTATGTCCACTCGTCCACAAGCTACCTGTGTATCCAACAATACCCCATCATATTATCATTCACTCCCTCACCCCACCCACCCACACACTTTCTCCATCTGTCTCTCTCGCTCGCTTTTCACTTCAGCTCAAGTCTTTTTGCTGGAACAAGATAAGATTTATCAGTATTAGCTTCATTAAATAACATATTTATTGTATTCATTTTTCAATGCATTATTTATAAACTCTATCCAGTCATCTTGACCTTTTTCTTAGTTAATTCTTTTGACACTCCATCACCCTACTTCACTTTATCTTTATCCTTTTATCTTAGAGCTCTGTTTCTCTCTAATATATACTGTATGTCTTTACCTGAAACTGTAGTAGTATTAAACCTAACTTTGGGTTCTTCTAAACTCGATGATTCGAAAAATGTTACTCATAGTCAATATTAAATTTGTTCTTTTTTATAAAAAACATAACATAAACATCAGGATCACTTGATGTTGGCTCAAAAATAACTGAAGAAGACAAACTTGAATTTCTATGACACTTCTTATTCCTCAGTTGACATATATGCATATCTGTCCGAGGATCAAATCTGCTGCCCCAGCCCCCAGTTGGTTGGACATGGGCAAAGTACACAACTAACAAGTCATCCAACCTAAATGTCAATGAGATTTTATTTTGACGCACTTTCTTTTCTTGGTCATGTCCATATGTTTGATATACATCCCGTGTTAAAGGTGCATCTATAATGACTGATACGTTATGAACCGTGGAAGATGATTTAATGGTTCACGTCCAGAAAGGTCACGGTCACTGGACATAATAAGCTGAATACTTTCCATGTGTTCAATGTACATGCAAGGAAACAAACAAGTCAACATCGCGTCATGAGCTATACTCATTTGAAATACGTACCATTATAGTTTTTGTTTCAAACAACAACTGAACAGTCATAGCAAAGCGTCTATGCCATTGTATTTGGGGGAATAGTGTGTGTAATAGAGCACTGCAAAAAAACCTCAGAGGTGGGTGAAAGTAAGACCCTGCCTCTGTTCATAGTGGTAGTGTGGGTCCCATATCCAGGTGTGTGGTAGATGTGGGTACTGCGTGGCAGGCATCTGCTGAAGCATCTGTCCAATCAGAGAGGTCATCTACTGGAGATGGGCTTTTCTACTTGCGCCTCTCTCCGTACCCGTTTCTCATATTCTCTCTGCTTCAACAAACAAAGCCATTCTTTCTGAGTTGTCTGGTTCCTCCAACTCCTATTCTTAGATGGGGCACAGCACAACGACACCAGACAAATACAACAGGAACAACAATAGTTTAACAGTAGAAAAGAAGCTATTGTTATATTCTGTTCCACACTGTATCATGTGATGAATAGGAGCAATAAAGGTTAAACACCCACTGTGACTGGAACCCCAGACTGCTCACACAACACATAATAGCACCAGATATGGCACTTATTGCCACTCCGGCCATTGTAGTCAATGCCTAGTGGTACTGTTTTTTGAGTCCCTTTAGTAAAATACCTCAATAGTACAATATAAGGTCTTGTAAACGGTTTGGGATTTGGTCGTAAATCGCCAAAAGCTCTTGATCTCGTTGTCTTTCCAAGTGGACATCTTCGTTGGTGTCTTGTATATCGCTCTTCTTTTTCATGCTGAGATATTTTTATTCTTTTGTCTCTGGCCATTGCATATTACAAACTTTATCAACATGCTCAATTGCTCACTGTGAATATATTTCAGAGAATCTCCCGCTGTATTCTCACATGGGCTCACTCTGACATTATTCAGAGTTTTACAAGTGGTCTGGCAGGAGAAACTGTGGAGACTATCCACAGGCTCAGACATTAGCTATGCTTCTAGACATTGCATGTCTGGAAGCATCTTGTGTGTCATGTGTAGATTCCGTGACCACCAGCCTTGCTCCTGTCATAATTGCTACGGCCACTAATTGTCATCTAACAATAATGTCATAGAGGGCAGAAAGTGAGAGCGAGCGGCATGAGTCTGCTGTGAGACAGAGCTTTCACTCTGCTGGCGTCACTGTTGACAAATCCCACCTCCTGCCATGAATATGACCTCCAATCTCTGTGTCGATGCTCGCTAACTTCCAAGTAAAGAAAAGTAGTCATTTTCCTCCTTATTTGGTGTGTGTGTGAGCAGCACAATCTTTGATGGGCATGGAGACATTTTTTTAAGGAAATTGATTAAGTCAGATTTGCATGAAATATGGTTCATGTGTGCCCCCCAGGATGCCTGAAGAAGGTATGAAACACAATGGTGCACATGTTGATATCAAATAATTCCTAAGATTATTCCTCCTGCCAGTTGGTGTGTTGCTGACTCGCCAGTAGGGACACAGAGGAGGCTGTAGTGATGCCAATCCATTTGGAGAAATCCCACCCATATAAACTGCACACGTAAACAAATAAGAATATAGTTGGACTAATCTGTGATGTAATATCTTTATCAGAAATCTGTATCATGAATATAAATCTTGGGAGTGTGCAAAGTGTGAAGGATGTGCAATAGGAAAAGTGCTGTGTATGGAAGCGTTGTATGAAAGTGTGTGTGAAAGGGATTTGTACTGTAAAGCACTTTGAGTGGCTGTTAAGACTTGAAAAGACATGAAACAACTTCATTCTTTTGACCATTTACCATAAATGTAACAGTAATTATCTGTTTTGACTTGTAATTTTCTCTCCACTAGAGGTGTAGAAATGTGAGGGATAAATATTTGTCACTGATATGAATATGTATGGTGTGCTTAGTGACAGTGTGTGTGAGCATGGGCATGACAATGTCTGAGTATCAGCCGTGGCCCAAATACACTCATGCAGCAGGGAGAACACTGTGGGATGATGCAGCTGACTTCACCAGGTTGACAGGTCAGCTTGTCGATTTTTTACCGAACCTGTGAGCCTCTTGTTCTGAATCCCCTCTGGAAATAATTAACAACAGGGAGAATTATTCATCCCCACGATTCGGCGTCACTTCTTACCATCACAGATCCTAATAACAAAATTCTGCATGAACGCATCGGTTGTCAGCTGATAAGACTTGGCACAGCGTGGCTCAGTGCGCCAAGACAAAGAATTTATTTTCCATCTGCCAAATGAATGGGTGGCATTAATAAAGATGATGAGTTCAAATGAATTTAATGAGTGACTGTAATAAAGATATCTCCATTCTATAACATGGCCAAGTGGGGCTGATATTTAACACATGGTATCCCTCTATTGCCTACCTCTTTATTCACTTTTTCTTCTCTCTCTTCTCCTCTCTTTCCTCCTCTTCTTCTCGTTGTCTTCCTGTTCTTTTCTTCCTTCATCTTCCTGACTTCCTTATTCTCTGTGAATCCTCAACCCTATCTTCCTTGGAGACTTTCTTGTTTCCCATCCTTCCTTGTTGTTTCATACTTCTTTTTCTTCTCGCCACTTCCTCTCCTGCCTTCTCATCTTATCCTGAGTCATCCTCCTCCCTTTTTAGTTCGTCTTCTTCATCCCTCGACTCTCCTTTATCATTTTTCTGCATATCTGACCGAGGGGGGCAGGCCTACCTAGCCTGTAAGGATAAAAGTGATGTATTTATTTTTAAAGTTGAGACCATAGACGTGACTATAGGTGCGCTCAGATGCAGGTATCTCCAGAGGTGAGGGGTGGTGCAGCAGGCAGAGGCAGGATGTATTAATTCTGCTTCAGAAATCACTGTTTTTTTGTTTAGAGCAAAGCAACACAGGTGTCATGCTCTCTTGACATCTTCTACGTGTATGGCACAGCTTTTTGTGTGGAGGTATTTGTTTTCTTTTTTATTCTTTCTTTCGCCTGTTATTAGAGTTGTGTTCTCACATTGGCTCCTTCAGACATTCTGCTGACTTTTACTGGGGGACTAAGATCAGACTTTACTGGGAGAAAGTCTGATCATTGAGCAGCTGTGGACCAGAGAGAAACTCTGAGTTTTCACTGTTTCCACTGTTCTTCAACAAGGTCACTGTGAACGCTCCTCTCATCTCTGAGTGAGTGAGTGGGGCCTGTGTGTGTTTGTGCTGTCTGGGAGCACACACACACACACACACACACACACACACACACACACACACACACACACACACACACACACACACATTTCCACCCCCTCCTGGTATTTCACACGATGGCCTGATACGTTGATGATTTAAAAAATTAACATGAACTCTCACTGGAGTGAACGTCGCTCACATTCACGTTCATCATATGAAAACTGATTCATTCAGTTTTCATATGATCGTTCACAACAAATATGGACGCGTGCACAACATTGCTCCTCTCGTTAGCCATGTTGATCTTGAATGTGACAGTTGCGAGATCATAGGCACGGCGTGATTGGACCACCAAGGTGCAAGTGCAACAGCTTACAAATGACGAAAACACGTTAGTGCGAGCCCACCTGGAAGCCATAGAGATTGCATTGCATTGCCTGCAGTTTGAAAAAAACGTCTAAGTATGAAAGTCTATCAGAGTGATGTGGGCGATTTTCAACCTGACTGAAATCGCCCGTACTCTATTGAATAGGGCTTGACGCTGTAGCTGATTGGACTATGATATTGAGAGGCAGCAGGCAGGACACAGTGTCTTGAGAATTTGTATAATTTAATACTTTTCAAAAATAATAATGACGATTACGATGATAATTGACAAAATTTATCACTATCATCTTTTTCCTTTTTTCCTTATGGAGGGGTGCTCCCTATCGCCCTCTATTGGCCAGACGCCCCTGGTACACACCCTCTGGATTATGTCCGGAAGATCTCCGGAGTTCCATGCACGCCTTTATTTGGGATTTGGGAAAAGTATTGCTGTGTTTAAAGTATTGTCAACATCAATCAAATAAGAAGGGGCTGATTAGAAGGTTTGTTGTTTGTTTAAGATGACTTTAATCTCTTCTAGCTCAGTGAATGTTCCTCCAGTGCTAATTTGCTCCCTGTCTGCTGCTGAGACAAACATTTTAAATGTTATTTAGTTTTTTCTGTTTGTTGACAAAAGGGAAGGAATTGTACTAAGTGACTGTTATTGTGGGTCTGGCTATTGACCTCCATTATGTTCATATTTGGTGGTGGTGGTTGACATATTAATGCTAACGCTAGGTTGGCAGGAACTACAGGTCTTTCTGAAGCTGGAGGTTGTAGTTTAAATAATCACAATGAGTACACCATGAGTTTATGACTGGATTTACTAAGATGAGTCATTCTGTTATATTAGAGAGACCCAAACTAGCCAGATGTGTCTGCACAGTTTTAAAAAAATGATGCTGGCTAGTGCTAACCCCAAGAAGTGCCTTGTATGTTGTCATTTAGTGCTGTACAAATAAACTTGAATTGAATTGAACTTGTTTTAGTGGAACATTTCCACATGAGGAGGCAAGCTCTGTCAGAAAAATGGCTAATTCCCCATCCAGAAAGCACCATACTGTAAAACATAAAATATGTTAGAGACAGTATCACTGCAAGATCCAAATCTTCATTAACAGGCCACTTGGAAGGGGAACATCTGAAGTAGGAGCCCAATGGCTGGCTTGTGCCCACTGTCTACTGAGTCTGCTGAGTCAGACTACTTATCCACTAATGTTGCATGATAGTCAAGAATCACACCTACGAGCATGGTAACTGTGTATCTGTACGGAATGAAGACGGTGCAGTTACTTGACTGCAGAAATGCTTGACTCAAAATCCATAACCAAAATTTAAACATGCATGACCAATCTGATAGCAAATGGACATAACCTGGTAAATCAAAATGAAGTGCCTAAATTAGCACTGGAGAAGTAGGACTAAATCATTAATAATAATGTTAGTAGTAATGATTAACATGTTGCAGAATGCTCAAGGTTCGGGATGCAGCAGTCCCTCACTACATGTAAATTAAAATTCCTCAAAAACAGGAGAAGACTGCAGACAACCAGACTGTTTCCTTTCCTCCATTTCTTTTCATCCTTCCTGCCAATAAATATTGGTATATACACTTTTCCTGCTTTAATTGCTGTCTTATTCCTCCCGTCATACGTACTTTTTCATACCTTCTGTTTCCATCCCCCCTCAACCTCTATCCTATTCATTCCTATATTTCATTATTAGCCACCACCCTCCCTCAATTTCCACATTTTTCCCCTCCTTCCTGCTCTCTCTGTCTCCCTTACCTCTACCTCTCCTCCATCGTGTTCTGCCACATCCCTTCTTACTTAATTCCTTCATTGTGTTTGCTTGCTTTTGCTATTCCCATCTTTCCTCCTCGTCCTTTCCTTTTTGTTTTTCTTTCAGTCACACTCTTCCCTCTTTGTCTTGTCCCTGTTCCTCCTCATCCACAAGGACTCATTATATGGTAGCCTCTTTTATTGTCCTGTATTGCAGGGGCGCACACACACACACACACACACACACACAGAGTCTGGTAGAACCACACTGTAGTGATGTCTTCAGGAGGCTTGTTAATTATTTAGGAAAAAAGTGCCGCAGTCCCATCTCCAGAGGACTCAGCTATGTTTAATCTCCATAATGTTTCAGAGGTACAATCACAACATTATCAATCTATTTGTTTGGAGTATTTCCTTCTTAAGTAGATATTTGTGTAGGCTTTTCACAGAGACTGTGTATAAAAAAAGCGACCTGCCAGGACGGCACAGAAGATGAAAGTGAATGGTAATATTTTGTTTGCATAAAAATGTATTGTTCAGTATGAGTGAGCTGTTTTCTTTCGCAGCATTTCTTTCTGTAAAAAACGGCAAAATTATTTTGGGCTCTTTTTTGGCAGAACTTAAGCATTTAAACATTTATCCTGAAAAGATGTGATGATGATGATGATGCCAGAAAACCAATTCCATTTCAGCTTCTTCTGATGAAAGTACAAAACAACTACTTGGATGTTTATTCTCTGTCCTTAGTATTTACAGGTTCAGTTTCCTGCCTTTGACTTCATCGTTGATGGTATGTGATGGTAATAACATTTTGAATGGATTTAAGTGATGGATCCACTCCAGCAGTTAGTACCCTCAAGTGAATGTATTTGCCAATGTCACATCCTCTTGAAACAGCATTGATTTTCAATATAACAATTTTTAACTTTAAGCTGCATGAACTTTAATGTATAAACTAAAACCAATCATTTCAGTGGTCGATTCAATTAAACTTTATTTAATTAAATTTCAGACTCATACGTCCTCCTGATTGGAGCTAATCCAATACAGATACAACATATTTGCCAGTAAAATTTGTATCTATAAACTCGTTTCAGCAGCAAAGTAGTGCTCTGTCTCCATTATTTTGTCTGTAAACTTCCTCTCTACTCCAGCAGGGATGTGTTCACTGTGTAGGACTTGCCCAAGGATACTTTGACATGTGTACTGGGGGAGCCATTGATCAACCTACCGATTATTTGATGACTGACAAACCCGGACAGAAATGAGACTTTCTCCTCCAGCAATCTGACAAAGATCAGACGTCTTTAGCGGCGCACATTAAATATATACTGCAGAGATAATCTTACTCTCTGATTGAAAATGAATTTGAATCTCATCAGATCGAGGTAAGGCATCATGATGTCCTCTGCATAGATCAGGGATTAGAATATGTATCCATCAAATGAACATTCTCAGAGCCTAATACACACACACTCACAAACATACAGCTCACCACACATCTTACAGACATATTATTATAATAACATGTTATATGAATATTGTATTCACATTCTCACAAACAATCACATCTTAGTTTCAGTCTTGCTGCTTTGTTATATAATGCTTCCCTGGAGCAATGTGCACATTTGATTGTGTTTCATCACAGTGAACAAATAAGTGATTTTGCATAAGGTTCCTGAGGTGAAGAGTAAGCAGCATGAAACTGACGGTGACGATGCATTGAAAAAGAAAGAAACCCAAAGAATGTCGTCCAGATTATGAGGAAGAACAATCATTAGTGAGGAAGACAGGTCTGCTGAATGAGATTTCATGAGATTTCATCCAGTTCGTCATCCCAGATTGACAACTGAAAATCATACCAGGATGACCCCAGGGCCAACAAGGCAGGGACATCTCAGACTGATAACATCAAATCCAGTTTTCTGGATAGAGCCAATGGAACCATCTACCTACTAATTCCACAAAGGTCTGTCTGTCAGTCAGTCTGTATGTGAAACACATCTCTCGCGAACAACTCATCTAATCGCCTTTATGTCATATGTCTATTGTGAATGTCCTGGGGAAGAGCAGTGCCAAGTTTGATGCGATTTTGACACACCATAACTTCAATATGAATAAAAGTTTTATAAAAGGGTTACCAGCACTCTGTAGCAGTCAGTGGGGGCAGGACAGTGGACCGTCAGTCTGTGGACCGCGTTGAACATGTCTTCCTCCATGTCCTCTGATAAACTAGAGCAGTGAGTAGTGACTGAATCAAACCACGGGTCAAAATCACTGCCAGATCGTTTGGGGATTCAATCATTCTTATTTCGACATATCGGACTGACACAGACACAGACACAAGCAGACTATACCTGGTACAGATCTCCCGTCGTGGCAACAACATTCATGAAATCTTTTCCTGTTAGGCAATTTGTCTTCAAAGTGAAAGCACGTTTGTTGTGTTGCTGCAATGTTTTAAACTGAGCTCAATTACAGAAATTTTATTTTGAAAGGTTGTGAAATTGGGTGTGAAGAATGTGTTGATTGTTCAACATACCTCTGAAATAGCCGCTAACAATAGAATTATTAAATTATTCAGACTCATTTATAAATCACACATTAAAGAGTAGTAAAGCAAATTCAGTTTAATTTTATTTCAGTCAGACAACTCACGTTCAAACGTTTATTGCAACAGTAGAACATGTTAGTGTTTGGCGTCTAGGCTCCGAATTAACAACTCTCCCTGATATGATTACATAGATATGATGGGAGAAATGCATCTCAAACTGTGTGAACTGATGTTAACAGTGACTTTTCACTTTTTCTACCTGTACTTTATTGATAACAATGGTAAAAACACAATTTTCTGCATAGAATTCATTGATTGAACTCATTTCCTTTGCCTTGGCTGGTCATTCCAACACAAATTCTGTCTCTTCCTATATAGTACTGTAAAGTGCTCTGAGTGGCAATCGAGACTAGAAAAGCGCTATATAAATACAGACTTTACCATAGCCAAGAATACCAGTCTAATATTAAGAGACCAAATGTCCCCATGATTGCATTGTATGAAGAACTACAACAGATAAAGGTAAAGGAGACGGGAATAACAGAAACTGTGGATACAACATGATTCTATAACTGCTAGCCACAGTTATTAAGTCATTATGTAACGACAAATTGTTTCCTGCTCCAGCCAACTTTGAAACACCTACACATCTGTGCACCTGTATGTGTTGAGATTCTAAATCCAATCTCCAAAAAGCTTTCGTGAATATTGTATTTTACAACCTGACCCTAACCCTAACCCTTTTTTTTTAATGGTATATCCAGTATTACATGACTACAGGACAAATGGACCATGCTTTTCAACCGCTCACATTAGTGTGTCGCCTTCAGTTTGGAGGCTGCCCTAAACATAAAAGTCACAGTTCAAACACTCAGCCAAAAAGCCATGTGATGTTACCTGCCCAGACTCACTAGAAAGAGCGGGTACTTGCAACTGAGCAGAGTGCTCATCAAAAGACAGCAGAAGCCTTTAGACGTCAATAGCCTGGAGCTCTGTAGACCGTATGCACGTGTCAGACACACTACTGTTAGGGTGTTATTGTGTGTATGACCATGTGCTTTGTATAGGTTCAGACAATTGTGTATGATCGGCCTGTGACTTTGTGTGTTAGTGTATGTATGAAGGTTTTACATGTGATAGGTTGGAGTGTATGTGCATGTGAATATGTCAGGACTGGATTCCCAGACTCCAGATGCCAGTAGTGGTGAAAGGGTTATGGTGGAATAGAGCAACTCAAGCCCCTTTTCCATTGGTCAAAAACCCCACTAACACCCACTATCTGTTTTTTGTCTGCAATGGGAATGGATACGATCATCACTACCTGGTCAAATAACATGTTTTAATCGGCTCCATACTCCATACAGTCTATGCATCACCCCACTGATGCTTTTCATTGTACTAAAAAACAAAAATATATTTTCTTATGGAAGTCAAACTACAAATATAACGTGTAATGTGTTACATATATGACCTGTAATGGTGTGGCTTATCGGTTCGGTGTAGATCATGCATTATTTCCTGTGAATGGCTTGTGTGTGAGGACAATCTGAATCTTCCTGCCCTCTCCTCCTCCTTCAGCCTGACCTCCCTTTTTTGCTCCATTTCTCTGTCCTCTCCTTCCTCTTTCCTCATGTCACATCAGGCCAAGCCAACCTAATTAGGAGTGTTGTGCCTGTTAGAGGGCTCAAACACCACTCCTGTTTATTGCAATTAGTACGGCCATTAACAAACACTTCACAACTCCGGGGGGCACCAAGCTTTGCATTATTTATTAAGTGGGGAGGGAGGTCGAGGGGGGAAAGGAGAGAAGGGGGTAACTCCTGTCTTGTCTTCTGGCTTCTTTCTCTCCCTTCCTTTCCTCCCTCTCACCTCACTTTCCTTCTCTTACGCCTTTCACCCTTAGCCTCTCAAACCCTCCCCCATCTCCCAACCACTGGAAAAAGAATTATCAACGTTAACACATCAGTTTTGAGTTTTGAAGCCTTTTCTTCTTTATTTACATGTTTGACAGACAGTATTAGACCACGTAATAAGATCATGTAATGAGATAATTGTTGGGACCTAGTATTTGTGAACTATAGTTGGGCCTACATGTGTAGCCAAAGCCTACAACCACATGTTTCCTTTGTTCTGGAGACAAAGGAGAGCCTCCAGAACTCAGTCTCCCAGGGTGTTCACACCCAGGTGTTAACCTGCCCCTGGACACAACTTTCAACCACTATTGGTCACTGTGGGCCCCATGACCCATGAGGTCACCAGGCAAATATAAGCCCAGTTCCCACTCTCTTCTTTCTCTTTCAACTCACTTCTCCTGGAGGAGAGGTGTAGCTCTCCAGCTCACCCAGCCAGGGAAACTTCCTCCCTACCCAAGCTCTTCCAAAGCAGGCCTGCCTGGAGCAGACTGCTGAAACCTTCCAAAAGGCAGCGATGTGACAGACTGCCTAAGAACCTCAGCACAAGAGCTGCATCGCACAGCAAAACCACAACAACAGGAGCCACAAACCAGCAAGACCACTTTACTGGACTTCAAACAGCACATCAACCTTTCCCCCTTTTCATGGATTAGTATATTTTGTTAATAAGTTATTTGAAAGCTAATGTTAGTTATGTTATGCTCTTCAGTCGGCAGTGCAGCTTCTTCCCTTGCTGTCAGGGGAGGCTCAGACAGTGCCAATTGGGCTTCCACCGACAATGAGGGGGGAATAGGAATATGTGAAAAGGGCGGTCCTGGACAGACTGGGGCTTATCGCCGCAAGACCATCGCTGAGGTTCTGGGACACCAGGCTGGGTGCCCACGGACCAACCCTTTGCGTACGCCAAGCAGCTGCATGACACAGCAACTCTGTGGCCGCACTGTTTCAGGTCATTTCCCGAGTTGGGATCCCGAAAGAGATCCTGACTGACCAAGGAACCTCGTTCATATCACAAACACTAAGGGAACTGTACGGATTACTGGGCATTAAATCTATTCGGACCAGCGTCTACAATCCCCAGACTGATGGTCTCGTGGAGCGGCTGAAGAAGACTTTAAAATCCATGATCCATAAGTTCATTCACGAAGATGAAAATAATTGGTATAAATGGCTTGAGCCTATGTTGTTTGCAGTGCAGGAGGTGCCCCAGGCCTCCAAAGGATTTTCTCCCTTTGAACTGCTATTTGGAAGAAAACAATTAGTAACATTAGTCATGGAATTTTTACACATAGTCATAGCTCCTATATGATGTAGGCACAATGACATCTGTCACAATTATGGCTTTTGACAAAATATCTCAACAACTCACATGTACTGTATTTGCTATAGCGTCGATGTTTAAGCTCTGGCCAATCAGTGGTTCTGGCAGTTGCAAATGTTCCTGCCAGATCTGTTATTAGCATCCGTCTCTTGTTACCATCACAAGTGTTCAGCTCTGAGTATGTCACGTCACACCTGGTATTAGGATGTGTCTCCAGTAACCACTTGTGATTAGAAAATCAACATGTGGTGCATCTTGTATGGGTGTATGACTCAACACTAATTTTTTATTAAAGGTAAGTGGTGGTGACCATTTTAAATGTTGACGATAGAATGTTTGGCCTATAGTATAGTATATAAGGGATATGAAAAGTACATTTGGTCCAATTCCAGATAGTAGCCATGGTTAGCTTGGGCACACAGCAGATAAAGTGGTGTCTGGTACTCTACTGGAATGTTAAAGTGTGGCGGAATGAGATGGAGGGAGGTTTATCAGTCAGCTCTGACGGGCTCTGGGTTCCACTTCACTGTCCTCTATGAGCTCAGAAGGCACTGGAGCAGCTACGAGGACTGAATGATCCACAGAAATCCCAGGGACAGAGTGAGATGGTGGGTCACAGACAGCAATGAGCCTCAGCACATCAACCACTGGAGTCACTTCCAAAAATCACTGCCCCCACCTATATGCACATAAATAGTCCTGATATCAAAAGCCAGGCCTATGAACTTGAATAGGGATCATGGAATAAAAGATCGCAATAAAGACAGTATTTTCCTCTGAAACAATGATGGTCTTTGTCTCACTAGACAAAGGCCGGAGTCTGTTATTGGACTATTGGTCCAAAAATTGGATTTGACATGCAGTGCTAATTATAACACACACACACACACACACACACACACACACACACACACACACACACACACACACACACACACACACACACCTACTGTAATTATTGCCTGTGTTAAAACAAGAGGGAAGGAAACAGACATTTAGTTTCCTTCTGATGGATTACAGCAGCAGTTTGGGGCTCACTGGTTAGTGTCTCCAAACAGTGACTGTTACATTCTCAGAACATGTCAATTGAAGCTAAACCCGCTAAATCCTGAATTATGAGTCGTATTTATCTCCAATTTTTTGTGGAGGTGGCTCAAAGAGAACATCCAGGAGAGTTGATAGGCACAGCTGGGACTAGTTGGCCAATTCTCTCTCCCTGGATTCACAAGGCAGCAGCAGAGCTGCCACTGGGGGACATACATGGGATACTCATGAAGAGAGAGACACATGAAGAGACACTGATAGAGGCCGAGCTGAGCTGCGAAGCCAAGACACCAGGAGAAATTGCTGGCCCATTTAAGTTGGGTTTAATTTATGTTTGCTCCGTTAAAGGAATAAAGATGCTGAAAAGCTGTTGGGAGACCCTGGAGGCATCTTTTTTTCAGGTCATGTTTCCAAAATAAAGTAATTCTACTCACTGATCTATGTTCATGACTGTCCAGCTTTCAAAATGCACATAGAGGTGAGGAGCTGATGAGAATATTGATAAACTCATCTATGTCGCTTATATTTATTAGAAACATGGCTTTGTGGACTGTCTTTGCCCTTGGTTTTGCTTGTCACCCTACAAACGTTCCTATCCCTCTGATTGGTAGAGGTTTGTGGGATCCAATATAATAGTTTATTTAATATTTTTGGGTCTACCAACCTTTATAAAACAACACAACACAAGCCCCAGGAACAGAACTGGACCTATTACAGTATAGTGGTGGCCACCCCCATCACATGTGGCACACTGGCATACAAAGACATTTCCCGTTACACATTGGCAATGGAGCGGCTCAAAGAACTATATTGGCATATGCACCAAGTGAGCTGCCTTTATTAGAAAGAATGAGAAGCCAAACCTGAACACGGCAGTCAGTGGTTTTTATCTGTATTACTCAGTTATACTCACTGTTAAACAATCAGATCAAACTACACAGACCCTCTCATACGCTGTCCAAATACTAAGTTTAACTGTAAATGATGACATGTGATCATGCACATTCTGTGACTTCTCAGTTAAAAGCCCAGGTGATGTTTATCATTGCAGTGCTTATGAGAGATGACAACATTTTTATGCCTGGAGACAAAAGACTAAGCTTTTTGTGCTTTCCAGTTATTTTTCATCATCCGATTCCCTGCATGCTACCATTTTCCACTGCTACCCCCTCCACCTCTCTCTCTCTCTCTCTCTCTCTCTCTCTCTCTCTCTCTCTCTCTCTCTCTCCCTCACACAAGTGTAGGTGGAAAAAGAGGGGGGGGGGGTTTAGCCACCTGGCCAAGCATGCAGGCATCAACATTAGCCTCCTGCTGTGCAAATGCACCCTTGCATCCAACACTGCCATTTTAATTGTCATGGAAATCAGGTGTGTGTGTGTGTGTGTGTGTGTGTGTGTGTGTGTGTGTGTGTGTGTGTGTGTGTGTGTGTGTGTGTGTGTGTGTGTGCGTGCATGCATGCTCCTGTGTAAAAACATGTGCACACCAGTCTGGGATGTATATATTGAGCATATGCACTGCACGATATGTTGGATTTTTCATGATAATATAGTTTTTGACAACAAGTATGTGAATGTTATTGTATGCGTTTGTTGTTACACCATGGAGGCTGTGACAATATAAAATCCTACTGAAGTTATTTATAAAAGCTTTCAGAACATTTGAATGAAGATTATAACTGAAGTTAGATGCAATGATTCCATTATGTGATATTAACATCCATGCCCTATACATTTGTCTTGTTATGAAGCCGTGACACTGTCATGGACCAAGAACTGAGCATGCTCAAACACTTGATGTCCCCTTTACAAACAGTTGATAAAAGGTCTAAAATACTGTTGTGTTATGATTTTGCACAAATAAAACTGAATTGAATGTTTCTAAAGCAGCACAGTAGCAGCCTCTGTTTTGAACGAAAGAGGAACACTGAATCATTTAGTGTCTTCTGAGTTGGAGAAGTATAGTTTTTTTTATATACATAATGTACAAAAAGAAACGTTCAGAAATCAGAAACGTGGTCAGGGAGGCAGCTCCATCCTACTTTACATGAGGTGGATTATATCATCTCCACCATGCTCTATTTCTAAGTAAAAGCCAGTGGTGGTCCACTGTACCAGCATGGTGCACCATAGCATAACTTGCTGAGTTTAAACATCCCATTAAGTAGAGGCAGCCTGCTGTCTTAGTACACACATCAGATATCACACACATATCAAACCTTGACTTTTTACATCAGACAACACACCCTGAACACCAGTGTAGTATCACACACACACACACACACACACACACACACACACACACACACACACACACACACACACACACACACACACACACACACACACACACACACACACACACACACACACACGGCAATCTGACCGGACTCTTGTTGGAACTGGCGCTTCCCTGTTGGAAATTAGAGTGTGGACAACAGGCTAATGATCAATAGGCAGACTCACTGGAGAGCCACCACTGGGGCTCATTAGAAGCTACATGTGGCCCCGCTGTCTCTCTCACTCTCTCCGTCTCACACACATACATACACACACATATCCCCAGAGAGACTTGATAATCAAACACTGCACCAACGCACACATTCCTCCCATGGCGACCTGAAGACAGCAAGGAGAAAGGAGAAGACCAAGGCATTTACCCATCTGCATTTTTGAATAAAAGCAGCAGGAGAAAGTAAATACTGTCAATGCTTCACTCCTATAGTTCACAAGTGGGCATAAGTCTCATTACAGGCCTTTGTTGTAATATATTTGCAAATGTTATACATGCATACACTAACAAGAGGCAAATCCCACTGTACTCTGTGAGTCTGAGTTTGCAGACTCAGAATGACGTTCAGGCAGTAGTAACGGGTTCGACTTCCTAGCAACATAGCTTTTGGTCTGTTTGTTGGCTGCAGTCCCTGTGAAGTGCCTTGTTTTTGCTGCCTTATTCTGTTGTTAAATCGATTACAAGTGTTTGGATATTTTTTTCTGGACAGTGACATCAAGCTGGCTGTGGTACCATGTTGGTGTTCATATCCATAAGGAAGGTTACAGGAGTGATTTGGTTTTGACAGCTGTAAAGTGTCAGCCGTACTGCAAAGGGTGTTCACTGTTGTTTTTAAAGTAGCAGTGTGCCTGCAGGAGCTGTACAGTGTTTAACAAACAGCACACCCACACATCATCGCTGCTGACTATAGTCATTCATATTCAAAGATCGTTTGGCCTAAATTCCACCAACATACCAAGATGTCTGTGTGATAGAGAGCAAAATTACAGAAGTGTTTGAATTAGGAAAAATAGAAAATTCAAAAAGAAATCTCATATTTAATCGATAAATGAAATGTAACCTATCGTAACCGTTAATTATTTTTTAACGTTCTTACATTCTGTTTTGTTCTTTGCTTTTTCCTGTAGCCAGCGTGCCTTTGTAATTAATTTTGTTATTTAAGATCACAAGATCTTCTCAACTCTCAACTTTACCTCTGCTCTTGCAGTGTATGCACAAAATATACATACTATACTGCTGAAGCGCAGTGTTTGTCCCCAAGTCACACATCTACCCATCACCTTGCTCCCTGCCTCAGCTACGTTTCCCCTCTCTCTCTCTCTCTCACTCTCCCTCTCTCTCTCTCTCTCTCTCTTTCTCTCTCACACACACACACACACACCAAAGATCCCTATTTAGGCAGGGCTGGGGATTAGCGTTGCCCTTTGTGGATCTGACATTCACCAATTGGACTTAATTAGCAGTGCTGAGCCTGACGCTGACCTTTTGTCAAGCAAGCTGTCATTGAAAACCTTTCTGTTGACTTGAATAGGGAATGCTATTTGTTAACGTAATCAGAGACCACCCTGCTCAGGCTGGTGGTCTGACTGTCTGCACAAAGGTTTACTGGAAAGATAACATCACTGACTAAAATACACAGATGGTATTGGCTTTTAATAAAAGCTGGAAAGCGGTCACTTGATTTCATTCAATTCTGTCATTGCAAAATTGCTGTATCCATTTGCCCTTTTTGTTTTTGTACACTTGCAAGTAATTCTGGTGATATTCATTATCATTTAACTAATCCTATAAGAATACCAAAAATACTTTTTCACCCGGAGATATTTGTTTTCTTTTGTGCCATTTTTGCGTCTGTCATGCCTGAGAAGCATCATCTACTCCATGAATCCTGCGGGTGATCCCCTGCTGTGTTCACACATATACTTCTCTCGGATTTCTACAGACATTATACTAAGTGGCCATGCGGAGAAAGGAGCATCTCACTCGGACATTTGTGTTCACACATGGACCTCCTCCAGAGAAAATACGGAGGAGCTGCGGAGTTCAGTGCATGTCTGAAAGAAGCTTAATTTTCCTCTGAATATAAAACACACCATCACACATTTGACACCATCGCCACTGGAAGTAGCCCCCAACAAATGAACTATATCCTACTGTTTGACTGACATGCAACTACAATGACAAAAAGTCAGCTTTTATTGTAAATATGCATTTGTGTATTGTTTTAGATTTTAAGATGTACATCTCCATACATGACCAATGCGAGACGTCCACCATTATGTCCACCTGTAAAAACGTACATAACCCTGCATACTTAAATTTGACTCCTGATTAAATTAATGAAGGCTAGCACACATTATTAGCAGTTTGAATCAAAACCATATGAGCACTGACAAAATACATAGGGTGATGTGATATCTTCTATCATCAAAGCACTCTGAGTGGGGAAACACAATGTACATCTATATTTGGTCTGCTTCTTTCTCTCCCACAAACACACGCACACACACACATACACACACTCAAAACAAAGAGATTCTCACAAAGCTGCCGTGTACACTCCACTCTCCAACAACAAAGAAAGAAATGTTGAGTCAATGTTCTTTCCACTTAAATGCAATTCCTCTCCTACCTCTCGAGCTACCATTCCTATTACCATTGAATTGTTTTGCTTGTGTGGACAATGCTAAACGCATCAGTGCAGCCTCCTCTGCAGAATCAATTCTGCATGCTTACCAGCTGGAATTTTTCAATTTACACGCCCTGAAAAACAATCCCAAATCACTAATCATTGCAGCATTGTTCCAACTGTTCCTCTGGCTGCTGTGCTCTTTGTGTTTTCTTGTTGTAGGTGGGCATAAAATTGGACTGTATTGAAATGGGCAAGTATGTGTAAGTGTTTATTTATGCTGTAGTTGTGTTTGTCTGAATTTGTAGTAGAGGGGGATTAATTGGGCTGAGAGCATTGCTTTCTGGATAATGTCTTGCATATGTCAGGGAAATGGTAGTGTTGAAGAGAGCTTGTGTATTGCTAATATCCGGTCTGAATTTAATTTGGACTCTAATAATCAGGGCCCATTATGGCAGTGTACTAGAAGATAGAGACGAATACTGTCTCTTTGCCTTGGACCAGCAGCCTGAGGTAATAACATGTTATCAGCTGCAGCTGAAAGCAGGGATGCTTTTAGATTGGACTGGAGATAACGTCAGAAACCAGACCTGACCTGCGAGGGCTCAAACACTGTGGCACAACTCCGATTATTTGAATGTAAAGCTGCTGAATGGAACACGTGAAGTAAGACTAAGGTTTGAATTTCTGGTTGAAACAGGTCCATTTAAATCAATTGATTTCAATAAATAAAATGCAACTGTAACCCAACCTTTTCACTAAGGGTGTTTAAAAGCCACCCTTTAAACATCTCGGAGATAAGAGTCAGCTGAATGGCAGAATCATTTCCCGTTTCCCTCAACATAGACCATGAAACATGTGGGTAGAAACATCCAGTTGGCTCAAATGCAACAGTTTGAGGTCTCCAGTGGTTATTAGGCCAAGTTTTGTTACCTCAGCATATTGAGCCTGTTCATGCAGGGGGAGGAGAGGGCAATGTGTCTTTGAGGATAACTAAATTTTTTCTCTGACAGTTATTCAGAAAATAAAATATATATAGTTATATTGGGCTGCTAAATACTCCACGGTGTTCACCAGCTATCTGCTGCTGAGCAGTTAGACAGCTGGGTTTTTGAGCTTTCTCCTGGAAAAAGCTGCTGAGAGTAACCGATGCTATGAAACATGGGTAATGAACCAAAATGCTTAAGTTGACACCAGACAGCTAAACTTCGAGCAGAAACTCAAGATAAGAAAAGTGAAACGGGCAAAGCTCCACATAGAAGGTGTTTTGATTTTGGTTCTTGTGTTCTTATTGTCTAATGTTAATGCTAATGTTCAGGCATTGTCCGGTGAATGTAGCTTAATCTAGCCTAAATGTGAGAGCGGGTTCTGATTACAAAAAGTGTGAGATAGGCCAACCCTGGCTGAACTATGGTGTAACACTGAATTAGTCAGAAAAATATCTGCATTCTGTTTTGATATCTGCAAGCAGCTCTCAACGGCAACATTTTGATCTATCCATGGTCAGAACATTAAACAAGAACTTAACTTGTTTAGTTTGTTGAGAAAAATAAAGTTACATGGATGCATGTGCTGCACATAGCAACACAACATTCAGTCAGTGCCTGTGTGCGTGGTGGAGCAGAGTGGAGAAACAATGGACAGTGCAAGTCAGAGAAAAGGAGATGGAGAAAAAGTGGAGCTGAGATAAGGAATTAAGAGGAGAAAAGCCCTTGGGGAGAGTGCAGTAATATTACGGATATGCTCCTCTAACAAAAAAACACACAAACCACGAAACCCACACACATTTAACAAAATTAAAAGTATATATGGTCTGTTGTGAATGTGTGGAGATTGACCCGGGCTGACATTAGATTCCCAGCCTGACTGAAACGTCCTGAGTAGTTAGAAATAAGGCTTGTTCAGAAAGGTCTTACAACCTATCTCAGGACAAACACCTGTAGTGTGTAGGAACAGTTGCAGTACCTGTTCCCCAGCTATAAGAACTTCTCCAATTGAGGATCATCAACAATCCTTCTAAACCTTATTAATACTGTGTAACTGGCAGAAACAGCCTGACATTTTTTTCTGCATCACATCTTCATACCAGTCTGTTCATCATCAGTCCAAAATATTTACTCACTAATAAACGTAATAAGTGCTTTATTTATTTACAGTCAGTTATCTTTGGATTGACTTACATAATTTGAATTAATATCTAGTGCTATATTTTATCATATTGTTTACATTTCACCTTGTGAGACACTTTGGGCTGATGCTAACACCAACATTTCTTCTTGTGGTTTTTTCATGATTTTGACAAAAACATGCTCATAGATGGATAAGAAGATACAACCGTACTGCAGGGGTGAAGACCATAAAGCTGCCGCGCAAATATCTCCCACTCCATGGAGAAAATGTCCTCTGCCCCAAAGGAAAGGATAGACATGCCAGTGAAGTAGCTAAACACAGCCAGTGCAACACGAGGTGGAAAAGAAAGCCCCAGAGATTTCTCTCAAACAGGGGCTGGGAATGACACAATTCAATCAATTAATAAAGCAATCGAATTTTATTCGTACAGCCCATATTCACAAATCACTGTTAGTCTCATAGTGCTTAACAGCGTGTGACATCCTCAGACCTAAACATATTTCTAGGACTGCCTTCTTTCACTTACGTTTACATCTCAAAGGCTTGATTATTGTAATTCCTTATTATCAGGCTCCAGCAGTAAGTCGTTAAATACTCTGCAGTTTGTCCAAAATATGCCTATCAGATACTTTACCATTACTGACAATAACTCCTCAATTCGTTACACGTGGCATCTTTTGCACTCCTGGTAGAGGGATCCCTCAAATGTGGCTCTCTAAAGATCTCTACGTTCTTTTCCCCCTGTTAATAGGGTTTTCTTATTCTGAGACTAGTTGTAAGAGTCTTTGTGTTAAATTACCATCCCATGGAACAGGTAAATCATATCAGCAAAACATGTAGTACCATCACAAGTTCCCAATGGCCTGGGTTAGGGTTAAACAAATCTTCACACTTCAGTGGGGCACAACACAAGGATGTAAACTCCCTCAGGTACTGTTTGACATTTTCATTATATCTCTTGCAGCTGACATTCATCAAAACATTTGATCATCACAGACTTATCTCATAAACAGATGAAATCCTGTTATGTACTGTTTTATGCTGTGGCTATAAAACTCCCTCTTACACAACAAGTCACATTAAATACATTGACATCAATGTTTACGTCTGAATTTCACAACAGAGAAGTTTAGTTGGATCTGTAAACCCCTCACATTATGATCTGAGAATACATTCAAAACCAACAAAGATCCCAGACAAGGTTTGTCCTCCAATTTTCGAGAGGGAGGGGTCAGCCCAAAACTGTTAAAAAGTGACCTTGGGGTCAGGTGGACTGCTGATCCCAAGCACTGCCCAGCTAACCTCAGCCACGTCTGCTGCTTTTAGGTTTGTGTGACTACCTTCTCAGATAGTTGATGGAACCTCATGAAGGTAGAGAGTTTAGTTACGGTAGCATATCGCTGCCATGCCAGAAAAAGTACAATGTATCAGTATTATGCTATAACTTGAAAAGTTAATTTTAACATGATCTGTCACACATTATAACAAGGTGGGCATATAGATATATAAAGACGTTTAGATATTTCCTTCTTTCATATGAGCTGCAGCATCTTTGGAAATGCTCCATGGTTCCTATTTGAGCCTCCGGCCACGTGAATGTGATGTTTTTTCTCAACGATTGACATTTCCAGTCCGGTTCTTGTTGAATTCTCCAGGCACTGTACAATCATGCCATTATTGATTGATTGCTCCGTTCCACTCACACTGCTTTAATATTGTTAAGGAGGCAGTATAACCAATCAGGTGGCCATTTCCCATCCATCCAGTTCCATCAGAAGATTTGTCTTGATGTTACAAGGCAGTCAGTTTAACTAGGAGAAATTCCCCAGACTATGAGATATGACACACACACACACACACACACACACACACACACACACACACACACACACACACACACACACGCACAAACACCCCTCATTTCCTATCAATTACATGAAACTTAAATTGTCATTGTTTTTTTTAGGTTTGTTTCTGGTAGAGTGGGATATCATCCCTCACTGCTGACAGCGTGTTTGACCAAAAAGGAAACAGAATATTATACCAAAGAAAGGCTATTCTTGTCATTGAAGCACAAATCGGCTAGCTCTGTTGGTCAGAGGTACCTCAACATGCAGGTCAGGCTAGTCCAGTGACTCACCCATTGGTCCTGTGCAATATCCAGAAGTGCACCCAAGTCCACATACACAATTTGTATGCATCATAGGGTCTGACATCAGTGCTTTCTTACACAAACCTTTTCTCATCTCGTTTTTTATCCCATCTTTTCTCCTTAGTCACCCCTGTCTCCCTCTTCTCTGTCTGCCTGAAGCCAACCTGGACTGCATTCACTTAAATTGTCCTCCCCCCCCCCCCCACCCCCTAGTCCTTGTTATAGTCCAAATCTCTGTTCAGAATAATAAATTTCTTGGACAGAGGCACTTTTGAATTTAGAGAAAATTGCATTGAACAGGGGCGACTGTGGCTCTAAATGTTTAATTAGGCTTGAAAGAAAGGGATCAATCACATTGATTGGTTCTGTAGGCTGACACCATCAGCTGGCAGAACCACTGTCAGCTGATGGTGTTATTTTTGGACTAACAAGGTAAATTCCTCCAAAGTGTTCATGCAGAAAATCCCGTTCATTCATGCAATATCGTAACGAAACTCAACTCAAGATAGTACACAGTGGTTAATGAACAGTCTGATCACGCCCTTTGCATTTACACCTGGCATTTCTCCCTGCATTGTGATCAGATCTCATTTCTCCTGTGCTCTATGCAAAGCAGGTGAGTAGGTGGAAATGTGGCATTATCAACAAAAACAAACATGGCAGATGCAGGTTCACTAGATGAGGCACCGCACAGTCTGAATTTACTTTTCATTTCAGGCATAAAGTGTGGCATGTCACCCACAGAAGGTGGTAGCGTTGAGAAGCTCTACAGCTGCAGTGGAAGCGTCAATATGGATGAGATAGAAAACATCACAACAGATCCTGTAGGGTTCTTTATTGTATGCTCATATAGATTTTTAACTGAATATACCAATGCTATTTTAATTCATGGTGTAAGTTGATTTGCAGCACTTTACAACCACACTTTGAATTGTAGTAAATTAGTTTATAGTTCTCTAATACCTCTGCATGGACGGGTCACGTGTTCCACTGCTGCCATTTCAGCAAATGTGTTACATTTTTTGTACTTTTTTTATTACAAAGTTCACAGCAGAGAGATGACAGGAATTTTGGGGAGAGAGAGAAAACAACAAGCAACAAAGAACCCGAGCTAGACTCAAAACCATCCTGTTCATAGCCTCAACCCCTTGGTAACCAGACATCCAGTGTCAAACAGAAACATGAGCACAGCATATCCCTCAAAGCTCTTTTCACTGCTCCACTGTCAGCCATAACTATCTCAAGACATGTTTACAATATGGTTAATAAGTGGTAAAGTGGTAAAACCAGGATTTAGTGTATATACAATATTAATTCAATTAAAATCGTCAATCGGTTTTATACAATCATTGAAATTGTATAAAACTGACTTTTATTTTGTTTAGTTTTTGTCAATATCTGTACACTTTATAATGCAAACTGTGTGCAAAACACAAAATTTGTGTTGGTAAAGACCAAATTATGATGTTTTTACCCAGTCTGAGTTTACAGATGTAGTGTGTGTGTTTGTGGTGTCTGCGTGTCAGTGTGTGAAAAAAAGAGGAAGAGAGCAAGCGGAGTAGGAGGGGCTGAATAAAAGATTGAATGGACGCAGCTATGGAGAAACATTTTACTCATTCAAAAAAAGCATCAACCATTGTTTCTATTGTGGTGGTGGCAACAAAGAAATAGATGTTTAAACTGTAGCGGGTCAGAGATGTTTGCTGACTCTTGGCAGTGTCGGACTGAGAAAAGTGAGTGAGCAGAGTTGGGTTGGACTGACCGAATTAATGAATATATAATTTAATATAATATATATTAAGCAACTGGTTCTTAAAATGTTTGAACAAGCTCCGAACCAGCACTAGCACTTGGTTCACTTTGGTGGAAAAGGGTTACATATGTGACACACAATGTTAACACTTTCCAAAAGTTGCACATGAGAATATAGTTACAGCAAATAATAACCCACTACACACCTTAGGCCTGCCCTCAACATGAGTAAATAACTGAGTTGGAAAGTGAGCAGATTGAAAGATTAAATAAACACATATAAAGAAAACTGGTCCAAGCCTGAGGGCATTAACCACATGCTTCTGCCTGCTATGGACTCTATTGCATGTCAGACTAGACAAACAGTGATGCAGGTTCTGAAAAAACAAACAAACAATGAATATCATATCAAACCAACAGCATGAAAAACTACACACATACGACAGCCTCAGTCCTTCCAGTTATTCCTGCACTCATCTTCCCTTCACTCTAGCATGGATTGAGGTGTGCACCTGCCTCACACGTCCAGCCTCGACCAGCATTGCAACATCTGTTCCTCCTATGAACCAATATTACTAAATGTTTCAACCCCCTGTTTTACTTGAGCTTCTTTCAGACAGTGAACTCTGCAGATCCATATTTTGTACATGTGTGAACGCAAATGTCCCAGCGAGAGGCTCCGGATTATCTGTGGACTTTCTCCGCCTGGCCTCCTAGTATAAAGTACGTAGAAAGTCTGTAGAATCCAATGTGAGAACACAGCAGGGGATCCCCCGCTGGATTCGCCGGAAGCGAGTGGGGGGGGGGGGGGGGGGGGGGGGGGGGGTTCTAACACACGACAAATGAAAAAAACCGAAAAGAAAACAAATATCTCCCAGTGAAAAAGCGGTGAAGATAAGAAGATGTCAAGAGAGTTTGAGGTGATAAGAGCTGACATCGGTGTCTGTGTGTTGCTCAGAAAATCACGTGATCTCCGCAGTGGAGTTATTTCGTCCCTTCCTGCCTCTGCCTGCTGCACCCTGCTGCACCACCTCTCACCTAAATAATGGATGGAGGAGGATTTGATGCTGTGTTGTGCATGTGTGTAAGGCAAACTCTCTGTTTGACCATATATATATATATGGTCAAACATAACATAAAACTGAAAAGGAATGCACTTAGAACCTACCTTGTTTTAGGTAAGTTAATCTTAAACACAGTATTATAGAACTATTACTCCATTATTATCTATAAAAGATCATGTATTTTTGTATGAAAACCTTCATTTATAATGTAACCAAGATACACATCTGATACTTTTAACAGAGTTATGAACATTTTAATTATAATAATAATAATACATAGCGCTTTTAAAAGGTACTTGTGCATTACAAGACTCAGCTGCACGTACCAAGGTGGCAGAGTCAGATTCAAGTTTCAACTGTGACGCTAAACAAACAATAATCTGTCTAGTGAAATGTATGTCTTTTATTTTATTGAGTGATTTTATTAAAGCAACGTGAAGTTAAGTTTTGTGAAGCTGCGACTATCAGGAAGTCAGTAGACTGAGATCTCGCCCCTGTGTGCAACCAGTTCTGTACAGGGATGATATTGTCAGCAACAATACTCAGAAAGGCTGTGGCATTAAAACAGAGCGATTGCCCAAAGTTTGCCAAGAAAATATTACCCAAATCATTACACCACCACTAGCCTGGATACATATTGTTTTCCAGATTCTTATAAGGTTACTGTGAGCTTTGACCTTTGACCCCCAAAATCCAATCAATGAATCTCTGGGTCCAATTGTATGCCCCATTTGAAAGAATTCCCTTGAGGTGTTACTGAGATATCACATTCATAAGGCTGTGAGGAAGCTGGACTCACTCCCTCACCAGTCAGGTCAGCTCTTTGTTTATTCATTCTGAATATTTGGTTTCTGTTAAGAAAATTTGTTTCTCTGTTTGTGTTGTCAGCTAAATTAGGATCCACTCTAGTTGATAAATGCATTTGTTTAAATTAATATATTTTCCTTCAAATATTTGTTTCATTGTTGCTTGTTTGCCTTGATTTCTAATCCTTGTATTCTTAGAGGTTCACTTCCTGGTTGAGGCTTGTGCTCGTGAACACGCGCACATGAAGGCCACATCTCCAGCAGGTGGTTCAATGTGGACTAAACCATGTATTTTTTTTTTCTCCTAAGCCTTAAGTAATATTAACTCTAGCCATAATAATTTGTTGTAGAGTTATTGTACTCTTTAATGTATTAATTTAAAGACACTTTATTAATATTCGTGTTTGCTTTAATTGTTTTCATTTTACCGTAACTATTTAAGGGATGGTTTTACCCAAACACATTTAAAGCAATTGTTTGAGGCATTCAGGTATTTTGTCTGTGGGCTGGGGACCCTTCTATCGGTCCGTGAGTTTTGTGTATCGATGCCATGTATCTTTATCTTGTGAGAAAGTAAAATCAGAGCTCTGAGCCAAGGTCCTGGACTTCTGGTCTTATTGTTGCACTTCCATTCTCCAAGACTGACTGCTCACACCTGAGTTTAAAGGGTTGAAACATCAATCCCTAACAAAGGCAAAACGTGTTTTGACTGGGGCTCCAGTCATCTTAGTTTAAAAAACGTTTTTAGAGAGTCTTCATTAGACAGTAGCGTCACTTCAGAGGGTGAGTTCCTGTTTTGTTATACCCCCAACTTATATCAAGGATCCGTCAAAAAATTAGTTCCACCTCGATTCACTCACCCTCTCCCTTGTCCTCCCACCCTGCCTTCTTCCCCTGCTCTGTGTGATAGCCGATCGCTCATGGATAAACAGTGCTAATATGTGCCAGCAAGTAATGAGGAGCAAATCAAGCTCCACCACAACACCAAGCAGTACTGTAGCAGTGAGAAAGAGACAAGAGTGATGGAGAAAAAATGAAGAGGCTGAATGGGAGTGGATGGGGGGGGGCAAGAACCTTGACAGTTAATTATCTGGAGAATATGGCAATCAGAGCAGCAATGAGTGTTTTTGAGCATCTCTCTGTTATTTGGTCCTTCGAGATGTGCCGTCAAATTCTTTCAGCAGACAATCTGCTGAAGCCTGAAGGCCTCTCAGCTCCTCTCTGCTCAGCTGTATCCATTGCCCACCTTTTCTCTGATTATTCACCCTGACAGAAATGTATCTCCAGTTGCCTGGAGTCACACTTTCATCCAAGTAGCTGAGTTTTTGTTATCATCATCTGTCTATACATTAGGACAACACCAGTGTGAAGGTTTGGTAATATGTGGGTCACATAAAAATGCATTTAAAATAAGTCCAATTTACCTTGAGTGTTATTTCTCCTTGCAGTTTGGGTTGTTTATAGCCAGATTTTAAAATAACCTTTTTATTCTTCCTCCACTCTAAAAGGTGAATAGAATTTTGTTTGGGGCAAACACACTGCTGGTAAAAAGTTGAAAACATCCTCCATTTGTCAGTTGCTGAACAATATTTTTTACTCCAGACGATGTCAAATATTGTTCAGAAAGTTCTCAACACTGTTGCATAAGTTCCTTAAAATGTGTTGCACATGCAGGTCGCTTTGTCCTTCTGTCCAGTTCATCCAAAACCAGCTTAATGGGATTTAAGTCATTAGAAGTCAGCATGTTGTACATAACTTCTTGTGTTTAGGGTTTGCCATATTTAGGTAGTCTCTGTAGTATCTACACATGAGAAAATGTCACTAATGGTGGAATATGTGAGGAGGTTATATCATCAAAGACATTTTGTTGTAAACATACTCCATGATCAGCTACCACCACGATCACCATCCATGATCGATCCACAGTCCACCATCACCATTAAAGAAAAATCCCCTGCACCCGACATGGAGTGCTACGTTTTCCTCAAAACTGAATCCTCTACCAGAGGCGTGGGAGCTTGAGGGTTGTGCTTAGTTTCTTAGCCTTTCCCAGGACTGCACTCTTCTGGACAGAGGCTTCTGATGTTGTATCTGGGGTCTGCTGGAGCCACTCCCCCACACAGCCCCTAAAGCCCAATTCATGCTTCTGCCGAAACCTACACGTAGACCTATTTCCTACGCAGAGCCCTACCCTGATGTTAACCTCCCCAAAAATGTAACTATGCAAGAACGAAAGAGCTGTAATTGGTCTGCTTGGTAGCATTGCATTTCCGCCGCCATAAAGGTTCATTGGGGTTCTCTACCATGTAGCATTACAGTGCAACATAATTCAGGAGTCTTAAGAGATCCATTGTGAACATATTCATGTAACTCAACAATGAAAGGTCCCAAACCTTTACGTCCCAAAACATCAAAGCTGCACATCCAGGATTGACAGCTCATAATGTGCACAAACCTGGGACTGAACCAAGGACCTCAACATCTTCAGTCTAACGTTCTCTCCCAACTGATCTATTTCAGCATGCCAAACTGTGGGTATAGTAGTGTGAATTAATACAACTAATAAGCCTAAATCAGCTTATTGGGTATAGTAGTGTGAATTAATACAACTAATAAGCCTAAATCAGCTTCAACAAAATGTGCGTGCCTTATGCAGAATGCAATGTAGTGTCAAAGTTGTTGTAAAAAAGATTTAAAAACCCCAAAAGATTGTTGTGTTGTTAACTAATGTTAAAGAAAAGAGCTAAACCTGTGATAATGATGTGAAAGTGTGTGAAACACCTTAATTTGATCCATATAATGTGTGGTGAAACAGATCATGTAGTTACCATGTTGTTAAATTTTTACATTGATTTTCGTTTTTACATTATGCCTTGTCTTTAGGGGTGCCCACCCACTCTCCTGGCATAAACGATTTGTTGGTCTCAACCAAATACACATAAAATATATACCCTTCATATTGAATGACAATTTTTCCAAAGAACGCCAACACAAGATTTTTGAGGAGGCAAGATATCAATATATTTAGAAATTAAACTCCCAAGTCCACAAAACAATCAACAGAATATAACCACACTCAAAAATTCTGTACAGGTTTTCCTTCACTACAGTTTGTTCCATTTAGTTCAGTTTCGAAAAATACCCAAAACAAAACTCAGTTCAATTCAGCTTATTGATGCAGAAAAAGTCAATAAATGAATAGAAATCAACCTACAAAGAGAAAAACACTCAAACCAAAATAAATAGTTTTTGTTCACTTAAAAGTTAGTTTTTTAGTCCAGTCACTGTGAGTTCTGTCTGGGTTACGGCTGGGTTGTGAGTGAATGATCGGCTTGTAGAAGGATAATTCTAGGACGTGAAGGTGCCCACTGTGTCAGTTGACTGCTCGGCCTCTGGGCGTTAAAAACCATAACAGAATGGTCCTTCACCACTGTAAGATATCGGCCCTTCAACCAATAGGATGACCCAGGATTGGTGGAGAAACCAGACGTTGTTTCAGGGCTTCAAAGTCCAAACAAACTTGGCACCTTTCCATTTAAGGGCATTGAGCAGTGAAGTCAGCATTGAGAAACACAGGAGAATTGGTACAGGCCAAAAGGACAAATAAGACATCTGTCTTCTTGGCTGTGTCCATTTCAACTTCTCATTATACACTAAACGACCAAGGACTCCAATATTTCCTGGATGTTTTGTAGGGGATAGTCGTCTGTGTGACAGTTCACTTTGATGGCTCAATAATGTCCTTCTCCATCATTTCCTTCACTGATGACCTGTAGCTAGGCGCTTGGGCATCCGAGGCTGCTCATAAGGGAACAACATAGGCTTGTTTATTTTATTAATAAGTTTATAAATACAAGCTAGCTAACCTTAACCCTAACAAGCAACTAAGGGCAAAATATTGAAATCTGCATTGGACAAACTCATTCATACAGTATGCATACTGCAACTGAAACCCTTTCTCTATAGCACATCACCCACACACTGCCATCAGGGGACATGTCTGTCTACCGTCTCTGCGAAGAATGGATCGTCCTCAAAGTGTCTCCTGCACAGAAGCGATGTGATACTTGGGGTCCAGTTCTTTCTCCTCATCTGCATTCAGACGCTACATTTCAGAATATGTAAATTCACAGTTTGTATTAACAGGGCATCACAGCTGCAATAAAATTAAGAATCCTGTTTATCATTGTTTAGAACAATAGATGCTGTGTCATTATTTGTGGAACACAACTCTGTAGACTGATGTGCTCTGCATTTTCATTATAATGCATGACCGCAAGGTACAACCTACAATAACAGAATAGCAAAACACAAGACACACACGAAAATGATGTCAGTGAATTTATCATCAGCTATCAGTAACTTTGTTAGAAGATGTTACAGTGACTAGTGACTAACTAACCTAAGAGATAGTTTAGAACACGTTACAAAGAACATCCCCTGCACATCATTCCCATGAATGGGAAAAACACATTGTTTGGTGCAAAGCACAGAATCAGGCTGTGGAACACCTCCAGTGAGGATTTCTGATGGTGGTGGCTCAGCTTCTCTACATCACTGTGGACTCTCTCCATGTTCAGGATCTTCTCCACTCTCTGTCCCTCTGACCCTTGAGTAACAAAAGGTGGGGCCCAATAAAACAGTCCATACATCAATGATGGCACTATAAAAAAAATGTGAATAAAATATTTGTGATATTAGGGACCTATATTCATCTTTGAAATTCTGAAAGAAAAACAATTTTAATTTTTTTTTTTTAAGAGGTTTTAGTCTGCTCTAACCTTGTATCAAAGTCAAAAGCTTTTCACAGTGTTAGCTGTAAATGCCAAATTTGTTGAGGAACACAGATGAACACTGCAGGTACTGTACCTCAAATACACGTAATATGCATGTTCATGATACTTTTGCTTGTCCCTATGGTACCCCAGGACAGCTGTGTTCCATGATACCATCTTTGGAGATGGGGTAGTCTGTGTGCTCACCTAGATGGATTATGGAGGGTCCGCTTGGCATCCTGTATTGTGGAACCTGTCTATAGTTGCCACGTGTGATGTGCAAATAAAGATGTTGACTTTTTGAATTACAGTCTATGATTCCAGCCGCTGGCAGCCCATATTGCTCTTTAAAGCGCCACTGCATTGCCTTCCCTTTTCAAACCCATTTTTATACAGTATATAGTTTTTGTCTCTCCCAAGTCCTGATACGAGTTTAATGCTTCACTACCTTCTCTAAATATTTTACACAATTTCCTTCATAGGTCTTAACAAGGTGTGACAACTTCTGAATTCAAACCTCGACGTGAGTAAAGAAAAGGTACCCATCGAAAAAAAATTGAATCAAGGAAAATAACGCAGAAACCTCACAATAGATGCAGCCATGGTAATGTTGTGATGATGATGCTACACTGATTAAAAATCCAAGGTAGGAGACGAGGATAGAATCATTCTCTCGCCACCTTTTTTCCGCCAGTCAGCCAATGGAAAACTGACCTTTCATATCCACTGTAGATGATTACCAGCAGTTTCATCCACAGCAAAGTCTTTCTCCTGTATATTTTTAACCTGAATCATCTGCATCCTAAATGTGACCAATTTCACCAGCTTCTGTTTGTAGTGACTTTCTCTGCAAGAGTTCAAATCTTCTGACACTGACTTGTGTTTGAGAAATCTGTCATGCCAACCAACACTAGCCTAACGCCCGGGCCACACTGGCTGTGTGAGCAGAGCATCTGCATTGTGGAACATCCAGCTTTTCATTTAGGAGCCCATGTTGTCAGGTTAGAGTGGGCAGACTGCCGGTGAGAGATGCTTCTTTCAGATATGCACTGGACTCTAAACCTCAAAACATTCTCTGGTGGGGCTGCAAATGTCTGAGCGAGAGGCCTTCACATTTCTTGCGGAACTTCTCCGGCCAGCCACCTAGTAAGAAGTCCACAGAATGTCTGAAGGAGCCCATTTAATAACGGGAGAACATGAGATCCGCCGCAGGATTCACAACGAGTGGGTGTGATGTTTCTAACACGCGACAGACACAAAATATAGAAACATTTTTTTTTTTTAAATCTCAGGATGAAAAAGCAGTGTCATACAGACAGAAAACACCAACGAAGATATCAAGAGAGCTTTTTGTTATAAGGGTCGACACCGGTGGCGAACAAATCTCAGCAGCGGAATACGTACCCCTGTATGCTGCACCACCCATCGCCTGAAATCACTCTGGAGATTTCTGTGTTGTTGTGAACGCATCTGACCAGAGAATATCCCTCATCGTTGTTCATGTGTGAAAGGTAACCTCTGGAGGAAGTCCAGACTCAAGTTCATGTCGGAAAATGGCTTATCTGCAATATCTTTTTAATTTGAGGGTATTGTTTGGTTTTCTCATTGACATCTGCCCATGACACCATATTTTTATTCATTTTTAATTTGTATCTCTATATTTGATTTAATTTATGTATGTTTTACAGCCCCATACCACCTCACAGTTCTACAAACCTTGTTCACATGATGCTTAGCATGTTTTGAATCCACTGGATCTTTTGAACACCTCCTTGCATTCAGATACACCAGGCCCAGTTCTATTAGTCGTAAGTATTTTGAGGATCATTCAAGTGTCATATTTCATCTTGTTTTATCCTGCATAAACATACGTAAGCCATGCAGTGAAAGCAGGCTCGCCTGATAATGAGGCTTTTCTGATTCAGTCTAAAAATTGCCTTCTGCTTGCCGCAGGCC
Source organism: Hippoglossus hippoglossus (assembly GCF_009819705.1). NCBI lineage: Eukaryota > Metazoa > Chordata > Actinopteri > Pleuronectiformes > Pleuronectidae > Hippoglossus > Hippoglossus hippoglossus. Next base: position 1,083,009 of record NC_047170.1, read on the forward strand.
TGGCTGCCTCTCCTAAGGATTGCCCCGGGTCACAACCCTTCATTTGCTTTTTGGTTTACAGCCATTACACACACACACACACACACACACACACACACACACACACACACACACACACACACACACACACACACACACACACAAACACTCACACACACACACAGGCCTCTCCAGCAGTGGTTTGTGGTGACTTCTACAATACAGCTGTAATGTCTCCTCAATTCAGGGCTTGTCTGGTCTCTTGATTTTGTGTTGAAAGACTCCTGCATCTTTTTGCACTCTGCCTGGACATCTTCACCTCTCAGCACTCCTTCCTATGATAACATACAACAACAGAATTAAAAAGGCTTAATTCCCGCTGTGTATTTTATGAAATCTTACTCTGTCAAGGGAGTTATCAAAAGCTGCTTACACATTAAACCATGACTCCTCATCGTCCCTAATCTTGACCCGGGTGATTAGTAAGAACTTATACTGTTTTGTAATTATGACTCACAATGTCATTAGCTTGTTTATTTGCCACTGCTATCTGGTGAAAGTAAAAGTAATTTTCTTATGCACAAGTACAGTTTCCACGTGCGTCTGAGCATCCAAATGGAAGTTGAGTCAAGGGCAACTTTACACATTGACTTGTCTGAAGTCATTTATAGTCAGTCACCTGGCAGATTATCCACAATGCTAATGCACAAATGTCCCAAAAAATGATGGTCAACAGGACATAGTGGGAAATGACAGAAACTGTGTAGTTTCTGGAGCTTGCAGTCAAGCTTGCTTCCAGAGACATAGCCTACTGCGGCCACAAGAGAGCAGTAAATTACAAGATGAATGCAAACAGGCAATAGGCCTTTTTCACAGAAGACATTTTGAGGAAAAGCACAGGAATAAATAATGAAAGTATTTGCTTGGACTCTTAAATGTTATTCAATATGATCTGGAACATCTTGGTCTTTCCTGCCATTACAAGTCCAAAATATTTCCTGTGAAGAAGCTTCCTCTATTGGACAGCACAGGGAAGGCGAGACTACCATATCTTTCGAATTAATGTCTATTTTTAGCTTAACTGGTCAAATACTTGCTTGCCTTTCTTGTCCTAATGACACACCACTACTCTCTAATGACTGGCCCTGACCCAAGCAGTCTTAGAGCTGAGATTCATTTGAGGGAGGAGAGCCACAGAGACATGCCCAGGCTGGAAGGATGTACAGCAGTTGGACAGGGTCAATCTCTCTGGTCAATATATGGACAGTTTGGACACAAATAAGCACAGAACAATCCCAGGCTGTCCACCCACTCTCTGAAGCTCATCTACCTTCTGGCCATAAATACCGATGGTTGCACCATAACTCTCCCACAGCTGCATCGGCAAAGGATGTAGGAGGGCGTGATTTGTGTGACGGAGGTTTCCTGTTTCTCCGCCCCCTTTTTTAAGTTATTGTTGAGTTGTCCTTTTCATGTTTATTTTTGCCAAAAGGATATTTTGCATATGAATGCAACCAAGGAATGCCTAGATCATACTCCAACAATGCATTATAAAGTTATATTTCAATGTTATTCCTTGTGTTAGAAGGTATCATACTAGTTCGTCATCTTTTGTGACCCTCAAAGAAAAACTGCCTCTTTCATCACATTTCTAGATTTTCTGATGGAAGTTGTTATTACGTTCGTTCCAATGTTGAAAGCCGAGCAGGTGTTCTGGAGAATTCATTGTGTGAGAATTATTTTTGTATTTGGATGCATTTAGGTTTTTTTGTTTTTTTTCTGTATACGATGGATGCTTTGTAAAACAAGTCAATGTGTTTCTTTGTGTGTTTGTTGCTGTATGTTCAGCCCATCATAATCATTCATTCCAAAAATAGTTGTATGTAAGATAAAGACACAAATACAAAAGCCTTGTTACTCTGCCGTAGAAGCTTATTGACATACTGTCTATTAGTAACTGCTGAGCTAAGCTCAAACATGCAAGCATCTTCCATTTTTCTCTCTGTTAACATTTATGTATATATTTTTTTCATTTGACCTAGAAGTCCCATTGAGATAAAAAAAAAAAACTCTTTGAAGTGCAACAAAATAAAATACAACATATACAACATGATGTTCTGACATCCCTTTTAAAATCAGAACTTTTAAAACAACTTGCTATCAGTCAACCGTAAACCGAGATTTACAGGCTTATCTGGAATGTAGGATTTTATCACAAAGATGCCAGATTTGTAAATAGCTGAAGATTGTGGTTTGTGACACCACCCTGCCTCCACTCAGCACCACACATGTCCCTCTTGCTCCCTGATGGCCCTCTCCAGCTCTGCACATAATAACTGCATCCCTTATTCTGCTGACCTCCTGAACCATAAGTAGCATCAGAAGTCCAGGTAGATGTTCTAGTTATGCAAAGATCTGTGAACCAGGGCCAGAGGTCACCCATCAACAACCCACAGTGGAGTCTCTGTGCCTGGACTTGGAAGCTACTGCTTGTTAGCGTGGACTTCGAGCTCCTTAGTATTACCGGACGGACCAGTGTTACTCATTAATGGTATCTGCAGAGGCTCCGGTGTAGCAGATGTTCATGTACAGACAAGCTCGTGCAGAAGCTAACAAACCTGTTTGATGTGTGGGAAACAAGGTTCCGGCAAACAGCGTTTTGTTGGGTGTGTCAAGCTGTGAACATATTCTCACATTACAAAGGTCAATGTTCATCACTTCCCTTTTTTTATAATGTATTGATAAAAATATTAACATATTTTGTCTTTTTAAGATGTATTAAAAATAAAAAACTGTGCTGTTTTCAAAGTGAACACCAAGGCTATAGTCACTACATGTTAATATTAAGATCAGAAATGTTTTATTGTTTCAGACAGAGGCATTTGTCATTTTCCAGTCCACTGTCTATATTCTTTGAATAGCAAATGTATTTCTGCCCATCTGCGCACCTACGGCTTGGTTGTTATTAACCAGCAGTTTACACCAACTGTAGACCATCGCTAAATGGTAAGTTGTATGTATGTTTATTTGTCATCTTTCTGTTGCACAGAGCTTCTACTACCTGGAACAGGCAGGCAGCAGGTTTTTTTTAGTTTTCCGGTGCTTTCGACACCATCTAGCCTGCTCTTCTCAGCAACAGGCTACTGGACGTGGAGGTGGATGCTTCGCTGGTGGCCTGGATTATACCTCACCAATCGGCCACAGTATGAGAGGCTGCAGAACAGCAAGTCGGAAACTATAGTGAGCAGCATGAGGGGACCTCAGGGGGCTGTTCCGTTCCTGTTCACTCTGTACACTTCAGACTTCAGATACTGCTCACTGTCCTGCCCCCTGCAGAGGTTTTCAGATGACTCTGCCATTGTTGGCTGTATCAGCAGGGGACAGGAGGGACAGAAGGCTGAGTACAGGAGTGTAATGGACAGGTTTGTGGAGTGGTCCAGACTCGACCACCTGCAACTCAATGTTACAAAGACTGAGGAGCTGGCGATGGACTTTGGGAAGCGAAGAACTTGTCTGAACCCAGTCACCATCAAGGGATGGTGGGTGTTGTTGAAACTGGATTGAGAGATTGAACTGAAGTTCAGAGCCGCCTGTCTTTTAATGTGCCATGCTGCAGATGTTTCATCGCTCTGTAGTGGCAGCATCATCTTCCACGCTGCAGTGTGCTGGTGCAGCGTGGTGAAGGCAGCTGACACTAACACACTCAACAGGCTCATCAGGAAAGCTGGCTCTGTCCTGGGAGTGGAACTTGAGTCTCAGGTGGAGGTGACAGAGAGGGGGACGCTGAGGAAACTACTCAGTATAATAGAGATTGCTGCTCACCCTGTGTCACACTGGTGTCACACACAGTGGTGGAATAAGACTTCCTGTGGCCATCAAACTGTACAACTCCTCCCCCTTCTGCAGGGAGGACCATTGATAATCGGACACTTAGAAGTAATACCAACAACAAATACAATAGAAGTGCAATATTACCCCTGTGTGCAATATGGGTAATATTACTGTTTTTTCATCATCATAATATTTCAATATCATGTGCAGTATCCCATATTGCCCCTTTCATTGACTCATGTAACTTGTTTATTTTATTCTCATTTCCATTTTTTTTTTACCATTAGGCTGTGCTTCTGCATCACTCTGTAGACACTTTATATTTTTGTTTCATATTCAATACACATCTTAATATCTTAATACTTATTTGTTTAATCATTGTCTTTTATCATATTATATATTGTTGATATTATAATCTTAGAGCAAGCTGGCACAATAATTTATTATCTTATTCAATCAAGGGCGTCACCACAAAGACAAGAATTAAATAACAGATGAAGCATATGATTTTTTGTTTGCAGGGGATGGAGCCTATCCCAGGACACACACATGGAGCACATAGAGATTTATTTTAAATTGTAAAAAAAAGCCTTAAATAAAGAGCAGCATCTTACAAGGAATCAGGGAATCTGGTAGTTCCAAATTTGAGCTTTTATTTTGGTTCTTTTATGTTCTTTATGGGATTTAAAGGATTAATAAGTTACTGTTGAAATCTTATCTTATCATCAATCATTCATTGTGACAGTTTAGAGTAGTCCTATGTGTCATTTGAATCCTTTAATTAGTTAGAAATAGATGGAGTAATATCAGATCTAGATCTACCTATAAATTCCAAACAACTGCCATTTTGGTAAAAAAAATCACAACATTAAGTCTTCAGTTTGAAACATTCCTTTACTATAACACAAGTATCTTTCCCCTTATTACGGAGACGTGTCCTGAGGAAACCTAGCTTTCAACCCTCTTCCATCCTGCCATTGTAAATTGCTTCGTGGGATTAATTGGCTGCTAATAGCGTATTGATTTTCCTTTTTTTCTGTGACCGTCTCTCTCTGTTACTATTGCGCGGTACATGTTGCTGTGCAGATGGCCTTGTGGCGCTTCAAACCCAATTCATTGCCTTTTGTAGGGCTGGCTTCTTTGAAAAGACGAGACCTTCGTGCTGGAAAAAGCTGCCCACAGTCAGTGTGCAACCCCCCCCTCCTCCCTCTCTCTCTCTCTCTCTCTCTCTCTCTCTCTCTCTCTCTCTGTCTGTCTTTCCCCTGCACTATCTCTCCATCTATCTGTACAACAGCATTTTCAGTCCAGTCTGAATTTTAGGCATTAATGTTAGATGAATGCTGTTGCCAAAATATGTTCATACAGACAAGTACAAAATAAGTGGGTGTCATGTGAGTATTTGAATGCTAAGATATTTGCAAATCAAGAATTTGATGGTGGATAATTAGCCAGTGCCAGTGTTCTGCATTTTTGATGCCAAACCATTTAATGGCTGTTATCAAACTATATAAACATAATAATTATTATTTCAATACACACTGTGGTCCATCTCCTCTAATTCCACACAACCACACACACACACACTGATCCGTGTAGTTAGACGTAATTCCTTTGTCTCCACTCCATCTTTTGGTTTTTACCTCTAAAAGCACCCGCTGTGGCTGAACAATGGGCCTAAAGCAGCAGCAACAGCAGTTGACATACCCCTGGCTACCATCAGGGGGCACTACACCGCCATGTAACAGAGCCAGTCCAACAGCTCAGCTCCTTTGTCTGCTATATACATTAAGGAACCGTCTCCATCCAAGATAAAACCATGTATGATTATTCCCCCCCCCCTAGTCGTCCCCTCAAAGACAGTGACAATCGCTGTGGATCCTTGAGAGATTTTAATTTCCTTTGACTCTGGAGATTCATGCATGTCGAAGGCAGGAGCAGAAATGTAAATGTAATTGCTCTGTTGCATCATTGAAATAAAGATGCGGCTGAAATGAAGCATTTGTGTAGCTGGTTCTCTGGTTGTCTACGTGTGGCTGACTTTCTTCAGATATGAAAAAGGAAGGAAGAATCAAATAAGGGCAAAATAAACTCAAACAGAGTCATTGTCACACACAAACGGGTCTATCGATTATAATCCCTTAATTTTTTTTAAATCGATTTACTGCCTGCAACATAGTTTTTCAGGCTTTTGGCATTTTAGTGGAACTATTTTAAAAGGAAAGAAAGAACATGAAAGCTTGCTTGATGGTTGTGTGTATTCCATGTCCTTTGCTTCTCTGAAAAATTGTGGCTAAATATCGGTGATCTCCTCCTGCGTTTCTATGTGTGTGCAGATAGAGAGAGAGATCTGGACACCTACAGGGAATATAACACTATCTGACCATTATCCACAATCAAAAAACAGGGTCTCTTCTTCTCTCTCTAAAATAATTTTCAAGCCTTTCTAATTGAAAATGTCAGCTTGAAAAAGTCAAGGCCTGCTGCAGCGAGTTAAGAGGCCATTTGGCATTAAGAAGACCTTAAATCAGCCCTGAGGAAATTGGCTTAATTTTCCCACTTTCTTTCAGTGTTCTTATTTTATCTCCCTCTCTCAATCTCTTTGCATGTTTGTTTCAGACCGATTCTACAGGCAGCTGCAGCAGCCCTCCCTCTGAGGTTCACACTGACATGTTGGCATGGCTTGTTGAGTCTGACTTTTCATTAAAATGTGATCTGCTCCGGTCATTACGTGGTCTCCCTGTTATGTGATGACTGTCTTCAACAATAGCTTGTTATTTATCATATTTTTGTTTTGTTTTTCATATTAGATTGAAAGAAAGAAATCATTTCACTGTTGGGGGATGTTTCTGGGTTGTCAGCAGAGACTCCTAAAGTGAGAACCTACTGGCAGATTGATAGTGTTAGTGTGCTATAAAAGGCTAAGTAATGTCTTAAAGGCTTATCAACACTACAGCAAACATCATGGTGGAAATTTATTTGAGGCTGTGGTTCTCTTTTTTAGGTTTTCAGTGACCAGTAGTCTCCTATTAGTGGAACAGGAGACATTTGATGACTCACAACACCTTATTACCTTTCCTTGTCTCCTTTCAATTTCAACAAAGCAGAAAATAAATTCTTGTCACACTTGAACCCATCTTCCACACACACACACACACACAGTGTGCAGGGGCTTTTGTCAGCCGTGAGTGCTGATCACTGATGTAGTGTGTGTGTATGTGGTGTGTCAATGCATGATTTCCAGTGTTTGCACATACACACACACACACGGAAATATATTTCAGTGAGTGCTATGAAGGTGTTTGGCCGTGAAGCACTCTGTATATCAATTAATCCACCATTGCTCGGTGCCAGTGTGTCTGTTGGTGTCTGTGACAGAGTGAGGGAGAGGGAGAGAGGGAGAGGAATACAGTGTGTGTGTGTGTGTGTGTGTGTGTGTGTGCGCGCGTGTGTGTGCGCGTGTGTGCGCGTGTGTGTGTGTGAAGCTCAAATCAAATTATTCTATGGTTTTCCTCATAGTAGGTACACAGTCCGTCAGAAGACTGCTGGTGGCTAAAGGTTTTCATTGCTGTGCAACCCCCCCCCCCCCTCTCTCTCTCTCTCTCTGTTTCTTTACATCTCTCTTTATTTTCTCCTGTCTGCTCCCTCTCTCTCTCATCCTTCCCTGCATCCTGCCTCACCCCACCTTTCTCTCTCCATCTCTCTCCTCCTCCTTCGTCCATCCTCCCACCCCCATCCATCTCTACCTCCGTATCCCTCTCTCTCCTCTCTATCACTCTCTCGCAGATGCCACATCACACCACATGCTCTCCTGTTCGCTCCCTTTCTTTCCCTCTCTCTCTTTCTCTCTCCCTCGTCCATCAGCTCTCTGCTCTCTCATTCGCTCAGCCGGCTCGTCACCGGCTGTCAGTTCATTTGCCGCGGCAGAGCAACAACTGGCTTCTTTCAGTGCTCGGAGCGGAGAGGGAAAGGCGAAAGCAGCAGGAGGAGTGAAAAAAGAAAAAGTGGAGGAGGACGAGCAGAAGGAGAAGAAGGGAAGAAGAGGAGGAGGAGATCTTTTGTTAAGCATTCATCCCTCCCCTCATCTCTCTCTGGCATCAGCAGCATCAGCACCACTGCCTCCTCCACCACTGCTGCTGCTCCCGCTGCTGGATCCTCCATCTCCTGCCAGGATCTGCCTCCTCTTTCTCCTCAGGGAGCTCTTCCTGGAACTGGGAGGGGGAGGGAGATCACCACCTCCCAGTTTGCCGCGGACTCTCGGCAAGGCATCAGGAGAAGGGAAGGAAGAAAGGGAGGATGGAAGGAAGGGGAGGGAATTTTAGAAGAGGTGCATAGGGAGAGCAGAGGAGAGGCAACACCCTGGGTTACAGAAGAGCAGAGCGGAGAAGAAGAAAAGAGGGTAAGAGGCCACCACAGCACACAGTGGACCTGTTGTTGCAGTTTCACCATTCATTTTTAGTTATTTTTATTTGTCCACTCTTTTTTTTTTCCCATTTTTTAAATTTTTCAATAATTTTTTGTTCTTTTCTGAAATTCTTTCTCCGTGAACCTTGTCTTCTCTTGTGCTTGTTTATTGCCACCAGTGTGTTTCACTCATTCTTTCCTTGCCATATCCTGTCAGAGACTTGGGTCAGAAGAATGAAGAGGTGGGTGTTAGTGAGTGAAAGGAGTGTCCTGTAAGTTAACAGGAAAAGAGGGAGAGGAATTGTTATTTCTAAGTGTGAAAGAAAAATAAAAGGAATTAAAGAAAACTCCACCTGAGAGGGCAAATCGATCCCATCCCATAATCATCTTTTCCCCGACAACCTGTGGTACTTTTTTTGGTGTGTGCTGAATTTGTAAGTGGGTTTCTGTGTCTGTGTGTGTGTGTGTGTGTGTGTGAGAGCGAGACTGCATAGAAGTTTGAATGAAAGCAAAAGGAAAGAAAAGATTCCTGGTGTTTGATTTTAGCTTTAGCCACTGCTCTTAGAGTAATCTGATGAGTCTCAGGGGTGTTTCCACAGAACAATCAATGATACCAAGGCTAGCTGACCTGTGTGTGTGTGTGTGTGTGTGTGTGTGTGTGTGTGTGTGTGTGTGTGTGTGTGTGTTGATGAGCTCTAGCTGAAGCCCTCAGGTTCTCTTTCCTCTACAGATGGCCTGGGCTGGGCCAGCGTAGCCACGGATCTGTGTGTCTGTGTGTGTGTGTGTGTGTGTGCTTGTGTGTGTGTGTGTGTGTGTGTGTGTGTGTGTGTGTGTGTGTGTGTGTGTGTGTGTGTGTGTGTGTGTGTGTGTGTGCTTGTGCTTGTGTGTTTTGCTGTGGGTGGTAAATCCCACTTCTTTGCAGCTCGGGGGGTTCTTGGGCAGGTGGATGGGTGGGGGTCTTCCTGGTTTGGCTTGCATGCATGTGTGTGCTGTTGCATTTGCATTTGTATTTGTGTGTGTGTCCTGGGCCAAGTGGTCAATGTGGATGATAAGAGAGGGGGAAATAGAGAAGAAGCTAGAAAAGAAAAATGTGAGGAAAAAAAACTTGTAGATTAGCATTTGATCATCTTTTTTAATTTCTCCCAGCTTCATCTATTTGTTAAAAAAAATGTTTTTCCTTTTAACCCTCCTCTTCTCTCTTTCCTTTCTTTTTTTCCTTCTCTGTCCACACCTGCTCAGGGCTGTTGATTTCATCTTTTAATTTGTCCATCTTGCTTCAGCCTCATCTGCAGAGTCAGATTTTTTCTCTCCTCCAGATGAATGAGTGTCTGTTTTCTGTATATATGTGTTGCAGATCTCCTCAGTTTTGTGTTGTTAAACTTTAAAATAATTAAAAGGCATCTTTCCCTGTCAATTTATTCGACTTTGACATAAATGCAACAAATGACAGTAATTTCGCTCAGTTTTGATGAGCGTGTGTAATCAAATTTTAATTTACACCAGTAAATCTAGGGTTGGCCCTCGGCATCGAGCAGACACACTGTCAAGCCTATTCCTTTAACCAAACCATCTGCAGAGTAATTGTAAATATTGATTAGAGACAATAAATCAATGGAATGATTTTTGATCGGCTTAGCTGGAGCATGCTCTTTGTATTCAGCTGGCTAGTTCAATTAGAATGGAATGGAATAAATTTGCTTGAACTTTTCATACATAATTCATGGCCTCGCTCCAGCATTTAAACCCACCGCTTTAATTTGAAAATAAAGAAGAGTGAAAGTCATAATAATGATTTCTAAATTAACATTTAGGAATTAATTTGAGAGGAATTTTTTACATTTGAAATTTTAAAGGAAAGGAGCGTCATGGGCTGTGACATGTCTCCATGAATTTTAACCAGACAGCAGTAATCAGCCTGAAGGGGGCAGGAGCGCAGACTGGTGTGCGGCCGCAAAAAGCAGCACTATTTTTATATAATCAAACAAATTAGTTCTCTGCATGCGCCGCAGCCTCCCTCCTGTGGTATAATCCATGTGTTGATTTCTGTCCTTGTGTTGCTGCAGGCGGGTGGTGGTGGTGGTGGTAATGGAGTGTGCAGGGCTATTGTCACACCGTGGCAGCTCCCGGCTTGACCTCCCTAACCCTGCGTCTCCCCTGTGTCCCCCCCCCCACCCCCACCCCCATTTCTAATTACACCCATACAGGGCCGGGCAGGAGCGGTGGCAGGGAACTGAATCTCACCGATGGATGACGACTTCCAGGAGACAGGGGCGGTGCTGGCAGGCCCTGGCATAGGTAAGAGGCTTGCTGTGGGGGGTTTGGGCTGCAAACCCCCTCCCCCTTCCCTTGTCACTTCCACAGTTTAGTGCACAAAACCAGGAGAGTGAATCAAGCTAACCTCAGCTTTTACAGAACTTTTTCTTTTTTTTCCCATGTCTCCACTCCCCACACGCTCCTGGCTCGGATTGAAAATACCACCATTGTCAATTTTCTCCTTCGCAGAGGAGCCATTGATGGAGCCTTGCCTCACGCTGCAGCAAGGCATCTTCAATCAATGCGACTGCCCCCCTTTCTCTATCTTTGTGTGTGTCTGTTTGCCACTGGAGGCTGAAGGGAGGCTGCTCATGGTTGCGGTGAAGGCCATGGTGGTGATGTTGGTGGTGGTGATGATGATGCGATGGCAGTGGCGCTGCTCACATGGTTTCTGGCTTAGCTCCCCATGTTTCCTGAAAGACTCTCTTCGGTGACGGGTATTCTTGGGTGGATAATACGGATCACGTTGTTATTGCTTAAGAATACGCGTAGTCGAGGAGAGTCCTCTCTTCGCCCACCCCAACCCCGACACCCACCCACCCACCTCACCTCACCCCGACTACCCCCCCACCCACCAAGGGAGGACTGTCAGGTTGGATGAAGCCACACCTCCACTTTCCACCCTTCCAAAAAGAGAAACCCACCTTTCTTTGATCTGTACTGCATTACGATGTATTCTTTACCTTTCCACCTCCTGTCTGTTGAGCCACGGTTTGAGCTCGATTGTTGTCACGTCTGTCCCACCGTGCATCTGTCAGTCTGTCTCTGTCTCTATGGCGTTGGACAGCATAGTGTGTGTGTTTTTGTTGTGTGTGTGTGTGTGTGTGTGTTTGTGTGTGTGTGTTGGACATGTTGCTTCGACATTGTCTGGTCTCACAGAGAAAAACTGGCTCATTGTCTTGTCTGACAGCAACTTCATGTTATGTAACTCTTCTGCATGAACAATGCATGATAGCCTCCCTACTAACACAAACATGTATATTTACTTCAAGAGGTTCAGGCGTCACTATTGATTTGGAGATTCATTAGGTCAATACTGGCTTTAACCCCTTAATAATCTCTGGCCTTAATATCTGCTGATAGTCAGCCTTGGCTACACCATAATAACTTAATTTAAAAGCTATACAGTTGTTTTCTGTGCAGCCTTGGAAAGTAACAAATGCAGAATGATCGTCAACACATAATTAATACGCTTTGAAGTCGTGGAGCTCCATTATATTTCTAAAATGAATAATATAGCCAAATCAAACTAATATTGGGCACCAGGATAGTAATGGAAAAGTTGAACCCAAGCAAAACCCTCCATCTACGTACTGTAAAATGTCCAATGCCATGAGAAATGGTAAAGATTATTGGACAATACATGTCCATTATGGCTCCAACTGTGCTGGGAGGTAATTGGATTTAACACGAATAATTTAGGAAGATGCCACATGCAGAAGTGAAACTGAAATGCTTGAATTTGACAGAGACACTCTTCAAAACAGGGCGCCAGGATTAGATTAGGAAATATAGCACAACCCACCTTTGGGCCATTATCATGTCACCTAATATTGTACTTCAGAAGTGCCTTTTTTAAAAGAACATTTTAGGTAGAAATAAACAAATTATATAGTTTTGAGGGCAGCTGCTTTTATAAGCTTTTATAAGCTTTTTATAAATTAATAAATGAATACAATTTAAACAGATTTTACCAATGCTGTTCCCCTGTAAAAACATGGTTAAGGATGACTTTACACTTTAAATTACATTTCAGAAGAGAGAGAGAGAATTAGCACATTTTTTTTATTATTGTTATATTGCATTATATATCAGTTATGTAATCAGTTAATCATCTATTCTACAGTATAAATAAGAAAGTGAAAATACACTGGTCTATATATGTCAGTGAGGGAAATATAATTTCTAATTACACCCAAAATACAATTTCCCTCACTGACATATGTAGACCAGCAGTTTAAAACTCAATGGTATTTGGTTTACAGTAGTATTAAATGGTTGTATAACAATTTTTTTTATCATCAAATAATCAAATAACATCTAATAATGAGTCAATTAGTTGATTGGTATAAAAAAAATGAGAAAAGTGTAGACAAAAAAATCTAGATCTTAAACGTTTTCAGTTACAATCATTTCAAAGAGAGAAAAGCAGCAGCTCCTCACAAATTGGAACTACACATTGCGTTTGATTAATTATGTAATTGATTATTAAAAATGTTGCTGAGTAATTTCCTGTCAGTAAAAAAAAAAATGGATTAATGTATTAAGTTCTAGTCAGTTAATCATGGCTGTAATTTAAAAATGGTTTTCAAATAGGCACCATTTGAGTTTTTAATCTGTCAAGTTTGGGCCTGTGCACAAAATGGGGCTCAGTTACAAATCAGATGAAGAATATTGAGTTTGATTTCACTGCTGATCGTCTAAAAGCTGTGTCAGATCTCAGGATGAAGAAAAATCCGGTTTTATGAAGGAAAAAAAAAGAAGCTTGCTGCACCTTAGGTCTAAACATATCATCATTATTGCCTTGACCTGAATGAGTAGTAATACTTCAGCAGACAGCATTGTGCTGTATTTCCTCTGGCTGGGGTTATAGAGTGGAACCTCCACTCATTCAAGTCTATGTCGTGCTTTTATTACGGGGCTGAGCCGAGCTGAGCCTCCTCTTACCTTCCCCCCCTCTACTCCCCTTTTTTATGCTAATGGTTGCTCAAATGACATTTATCGCAGAGAGGTTTATGCCACATGTCATACTGCTGCTGCTGCTGCTGCTGCTGCTGAGCTTCACAAATACACACATACGGCTGAGGAAACAAAATGTCCACCACGAGCGGGCCGACAGCTCAATTTATGCATTGAGTAAAGAGGCGTCTAGATAAACAATTACCCCCGGCTCAAATGGTCTAGAACCAGCTTTTTCTGTGTTGCAGGCCAGGGCAATGCTCCATGAATATGGATTCCCTCTCCATGTCTGATGGCACATTCTGAACCTTAACACCCATGTAAAATCCATTTAAAGACCTAATAGGATCAACTTGACTCTCACAGCCATGTCCTCACACATGTCACTTCCCATGATCATACGCTGGAGATTTCCTCATACCGCCTGGCGAGTGTAAATCATTTTTTACACGTCTCCCTGTAGCTGGTAAGGAATATCAAATGAGCCAATTTCCACGCCTGTGTTACTGTCATGTAGAATATTGCCAGGCAGGAGTTCATTTTAAAGTTAGCCACATAGTCAGTGAGACATGCTCATAATTGTAATCATACGAATTATCCCAACCATTAGCATTTCAGATTATTCAAATAATACAATTATATGTTGAACACTTGGATTAGCTGATAATTACCGTTCCTTTACTTGTGGAAACAAACACAGCAACACGCTAGAATGTGTGTAGGAGGATGTAAAATAGAGCCGTTTGGGTGGAATCGCAAATGAATAAAAATCACACACACACTCTCACTCACACACACACACACTGCATTTGTGTGTTGATTGTTCAGCGATGATGTGGACTTGCTGTTTGTATCCTGTGTGTTCTGTGTGTCTCTGGGTGCTGCGGGCCTGGCTGACATCACTGCTGCCACGTGATTTATTTAGCATCATGTGACCACATAACACTCACCTCTACTGATACACTTCACTTACTGTATTTATTAGGCGGTAAAACTGGCTACACTTATCCACATTTAACACACACACTGCTACATAACTAATAATTAAATTGAATTGACTTTAATCATGGGTTAGGGTTATTTTTGAACTCACTGATGCAACAATAACTAGACTTTTAGGAAAAGGCTCGTCAGTGACAGTGATGTGGTATGAAGTGCCGTCTCAGTGTCAGTCTGTGTGCCAGCCTGGATTTGGACTGTGTCCGTGTCCAAACAGTTGTAAGAGCTGCCATGCTGTAAAACATATTGTTGACACATAATATCAAATGTAATTGAACATTTCTCTGATGTTTGAATGAATTAAGCATTGTGGCCTCTCACTGACTATTGCAGGCTAATGGCTGCTGATGGTGGCACTGGGATGTGTAAACTGCTGGTTATCCAAGGTGAATGCCATCTCTCCACATCTTTCTCTGCAGTGGAAGGGCTGTTGCCGTGCACTAATGTATGCTGTACTCTGTGCTAATGGCATACTACTGCTGATGATGATAATTGTTTTAAAGCTAACCAGGGATAAATGTTGCATGCATCTCAATCATTTCAACAACAGCAGTGAAGTGAATGTTATTTCCCCTGTAAGTGCCTTATGTCTGTCAATAAATGTGGCTGTAAATACAAATAAATCCCTCTCTTGAAATCGAAATGTGAATTGAAGCTTTAATTAACATAATATAAGGTATAATTAAATTCTGGCATTTGAGGCCTGTTTTAGTGGTTCAAAATTATATTATATTTTTGAGGAATTCTTGGATTTGATTTAGGATTAAATAATTCTATGTCTTGTTGGTAAGAATACAGAGTAAGGCCTGCAGAACCATCCTGGTCATGGACTGCTGCCTAAACCTTTTTCTGTCGGCTCCTGGATCTCACTGCAGAGGCCCTTTCCAGCGATCCTACAGACAAACCCAGCGATTAGAAAATAAAATGAATTTCTTCCTCTCCTCTGCTCCCGCTCTACACCAGCATCACTGTGATGTTTTTAAATCTGACTTGAGAGAACGTAACTTTCAAATCGTTACATATGATGTTAGATCAGTTGGGTCTGATTTAAAAAATGGCAAAATAGCCAATTCCTGAGAAAATTAGAGCAAAACAAAATTAAATATTTATTTCCTTAGAAGCAGTTGTATCATCTGCCCACCACCTCAGCCCCAAATAGGCGTATTGAGCACATCAGCAACATGTATATTTTGCTGCAAACATTTTAAGAGACACCTTTCTCTGCTTGGATCATGTGTGTGGTGGTTTCCATCTACGCACTAGCATATTTCTGCTGAGTTCCACATTTGCTTAGGGAGAGTTCCACATTGGTACAATCATTTAGTTGGAGCACTTGTGGAAGCGAGCATATTTATTTACCACTGATTGTAGAAAAGATCTATTGCCATATTCACATTTGGATTTTTATATACTATGGTTCCTGGTCAGTCATAAGCACAAGATGGGAGCTGAAGTATTTTCATTCTGAACAATAGCCTCAGGAAAATGTTAATGTTTTTAAATGGATCATTTAAAGATTTATTGCATTTCTCCGAAAAGCTATTTGACAAAGCTGATTGCCTGTTGATTTCACAGGGTGATCTGTCTTGGGATGTGGAGGAGAGGCCAGAGAGGCTGTAATGAAGGAATATATATAAAACTATGTATAAATGAAAATAAATCCCAAAAGGTTGATGTAAAATTTGTATAATTCATTCATTAGTTCAGGTCCATCTGGTAGAATATACAGTAAGGTGAAATAAATTGTGTCTATTATGACATAAATCACATGAGGACATTATACTTCTGACCCTGTGAGATACTGGAACACGGATGGGACCTCTCCACATCACAACCACCACACAAAATCAAGAGGACACCCAGAGCTTCACACCATTGTTATTCACACCAGATTACTGATCTGGTGTCTGTGGCTATTTACATCCTCTTATCACCATGCAGCAGATTACCATACTACATCCTATTTAATTTAGCCCACAACCACCCTGAGCGTCTTAGTACATTTTATCTCTTGTAATCCTGTTATAACCGCAGTAATTAGAATCCTAAAACCAACCCTGCCGGACCAAAAATACACACACACACACACACGCACACACACACACACACACACACACACACACACACACACACACACACACACACACACACACACACACACACAATACACACAATACACTGCTTTTTAACAGGAACAAGTGTATCCATGAATGCAATATCTTTAAGACTTTCTTTTCTTTTCATTTTACATTTGTTCTACTGGCCCAAGTCCCAATTTGTCCATGAGCCAGTAATTCTACATGGGGTATAAAAGTAAAAAAAGAAAAAACCTGACTTCATTGGGTTATAACAGACTTTTCAGATGCATTTCCCTGAGAACTCTGCAGTGTGTTCCTGTTACTGAAATGGAGTGGTTACAGCCTGATGAAGAATCTATCGGTTACAGCTGTTTTCAGGCCACTCATTACTTATTGAGCACACTATTAAGGAAAATTGACGGTAATGATGGGAAGGATAGGACTCAGGCTCATTTGGCAGAAACGCCACAGGAAATATTCAGCTTTTGTACCAATTAATTATGCATCATCTTTACTTTGCTCTCTCTGTAGACTGAAACTGAGTATAATGTAGCAGAGCATGGCTGAGTGGGTAAAAGGGGAAAACAATCCCTGTGACAGACAGAAGAAATATCCTGCATGAAACATATTTTATATGATACGCGTAAGATAAATGTCAAACTGCAGAGGTACAATTGAACACTTCTGTATTGTATTTGCATCTGTGAATTCTTTAAAATACTAAATATAAAAAAAATTCCATGTTGATTGTTTTAAGGTTTAATAATGAAACAGAGCAACGGTTCAAATCTGCAAATATTCTTAATGTTCATTTTTCCCAAACACACCATCCTCCATGGTCATACTGCACCAAATATGGATTCATC
Organism: Hippoglossus hippoglossus; assembly: GCF_009819705.1. NCBI lineage: Eukaryota > Metazoa > Chordata > Actinopteri > Pleuronectiformes > Pleuronectidae > Hippoglossus > Hippoglossus hippoglossus. Next base: position 1,100,155 of record NC_047170.1, read on the forward strand.
TGCAAGAGAAAATAGTCCCCAACTAATGCACCATCTCCCACTGTTTGTCTAAAAATACTCACCAGTTTTAGGAAATTATTGAGCCTTTTGGAAACAATATAAAAAATACGGAACTATATATCTGTGAGTTATCATCAGTCAGAAGATACGAGTTTGGGATAAAGACACTGTGTCTTCTAAAAGTGATGTTTATGGAAATCCTAATTTGCAACAGCAGATATGTTATGAGTTAAAAGAGTAATTTTATTTACATAATTAAAAGAATTCCACAAGGGAATGTATATGTATTAAAACTTTGTGAATTAGGCTTTTTATGGTTCTTTTTATCAGCCCAAAGCCCTCACTTAACCATTTAAAAAGTCAACAGTGATTTAATGTTGAATTTTATTTAATTTAAAAATTAAAAACAAACCCACCAAACCTCTTTCTCTAAAAGTTTTGTAATCTTAAGTGAACCACCCAGGATGTGACCCCCCCCCCCCCCCCCCCACCCGTATCACTCCACCAGACATAAATTACATTTAATCTAAGACCTACTGTAACTGTCAAATTAAATTATACACTCACCTTATTCTTATATAAACATTTTATAAAACAATATGTCCAGCTTTACAAAATCATTCAAGAAGACACCTAGTCTTTATTCTAAATTCATAGAACAATTTCTAGTCCTAGTTTTTCTTTTCTTAAAATCCACAGTTTTTTTATTTGATGCGACAGTTTAAATCTTTACACTTTAAAACAGCTTGTTTAGAATTTGTCTCCCACTCTCAGGAAAAAAAGCGTTTTTCTCTGTGCTGCAAAGAAGTGATGAGCAGGCCCGGTACAGTCAGCAGCAGCAGGACTGGAACTCTGAGGAGAGGAAGCTTAAAGCCATAACTGAATCTTGATATCATTTCTGGCTCTCTTCCTCCTCCTTCCCTCGCTCCCTCCTCCTCTCCCCCCTGCAACCCACCCACCAACCAGCAGCGTAATGTGGTTTCCGCCAACAAGCCCTGTCTGCAGTATTAATCAATTGGAAATGTGCTGCATTTCCTCTCGTCCTGAGACAAAAGCACACGATTCCCTCTGTTCCGCTTTTGCTTTTCCCTTCCCCATCGCTTTTTCCTACCTCTAGTGTAATATTGACTCTAATGAAGGACTCGCTGGAGCTTATACACACAAAATACCATGCAATTAATAACTATACATATCTTTCTCGCATCCATTCAAGGATGCCCTCCCCAGCTCCCCTAATGTGTCTGTAATGTATCTCTTTCATTCTCTTTTCCCATTTGTTTTTAGAGTCCAAATAAGGGATGAGGGCTATACTAACAATATTGCACCCTTAATAACAGCAGGGTAAGTGGCTCAGCTATCATGCTATGTGCTGGCACTCATTTAAACAAGGGCCGCTATGAAATGTATCCACATCAGTGGCTCCAAGATAGGGAGCTAAGCAATCTATTTAAAAAGCAATCTATTTCTCGCTGTCGTGGAGATTGCACAGATTGAATGGGGGAGTCCGATTCTCAGCGGACGGCCCTCTCGATCCCACCCTCCACTCCTCTTTTATCTCACAGCTCCTCTCCAACTCCTCTGCTCCGGGCTGCTTACTAAGTGAAGGGAAACCATGAATAGAGAAGCATTCTCTCCCTCTAATGCGTCCAATTAAAACAAATAAGCCAAAATGTGAACACACACTCTACATGAACATCCTCTGCTCATGTTTCATTCACCGTTGTAAAACGTTTCACCAGCACAATACGTCCTGGATCTTACCCTCAGCTTGTTTGGACTGTCACAAATATGACCTTTGGATATTACATATTACAAAAATCAATATTGGAACTAAATTGATTATATAAAAGTTGTAATTATGCTTAAATTTGAAACAGTATGGATCTGGTAACCATCATTCTTGTTTAATCGACTTTCTCCTCAGTATAAAAATAATGTTGCTCATCTGTACATCCTGTAAATGCACCTTGACTTTTTATAAAGACCTAAGGGCCTTTTATGCTCATGGTTTTAAGACAGTGAGGATGATTCTCAATAACCTCACGTTCCCAGCCTGAACCACAAGTTCATCACTTTCCACCACATTCATTTTGCAGCTTGACTGATAAAACGCAGGTGTTGTATTTACCTCATGACTTAGAATGGACGTGGTGCTTTCAAAAGCACTCGCATAGTATAACTGTATAATTTCACTTTTATATTGTTTTAATGTGGCTCTACTTAAATTACATGCACACATCTTAATTTTTTTTTAAACTAAACAGTTATTCCCAATTAACCGTTGTGGCTCTAATTTGATCCTAGATCCTAGACATTGTTTTATCATTATCATTATTTATTGATTTATTTACCTCTTGGCCTCCTCACAATCTCCAGTTTTTTAAAAAGAATCATGCGCTAAGATCCAAAGAGCAATTCTAAAGGATTTTTCAACTGTTCACTTCCACCTTCCTTGTTCAATTATTTAATTTAAATGTAGAGCATCGACAGTTGTGAAACGTTTGCTTATACAGAAAATAGTTCAGCAAAAATCTCTTACACTCCTGAATGTTCTTTGTGCCAGGTGCATAGACGGAGCAGTCACAACATTAGAAGAAGAAGAAACTTTCGCGCAAAGACCTTCCTTATGTATATTACTTTACCTGAAGTGTGTATACGTGTCATATATACCTGAAGTGTAAAGGTCTTTGACCGAAATATTGTATTAAAAGTTCTTTATTGAGCAAATGTGTGTCAAGAATATTCTATCTATACAATGACAAACAAAAACATGCATTAAATATGGTTCCTAGACATGCATGATAATTACTACAGACATTTATTAATTTAAACTGTAACATTTATTAATTTAAATTGAAAAATTTATTAATTTGAATTTTATAAAAAATGTTCAAGTAAAAACCATAAATGTGAAGGCCCATATTAACACAGGTTTAGGTGATTCTGCGCCAAGAATCTACATTCCTAATCTCTTATACATTATATGTAGATTCTGTAATACTGTCTTTAACCTTATTTGGTTATCAGTTGGTTTATTTTCCAGCTGTCACCAAGCTACATCGTCTTTTGTGTTGCTGACAGAACTAATGCTGGATATGAAGTGGCAAAAAACGAGGTTCGAATGAATGGTGTCTGGCCTCATCCTCTCGGACACAAGGAGCTAAGATGTCCAGAAAATATGTAAGCCATTTTCAGATATGACCTGCAATTTACCTTTCACACATGCACAATGCAGCGGGGGGGGGGGGGGGGGAGGTTCTCTGCACAGACGTTCACAACAGCAACAAATCTTCCACATTATTCAGGTGAGAGATGGAGCAGCAGGCAGAGGCAGGAAGTCACATATGAACTCTGTTGCGTAGATCACATGATTTTCTCATGATTTCTACAACGCACAGCTCTTATCACCACAGACTCTCTTGACATCTTCGTCGGTGTCTTCCACGTGTGCGTCACCGCTTTTTCAACGGGACATATTGTTTTTTTTCTTTCATTTTTGCGCCCGTTAGAAGCGTCATCAACCCCTTACTCGCACGAGATGAATCCAGCTACTTATACTGGATTTCTACGGACATTAGGTGGCCAGGCGGAGAAAGTCCGCAGAGACTGCAGAGCGTCTCACTCGGACATTTGCGCGCACCTCATCCGGAGTAAACACGGAGGAACAGCGTAGTTCAGTGCATGTCTGAAAGCAGCTATAAAGTAGTATTTGGAGTCGTTCATTGATATCTCTTCTGGATTTCTCCATGGGGTGGTATTCCCAGAACATCCAGTTGTGAGGAGGCCGCAGGGCAGGCCTGGAACACACCAGAGGGATTATACAGTCCATCTGCTCTGGAACTACCTCAGGATCCTCCTGGAGGAACTAAAAGACCTGTGTGGACAGGCTGTCTGGGCTGGTCCTTGCCGCAAAGACCAAGACCTGGAGCAGAAGCCAAAAATTAACGAATGGAATATTTCCCTCCAGACAGATGACAAACAACGATGCAACAAAATGGAGTGATCCTGTTTTGTTTACAGCTCTGTGGATAATTCCTGTCTGTACAGAAGAGAAAATCCAGGCAGACACATGTAATACGATCTCCCTGGAGGGAATCCTCTCCTGAATAAAGGATGATTCATTGAAAACTGGTTCTGCTTATCACATACACATTTAATATTTGATGCAAACACACTCATCACAGTATTTATAGAGAGAACGTACCTGCCAACAGGGATCATTACACATCCTGCACCAGAGGAAGGAGTAATGTATTGCAAGTCCATATGACAGTGTTCATCATATAATGTACTGTCTCACATAATATCAACAAAAACACACATAACTTTCAGAATAAATACGATAAATAAAAGATAAGACAGCAGACTTGACTCATACTGTTCTGCTCTAATGCAATAGAACATGCGTCTTGAATAAAACCTGTGAGAATGATTGGTCTCACATTTGGCTCGAGGGTATGAGGTGTGAACTTACGTGCGTGTGTGTGTGTGTGTGGTAGGTGTGTTGTGCTTGATGCCGTGAAAGCAGGTCCACACACACACACACACACACACACACACACACACACACACACACACACAAACACATTAGTGTATATATGTACATACAGTGACCCACACATTCTGTGACCATCTGTTACCACATCAACATGAAAATGAAAGGCTCTCTTTCTTACGATCTTACACCAAGCTAACAGACAGCATTACCAGTATATAAGCTACAGTGGATACATACATTTTGTTCACTACAGTACAACATCAGAACCATATCTAACATTTCAGTGTACTGAGAGAAAGATGGATCAGCTCTACTGGTCATCTGTCACATCATCACTGCCAACAGACTGTACAACAATACCTCCTACAGCAGCTCGAGCCAGCTGTGAAGACATCCTCCCACCTGTCTCACACTCACACACACATTGTTCATTGTCCATCTCCTGAACTCGGTTCCCGGGGGCCGGGGATGAGCAGATGAGGCACCAAGTTGTTTTGAACAGACGTGATGAAACAGTGAAGCTAATGGCAGGGAGGGGCTGGAAGATGAGAGAGCTGATAGTTCCTCAGGAGACAGCTACCACTCATCTAAAACCAGATTTTGTGTTGTGGTTAGAAACCTAATGGGTTGTGCAGTTAGTTCATCCAATTTTTAAAGGGATAGTTCACAGAAAAATGAAAATGTACTCATTATCTACTCAAAATTTTGGAGTGGATCCAGATCATGGGGCAGATCCAGGATTTATATATGTATATTGTTTTTCAACATTGTCATTTTCAATTTCTCAGAGACTTACTTGTTGTTTCTATTTTCCTCTTTTAATGCAGAGTAATAGGCAGCTCTGACATTGCAGAGGGCCTTCTCATATTACACTGCTTAATCAATTAAGGCAGCACTTAATGGTCGCAGAATACCACCAAGTCAGTTAAGCTTCAGGTTTATCAATCTGTCCATTCAGGAAGCACAAGTGATTGAGAATCAGTTTCACCGGCTTTGGTGCAAATGAAAGTGACAACAGGTGCAATGAAGTGGCAAAAGCAAGACAACCCCCAAAAAGGGAATGGTTTTACATGTGGTGGCCACAGACAGCTGTTCTCTCCTTATCCTTCCTGACTGATTCTTCTCTAGTTTAGTGTTCTGCTAGTGTCCTTGTCACTACTGACAGCATGAGGTGGTGCCTGCAGCCCAGTCAGGTTGCACAGGTAGTCCAGCTCCTCCAGGATGGCACATCCATACGTGCAATAAGTCGCAAGAAGGTTTGCTGTGTCTCCCAGCACAGAATTGGCAGGGCTGCCACTGGCGCCCCTTTCTCTTCACAGATGAGAGCAGGTTCCCACTGAGCACATGTGACAGGCGTGAATGGGTCTGGAGAAGCTGTGGTGAACGTAAGGCTGCCTGTAACATCATCCAGCATGACTGGTTTGGTGGTGGGTCAGTGATGGTCTGGGGAGGCATATCCTTGGAGGGTCGCACAGACATCCACGTCATAGTCAGCGGTACCTTGACTGCTGTTCAAATGATTTTGGTTTCCATAGACCATTGTTACCTAATTTTGTTCTCAACAAATTATACAATGTACATCAGTAAAGATTTTCAACTTGAATAATTCATTCATCAAGATCTAATGTGTGATTTAAGTGTTCCCTTAATTTTTTTGAGCCGTGTATTTTAAAACTATCTTTCCAGGCTAAGTAAATATCCTCATGGTTGTTTGCATGTCACTTCCTTTCTAGCTTGCTTTAATTCATCTGTGTTGGAATTATATCTAGGGGCTAATTTCCTATGTTTTACAAGCTGCTTTTTTGGAGGCGCTATAGAGTCTAGTGTTACTCGAAGGGAGTCTGCAGATCTATCGACAAGATGATAAATCTCAGTGGAGCTAAAGTATGTAAAGTCCACCCTGTGGGTGGTTGGCCCCAGCTCTCTTACTCTGTGGGATGGAGTGTGAACAGACCAAGTTCTGGTGGGTGGTGTCCCTGATTATACTTAAGGCCTTTCTTCTATAGCGGAGGATGTACTGAATTTGTGGCAGTGATGTTGATATACATTTTTGAGTTAAGTTTTTTACATCTCGTATTTTTTGAGTCATAGTCTCTGTTGTGCCTCGTTGTTTTGAAAAGGGTCATTGTCTTAAATTCTTGGATCAACAGTATTCCTAGAATCAACAATTATGTGTTTTTTCCCCCAACATTTCATGAGTTTGTTGTGTAAACGCCAGATGGCTAGATCCCTCATCACATACTGTAGATAAGAAAATATCACTTGATCCTGATCACAAAACCTCATTTCACTAAATTAACATAGGTCATTATAACAACCTACTTACTAATCTCGAGGATAGCCTCTATACTGGTGTAAAATTTAAGTAAATTTATAAGATGACGGATCTATTGGGTGTTTAACTTGTTAATGCAAACTTTTAAAAAGACATGCCGCTCCACAGCTCTCCACTTTCACTCCAATTCCCTTATACACATTTTAAAAGACAACTGATAAGATTGATGTGATGTTCAAATCCACCTGCGGCATAATGACTGTGCATGCAATCTGTTTTGTTCCGAGCTCTTTTATTGAGGGTAAAAAGGGTATAAATAAGTTTTCTGCAACTCTCTCTATGTGTATCTATGTTTCTCTCTACTCTCCCTCTTGACAAGATCCCCAGTGAGTCACCATATCAAGTGGAGGTGGCTTCGCCTCATCTTCCCTTTGATATGATTACACTCCGTTTGTGAGCACTGACACAACCCTTGGCCAAGTTTGTCAGTGTGTGTGTGTGTGGGTGGGTGTGTGTCTATTTTCTGACAGTAAGTAGTTGTGACTTGCCCATTCAGCTGAACCCTGTGGTGTAAATACCTCTATACTCTCAGTGAGACCCAGCTGAGACACACACACACACACACACACACACACACACGCATACTACGAACTTACTACGAACCAGAAACAAACTAGTTAAAGGTCTACAGTACATGTGCTTGTATTTTGGGGAGCCGTCATGGTCTCTGTGATGTGTGGGAATCCATTTTGTGAATCAAAGGCTGGTGTGATGAGTGGGCCGAGGTAGGTCTGTTACCAGTTTGGGGCAGTGGAGTGGAGGATGAGCACTGGGCCTCGGCAGCTGAGTCCCAACCCACTCAGGGATCTGCCACCGCCACATCCTGAACTGTTCCTCACAGCTTGCGTTACACTTTCCTTCCAGCTGTCAGCAAATTTCACAGATGTACTGATGTTAGTTTTGTGTCAAAAACAGGTTAGCTACTTGCTACAAAACGCTTCACACCTCAGCTGTAATGTTGTGGATCATTACGGCTAAAAAATAGATTTCAAATGACAAATGTACACAGTGTGTGAAAATGCCAACATGAGCGAAGCAGCACGAACAGTCAGTATTTGAAGGTAGTGATCAAAAAACTCAGATGAAGAAAATATGCACCAATGTCTGATATGGAATACTTTACAAAAGGATGTTCTAATGTAACTTTACTAATGTATAGTTGTAACTAATAGTTTTACTTCCCTGATACTAATGCACCACCAGCAGAAGATTACATTTGAACTACTTGGTGCATTATGCTTCTGGTCTACACATGATCATCATCAACTTTATTATGAGCAGAATCAGCTATTGCTATGCAGTGGGTGTGAAGGTACCCATCTGTATCCTGAGTCTTGGGTCCAGCGCACAACTTTTCCATATCTATTAATTATATAAATTGTATTTTTATTGGGCAGTGACACCAAAGAGGTAGTTTTGTGGCAGGAGCAGAAGTAGAAAACTGTTGTATCTTCACTGATCTTTCTAAAATAATTTAGAGTTGCCTGGCAAACTCTTCACATTTTGATTGTGAGGCAGGACATGCATATTCAAAGAGCTGCGACAGATTTAAAAGGCGATCGATTGTTGAAAATATAAACCTTGGATTGTTTTATGCTTCTGTCTCTCACAGCGCACAGCTTTGTTGTAGGTGAGGAGCGATCTAAAAATCTCCCCGGGGATTGTTAACTTGCTCTTTCTCCACATTCTCTCAGCTCTACGGCATTCCCTCTTTAGCAGACCTACTCTGTCATCTCTCCATGGCATTGGTTTAGTCTGTGATTTCTTTTTTGGATTTCTCAGGTGCCACACTGTCGAGAGCTGATCCTAATTTAGAGTTACAATTATTTTCTTTTTCATGTATAGATTTAAAATCCCTGGACAGAGCTTGATTTTGCATGCGAGTACAGAACCCGGCTGCTGAGGGGGAACACAGGTAGCGTCTCTTAATGAGGCGCTCTGTACAATTTATCTTGTGCCATCTATGGTCACATCAAAAAACAAACAATCGTGATCTGACAGGTTAGTATCAATAATCTTGTGAACAAAAATATCTAAACCTTTGGAGATCATTAAATCTAATGTGTGGCCATGGTTATGAGTTAGCCCGGCAATATGTTGAGTAAAATCCAAAGAGTTCAGATGTCGCATGAAGTCGATGGCCTCGCAGTCCGAGGTGACATCAATATGCAGATTAAAATCACCAGTTGTGATGATCCTGTCAAGGTTAATTAAATAAAGTGACAGCAGCTCAGACATTTCAGGTAAAAATTAAGCTGGGGCGTTTTAGAGGGCGATAAATAGAGATAAAAAAAAAACCTATTGTGGCGCTTGCATTTAAAGGTGTTCAAAAATATAGCTGTGATCCGTGAGACAGCCACACTGCAAGCAAGGAAACGGAGACAGGTGTAACACCAATGAGACGCTAGTGCTAGAAACTGACAAGAGGGCATACCTTACAACCGCTTTGAAAGTGGATTACCAGGAGGCCTGATGACTCAGCCAGCCATGCCAAACTGTGAACTCAGCAACAATACAGATGCCAGGAACCAGAGAATAGTCATCTGTCTAGATAAAGAGCTTAAACACAGGTGAATCAGGTCATGAGGTAGTGGGCAGGGTAGGGAGGAGAACACCCACTCTGCTACAGTAGGAATTTCGAGGGGAAAAGTATGAATGGAACCATGTTTGAGTTCCATTCAGACAGGTTAGACATTTTTCTGTCGTCCTTCTGTTTTCCTCTAAACTGTGAACATTATTGAGAAATCAAAAATGGAAGAACTAATTAAGAAGGTGATGTTGAGTGGGGGAAAAAAGTAATGAACAAAGAAGAAAAAAAAGGAGATGGCTGTCAGAAGGCTGTTCTGGACATACCATGGGTCAGAATCAGCAGCTCAGCTCACACACAAGCCCTGTGAGCAACCAGCCATACCATATTTACCAAAGAAGTTCTGGTTCATGGCTTGTTTTTAGTGTTTGGTCCATCTGAAGGTGGTCTAATTAACATATATCAGCAAAGAACATGTAGCAATAGGATCTCTGTCAACAAATAAAGCAACAAATGCAGTTATGTATGAACACTGGATCCACCAATCTCCCTGAGTCAGTGACAGACCCCATCCATGAGCAGGGACTGGGAAACTTCACGAAGTGAAAATGATAAAAACTCTCAAATAACGCTGCTCTAATGGTCGATTCAACTCCTGTTTGACTTGTGCTTTGTCCTCACAATGGTGTACGTACTATTAACACAAGGGTTCTTTGTTATTGATCGTACGCCAGTAAACATCTTTATTTAATATATACATTTATATATTGTGGCAAATATCTCACATTGTTTGTATATTTTTAATTAATACAGTCAGTATTAATTACATTAATACCGACTGTATTAATAAGTTAAAAAGAAAAGGTGTTATAAATGCAAGACGTCCTCCCACGTTAACAACCATATAAGTTGTTTGTCTCTGCCCTCTGTCATGACCCATCACCACGTACCAGTAGCAGGCATACCGTACGTACCTTCGTAGTCATGGTAACAATAATATCACCCGTATGAGCAAAGAAGCAGCAAACAAGTTTCATTGCAACCATAGTGCTTACATTTTCTTTAAACACATGCCATGAATGAGAGCCTTCATGACCTGCTTGGCACAAGTAAATGAAATCATTACAGCAGATGCAATCGATGCTTGTGTAAGACCACCAAAGAACGACTACAATTATAATGCTCAAAATAAAAGATTTTATACTTTCTTTTTATCCTAGTTATATGACCATGCTATCAATGTCTCATTTAACTAATGGCCTTTTTGTGAAAATGTCTAAACATACCTATAGAAAACCATGTAAAATATAAATTTTCTGTTGCATTGTTAAAATTAAAAAGTACTCCAAGTGGTTCAGAACAGGTTTCTGTTCACTCTATGTCTGCCCTGGGAACCAGTTAATGTGACCTGAGATGGTGTGTTGCTTCCACTCAGTGTTTTTTTGCTGGCTTCATGGGAATGGGACATTATATTATCATCTATAAAATTTGACCAACAGATTTAGTTCTCCTGAAGAGATTTTAGGGTTTTAGATAAACTTCATAAATTTCCAAACTTTAATCTTCAGGCAGTATCTCTTTGACTGAGACTCCACACAACCTATTCCCTGGAAGAACCAAGAAGTCATCGCTATGATGAACTCCATCTTCAGAATGTATGGACTAACGACTTCAGTCTTAAAATTTATGAAACAACATGGTAGTGAGTGAGATTATTGAATATCTTATTATTTGATTTAGAATTTGTTATTTCCGGAAAAGATTTAATGGTAAAATTTAGTCTTAAATAAGGAACCAAGGGGCGGCGTATAGCTCACCTGGTAGAGCTGCTGCCCCAACGAGGCAATACCTCAACCTGAAGAGGCCCGGGCTCGATTCCGACCCGTCGCCATTCATCCTCTCCCGCTCTCTCTTTATCCCCCCTTTCACAGCTTACTCTGTCCTATCCATTAAAGGTGATAAAAATATAAATTTTAAAATATAAATACATTTTAAAAAAAAAGAAAGATTCATCCTCAAATCCACCACATCCTGAAGGAGTTCTTTTGGATTCAGATTGAGAGATCACTGAAGTTCACTGAAGTTCACTGAACTCACTGTCATGTGCATAAAACCAGTTTGAGACACCTTTTGCTTTGTGACATGGATCAGTATCCTGCTGGAGGTGCCATTAGAAGATAGTGAACTGTGGCCATAAAGGGATGAACATGGACAGCAACAATACTAAGATTCAAACCATTATTCATTGGTATCAGGTTGGGTCAATGGATTCATATTGGTGTCTTTAGATTCTGAGGTGACCATGTGCAGCCTGAGCAGAAATCCAGACACTACAAACCCTACTGTCAGCTGACAGGAGTGGAATATGATCTGGTTTTATGCTGTTGCAGACCATCCACCTCAAGATTTAATGTGCTGTTCAATCTCAGATGTTTCTCTGATCACCACCTTTGGAAAGAGTTATCTGAGTTACCATAATCTTTTTAGGTCAAACCTGTCTGGTGATTCTGCTCAGATCTCTCTCATCAACAAGGCGTTTCATTTGCGTAACTGCTGCTCACTGGACGTTTTTGGCACTATCTTTAGTTAGCTGTGGTGCATGGAAATCCCAGAAGATCAGAAGTATCAATAATAGTTTGAGTCAGTCAAAGTCACTTAGATCACATTTTTTCCTCCATTCCAGACCAAGGCAACACTTTGGACCTGCTCTTAGTTATGCTGCTATAGGTCCAGAATGTCTTGGGATACATGACACATGGAGCTTCTCTTTCTTCTTCTCCTTCATTATCACATTAATATCTCATCAATACATGTCACTAACTTGACTTCTTCCCTGGAGTGCTTGTGCTTTATCGTTACAGATCCAGGACCTGCATCTACATCGTGGATCATGATGGTGGATCGCGAATCAGAGATCGTGATCCTAATGGCGGATCCTGTATCGTGTTGGCATCTGATAATGGTGGTGGACCATGATCGAGGTGGCAGCTGATGGTGGATCCTGATGGCGGCAGTGGACAATGACTTTGGACTATAGTGGCATCCGATCTTGATGGTGGATCATGATCGTGGTGGCTGCTGACCATGGACTATGATTACAACAAGACTGCTTGATATACAATATGTCTACTCAGATACTCGACCATTACTGACAATAATCCATCAATTCATTTACCTTCCATTATGCTACAAACTGTTTATTCTAATCAATGCTGTAAATACCTTTATCTTTCTGATGTTCTCCTTTACACGTGGCATCTATTGCACTTCTGTCCATCCTGGGAGAGGGATCCCTCACATGTGGCTCTCTCTGAGGTTTCTACCTTCTTTTTACCCTGTTAAAAGGGTTTTTTAGTAGTTTTTCCTTACTCTTGTTGAGGGTTAAGGGCAGAGGATGTCACACCTTGTTAAAGCCCTATGAGACAAATTGTGATTTGTGAATATGGGCTGTACAAATAAATTTGATTGATTGATTGATTGATTGATTGATTGATAATTGTGAAAGGTTGTGTGGTATCATGAGAGGTTTTACCAATAAGCAGGGTGTAGGGCAGTGCTTCACAACAGGACAGAGCAGGCAAATGTGCTTTCAAAACGAAGAATCCGGTTTATTCACCAACACAAAGTCTTTCAGGAAGCAAAACATAAGAGTTCTTCAAAGGCAAAACATATGCTCCATAAAGTCGCTCCTCACTTGTATCCTACCAACTGTAGTTGCCAAATCAAAGTTCCCCAGACGCCGAGCTAAGTTTGTGCCACGTACGAGGCCCCCTGCTTGGTGTGTGTGTCCACTCCTTTGTTCTCTCTCTCTCCCACACCTGAGCTCTAGCTTTAATCAGAGGGCTGAGGCATTTGCACCTGTCTGAGTAGTGCATTCTGGGAGATGTAGTTTTCCCGGCAGCCATCTTGTGGCGTGGTAGCCACTCCCGGAGAGGAACATAACGCCCCTCTACCACACGTCCTCTCGTGATGCCACAGTTGACTTCAGTATTTTGGTTATATTTGGTTCAGCCAGCCAGGTGTCTGTCTCCTGGCATATAAGATTGTTGTCAACCTTCACAAAGAACATACACATACTATATATATATATCGAAAACAAAATTCAGTTCCGTTCAGCTCGTAGCTGCAGAGGAAAGTTAGTTCTTAAATGAATAGTAACTAACAAACCAAAAGAAATGTTATTGTTACCTTAAGAGTGATTTTGTCGGTGAGTCAGTTCAGTCCTTATCGCAAAGATAGCGTGTTGCTCTGAGTTCAAATCTCTCTCTCTCTCTCTCTCTCTCTGTCCCACTCTCTCCTCTCTTCCTCATTCAGTCACTGATTTACGTATATACTGGCCTGAATTGTGGCGAGAGCGGGCAGCGAATAGCAAGTGTTTGGGGGAAAAAATGAATATTTACTGTGCGTAACCGGCAGGGCAATCCTGTGGTGTCCATGTAACCAGCTTCCATTAGGAACTCAGTATCTGCTAAACAAAATGGGTCGTGAATGCTCTGCTTGAACTCCACCTCCACCGTAGCTGCACATGATAGCTGTAATGTGATCAAGTGGATCATGGCTGCTCGTGGTAAAAGGCCATTCTGTCTGCACTGCAATGACTTTTCTTCTTCCTTTCTTTTTCTGCTCTCATTCCTTTCCAACTCTCTCTCTTGCAGGTTACCGACAAAGAGATGGGTGGGTGTCGTGGGCTTCTTTTCGGTGCAGAATTAATTAAGGCCTATGGCAGCTGACGCATCAGATTCACATTGACCTGCAATTAAAGAGAACACTTGAGTTTGGAGAGCTGGGGATATAACAGCCTAACATATAGTCCTGCCAACTGCCATGGAAAAATACATCCTTTTCACTGGGCTTTACACTCTCATTAAAAGTTACTTTGTGACATTTTGCTTTGGTAACCACAGATATGTTTTTTCCTGCTCTAGTCTGTGTGCTTCTTCTGCTGCTGTTCATGTGAGGACTACATATTTTCGCAAAAAACTTGATTCCTCATTAAATGGGCAGGGATCAGAACAACAGTGAGATTTAGGCTTGAAGATGGATTGAGCGTTAAAGGGATAGTTCGTCCAAAAAGGAAAGTTAACTCATTATCTACTCACCACTATGCCGATGGAGGGGTGGGTGAAGGGTTTGAGTCCACAAAACACCTCTGGAGCCTCAGGGGGTAAACTTTGTTAGACCAGAATCCAATACAATTGAAGACAATGGTGAGTCTTAGTAATAAAACAATAGAAAAAACATAACTGTGGTGTCATCCAAGTGTCTGCAAGCCCCGACATTTAAATTTGATTCGAAATGAGGTCATTTACACCAAGGTTTTAGTCTAAATATCCTCTGATATCTCCCGACGAGGTACATTCAGGGACCGTCGGAAATGCTAAGTCCGCTAGCTCAGCCACTTCTGGTGGACTTTTAGGCTAAAAACTTGGTGGAAATGACCTTGTTTCGAGTCGATTATGAATGTTGGGGCTTCCGTACACTTGGATGACACCACATGAGCAGTATGGAGGCATGATATGTTTTTTCTGCTGTTTTATTACGTCTGAAGATGTGATCAGCAGTTTTAGTCTAGTCTGGGGTGCACACAATAATGGAGAGAAAAAGAAAAGGATGTGTTCCAGTCGTTCTTGATCAACAGTTTTTACACAGTGTCAATCCTGATTCTGCACTTATAGTTTTAATTATATAAAGCTAGTTATTAAGAGTGAATGAAGATCACCAGGTTCGGTGATATTCTGGACAAGGATAACAATTTTTTCCAGGGGAACATCTCTCTGGTTACTTTCATTTTTAGTTTCATGTGAACATTCTAAATACAATTCATTGCAACAGCTCTGCCATAAATTATTTTAGAATGTTCATCTGTTCTTGCTCACATTTTCAGGTGATGTAATTCGATATCAAAATAATATACATTTTTATTTGTATTTCTTTTAGCAGTCGTATCTCAATACAATTATTGAACCTAATAATTTGAACTGTCTGCACTGTCAAGCTTTTCTCCACTGTTCAACATGCTCACTCCTCACACTGACTGAATGTTTTGTACATGCATGAGACCAAATGTATGTGATCAGCCCACTTCCCATATGCTTGAAGGCAAGTGGGGGACTAACAGTCTACAGTTGCGAGTCCCTGTGTTTTTTTTTCACTTACAGAGTTCTCTGGTGGCTTGTCAGGGCCTGCTGATGTACAAGAATAGGTTGTCCTTTACAGTGAGAGCTCTCTCTATTCACATGTGGAAGTTTCTCTGATAAAATGGATGAAAGTAATATTTTATAAATCTAATACCAAATAACCTTTTACGGTTAAAATTTAGTTTGCCTCAACCTCTAGTTGGCTTTGATTCTCTGTTTCAGTTCAAATAATGAATGAGTCAACACTGCATCATTTAAAAGTTGATTCAAGGTTATTTTTTCATTGTGTTGGTGCTAGAACCATCAAAATAATCTGTTTTTCACTGTTATGCTGTACTCAATACTATTGTTTCATTTTCTCAAGGTACTGCAGCATCTCTCTGTGTGTTATAAGCTTGCCGCACTGCGGTGGGTACATATTTGTGAGCCACCAGCCCCCATATGATGCCAAATATTATGTTTGGGAAGCTTGGTTAAGCATAGCTCCTAATTTTTTCTGCTAAGTGTGACATTGTGCAGGTGTGAGGAGTTGGAGTGGACCAGCACCTATGGGTGCGCCAAACTTGAAATGTCAGAACTCTGTCATGATGAAGACAGCTTCCGGTCTTGGATCCATGTGTTAACCTAGAGCTGAATTTCAGGAGAGCGTTAATGAAATGTTCAAAGGAACTTTATGACTACACAAGAATGTCAGTGTGGGATGAAACCCATATTCAATCCAATGACATTTTTTAAATTCTCCCCTTCTGCAATATCGCTGCATGATGACCACAGTATAGTTATGAATTGGGAGGGATCATGGATACTGCAAATAAACTCAGTGTGATGGAGGGACACTTAATCATGTAACAGGGTATTTATATGTTTTTGATTTTACAAGTTTTGGCTGACGATATATCAATGTCGTATATCAATTTCCACAGCCTGTGTTGTCATAATTCAGTGAATTCATCTTCAGATTGGCGCAATTCCAAGAGACACAGACGTGGTAATGTAATCATAAAAAACAATACATCATTCAATCCTATAGAACGTGGACTTTCACCTAATTTCAAAGTCCCTACTTTAGGTCTGGATGGAGAGCAGGACAAATGCATGCGCTTGCCATACACTTCAGTGCCCTCCAGTACAAACACTAACATGGTGAGTGACAGTCCAACATTGCAGGAGATTTCGAGGAAATTTCATCATGTTGCGAGAAACCCATGAAGTGGTTTGTGTTGGGATATGTGTTTGCTGTGCCCTGTGTTTTCAAAGTCAAGGTCGTCTCTGGGTGCACTCAGATAACTCAGAAGCACTGCTTTCATGTGCTTTACACACACCTTATGTACCTTTTTGGTTTATTTTCTGTTCTGTGTTACCATTTCTTTGCTTTGTTCCTCTGTGAATGCTAAAATGCATTAGCAATAACAAATAAGGGTTGATGTCCAGGTCAGCAAAGCAAAAAAAAATTAAAGAATAAAAACACCTTCAATAAATTAAAATGCAAGTGTTTTTTTCTCACATTGATATCTATCTTTTCTTTTCTCTTATTTTTTATTTTTGGTCTGATAAAATATCAAGAGTTAAGGGATATAGGGGTTATTTTAAGTTGTAATAAATGGACAGATAATTCTGGACTGAATTCCAAAGATCTAAAGTATCCAATTTAATGAATAGTTTAATTATGATCCTCTTACATCATTTTTGTTGATACAAATTTAGACCTCTGCTCTCTGCATTTTTTATTTGTATTGTTCATGATAATATTAATAAATATTGTCAAACCAATAAAACTCTATTTTACATCTAAAGTGTCTTTCTTGTCTTACACACCCAGTACTCTATGTTCCACTGTATGAACCATACACTAAAGTGTGTGTTTTGCTATCTTCCACAAATTCCAGGTGTGAGGTTTCTATGACTTTACAGTACATGACTCTGTACCAGTTTGAAAGATAAGACGTTGACAAATAATGGCAGCACAGAACAGTGTGACATAATTTAAAAGAGCCAGGGATCATAAACTGAGGGAACAGCAGGTTTATAAGAGTTAATCATTTAACACCAGTTCATTATGCTATAAAAAATGTAATCGTGCCTAATTAATGTCAGTTCAGGTATGAGCAATATTAGAACAATTAATAATTAAAAAAGTTATATGAAAGTTTATAGGAACCATAAACAGATATATAGAAAAATGGTTTCATAATAATGATAATAAAGTTCATTTCTATAGCCTCGCACCTTTCAAAACCCGAGTTACAAGGGGCTTCAAAAATACAAAACGCAGTAGCTGCAATGATATCAAGAGCAATTAGACAAAAAATAATAAATCAATAAAACAAATTACATACATAAAACAGGGATTTGAAGAGATGGGAGACTGAGACATGAAGAAAGTTTTATTATACAACATTACAACATATGAAATATAAACATTTGGCATTATAAGATATACGAATGTCGGTGGGTTTTTCAAAGGTGGGTTTTTATTTTAAAAGCTTTTTTTTAAATGACACTGTTCTGATATCGAGGGGGTGTTTATTCCATGGAGCTAAAACAGTACAGGCATAGTCCCCCTTTTTAAAGTCAGGAACATGCAACTTTCACACGTTTGGGGATGCATCTAGGAGGAGAAAACCATCTTATTATACATCCTAAAACACTGTTTCATTAGTTTGACTTCCAGCTCCTGTTAGCAGGTTCTCAGCATCCTGTCCTTTAATGTCTTTACTGCCCACTGTGTGGTTGTTAGGCCATTTTTTATTTGATCTATTTGTTTTATTTGTTTTAATATCCTACTTTGCCAGTGTCTGGTCATATTTAAATCCTTCCAGTGAGTTAAAAACAGTGCTGTGGAGAATTCTGTCATATTTATTTGATATGTAAGCTATTTCAATCAGCAGACGGGTTATTTGAAAGAGATGCTTAAATAGCGATAAAGTCATTTTATTTTCCATAGATACAAACTAATAAAGCACAATAGAGAAACTTGTGAGGAATAAAAATATGTGAGGAAACTTAGGCAATTTGACCCGATTGTCATTAATTTAAAGGGGTAGTGTTCTATGAGATGGGAAGGATGGAGTGTAGGCACAAGAGTTGGCGGTACACTTATGGAGTGAAAAACGATACCTGAAAACGTGGGTGGATGTGATGGGGTTGGCTGTCCCAGAAGGTCAGGAGCTCGAATCCCAGCCCATGCCGAAGTGTCCTTGGGCAAGATGCTGAACCCCTCCCAAAAAATGGACCAACATAGATGTTGAATGCAGTAATTGTAAGTCAATCTTATACTGATATGAAATTGCCCTGTATGCTCCTCCATGACAGCCGTCTGCTGTGTGTTCCAACGTGAGCTTGGTGTGTGATGGTGTTGTCTGTCCTCTTCCCATGCCCATGTCTTCTCTCTCAATCTCTCCACACTCCTGCCCTTCATCAGGAATCAACACACCTACCTTCCAATGTATGAGAACCCTGCACCAACAGCCAGTACCTGCTGGATCATTATGCAATCTATATTAGCCTGGCCTAACACCTATCTTCCTTGTCCCCAGGATGTCCAACCTGTTTGCCCACCTCACCAGCTAGCTCACTGTTCCAAGGTCCGCTCCGTCCAGCCTCTACTCCTATAAACTAACCCAGAGGGTTTTGTCTCTGTTGAAAAATAGGTAAGACCCCCGTGCTCATGCATTGATTTCATAACACTCAAAATCATTGCTGTAAATCATTTGCCTCTCACAAACTCTACCTTTTGATTCTATTTCAAATATTAAGTGATGCTTCAAAATCTGGCACATGAGGTGGTCTAGTGTTTGTTTACTCAGACAATATCCTTACATTTAACAGAAACCTCTGAACAGCTCCTATATATATATAAAAAAAAATACCTGACAACATCAACTACCAAACAGAAAATAACTATGATGTGGGCAGTTGTGCGCTCCTGGTGGGGAAACAGGCAGTGGATGAATGGCTGAGCTACCCTGGTTGATCTAGACTGGGCACAAAATCTGCTGTATATTGAGTCCGAAAGACGTCGCAGTGCTTATCGAGCCAGGTGGGCAGTTTCTGTTTCACTTTAACATAGAGGCTTCAGGAATATTAAGCAAGACGCTCTGTCTCCAGTCCAGTCCTGTCCCTGTCCAGCTATTCCCCTGAAACCATTATTCCAACGTAATGTGTTGCAGCAGTCTCTACCTGGAAGAGCGAAGGTGAACGAGGATGAACGCCACATAAACTCATCCCAACCTGGTTAAAGGTTCCTTGGATCACTTGTCAGATGCTGTTAGGTCCGAGTGGGTTCACTCTTCAAAGCTAACATGGCGTAACTTGTACTCAGGCCTTCCTCTATAGCTGCTACTAGTAGCCGTCAATGGAGTACAATTTGGGAACAGAATAACACTAACCTTGCATTGACTTGAAAGTTGTATGTATATGTTGACAGTGATGTTGTTAACAGTACTGCAAAAAAAAATACTCTTACTATGAGCAGCATTATCTTTTTGTTGGAACAGCAGTTAGTAATATAAAAGATGGCTCTCATTTAGAGTGCAGACAGTTATTAAATCATAGATTATGGAACACAATATGGCCTGCATATTCAATATCTTCATCAAGCAATTACTGTGCCTTTGTCCAACTAATCTTGTTGAGCCATTTGCCTGAGGCCTAATCCATGGAAAGTGATACAGTGAGCAACACAACTATTTAGAGGCGTCACTGTAGCTTCATATCAGGACCCTGGTATTGTGTTTGTAATTATTAAGACGTAATGTGGGAGTCAAGGAGATATTATATGTAATGACTATCTATTCTTATCATCTATTAGAGGACTCTGGAGGCTTTTAGGTTTTGCATGTTTTTTCTACCTGGCAGACGTCCTTCAGCCAGCCAACAATTCTGGGACGAGGTTTTTGTATGAAAAGACATAACCGCATTAAAGTAATGCCAAGTTAATAGACCTCATCATGTATTGTGCCAAAATCATGCAATTATGCAACCCTAATCCAGAATGATTGCAACCTGGCAGTTAGTGAGTGACACATTGCTATCTCCTCCCCTTACCTGTGATATTTCCCACACTAGTAGTTTGATGTGGTAAGATCTCTCTTACTGCACTTAACATTACCAAACTGGAAGTTGAGTTGTAAACAATTGTAAAACAACAGGACAAGCCCCAACAGTCCAATTACAATAAAATAAGTGAGATAAAAAGCTAAAAAGTAACAATTTCCCTGGTAAAAAAAACAACACCTACCATCGATAAGACATTTGGACAAGACTATTTAATCTAAAACAATACTAATCAAAGTTAGTTTAAAGCATTATACAATTAAATAAAAAATATTGTGTATTTAGAAGAGGATTGTACCTTTTGTGGAGAGGATGTGATCAAACTGATAATTTACACATTTTTGGGAAGACTGCCCTAAATATTATGATTTTAGGGCAGATATGCAAGGACATATTTGTGACAAAATTTTAAAAAGCCACTCAACTGAAGTTCTATTTTTTAATAAACAAAGTATGTGAGTGACCATTAAACCTATTCATGTGCTTAATGAAAAACATGAAAGAAATCTAATGCAGTAATAAGCACATTAATATATTTCTGAATGTTGGGATATTTGGTACAGTGCTGGAGTTACTAGTACAATAGTTTCAAAGCCAAGGTGCATGGGTTTGAATCTGCTGGATGGACAGATGATAAAACCATCACCTATAAGCAATTTGATATATGCGGCTGGAGATTACCTCTAATTATAGCTTTTGTTGGGGTTTTGTTTGTTAGCAAGATTACGCTAAAACCACTGGACGGGTTACCAAGCAACTTGGTGGAAGGATGTGGTACTGGTTAGGACATGATTCATTTCATCCGGATCAGAGGGTGAATCCAGGAATTAACAACACTTGGGTTTTTTTCAAGATTTTTGTCAATTTCCAAAGAAATACAGAGATCTTCATGTCATTGGTGGGGCTGGATTGAATTTAAACGGACTGTATGTGATGTGCTCTCTGAGTGCCATTCTAGTTTTAGGATGGAAAAACAAAACAAGGAAAAAGTGCCCCGGGAGTGCTCAATATTTTATGAACAACATGTTATTGTTTGCTGTCAAACTGACAGTCAGCTGAGAAGATTAATATCGGGTTTATCTGTGGGAAACAGCCATTGTCCAATTCTATCCATCAAAGTGAGTCACCTGGTTTTGTTTAACACTGCCTGCCAACCACACTACGAGGGCACACTGCCTGTATTCTCAGCACTAAAAGGTTGTTTTGTTTTAGTAAAGTGGATTTATTTTATATTGAAGGTATGTTTTATCTTTTTTTGAAGGTTTAGGAAAACAGTGTCTTCCTGCTTTGATAGTGTCTGGTAAGCTAAGCTAAGAATGTCCAGGACTATAATGTCCAGTGAACACAGAATTATACAATTATATAATTCTCAAAATGAGTATTCCTTTAAGGTATATAATATTTTTGCCTTTACTGTGCAGGCTACACATTTGAATGCGCAACTCTGCAGTTATAATTTACTTTCTGTTAACATCTACCACCCTGTTATTGGGTGAACACACATACAGTATTTGTGCCACAGTGTCTGATGAGAGACACATAAAACATATTCACAGGCAGGCCAGAAAAAAATGATCTCAACATACATCATATAGCTGCATAGAAACAAATATTCATGTAACAACATGCCTACATGTATCACTTTGTTATGTTCTGTCTTTGTCCATGCCCACCTTCACACACAGCATAGCTCATTGTGTATGCGTACAGCAAACACAATTACATAATATAAAGCCTTGTCAGTCAGCAGCCAGAGGCATCGTGTCCTCAGGGGAAACAATTCACACACAAACAAAGCACAGAGACTACAGACAGCAGTACGGACAAAAAGTTTTTGTTAAAACGTTGCCTAAATGTTCAAATTCCAGAGTGACACTGAGAGATTTCTTTGATGGGTTTGCTTTACTAGGGTTTAATAAAGCCAAAATAAGTAACTCAGTAGGTCCAGACTCCATTAACCACAATAATGTATCTCTCTGTCCCATAGGACATATATGTATAAACTGTATAGCTGTTTAAATACATCATACAGTCAGGCATGGTTTTTGCTTAATTTACTTAACTCATTTAATTTTTTACACTTCCTCTGTAGTTTTTATGTTTACCTTGTTAAATACTTTGTGTTGGACTTTGTGAAAATTGCTATAAAAATAAATGTATAATCATTAATAATATAAGACAATCCTTTATTCGTCCCACAACAGGGACATTTGCAATTTGAATTATTATGTATTATTTTCAGAGCTCTATAAACATGGACTCAAATGCACATCTCTGATATTTTGTAAATGGTTATCTTGATACATGATTATTCTCATTTGAATCCACCCAAATGCACAAACCTGTGTATTTGAACGTGTTCAAGTGTTCCAGCCACACCCACTATTTCTGCAAGCATGGCTGTCTGTAAGGCAGGGAGGAAATGTCAAACTATAATCTATATTAATCATTATGTAGTGTGCATAATTAGTTTTTGAGCTTTATTTAAAGGAAACTACTTAATTACTTATACATGTGAAAACATAATAGTTAAGAGATATTTTTAAATGAATTCCATTAAGTTAATACTTTTATAATATGATTTATCATTTTTATAAACAAATAACATAATGCTATAATACAATTTCATAATTATAACGATAATAATATTTTTGAATGAAATACCCTACTGTAAATGGTCTGTATTTATATGGAGACTTTCTCGTCTTGATGACCACTTAAAGCACTTTACAGTACAGTTTTGCCATTCACCCATTCACACACACATTATACAGTGCATCTATGTGCAGCACTATTTACCGTGTTGAAAACAATACACAACCTATGTGATGTAAAAAGTAACATATGCTTAATTACAAAAACCCCACCATACACCAGTGTCATTCAAATAATATCATTTCTTATTCAATAATTAACTTTTTATACTTTTACTTAGAAAATGAGCTGCCATACATATTTGTTTATTTTCCCATATCATCAGTTCCAAAATTCCACTTAGTTAACTGAATGTTTTTCCTTGATCCTCACTCATTATGATGGTGATGATGATTAACACAATCTTTACAATCTTAGAATCAGCAAAATCTTAACTTTTAGAGCCTATAGATTAGTCCTTTACATATAGTTATATATACTTTCATTAACATATAGGTGTTTACACAGCTTCAATATATTGCATGAATTCCAAGCATGAAACCTTGATTTGTTTTGTTTTACTCTTTAATGTGTTATAGTTCATATTGTATGGAACTATAACGGAACACAATGAGGTGCCTAAAGAACATTTGTAAGTGATCTTTAAAATTATAGTTGGTTGTAAAAGATAATGAAAATGGATGAAACATACTAGATTCCAATATTACCCTCATATATCTTTCAGATTCCCAAATTTAAAAACACTCAAAAGCAGCCGAAATGAAACTCAGATTTTTGTTGGGAATCCCTGACTCCCTTCACCAGCCCCCAGGAGTCCCCAGACTCCAGTTTAAGAAGCGGTTAATAGCAGTTACAGAGAGAGACCAGCTCACATCAGAGTAGTGTGGCCTCTGCTGAATTCACTTTTCAGTCACAGAGCATGCAGTCACCCAAGAAGAACAGAGGTGTTTCCTCTGCTTGCAGCTTTGCCATCTCACCGGGCTTAGTTCAAAGGTACAGTGTTCTCCCCCTGAGCTCTGGCTTCATTGTTTACAAGAAGCTGAACACCCTAACAAGCCTTGACACTGTGCAGGCTGCCAGCCTCTGCTGCCGCACAAATAGCTCCACAAGAAAACAGCCAGCTCAGACTGGTGTGTAATGACTGAAAAAAAAGAGAAGAAAAGTCTTTGTGTGTGTGTCAGCATCTCCAGGAAATCGGTTTTCTAATCTGTCTAGTGTTAGGACTACTATCCTACACCCACTATAGGACACACACACACACACACACACACACACACAGTTTACCGGCACATTCACAAACACACAACGATACACATGAACTCAGATTGATGCTGATTTCTGGTTTTGGCTCTGTTATAGACCCATTCATCATGAAAGTAGTTGTGCAGGAAAGTGCATTGCAACCACATCATCTAGCTTGACACTCCACCCCACTTCACCGCTTGAGTGGCTTTTCCTACTGTCATATTTAATTCATTAAATATATAAAGACTCTGTTTCTGCTAACCAACCACACGTAAATCTTATCAGCAACCATTGGACACTGCGTATAGTGATCACATCTGTCCAGGTGAAAATCAATATCAGCACTTTTGTCTTTACATCTCATGCAGATAACCATTAACTATAATTGGTATATTAATCACATAAATGACCAAGGATCAAACCGCTGACATTCTGGTAAGAGGACGACCACTCTATCCCCTGACACAAGCACAAGAGAGTATGTACAGTGGGATGCAAAAGTCGTCACCTTCCCAGTTGGACCAATTTTCAAGACTTGTACCCAACTGTACACACTCATCATGACCATACTGACTTTAAGCGAACTACTTGGTAACTATAAGCAAATTATCGAAATAGCATCTGCATAATAATAATTCTTCGCCAAACCTTTTGATCAGTATGAGCTGTTGATCATGGTTTCACTTTTCCCAGTATTTCTTTGTTTTGATTTCTACATTACATCACAGCAGACAGAGTGCTCTTTGTAGTAGATTGCACAATTATTGCCTCTTCCTTTGTAGTGTAAGTGGCATTTGCTCTCAGTCGGTCTGTCTGAGTTTCTGCTGTAAGAGCACGGTGTAAACAGCAATCACAGACAGATGCCTCATAGTGTTTGTGCACGATTGGCATGCATAATCAATGTCGTCCTGTCCTTTGCCCCTGCTGAACAAAGGAGCACATCGGTCGCAACTAAGCAACATTTGTGACACATTTTTACAGGTCTGACATATCTCCCACTAAGCACCATCTAGTATATGCACAAATTATATAGACTGTATGTAAAAATATTTATACTAAATATTAAGTACTACTACTCCTAAATACCAAATGTACTGCTAACGTTTAATATGTACTTTACAGGGTTCCTGACATTAATATTCTTCATCAAATAGGCCTCTGTTTGAGAGTCCTAGGATCTCAACGCTGCTTAGAACAATTGAGGGCCTACGTTGAACGCAGAGGCCTGACTCAGGGTTTCTTTAAGCTCTGCAACCATTGTTGAAACACTGGACGAGACCCACTCGATTCCTCAGGTGTTCCATGTGATGTGGCTGTGACATCACCAAGGTAATTGGAGTGGACTTCCTCCCCTTCTCCCCCCCCCTCTTTCTCAGTGGGCTGTCATTTTTCTGTTTCACTTTGGCTGCTGTAAGCAATAAAAGTATGGCACCCAAAGTGTAGACCTCGGCGGGTCTGCGCCATTATGAAGTGACTGAGGGAGCTGCTGTGAGGGGGCATTATTGAATCAAAGAAAAGTCATTGATTTAATTAACCAGGCAATACCCTTGAAAGGCCACATAACAGCAACATATGTCAAAATCAAAGAAAAAAAGCTGTTACATAAGACGTAGCACTATATCGTTATTGCTGCCGCACAAACGTCTTCTGCTGCGGCTCGAGGAACAAGCTGAATGCAACATCACTGCTGCTGCTGGGGCCACTGCCATGGGTTGGTGTTCTCTGGTGTGTCGAAGGATAAAAATGTATAAATAATTCCTACATAAATAGATCTCTAATCATCATCTCCATCAACACCGACCACATTATACACAACACAATTACTACAGTTCCTCCCCTTCTCTGAGTCATGAACACAAATTATCAAAATGTTTAATATTTAGCCTTTTCTCTATAGCTCCTTAGTTATGAAGAAAAAATTAGTGAATCCATTATTGTATCAAAAATCTTAGTTGAGGCTAACGTGATGAATGGGAACATTTAGCTAAATTCTAACCACACAACATCAAATGGTAAACATTAGCAAGTTTTTATTTACTGTCAGTGTATTTTAATAATTTCTGCATAACCCATGTATCATATCAACGAGCACATATCTGACCAGTTCATTCTCTGTGGATTATTTCAATGAATGACCATGCCTGTCAAAATCTGACACTAACAGCGGGTTCACACAGGACGCTGAAGCGCCCCGAAGCTCCGCTCCGCGCCATTCTCGTGCGCGCAGCCGCCTGGCTGTTCACACCGGACGCGATTTTCTCCGCGCCAGTCAGCCCACGATTCTGCTTTCTCTGGTTGTTGTATGCTCCGTTCTATGTAGGGGTTAGGGGGTAAATGATGATGGTCTTCATGCCCCCCCACCACCCCTCTCTTTCTCTCTCTGTCTGTCTGCTTGTGTGCTTGTAGTGGATGGGCAGATGGGGAAATTTAATCATGTGAGGGGAAAAATCGGGGAAACTGAAACTCCAGGACAACAGCAGTGAAATCCAGAGTATGGGATGCATATTTGATCATTTATATCATATATAATATTTTTCAGTGTGTTTCCTGCCGCGATACGCTCGCGGCGAGCAGAAAAAATACACCAGACGCCGAAACCATCGGTGCAGAGCGCGAGACGCCCTCGGCGCTGCGCGGTGCATCGCAGCCGATGTGAACAGCCCAATTGAGTAACATGGGGGCAGAAAGTAGGTGCACGGCTTTTCTTGGCGCTGCGCGGCGCGGTGCTTCTGCGTCCAGTGTGAACCTGGCGTAAGTACTCTTTGGCCCTTCTCTCCAGCTCTTTCACCTTCCCATAATCCTGTCTGCTCAACCCATCCTAATGACTGTGCCCACCTCTATCATCGGCCACATAGAACCTCATGGACAAAGCCACGAGTAGGATTCATACCGAAACATAGTGTAGTTTAAAATCTGTGCATGCACCCAAAAAATAGATGTATGTTATAATGCTCCAGCAAGATCACCCAAACAATATTTTCTCTGTGCTTCCCAATCAACGTTAAATTGATGTTGGAGGACCACACTCCACCACTTCCCCACCCTAAATGTAATATGCTAATTTGTATAAATACGCTTTGCGTGGGCTAACCCTCTCTTTTCACATTCATGAAAAATGCAAAAAAAAAACTTAGGTGAAAATGCTGCTATCAGCAGTAAAGTAAAACAAATTAGGTATTTGGCACACTGTACTCTGACCAATAATTAAAGGAATAAAAAGGGGTAGGAGAGTGTTTCAGAGGCCGTTAATGTGGTGGGCACAGAGAACAATTTCAGACGACACTATTCACAGAGACATTGGCCGTATGTGAGAGTACAAAAGCACAATGAAGGTAAATAAGTTATTCTGTATTTGGGTAACCTACTAGATTTGTTTATGATAGGGTATTTCTTATACGATAGCCTTTATATTGCACATGTAATTATATACGTAAAGAATCAGTATTGTAGACTACCATGTGGGCATCCAAATGTATAATAATTAAACAGAGTGCACTGTCTCCTGCTAATTCCTCCTCTTTCTCATCAGGGTTACTAGCCTCCAGCCAGCACCCCAGTTGGCTAGCCTTCGGCCTGCTAGTATTCATTCTTCTCCCTGGCCCACTAGCTTGCACCACAGCCACCATCATTTCAAATGCTGACTTTAAAGACCCTGAGCAGTATCCTCTCTTTGGGACTTGCCTGGCTATTGCCTTGAGATATATATACCTAGAAGGAAGTGGGGGTCATGGAGATGTCAATATCCCCCATTCTACGGAGCCTCAGCTGCCTAGTTCTACTTTCAATGCCGAGCCAGAGCCTAAGGCAGATCCTGAGTTTAATATCTCTGCTTATGTTCTGCCTTTTCCTGTGTTGGGAATCCCTGCCGACGTCTATCTAAACCCCATTTCTCTCCAACCCTCCATTCCTCTGTCAACAGTACCAAGATGGCGTTCCTTTATGACACTACGTTAACCTGCTTAGCTGGGAATGCCAAAGAATGATGAGAGGAAATGTCCCCTGGGATGAGACAGAATACTCACCGCACTTTGCAACGTGTAAAGTTATGCCCTCAAAGCTTTGAATGATATGTGTTAGAAGGCAGATACCATAATACTGTAATATTATACTTATATACAGGTGCAGTATGTAAAATCACGGTTATGAAAATTTGCCTTTCATATATCTCATACAAACACTGCCAGCACAGTAGGCTAATCCCCTGATTTTCCATCCAGCCCCACCAGCGGGTCATATGGTGGTTGTGGAGGTGAGGTGGCTGGGAGAGCACCTTCACCGGTACTGGAGGATCAATCAGCAGAGGTGAGAGCTTTTAGCTGATTGATCCTCAGGTTTAAAAGGCAGCAGCTGACCTGCCTCACTGGGACGGACACACAAGGACTGAGACCTTGTAGTGTGTCTCATGAGAGACACTTCCGAGCTGCAAAGCTCACACGCCAGCAGAAATTCTCTGAATAAAATTTTAAAGCCTGAATGGTTTGTGTCAGGCTGCTGTGGTGAGACCCCGGTGGCAACATCTATTGCCACAGTGGTCATCATGGTAAACATAATACCTGTGTAACCGGATAGGTGGTCTTCCACCCTATAGTCAAGGCAAAGTAGCGTTTTACGACGAAAAATGTTTGCAGCTTAGATCATTTCTATGAGGTGTCCAGAACAACATACTAAAAGTCCTAAGAAATCCTAGTTGAGGAAATATGTTAAATTCTCATCAATCCGAGATGTGTGCCAATAAGGCCAGGCAACAATACACCCCAATGGGGTTATTTTTTTCCTTTACTCCTATCAAAATGAAACTTTACACAATGAAAGTACCCATGAAAAGTAAAAATGTTTGTATTACAAGTTTCTTTAAAAATGAATTTGAATATGCAAATGAGCTATACACTAATCGAATAGGCCCAAAATACACCCAAATAGGCTTAATTTTTTCCTTTACTCCTACCACAATAAAACTTTACATAGTAAAAGTATACATGAAAAGTAACTTTTTTTGTATTACAAGTTTCTTTTGAAATGAATTTGAATATGCACATGAGCTCCACACTTATTGAATATGTCCTAATTTGCATAGGCAGAAACACCATTCATATGTATGACAAATACATCAGCCCAATCTTCATCCAATCATCCTACTGCCAATGGGTGATGGCAATGCTGCTTTTAGACTGGCCTCTAACCTGAAAACTGCCTGGCTTGGTAGTACCTGCCAGGGGTATAACCCCCGCCGGTACAGTCTTGCATCTGGTGATGCATCTGGACCCCTAGGCCAAGCTGAAGAGGTGCAATCATCGTCCTTGGTCTTATTGCTTGCATGATGGACTGTCCGATTGATGCAACCTTTGTATCAATGTTTTTACCAGCAAACATATTCCTCAGTAGAACTTGTAGTGACTCTGGAACACAGCTTGCAGCAGCTGCAATGTCACTTGAGTCTGGGTAAGAATCGTTTAGGACTTCCATGAATTTGACATCACTTCCAATTAACTTTGCAGCGGTTTTAATTATATTCAGCTTCTCGTCTTCTGGATTCTTAGATTTTTGTTGCTTGTGAAATTCACGAAGAATTGAGTGGGCTGTGTCTCGCAAAGTGACCACACATTGATTTTCCAGGCCAGTCATTATTACTCTATCTCCAAAGTGTTCCTTTATTTTAATTTTCATCCACTTTGCACAATATGGTTCACAACCTGTGTCTTGCAAGTACTCTGTCATCTTTACCATAAGGTCTTGAATAGTAATTTGTTCATCATCGTATTCTTCCAAAAAGTTTGCCACCTTTAGGAATGCTGTTGTTCTCTCATAATCTTCAGGTCTTCCGACTTTGAATCTTTTGGGTTTGTTGCCAGGGTTTGCAGAGAATTGACTCGGAATATTCTTCATATTTCGAAAGTTAGTGTTGCATATGTTGTGGTACATTGCATCGGCTGCATGAAGGTCATGGACAGATGATATTCTCCCCAAAACTGTATCAGACCCTTCATCGTTCCTTAAGTGGCAAACCTGCACAATCCTATCCTGGAAGTCTCCTGTTCTTACTGGGTAGATATCAATTTTCTCTCTCTGCTTATTTTTATTATCTATTTCAGTTGGTTGTCCACAGAACAAGCAATGCTCTTGAAAATTGAAGTTCTGTTCTGAGCGGAGATTATGTTTGATTTGTGGTTGTTGCAAAGATGGTATTACATTATCACGTACAATATTTTCTGCTTTACAATAGCTGCGGTGGCATTCGATGTGTACTCTGTCTCCAGGAATTGTCACGAAGCTACTTCCACGTTGAGCACTGGCACGGTTCACACCATTGCTGCATTTTGCTCGTAGAACAACCGATGTGTTTTCATCACTGAATGACTCATTACATATTTTACACTTCTCCATTTCTCCCTGTTTACATACATTACACACTGCATAAACAAAAAAGAAAAGAAAACAGTGTTGTCTAGCAATGAAATTAGGCCCAATAGAATTTGCTAGTGCTAGCAAGCTAACGTTAGTTCGTTTCAGTAGGCTAGGCGATGCTACTTCAAGATGAAAAGTAGTTTTGGCCTTAAGCAAAATGTGTCTACAGTAAAATGTCTAGTTAGAAAGGAGTTGGTAACTTAAAATGTTCTGATTGGGTTACTGGCACACATCTTGGATTGATGAGAATTAAACATATTTCCTCAACTAGGATTTCTTAGGACTTTTAGTATGTTGTTCTGGACACCACATAGAAATGATCTATGCTGAAAAAAATTCTTTTACAATTAGTTCTATTTTTGGCTCCAAAATGAGTTACTGTGCCTGGACTACTACCATTATATGGCACTGTGTCAGATTTACCAGCACCTTGATTGATGGGCGGTGCCGTACACCCTACACATACAGGTATGTTGCCTCCTTTTGCTTTTTCTTCAAGCCAGCATTCGGGTTGGTGTTGTTGCAGTTAGGCATGACTGAGATTAGTTGGCGGGACTAGGACATTGCCTCTCGGCCTGTGTCATTTTGTTTCCACTTTGTTTGCTGCTGGTTTGTATTGCTGTTCTCTGTTCTGCTGCATAGTCTTGAGTTGTGCAGCTCTCCCCCTCCTGCTGTCTTGGAGACTTCACCTCTACTCTCTGGCTGCACTCCAGTGTGCATAACTTCATCGACTGCCACTATCTGGGGGAAACTGCTGTCTTGGTTCTCTCTCTCTTTTTGGATCTGTAAAGTACCAACCCCATTGAACCCTGATTTGGCTCGCCTTATATTCAGTTTTGAAGTTTGTTGGCTCTCTCCTCACCTCTGGTCTGGCTCGCCTGTTCGTCTTAGGCAATTAAGCATTGTAATGCAATATTTATTTTCTTTTTGGAGGAGTAATGGATTTTGAGTATCAGTTATGTGATTTATGAATTTGTATTATTGTATTTGGGTTATTTGGAGGATTTATTTTGTAGTTGTTTTTCCGTTAGTAAGTTTAAGTATTGGTACATTTAGGTTTTGTTTGTTTATCTTGTTATTTTTCATGTGGGACTAAGTGAGTGTCAACCCAATCCCCCTGGTGGTGGTGTCTCCTCAGAATCTTCCTTTTGTTGGTTTGTTGTGTCACAGGTGTTTTGGGCTCCAACCCCCCTTTTGATTAGACCCATGTATAAATGTTTAATTGTTAATAACAGCATTATACCAGTGGGGGATTGTTTGTGTCTGTTTTAAAGCATTTCCAATTATATTTATCTGTAAAATAAGTAAGTAATATGTTTGGAACACCCTCTCTCTGCTCAGTGTGTTAACTGACCTGTGTGACCTTTCTCTTTCCAAGTGGTTGAAATGAACTTTATAATGTTCCTCCCTTGCACCTGCTACACCTGCTAAAAGACTAGTTTTGACATTGTCGCCATGAGTACATTACCATCAGGCTTCTGGGATTGCAGTAGACTTCCATTCTTGGTTTGGATCTTCCTTTTTTTATATATATATATATTTTTTGCCTTTAATGGATATGACACAGTGTAAGCTTGTGAAGGGGGGACAGAGAGTGTGGGGGAGGACATGCATAAATGGCTGCGGGTCGGAATCGAACCTGTGGGTTGAGGCCTTGCTTCGTTGGGGCGGCAGCTCTACCAGGTGAGCTTTACGCTGCCCCATAATTACTAAAATTTGAGAGCACAGTAACATTGCTAAAGCAAAGTCAGAAAATCAGAGGTCATAAACCAAAAGGTTTATTGAATTTAATAATTTGCTATAGATTACAATAAAAATCACCAAGGCCAGTTTCATGAATTTCATGTCACTGCAGAGGTAAACTATGAACATGTACGCACAATATTTAAATGTTCTTCCTTTTATATAACCTGTGATTTGTTTAACACATCTTGCTTTTCGTTGAATGTTATGTAGCAGTGATCCCACATCTTAATCAATACTGTGGAATAAATCTGAATTGTATTTAGAATGTTTGAAACACCACACATCTGCCTTCTGCGTTGTATTTCATCTTCTATTCTTCAATAAAATAGAGGATTGTTTGTCACTATAATTCTAGAACAATCCTTTTGATTGTTAATGTTTGCCTCTTGGGTATTCAAGTGCATAGCTCAAAGCTAGGCTAATAAGGAGGAAAAAGAAATGTGATTTGCCAGTAAAAAGGGGAAACTTTCTGAAGCTTCCCAGCCATAGTGCAAACGTCAAAGCTTTCATTAGTGTCTTCATTTGGGGACTGGTGACAACAGTGGCACAACCTTTGCTGAACACTGGGCACTTAAGACAGGGGGATGGTGGGTGCTGGGATGCCTTGGTGACTCCCTGCTACTGCTGCTGTTGGAAATATCTTTTGCAATCTCATAATAATAGCCATCTTTGGTGCAATTAAATCATCCATTTTTGCCCTCATGGCCTTCACCTCCTGTCACCTACATGCCTTGGATTTAATATCTACCACAGATAGGTAAGGACGGAAGAAAGGAAAGGATTCTCAAAAGCTGTAGAAAACAAGGAGGGGGGTGGGGGTGAGGAAAGAGAGAGAGGTCAACAGAGAAAGAGAGGGAGAGACGGAGAGGATGAGAAAGGCCTTTTGTGTGTGTGCAGATTAATTAGAATCCTTCTGGACTGCCATTAGAGCTCATTAAAAGGAGCCACAGCCATACAGGCATCAAACAAAGAACTGGGACTGAATTCAAACCCACCCCCACCACTGTCTGCTCTACTCAGAAGACTGTGTGTGTGTGTGTTCATATATATATATATATATATATATATATATATATATATATATATATATGCTTTATATAAATCTGCATCTTATGCTTGTCTACGAGTGTCAATGTGTGCACACATTTATGTATTCATGTATTCATGTTTTGCAGTATGTGTAGCATATGTAGTATCCGTCCTCAGCCCTAAACTATCACAAACTATGTGCACGTGTATTTATGCATGTGTGCATGCTCATGTATATGCTGTGTGTGTGTGTGTGTGTGTGTGTGTGTGTGTGTGTGTGTGTGTGTGTGTGTTCC
This sequence comes from Hippoglossus hippoglossus, assembly GCF_009819705.1. Classification (NCBI taxonomy): domain Eukaryota; kingdom Metazoa; phylum Chordata; class Actinopteri; order Pleuronectiformes; family Pleuronectidae; genus Hippoglossus; species Hippoglossus hippoglossus. Next base: position 1,134,080 of record NC_047170.1, read on the forward strand.
TTTGTGTGGGTGCTAGGATTGGTATGTAAATGAAGCATTATGTTAATGATATTTCCCTCTCTTTTTTGGCAGGGTCTCCACAGGCCCTGTTAGCATTAATGATGCTCCCCCAGCTAGTCGAGTGAGGCTCGCCCATTACCACTAAAGGGATGAATTAGGCCTCCGAATCCCAGATCAGATCCATGTTCATTTTCAATAAGGATTGGACTGGGGTTCCACATGCATTATGGTGACAGTGTTTATGGGTGCTTGTTAGTTGGTGGCCAGGGTGGCACCGAATGAGAATGTCCTGGCCTTATTATAGCAACATACAGATCAGGCATGCCGCTTTAACAATTATGATAACAACCTGTGATGGTTTAAAAAAAATGAATAGCTTTATATTTCAAATTTATATTGACTGTGTGTGTGCGTATGTATAATGTGTGGAATGTTACAGGTGCCTGTTGTGCCAGTACTGTATCTTTCTCTCAGCTCAACTTGTTGGAAATAATTGACAAAATTCTGCAAGGTTTTAGAATGAACGAAAGCACAGCACACTTCTTGTCAGGGTGATAAATGATTTGTTCTTGTCTTTACAAAAGGACACAAATGGAAAGCTAGCACCTGTTGTAAAAGTGGATAGGAGGTAACAGTCTATATCACTAGACAGTTGTAGCATCTGTAGCATTAATGGGAGTTTTCTTCCTTGTTCTGCTATCCAACTATTACATCAATAAATGTCTGTCTGTCTGTCATCTTATTGACTTGAAACTATAGATGTGTTGCTGAGGACAGGTGGAATGTGTATGTAAGTGTAAATGTGATTGAAAGCACTTAACATGTCATGAAGCCCAGGATAGTTCCATATCAATAATAATAATACCTAAAATTTATGTTCATGTTCGAAATTATATTTTCAACTTTCCAAACTCAGAAAACCCACAGGCTTTCACAATCTTTCATCTTCCAATGCAGTGTTGCCAGATGAACGCTATTTATTGTATTTGTATAATAATTTTGATGTCTGTACGATGTGCGATCAATAATGCATGATGTGCCATAATTTGGTCGTTTTGTGACACTTAGTATTATCAGTTGTAATCTGGATATTAAAATATGGTTCACGTCTGTGTTTACACATTTCTTTTCAAGTGACGTCTTTCCAGCAAATCATGCATGTTGTGATTATGAACATGAACATGTACCCCTACATCTATATTTATGCATCTCTTCTCACGTGACGTAGTTTCAACCAATCATGCTTATGATGATGAACATGACAGTCACGTCGTGACGCTTTGACTCGCGTCTCGGGAGCTTATTACAAGTCCTTCCTGTCTCATCTTTCAAAATAAGAGCCTTGTGCCTGGAAAATAATTGTTCCTGTACATCATGACACAGCTTCGAAACTACGGTATGGAGCGTCCCTTCGCTATACCATAATTATCTTCAAAATACGATAATTTTCTGCTTCTGGTACGACACTTCAACATTTTCTGTCTGGCAATGCTGGGAGCACATCTCTATCTGAGAAGGGAGGCAAGGAACCAATGTTAATGAGTTATCTGCTGACCCCCCTCGGCCAGCTCTGTCCAAATAAGGTGCAGTGCCAGTCATGTGTCTGTTTTGTCAGGTTAATAGCATTTTTTTTAGATGAAGAGCAACCCTTGCTTTTGGTTTCCTGTCTGACATGGAGGTTTTATGGTTTAGGGGTTGGGAAAAGGTGGACCTGCAGGTCATAGGATCTGGATTCCCACATCTTGGCTCAGTGAGGCCTCGAGCCACGTCAGGGAAGTCGGATACATTATTAAAAAATAAACTTGTGTCCAGAACCAGTGGAGGAAGGCAACAGAGTGAGATAGACAGCCTTGTCAGCAAAATGCCATAAATCTTAGTTTGCAACTTGTAAAAAAGCTGAAAGTTTTATCAACATGAAAGAAGATAGGACAGGTTTTATGAGGATATACTTAAGTCTACAAAGTCAAGATCCAGTAGTTTAGGAGAGAAGTGATCATTTAATACTAATTAAGGGGGGATCTTAAAGTTTTCTTTAAGATCATGTTTACTTAGTCAATAAATCAATAAAACGGCATTTGTATATAACCTGTCATACATGTTCATATATGTTATTGCCAATTAAAGTGATACACATTTGACTGATGACCCAATAATACGACAAAGAAAATAAAATACCATGAAATAGATTCAAACAAATATAACAATAACGACAATAAAACAGACACAATGAATACAAGAAAAAACGTCAAAAGTGAATACAAAATATACACTTATAATATTAACAGACAGTTAAAATTAAATATAGTATACAACATAGATGCAAAAAAGTCTATAAACAAAAGCCAGGCAAAACAAAAACACTTGTAACAAGGACATACAGTATTAAAAGAGCTTGAGTCATGCTTATTTGACAAAGATTTTCTAAAATAGCCACAAAAAAACGACTGGTAGCCAAGAGAATTTATGTTAAGTAAGTTGATTGTGATGATATTTTAAGCATACTATTGTCTGTAATTGGTATCGCAGGTGTCTTCAATCTTATAATCATTAAGTATTGTATTATGTATATTTATGTAAGTATTGTATTGAATTATGTGTGCACCAAACTAAACATGAACAATAGAAAGAAAAGAAGAGATGAGGAGATGAAGAATAAAAGTGGCATGCATGGTCAAGATAGGCTGCCGCCCCGTGAGGATGTGCGCCTCTGCAGCTGCCCAGGTTAAAGTCCAACCTGCGTCCCTTTGCTCCAATGTACCAATTGTACCAATGTGGACCAGTGGGGTTGTTGGTGGGCCAGCAACCTAACATCAGATCTAGGTGGAATTTCCAAGTACTTGCTTTACTTGCCTGGCAATGAAGGACCTGCCGGCTATCTCAGTTGATTCAGGTTTGGACGCCACTGGGCTCTTTCCTTGCACTGTTGAATTCTTGTTAAGTTTGAGGTCGGAATGTAGAATTTTGTGTGTGTCCTAACAGGTACTGTCTAACAAATTTCTATATTTGACTCTGCTAGAAAGCTTTTTGGAAATTGGCATTGAAGCAGTCTTTCAGGAAAGTCTGTTGCACTGCTTTGTTGATGGAGCTTCAGATATTTCTTCTGTCAGCATTACTTATTTAAAAGTAAACTTCATAAGTGACAGCATGTGAATAAGTGGCAGTTTGGCCTTTCAAAATTGGCATAGTTGTTTGGGAAGTTTGCATTATGACTTTGGAAATCACACTTTTAGGACCTCCCAATCTTGTAGTGATCTTAAAAAAGAATGTGCTAGATACACGCGGTGTGTGTGTGTGTGTGTGTGTGTGTGTGTGTGTGAAAAAGGAGAGCCTGTGCCAGCTTACCTCACTATGCAACATATTGTAGCAAGCTTGCCAGTTGGCAGGGGTTTATGCAGGGCCATTGCCTCTGATTATCTTTAACATCTTGCTGAGTGCACTGCACTGGGCTGCTGGCACAGTTTCAGACACACACACACACACACACACACACATTGGAGCTAGTGGGCCGCTTATTACTCTCTTGGCCAAGCTTATTTTTAATAAATCAACAATGATGATCCTGGACCTGTGTGTGTGTGTGTGTGTGTGTGTGTGCATGTCAACTGACATACTGGTATCTTTCTTGTGGTTATGCCTGGAAATGTGTGTATCCATACATCTATATCTTATAGAGCATCTCCACAAACTCGCTCCCAGGTCATCTCCATCTCTCGTTTCTATTTCCTTTCTACTTGGTTTAACTTTCTACTTCATTTGTGGCTAATTATTTTCCTACCTCCAACATGGCCAAGGAACCTCCTCTAAAAGACCACCAAATATATTCTTAAACTGAAATGGCACGCGCTAATTCAGATTTCTTATAGATGGGACATGACATGGCAGACCTCAAACTTGCAGTATTGGAAAACTGTAAAATACAGATTTAAATATAGGTGTATGTATTTTGTCTGAAAAACTAAAAAACAAGAAGACCTTAAGAGTGGCCAATGTCTTCATTTTCATCATTATGTAATTAAGAGTCAATTCAGTTTGTCCTTTCACCCACAATATTTCATTCAAACATAGAGAAGTGATCAGTACAATAGGGTTGCACAGTGGAAGGAGGTATTTTTATGAAGTTATGTCACTTTTCTTATGGCCAGTGCTAGGACACTAACAGTTGGGATACTTTACCAGAAAATGTTGGGATTTAAATAAAAGAGTTAAAAAAAAATGCCTGGAACCTGAGTTCCAGGCGTTGATTTGGTTAGAGTTGTTGGTTAGAGAAGATGGAGCAGATCGAGATAGCAGGTGAAAAGAGATACTGCAAATACAAAAACCAGAGTAAAGCCAATCTGCAACTGTTGTAAATTTCAAAGCTGGCAATATGCTCTCATTCTTGACACTACACACAAAAACCAGTTCCAATTTAGCAGATTTAGCTTCTTTTAGTCTGATAATCAGAGAGACACTGCAACAATTTGATTAATTCTCACATCTCTAACCAGCTACACATCAGCTAACCTGCAGTTGAAGTCATAACTAGCATGGTGGCAGCAAAGCAGCTACAAGGTAGAATTGGTACAAAGGTGATGACTTCTTGTGTGAAAGCCAGCAGTGTTTGACACACAGATCAAGGTGTGCTCCGTGCTGCTGAGCTGCATGAATACATGCATGATTTAGTGCCCCATTATGCCAGAGCCGGTATCATGGCTCCCCACTGATCCCATGTGTGGATTTTAGTGCACATGTGTGTATATGAATGTGTGTGTCTGTGTGTGATCCCACTGTTCCTGCTTCATTATGTCTGTCACCCCAAGGAACCCAAGGAACCCAAGGAATAGTGGATACACATCAACTTGGTCATTCACATCATGAAAATGTTATGGAAGATAAGGGAATGGCAGTGTTGTTATGGGCTCTATGGTGATGTTGTGTTATGCATACGTAAGAGCTACACATCTGTATAATATAATACTGCTTCAGGTCATAGAGAGGACAGGTTTGGAGGTGCTGTAAATTGGCCTTCTTTCCTCACACAAATAAAAAATACACATATACACACATTCAGTAGCAATACCTGTTGACAATCATCAAGTCATTTGAAGTACTGAAACCTAGATTGAATAGTCAGTGGAACATTTACAGTGGAACATTTAAAAAAACAAGGACACTGCAACTGTACCAGGTCCAGGTGTGAAGTGCACTGCAGGGCCCTTATGATCAAACATTACTGTAAGTTGACTGTATAATTGTATCAATAAAGATCAAGATGGCCAGAAAATAAACCTATACCAAAGTACACTAACCCTAAGCCCTAACGATAATGTTGTCATTGTTAATTGTATTGCTCTTCTTTTCTTTTTGTCTTGAATTGCTTGTGAATTTCCAGTGGGGCCCTCAGTGTTTTTATGCTTCCCGCCCTGCGACAGCCAGTGGCCGGAGGCATTATGCTTTTGGGTTGTCCGTACATATGTCCCATTCCTGCCTGACTCGCCAACACACACACAAAAACACACACACATACAGACACACACACCAACACCGACTCATTTGACGTCTCTGACCAGCTATGTCGTTTTTTTGCGCTTTCATTCATTAATTCAGCTTGTATCTCGCACTGACATACGCACTCACACACATACAAACAACGCATGGTGTGTATTTATATAGCACTTTTCTAGTCTTGATGACCCCTCAAAGCGCTCTACAGTACAGTTTACATTCACCGATTCACACACATTCATACAGTGCATCTATGTTCGGCACTTTTCTCTATGAGAAGGGGCAATTTAGGGTTCAGGGTCTTGTCCGTGTCATCGGACACCTGTGTAAACTCAGACTGGGTAAAACAACAGAATTTGTAAACTTGGACAGTGTATCGTGAGCCGGAGGAGATGCCAGGGCACGCTCAGTTTGGCTTGTTTCGGTTTGTAGGGTGCAGCATGAATGATAGAGACACCGAGAGGAGCAGTGAATTACTGACAGAGCCGGCAAAAACTGTAAAAAAATGACTTCTTTATCGTGTATTGGCTTCATGGCTTGAAGAAATCAAAACAATGGTTCAGGTGCCAAGTAAAGTTAAATATGTTGTTAAAAGCCAAACCTAGTTAGGACATTGATGTAGTTGTAGGTAACTGTCTTCTATACCTGACTTCATTCTCTGCACCAGAACGTCAGGTAACTCCATCAGATCTGTCTTTTGTCTTAATTTTCCTCTTTGGGCGTATCAGTCAATACAGGGCTCCTCTAAATGAGTCTCTGTAAAAGTCAGCTAGTCAGCTCCTGTGTGGGGTTATATTGAAGGTATTGATGGAATAAGTGGTGGTCATGGAGAATCAGTTACTTCTTCACTCTGTTTTGTTGTGCTGTTAAAAAAGCGGTCATGGCTCTTAAACAAATAATATCATCGTCATATTTATGTATCGGTAAGTTCCTCAGTTTTTGTTGAATCTTAAGACGGGACAAGCTGCACATTTATTGACTTCTTGTTTGTTTTTGTACATATATGAGGGTGCACTGAAGAGCCACAACATTAAAACAGGTAACTAGTTGTGATGTTGCTGTGGCTCACGAGGGGGAGCGGGCTGTCCACTTCCCAGACGATTGGCAGTCAGATCCCAGCCTCCACTGCTCTGTGTGCCAAAGTGTCCGTGGATGAGATACCGAAACCCAAATTGCCCCTGTAGTCCAGGCAAAGTAACTCATTTTGGAGCCAAAAATAGAACTAATTGTAAAATAATTTTTTTCAGCATAGATCATTTCTATGAGGTGTCCAGAACAACATACTAAAAGTCCTAAGAAATCCTAGTTGAGGAAATATGTTTAATTCTCATCAATCCAAGATGTGTGCCAGTAACCCAATCAGAACATTTTAAGTTACCAACTCCTTTCTAACTAGACATTTTACTGTAGACACATTTTGCTTAAGGCCAAAACTACTTTTCATCTTGAAGTAGCATCGCCTAGCCTACTGAAACGAACTAACGTTAGCTTGCTAGCACTAGCAAATTCTATTGGGCCTAATTTCATTGCTAGACAACACTGTTTTCTTTTCTTTTTTGTTTCTGCAGTGTGTAATGTATGTAAACAGGGAGAAATGGAGAAGTGTAAAATATGTAATGAGTCATTCAGTGATGAAAACACATCGGTTGTTCTACGAGCAAAATGCAGCAATGGTGTGAACCGTGCCAGTGCTCAACGTGGAAGTAGCTTAGTGACAATTCCTGGAGACAGAGTACACATCGAATGCCGCCGCAGCTATTGTAAAGCAGAAAATATTGTACGTGATAATGTAATACCATCTTTGCAACAACCACAAATCAAACATAATCTCCGCTCAGAACAGAACTTCAATTTTCAAGAGCATTGCTTGTTCTGTGGACAACCAACTGAAATAGATAATAAAAATAAGCAGAGAGAGAAAATTGATATCTACCCAGTAAGAACAGGAGACTTCCAGGAAAGGATTGTGCAGGTTTGCCACTTAATGGTAAATGGTTTTGTATTTATATAGAGCTTTTCTAGTCTTGATGACCACTCAAAGCTCTTCACAGTACAGTTTTTTACATTCACCCATTCACACACACATTCATACAGTGCATCTATTAGCAGCACTTTGTTGTTCTATGAGGGGCAATTCGGGGTTCAGCATCTTGCCCAAGGACACTTCGGCATGCAGATGGGGAAGACTGGGGATCAAACTGCCGACCTTCAGGTTGGAGGACGACCGCTCTACCCCTCAGCCACTTAAGGAACGATGAATGGTCTGATACAGTTTTGGGGAGAATATCATCTGTCCATGACCTTCATGCAGCCGATGCAATGTACCACAACATATGCAACACTAACTTTCGAAATATGAAGAATATTCCGAGTCAATTCTCTGCAAACCCTGGCAACAAACCCAAAAGATTCAAAGTCGGAAGACCTGACGATTATGAGAGAACAACAGCATTCCTAAAGGTGGCAAACTTTTTGGAAGAATACGATGATGAACAAATTACTATTCAAGACCTTATGGTAAAGATGACAGAGTACTTGCAAGACACAGGTTGTGAACCATATTGTGCAAAGTGGATGAAAATTAAAATAAAGGAACACTTTGGAGATAGAGTAATAATGACTGGCCTGGAAAATCAATGTGTGGTCACTTTGCGAGACACAGCCCACTCAATTCTTCGTGAATTTCACAAGCAACAAAAATCTAAGAATCCAGAAGACGAGAAGCTGAATATAATTAAAACCGCTGCAAAGTTAATTGGAAGTGATGTCAAATTCATGGAAGTCCTAAACGATTCTTACCCAGACTCAAGTGACATTGCAGCTGCTGCAAGCTATGTTCCAGAGTCACTACAAGTTCTACTGAGGAATATGTTTGCTGGCAAAAACATTGATACAAAGGTTGCATCAATCGGACAGTCCATCATGCAAGCAATAAGACCAAGGACGATGATTGCACCTCTTCAGCTTGGCCTAGGGGTCCAGATGCATCATCAGATGCAAGACTGTACCGGCGGGGGTTATACCCCTGGCAGGTACTACCAAGCCAGGCAGTTTTCAGGTTCGAGGCCAGTCTAAAAGCAGCATTGCCATCACCCATTGGCAGTAGGATGATTGGATGAAGATTGGGCCGATGTATTTGTCATGGTGTTTTTGCCTATGCAAATTAGGACATATTCAATAAGTGTGGAGCTCATGTGCATATTCAAATTCATTTCAAAAGAAACTTGTAATACAAAAAAAGTTACTTTTCATGTATACTTTTACTATGTAAAGTTTTATTGTGGTAGGAGTAAAGGAAAAAAATAGCCCCATTGGGGTGTATTGTTGCCTTGCCTTATTGGCACACATCTCGGATTGATGAGAATTTAACATATTTCCTCAACTAGGATTTCTTAGGACTTTTAGTATGTTGTTCTGGACACCTCATAGAAATGATCTAAGCTGCAAAATTTTTTTTTTACAATTAGTCTGTCGTAAAATGCTACTTTGCCTGGACTACTGACGAATGTGGGATTATTGTGTGATAGAGAACGTTTTGCACCAAGATGTATGTGTGTGTGTGAATAGAACAACTGTATTGTGAAGTGATTTGGAGTGGTCATCAAGACTTGAAAAGTGCTGTAAAAATATAAAAAATGACCATTTCCACAAAAATGGGATTTCTACGATCCTTGACTGCTGGACAGTGTGTAGATATAGGATGTTGAAAAATGTAGCTTAAGTGTGCACTGAGCTGTGGTGGCATTTTGGTAAAAATAACTTATCAAATACCCAAAATGTAATCGACTTGAAACAGCAACATAAAGCCGGGCACTCGTAAGTAACCACACACAGAGCTGGCAGACACTGCAGTTGTAGCATTAAAATACGATACACACGCAGATTAGATCAACTGACTTCAATTGGCAATCATTGAAAAAATAAATAAATAAATTAAAAAAAGCTAAAGTATTCAACAGTTTCTGATGATAATATATCACCAATGAAAATAAACCAGTCCCATTAATAAGCCATGTCTCTGTGTGATGCCCTCACGCCGAAGCTGTATACAATGTGCCATGTGTAATGAATCCCAGTGAATTTGGTGATCCACTGACTCTCATTCTATGGTCACCATCAGATGGACAATTTGGGTTTTCAGTAAAATGTCTCAAAAACTCAAAATTATTGAATGGATTGTTTTTTAAATTTGGTTCAGACATTCACAGTCCCCCAAGGATGGATTGCGATTACTCTGGTGATTCTCATCGGGATTTAATTTGACCGATTTGACCATTACCTTTAAAATGAATGACATTCCTCCATTACAGTTATTATGTCAAACCACTTCACAGACTCTATATGTTGTCTAACTGTCAGCTGGTTGGCTGCGGCTGCGGATGTTTTTACCAAACCTTCCCATTACCATTCTACTGCTGGCCCATCATTGTTTGCAGTCTTGCGGTTCCCTCCTCACTGACGGAACGACTGACCTTCTCCAAAGCTTTTGTGTTAACATACATTGTATTTCTCGATCCACATAATAAGACTAGAGTGAATCCTAGGCCCTTGGATGTTTGCCTTTTGGTTTTGTTTTTTAATCCTGTCCTATTGTTCCTTTGAAGCATTGGTGGTCTGCTGTTGTAGCCACAGTAGCTAATCTGGCTCTGACTAATCTGGTTAGCCTTGTTGTTTTAGTCTGTTTGTGAATTAATGATGGTCTATTTACTTTGCCCAGACCGATGCCTTTTGTCTCAGGTTCCAAGTGCTATTCCACGCATGTGTGTGCCTGTGTTATCCCACCGAAACACTTTACGTCTTCCACTTTTGGAAGAATTCTGATGATCCCTGTTTTATTCCTGATGACTGTCTGTCTGAATACACCACTCTGATCCGCTACAGTTGAAATGTCCATTTGTTTGAAATAACCGTGACAATATCAACACTGATCACCACATAACGATCGATACTTTTTTTCAATGAGTAAAATCTTTCTTCCTTCATTAATTAATTTGAGCTCTTCCTGACTCGTTCTCTTCCTGTCTCTCGTGCTGACACACAGAGACAAACGCACTCACACACACAAATAGTGTCTTCGGACACATCAGTAAACTTAGACTGGGAAAAAACAACAATTTGTAAACTTAGACAATGTATGGAGAGCCGGAGGAGACGGCGGCGTGCTCGGTTTGGCTTTCGACAGTGCGCAGCTCAAATGATGGAGACAGGAGGAGTAAATTACTGACAGAGCCGGTAAAAACTGTGAAAAATCACTTTCTCACTGTGCAAATATGTATCAATTAGACCCCGAATGAACACTGTAAGCAGACTACTTGATCAATATCATCGGATTATTTAAACAGCATTTGTATAGGAACAATTCTGTCCCGAGCTGTTTGATCCATATAAACGGTTGATCTATAACAGTGATCAGTATATTCGGTTTCCACTGTAGCTCTTACCATTGTTTCTTTTGAGTCCAGCTCTAATGGCACCTGTTTGATCACAACGCCTGTGCACACTGAACACAACTGTATTTACACGCATCGGGATCACAGCCCTCTGTACCCACAGAGTTACTGCTACTTCCTTACTTCAGTCATTCTGTTCTGTGTCTGCAGGCTCACTGTATTCTGGAATACTAATAAACTTACGTCACTGCAAACTCTAAATTGGGCTGTGGATGATTTCTTCAGCATACTGCAGCTGAATCAATTCAACAGTCTTTCAGCCAATCCATCAGTACGTTCTCAGCAACACATAAATTATCAAACGTAGAAGGGAGGTGTCAGAAATGAACTATGATATATTTTCTATGAACTTAATGACTTCTCACTAAATGGTTGGGTTAGAAGTACTTCTAGCCAATTTCCTGACTGCTCGGCAATGTTTGTTCTTTGATACCACAATTCAGAAAGCCTCTCTACTCTTCTCCCAAGTAAATGGTCTCTCGACATTTGCATCACCCTCTAACATCCTAATCTCAATACTTTCAGTTATCGGCCTAGAGTGTTCTACTTCAGAGGCCAGAGAACACAAAGCTAAAACAGCATGTGAGTGTCACATCACTCATCAGACAATCCTACACAGAAAGTCCTGTTTTATTGCTGCATGTTGGATATCATGTTGTGGCCTCTAACTACACTTTATTACCATGTGAAATAAAAAAAAGATTATTAGAGCACTGATGACATTTGGGGCATAAATAACACCCAGACATTTAGGTTTGTCAGAGCCCCACGTCATTGCCATAAATAAGAATCTTCACTCACAATTTTTCTTCGAACAGAGGAGAACAAGCAGCTTTATACTTTGCAACATAGCCTGTTGGATACTAATTGAGGTTGAGCCAGGAAACACATCTCAAAATTGTTTGCTGTGGATTGGAACAAACCACTGCTGAAGGAAGCTTATATGAGGAACATGGAAATTATTTGACCAGTTTTTTTCAGGGGAAATAGAAATAAGTTGTTTGCTGGAGGCATGCAGAACACATTAGCTATTTAACTTTCAAAAAATGCTTAGATAGCCACTCTTGAAAGGGAAAGTCATAATAAATGACACAGTGTGTGTGTGTGTGTGTGTGTGTGTGTGTGTGTGTGTGTGTGTGTGTGTGTGTGTGTGTGTGTGTGTACACTGCTGTGAGAAGGCAAACGGAACTGACTCATTGCTCTGGTTTCCGCCACCAGGGAGGTTATGTTTTCTTTGCCACTTGTCTGTCTTTTAATCTGTCTGCAGGATTACTCAAAAAAACGATTTCCATGACCTTAAGCTTTCAGACATGCACTAATCCTCATTTTATTTTCTCAGGAGGAGGTGAATGCGTGAATGCAACTGTCCGAGTAAGTCGCTGCTCAGTTTCTGCGGACTTTCTCTGCCTGACCTCCTAATATAATGTCCGTAGAAATCCAGGGTCAGTCGATGTGTGAACACAGCAGGGGATCCCTGGTGGATTTACTGCAAGCAAGTTGGGGGGGGGGGGGGTTGATGATGCTCCTTACGCGCGACAGATGCAACAATTAAAACAAGAAAACAAATATCTCTGGGTGAAAAAGCAGTGACACACCTAGAAGACACCGACAAAGATGTCAAAAGAGGTTGAGGTGTTAAGAGCTGACGACGGTGTCTGTGTGTTATCAAGAAGACCTTGTGATCTCCGGAGCAGAGCTAATACGTCACGTCCTGCTTCTGATAGAGTGATAGAGTGCATTAGCGTTCATGGAGGTAGCACCCTTCTAGTGTCAAAAGATCTTGTAAATGCTACAAAACAATGGAATTGGTCTATTTCAACATTGGTGTTGATATAATAAATATCTTGTTTTATTTATATCCTATTTCTGTCTGTATGCTTCATACTAACTTTGCTCTGGCTAGAAAATAATATATAAACAGTAAACAGTCTTTCTTCAGTAGGGATTAGGAATATTCAGACCTGTGGCAGATCAGTGCATGTGAAATGAAGTTGCACAGTAGAGGTTTCTCTGTTTCTCTTGACAAAAAGTGAAAAGTTGGCTGTTGGCAATGAGACATGATAGGGATTGAGTCAGGGTTGAGCTAGAGAGCATCACACTTGTTCTGTATAAGGGCAGAAGGTGCTGTTGTTTAGATTGTAAAGCCCAATGTGGCAAAATGGTTGTTTGATGACATTGAGACACTATGTGTTCTGGAGACTATTTGGCTATTTGGCTGGAGATATACTCGCTTTAAACTACCCATATGCATATTTGCACATGAACGCACAGTGTAGTGTAGGGGCGGAACTTGACCAACATTTATTTTTTCTTCCCATTTTCAGTCCAGAAGTTCTATACAGTCTGAGTTCTGTGGTGTGCCCTCTAGTAAAATTATTAATATGCATAGTACACTTGTAGTACCCAGCAAGTGTGTGAACAATTACGTTCACAACACATCTTGTAATCTCCATGAATGTGTAGTTTAACAGCATAACAGCTAGTATATCTCCGGGCTAAATTTTGTCCGTTTTTTGAAATGCCACAATGTTTCATCTGATTCGGCTGAATCATGGATCACTACATATTATCTGACTTCATCTTAAGTGACCCGCCTGTCACCATTATAGCACAAGTCATCCCATCCCTCTAAATGCCTTACTTACAGATCAACCTATATTCCCTGAAATAATGAAATTGTATGAAACTTCATCATCAGTTATTTCCCCTACAAGTCAATGAGACATCATTTATTCTTATATTCAAAATCTTAAATTTATCAAGTAACCATTGAAGGAACCATTTCTGTCTAGCTAGAAAAAAAATATTGCCAGGATGTAACTATTGCACTTTGAAACTACGTCTTTAGAGCCTCACAGTTGTGTGCCATTACTGTGTCACTCTCATGGCTGCCTTTCATACGATCAGGTCACAGCTCCTGCACAGACATGAATTGGTAGAGACTTGGTGAAATTACAGTTTCACAGACACAGCATTTTATATTTAACTGCTGCTCTTAAACTGGTAAGTGACATCTTTGAAGTACTGAAGCACTGCAGAAACAAACTAAGCGACTTCTGATGAAGGCTTTTGACACAGATGGCCGTGGTACCTTTGTTTATCAATCAATATGCAAGTCATTAAAACTGGTTGACCAAAACTCGTTTGTATAAACATTAAGTACCTGAATAAGTGTCTAATTTGTTGGTATGTAACAAACAAAATGAAACTCATATTAATTTCAAAAATCTAAACGTTACAAGCTCACCAGACTATCAACTGAGCTTTAACTTGAAAATAATATGACCTGAAAATGACTTGTGTATATGGACTGAAAGTCTTATATAATATTCTAATAATCGTTCTCCTACATTTCTTGATTATTCAAAACAATCCTTTGTATCTTGCACCTCAAGTCGCACAGTAAGATGCTATGATTAGCTTTTTTATGCTTCACTTTGTATTGAAGGAAATTGGATCTAGGGTCTAAAACCCATCATATTATTTACTGTATTGTACTCATTTGATGTATACAGTATTCTTATGTTGCATTCTTAGTAATTTATTCTCTATTTTACCAGGTAAAATGAATAATTTAACAGTATAACTCATAAAGGTTTAAAAGGGTTGCTATCTGGTACACAGAACTAACCTTGTACATTTGAGCCTGTGCATTTGTGAGTGTGTCTGCCGGATGCTGTGGAGTGGAGAAGCTGCTGATTGCTGATCAGTGTTAAGCTAATGCTAGTCTACAGCTTCACTCAGAATTGAAAAGTTGAGTGGGGCCACTGGTGATTGTAATGGAGGAGTCCAGCTCTCATCATTCTGTTCTTCTTTTCAGCGCAGAAGTGCAACTGTGTTGTAGACAGAGGAGGAGAGATGGTGCTGGTCTACATTGTCTATTTCTTTTTCAAAGGATTTTCAGACAAAATTAAATTGTACTTCAAGTGACAGCTAACTTGACTAAGAAGTGCAAGTGCATGTAAACAGAAACATAAAGCACAATCTATTAATGAGCTGTTTATTATTGTTTATCTAATTAACAATATGACATAATCTTCTGACTTCATAGTTAAGTTGTGACGATGTCATTTCAATCAAATGTTAATAAATTATTTTTCATTTGATATAAGCTTTAGGTTGTGTTTGTAATAATACTAAAGGAAGTACAGGTATGTGGGAGAGGGATCCCTCTCCCAGGACGGACAGAAGTGCAATAGATGCCACATGTAATAGTAGCACCAAGATAAATTCAGCCTGTGTCTATGCACCTTAATACAGCCATAAAGTTTTTAAATAACATTAATAGATACAGTTTTAGCTGCGTGTTCACTCGACAAACTTATAGTTCTCATGAAACAGTCAAACCTGCACCATGTGCACATGAGAGCTTGCAGTGGGCTACGTTTGCCAGTTAGCAACACAGCAAATGTGTGGCATATTTTGCTAGGGCATTATACAAATATGGCAGCTATAACTGCATTGATTTAGATTAGTCCCGAATGAGTTTAACTGAAAATGCTGCAGAGCATCTTAAGAAATTAAAAAGAAGGTTTGTAACAGGTTCAGCTTCAAGATAAAATAGACATAAATTAGAAGATACAGTTTGGCCCTGCAGTGCGTCTGACTGTCAGAGTCAAGGAAGGTGGGAGTTAGCTAGTGCTGCACATTTGAGTGTTTTCTGATTTGTGAATGCACAATTAAGTATTTGTATTGAATAATCTTTGAAACCAAAAAAGGAAACTATGATACAGAAAAAGGTTCAGTTTTCTCACAAAACCACAGCAGACCAAACCGTTTTCCTGACCAGAGCAGATTGTGTTCTCTTTCTTCACACACACACTGCTGCTCCTGTGGGATTTTGGCATCGGCAAAATGGTACAAAGTGACCAAGGTTCGGATTTCACTCCGCAATTGTTTTCATAGGCTTGGCGGCAGCTCCATATAAAGCACAACCTTGTATCTGCTTCACATCCAAAGTGTAAGGGCACTTTGTAATCTTTTCATCAGCCCTTAAAGTCAGTCCTGCACTCGTGTACTGCCCTTAGCTGTGATTGGGAGGAGGGGCTGACGTGGCTGCTGCTCGCTGCCAGGGAGGCTGTAAAGGGAAAGACTGGGTGTTGACTAAATTGTAGCGTTTGATGAATTTTTACACATTATGCAAAAAATAGGGGCAGCATCTCAGGGAATATTCAAATAGGAATAAGTAAAGCATATAGATTTTATATATTATATATTTTTGATGTATGGAAGAGACAGGTGATAATTTAGGTGATGGTGGCAGAAAATATATTTGAGTAGGGTTGTGTGGTGATAACATTAGCAGCAACTAATGTATGAGTGAATGAGTGAGTGAATGAACATACAACGGTTAATTTAGAGGTTATAACTCTGGTAACGACATTAACCCAGTCATGTGAGGACCACTGTACCATGGACCTTCTTGGGCTCGGACCGTGGTTCGGTGGCTGGTAACCTCACGTCAGGTCCAAGTGGTCCGTCCTTGCGACGTCAGTTGTTCAGCAACAAACTTACACCTGCTTCTTGACTGAATCATCTAAATAATACTCATCAAAATGCAAAAAAATCATTAAATGCATAATTATGTCTGTGGTCTCCCAAATTTTGAACCAGTTAAGATGCAAAACCGTAACCAAGTATTGTGGAATGTATGTATAAACTTAACTGAATGTCAACAAATACTCATCCAACAGCTTTTCAAGGTTCAGCGTGATTCTGTTCGGAGGACTTATTGGGTTGTTCTGATGAGTCTTCTCTTTGTAAAGTGACGGGGAACACAAAAGTGATGCCAAGCACCCTCCCATCCCTCTCTGTCTCCATTTTCCATCAGAGGCTCTTGCTGCAGAGTGTTTTGGCCTTGAACCTGCAGGCTAAAAGCTACACAAAGCTCCACTCGAATGCTGCCAGGAGAGTGGAGAGAAGAGGAGCCATTGGAAGAGGAATGAGGAGAAAGGCTGCGATGTGAATACATTCAGTATTCAGTAAATGGGTTTACAGCAAAATGAAAAACACCTTTGAATTTTGGGGGGGGGTGAATGCAGGTTTATATCAACTACCATTTTAAGAATATTATATTACTCATATTACTCATCAAGACATACAGCTTGTGGTGACAATTTACCAGTCCGGTGCTGTTAGGACATTGCAGAACAAGATAATACAACATAACAAAAATAAAAATGGAAAAGGAAACCCACCTAATAATCTGAGCCACTGGAGATATCTGGTCAAATAAATTTGAGTAGTATCGAGTTTTGTTCTGCATTTGAGATTCTAAATTGTGTGATTATAAGTGCATCCTTCTTCAGTCTGGGTCTATCTGGGTCTCTTACTCTTGACAGTTTACGTTTCCTTTCTGATAAAGCTGAA
Organism: Hippoglossus hippoglossus; assembly: GCF_009819705.1. NCBI lineage: Eukaryota > Metazoa > Chordata > Actinopteri > Pleuronectiformes > Pleuronectidae > Hippoglossus > Hippoglossus hippoglossus. The sequence goes on from NC_047170.1 coordinate 1,151,383, forward strand.
AGTCAGGGCTTGAGCCAGCCCCTAGTCACGTTGCTATAGGCCAAGACTGCCAGGGGACTTCCCATGATTCACTTAGTGCCAAGTGCTTACTCAGAGGGGAATGTTGAGTCTGTTAATAATATAAATACAACTACAGTGTAGACCTGATCCATATGAAAAGTGCCCTGAGGTAATTTATATTCTGATTTGATGATGCTATATAAATGAAAGTGACTTGACACGATGTGTGTCTTCACAACAAATGTAGTTCTACAATGACATGTACCATTGTCACTGCTGCAATGAATTTAAACAGTCCTCTAGTGTACAATAGGAGTGTTTTATTTACTGTTTTACAAAACCTCATTAAACATCCCACATCAAGAAAATTGGCATTATAAAATCACACTAAACAATTTCTTACCCAAACTTTACTTTAAGTAAACCAGTTGGATAGAATAAATGCAGCAATCATTAATTAAAACTAAAGTGAATATTTAATCAAATAGTCATCATATCCATCAAATTAGTGGCGGGCGACAGTAATTGGGCTGTCTCATTTGAAGACACACACACATGCGCACAGACACACACACACACACACACACACACACACACAGTGGAACAACATGCTGACAACAGAGTTATCTATGGAGTCCAGGCAGCAGCAGCAGAGAGCTATTTGTATCTGCATGAGAAAGCCTGGTAGCTGAGTTGGCAGCTCATTGCTGTTGCTGCTCTCCTACTCTCCTTAAAGGCAGGTGGAAGTCTAATGTATCTATTGTCGACAAAATGCTGTTGTTTTCGGAGGAAAAATTTAAACTCTGCTGACGTCTCTCACTTAATTTTAGATTTGAAGCTCCTTTTTCCAAGTAAAGTCCTGTTTTATATTTGTGTCCAGATAATGTTATTGACATCCTGTATATACTGTATGAATTAAGTTCATTTCATTTTGCAGGAGTGTGGTGATAATTCAGCAAACTTAATTACATAAACTGACTCTACATTGTTTAAGTTTAAGAATTATTAATTTATAATCTGCAACGTCTGTGCGTCGCATTATAGTCTGTGCTGTAAGTATAATGAGGTTTGGATGAGAAGGTTGGAATAGCTTTTGTCAAATTAAATTCTGGCCAATTATAGTCACTCCTTTCATATCCTTTGATTCACCGTCATGACTCAAAGTTCAAGAATCCTGTGGAGAGTTTTCCTCAGAGAAAACATTTCTGCCTGGGACCTTAAGAACTTCAGATATGAATACAGCAGATCGAAGATAAGGCCAAGAGCAGCTCATGACTCTATTAGATACATTCACTGTTGTGAATGTGCCGAAGATCCACCAATTATCATGTTTCCCATGCATAATAAAACGTATTTGTATGTTATTAAAATTCTATACTCACTTATTTAAAATGTGGTCTAGTTTTGTACACCTTAGCTATATTTTGTTATTTTATCATGATAAATTTACCCCCAACAATCACAAACATATTATATTAGTCCGGACAGATCCATCTGTATTATAATTAAATATGTGCTGCTCTAAGCAAAACGTTAAGTTCCTTTTCCTCGTGCTTTGCCTACAATAAAGGACTATCTGGGATTTCACCTGAATCTGTGGCTCCTGCATTTGGGTCCTCCTGCTCTCTGTTTCTGAAATCTGCAACACATTCAGCTGTGGTCTTACTACTTTCTGAAACCACTTCATTGAATTTCTATTGGTCAATTATGTTGCAAAGTGCTGCTTAAAAACTTAGTTTCTGTCAACAGCACAACTTACAATAATAAGATGAACAATAAATCAAAAAACAATACACATAATGTGCAGATAAGCAACAGTCTGGTGCTGGTTGTAACCAGTGGATCTCCTGAGTCTATATGTGGGTTGACAGTGCAAACCACCCCCCAATCAATATTTGATTATTTTGAATGTTTAATCTCACAGAAATACTCTGCTGGTAATAGTTGAAGTCTGTGAAAGCCTGGTGCAAACTAGAGGATTTTCAACTCTTGACTGATTTAAAAAAATGTGGGAAAATACAGACACATGACAAATTTAACCGATTTTTAATCTTATAATCTTCAGAACACACACTAGATGAAATGGCCAGAACGTCGGACCACACACTTGCCGTTTGTAGGAAATGATATCAAAGCATTGATTCCAGATACTTAAAATCTCACCGAATCTTGTGATATTCTTCTTCTTCTTCAGTTTTTTTATGGTTATGGTTGGTTGGCAACAACTTTAAGTGCATTACCGCTGTTGAGGAATGTTTGACCATCCTCACACATTACTGTTTATGCCCCTATATATTATGTTTATAGTGTATATTACACATTATATCTCTACAACATTAAGAGAATAGTGCCTTGTGTTGTTCCACAGATTCTCTCTCCAAGCAGTACCAAAGGTCAGGTTGTATCAGGCCCAACCAGCAGTACATTGCAGCGTCTACGCTTAGCGACTTTCATATCTAACTCAGATGAGTCAGACAGAGAGACACCAACTTTAACTCTCACCAACTTCAACTCTTTTGCGTATTTCACCAGTGGCAAGACGTAAGGACACTAACTTTAGGCTTAACTATCCAATAGGATGTGAAAATCTACATGTAACATAGAGAGTGACAGCAATTCTAGACTTTCACGGATGTGCTGTTAGAATGGGTGATGCAAGTAGAGGGAGATATATGGGGATGCTGTGGGAGACATCTTCAGACTTGGGGGGGGGGGGAGACAATTGCTCATTTTACTGTGTTAGCGTTTGTATATCGTTTCACCTTCTGGTCTCATTGATGCATCAAGTCTACATTAAAATCTTCTGCATATAAGACATCAGCTGCTGCCTGAGTTCTCCCTTCACCAGCTTCCAGAAAACTTCCATAACAACCGCCACCTTCTGAACTGGAGTGTGGAACACGGGCATGAACGTGACTTCAGAAGAAAAACAAAACACGGGGGAGGACCGACGTCATGTATTCTGATTTGCAGCGAAAAAACGAAAAATGAAAAACAAACTATGGATGAAATCATGGCTGAGAACGCGGAATTGGCTTATACGTTTTGCAGCGTGAGTTGGAGGTGAGTTAGAAATGTTTGGTTGCAGTGGGGGTGATTAGCGCAGCCGATTGCTGTTACCTAATCACTCCGCTGTTTAAAGGTGGCAGCATGTGAGAGCTGCCACAGACAGAGAGAGACAGAGAGAAGAGTCACACAGAGTCTGTAATTGTTTTTCCACATGAGAAACAACGATATGAAATAAACCGTGTGCCACAAGACCCTGGCAACAAGGTGCATGGTGGCGTGGACTGTATTGTATGCTGTATACAGCAATAAATAGCTGAGATCAAAGCTCTGTGTCCTGTGTGCTAGGGGCTGAGATAACCCACCATGGTAACCAACCAGTGTTACAATATGATGTCTTTAATGTGGTCGTTTTGAACTTGGGATGCTTTATGATGTCTGTTGGGCTCTTTGTCCTTTATATGCGAACTGGACTGAATCCCAACTTTTACGATACAAAGGAAATTTTCACAAACAGTTTTCAAACAGTTTGTATCCACACACTGCACTGTCCCCCATACATACACAGAAACTGTATGGTTTAGTGCTACTAGAACAGCATAGCCCTCAGCCCTCCTCTCCTCTATAAGTGCTGACTACAAGCTGCAGTAATGATAGTTGAGTTTGAGTGTATTGATTGTCCCTAACAGATCTGTCCACATGCAGAGGGCGTGAAAAAGAGCAATGGGCACACACACACACACACACACACACACACACACACGGAGAGAAAAAGGGAGAGAGACTAGAAGATGTGCAGTAGACATTCCAGAGTGGTATTGATTAAAATTCTAAAATTAAAACACAACTCCTCATATGTGCATCAGGCTAAAGAAAGAGCTTCACTGAACCCTGGTTGTTGCAGGTCCAATGGGCACTGCAGTGAGTCTTTGGCAATGGGAAATTCCCCAAAAAGTCAAGGCACTCTGCTTTGTCAATATAAACGTCAAACCAAAAAGCTTTATTACAGCGGCTACATGATTAATAAGACACATTTTCCAGTCAACTACAGTACAGCTTTGAGCTAAATGCTAAAAAAAAAAGAGAGCGGAAAGGGAGACCAGGAACACTAGTGCATCATCAGGAATCAGCTCTGAGTAGTTATAATGAAAACAATAACAGTGTAAAGATGCTATTGATTATTAATTATGGCAGCAATAGTTGTGTATATAGTGAATAAGTAATAATAGGTATTATTGTTCATAATAACAGTAATAATAATAACCCTGCAGAGAGAGAGAGACTATGGGAGGAAACAGACACATAGTTAGTGACATGTAAATAAATGAATGTGGGGGCAGAGAGAAGGGGAGAAGTGCTCAGGGAAGAAGTTTCACCTATCATCTAACTGTTCAGTTTACCCATCAATGTGAGTAAAGAACATGTTTGTATTTTGTGACCATGAAAAATAAGATGTGGCCACAATTTATCTCATTCACATGGTTTATTAACACGTCACCATACTATCATAATTTTGTCCCCTGTGGGCTCCATAGATTCCAACAAAGGGAATTAAAACCAGGCAAAGGGCAGATACAATTTCTAAAACAAGAGAGTAACACAGCGAACAAATATGAGAGAGAATGAACATGTAGGTTCAGGGACAATCTGGCACTATACAGTGAGATATATAAAGGGTTTTCTGACAGGGAAAACGGGGGCAGGAAATGGGTCGGAACCAGGTGAGTGGTTAAGTAAATGGCAGAAAGAACTGCAGTGACAGGAAGTGTAAGAGTGCTTTCAGAATAAAACAAGTACAGAATGCGTGACAATTACGTAATGTAAACTAAAGTAGTTATGGATAACAACAACTAACCAACAACAACAAACTAGTTGGAGCTGCAGAAAACTACAACTAATCATAAGACCTGGTCCATAATGCAGCGCGTTTTAACGAAACCTTGTTAAAACATTGAATGGATTCAGGCAACAGAAATGCTTGAGTTCCTTTAGTTTGAAACAGGGACAGCAAGTGTAGCAAATATTTACTTTGTGACACATTAGACAGACATTAAAACGGTGGTGAAAGATAATTTTCACAGTCCAATTTGACGTGCTGTGCATTTGGTGGTGCAGCACTTGGCTTTTCTGCAGTACAGGTTTCGGTGGCGTCAGTTCCAGAGGAAGTAGCCAAAACCAGATCTCCATGTCGGTCTTAACCATCCTCAGGTGGTTTGTTTAAATGGTATTAAATAGGGCTGGGTTCATTTAGCAGATTTTTCAATGTTGAGTTTGGTCTGACTTTAGTCCAGGCAAATTAATCCAATAACTAAAGTTTTTTTTAAACAATGTTTATATTTTAATTTATGAAATGTATCATAACACTTGGCTTCATGACTAGACAGAGACCTACTACATTGCAAAGAAGAGTTGCAGGAGGATTAACCGATGATGCTGATGCCGCGACTCATCTTAGAATCGTGGTTTATTGTTTGGTATTGTTTGTGTTAAAATGTTTTGACAATAATGGATTTTAAAAAAGTCACAATTCATATCCTTTCTTGTGGAGATTGACATTATTGAATATTTTGATATTGGGTTTTGTTTATTTTAAATCTATAATCCACTCCTTAGTGAGAAACCCCCTTAAACAGCTTATCAATGAACTAGGTTTACATGAAGAAAATCCTCTCTGAGCATTTTCTTACAAGTATTGTTAAAAACCACAGTCGGCTGAATGCACGGTTGATATTCCAGATGTTAATGATTAATAGTTCTGGGAGGGGGTTCCTCATTGGGATCCATTACTCCAAAAATATGAAAACCCACAATTTCTGTCTGAAAATAAAGTGCAGCTTTGACCTTGATCATTTATTTTACATGCATTAATTCTGTTTATTTCACATGTTTAAACATGGCAACATTCTACAGATAAGTAAACAATAACAGAAGAAAACTCCCAGTATGTTGATGGGTGAAGATCAACATGCAGATCATTACTACATGTCATTCATACACATTTTGACAGGTAAATGAAAGTTATATTATTATTCTCACTCCGCACTTACCTGCATCTACCACATGTATTTACCACTGACGTCTGTGACTCTTCAAGTTACAGAGAACTGGTCCTATGCACATATTTGTCAGATGTTGTGAGCATTATGTGATCTGCCCCTACAGGGGACTTTTTGAACTTTTTTGAACTTGTCATTTCTTGTTTAATTTCTTACCTTGTGTATCTGGTTGTTTTACTATGTATGTGTCCAGTTCTCTGCCTCTGTGGAAGCAAGGTTGTTGTTTTGTGGGAGATAAAAAATAGAAACAAATAATTAAATAATTACAAATAATTACCAGTTGACTTCTGAATTTCAAGCCGCTTTTATATCTTCATGGCTTTATGTTAATATGATGGTAAATGGTCTGTATTTATATAACTCTCAACAGTAAAGTTTTTGTCATTCACTCATTCACACACATTTATACAGTGCATCTATGTACAGCAAATTCTCTATCATAAATCACTCGCATACTGCCGGCACAGCCTTTTTTTATGGGCTCAATATCTTTCCCAAGGACACTTGGACATGCAGAATGGGGGAGACTGGGATCAAACCACTGACCCTCTTAGTGGAAAACACTCCTATATCTTCTGAGCCACAGCTGGCTCCACCCCAATGATGGTAATTAAACATGTCTGTCACTCTGGTCACTTTAACATAAAAACCACATACGAAATTGATAATGAGATTGGACCTGTAACATGCATGTAACAATTTCAACACAGCACAAATCTGAACTACATGCCCTTCGATACATGTAAGGTCTGACAGAAAGTTAATGTGTGTAGATCGCCAGGGATTCAGAGATAGCTGTTTTGTAACCAAGTTCCAGGATTCCTTAAAAATACGCCACACCCCCTACTCTAAAGGAATAGTTGGAAGTAAACAATGTTGTCAAAACGTGGTGGATCTTCTCCCACAAACTATCTTTTAAAAGTACTGACAGCGGTGTGCAGAGACACAAGAACTAACAGCAGCCAACAATAATTTGTCCCAGCCAATATGACAAATTGACAACATTTATTTTAACTGACAAGAGCAAAGCTCAGAACCGGTCAAAATTGGGAAAGCTGCAGCTGAATGTTTACGACACTGTTAGTGATTATTAGTGTTGGAGCTCAGTGAACCTGTGTAAGTCACTCACTGCTGCACCCAAATGATATTCCACATTTACACATGCTAATTTCCCCCGGCTTATGCATAATAAAGTTGTTCTTAGTTCTAAATGCCACAGAAGTCTGCTCAGTCAATTAAGACACTGAGGACATCCTGGGTCCAGCAGCTTTTGTAAGCAGGTTGTCTGCCTCGCTTTGAGCTCAGCCAGTGGGCCTGGTGAGGTAATTTGATTATTGGTGACCTGCACTAATATTGTGCCTGAAGTTACACACATCCTGTGTAGAAGCAAGTGGAGGTTTGACACCATTATGCTGCTCATGCTGCATTTTTGTGGACAACGGCATCAAAGGTGTGGATCTGCTGGAGAGCACAGGAACTACGCTTTATTCACCAAGTGAGGAAAGATCATAGACATTTTATAATCACTTTATAGTAAGTCATACAAGAGAGTAAATAAAAAAACAAATAGACATGCCAAAGTTGTCAGATACACGATGTCAGCTCATGCAGTAACACACCAAAATATTATATCTTAAAAGTTAGCAGAGGTGTCCATAACCATAGAGCAACGTTAATAAAATAAAAAAATTGTATCAACTGGTAAAGATGAAAAATGGTTTCTGTATTTGTGATGCATTTGCAATGAAACATTACAAAGCCTGTTCTACATATAGTTGGGGTGCATGCTAATGTTGTCCTGAGAATGAATGGTTTGAATGTGGCTTTATTTACTCGGCAAAAGTCAGTAAATTATCATTCAGATACACAAACTAGTTGGGTTCGTTGTCCTCCACTGCTTAATACCACACTAATTAGAACAGGACATCCATGGTGTCATCTAATACTTGGCCAACTGCCACATAATCTTCTCAACATGATGAAATTATTCTTAAAGTCAGTCGTGATCGTTTGGTCAGTTACAGATGATACAAATATGTAAACCTGCAGGAGCAGTTGTTACTTTAACTTCAAAACAAGTCACAGCTCAAATGTGCAAGTGCACACGTGCATCCGCATCAGTTACACAATGACAAACAAACAAACAAACAACACTACAGTTCTGGAGTGGCGAAAAGGATGAGTTCTCTCCTTCTTCAGCACCAGCAGGTAAGCGAACTGGTTCGGGGAACTCATGGTACACAGTGCAGCTGAACTGAAAGGATTCCATCTGCATCTGACTGTCCAAAACATCCAAAACAGCATAGCTTCCTATATCCAGAGACAGAAAGTACTCCACCAAGTCATGCTGCATCATTACCCAGTACACGCTCAATATTCTACATCTTGGGACGGATATCCTGATCTGGGACAATGCAGAGCCTAGGGGAGTGCGTGGTACTGAAACTTATGGAGCCTTATGGAGAAACACCAATAAATTAAACCGTCACTGTCTCCTTCAGTGCAGCAGACGGCTGAACTGCATGACACAAAAGAGAAGCCAAGCGACAGGACAGCACTCACTATCTGACAGGGGAAAGAGGAGCAGGATGTCTGCCATCTTCCATGTACTGTATCTGAAGTCACTGTCAACTTTTTCCTGCATCAGACCACATCGTTTCTCAACCTTAACCAAAGGCTGTGTGGTTTATAATCTACTGCAATAGTAGTATATTAGCAGAAAACAAATATGCGGTCTGTGAACATTCTTCTGGTATGTTCAGAGTACTTGTGCTGCCCATAGATGCACTGTATGAATGGGTGTGTGAATGGGTAAATGTAAAACTGGAATGTAAAGCGCTTTGAATGGTCATCAAGACTAGAAAGGCGCGAAATAAATACAGACAATTTACCATTTACTTCAATTAAGAGTTTATCACTATTATGTTAATAGAAAACAGTCCGGTCACAATTAATGATTCCTACCAACTGTATTGGCTGTTGCAGTTCATTAGTATGGAAATTACATTTTTAGGTAGCACTGTGGTCGTGTAACTCATAGACATTCCTTAACAATGAAATGCAACATGTGCTCCACACACACACACACACACAGAAACAATAAAAAAGCGAAATATATCGAGCACCCGTAGATTTGCTTGTCCGTTAAATACCACATGTAGCACAAATAATACCAACGGTCTTCTCTTTCTTTGATTACATTACATATCATTTAGCTGACGCTTTTATCCAAAGCGAAACAATTTGCATTCAACAATTTGATGATGATGGAAGAAGAAACTGATGATTTTTTGGAAAAAAAAACCCAGACAAAATATATAAATTGACAATTTTTAAGATGATGTTAGGCTGACTTTCAGTCTGATGATGGAAACACTAGTATATTCATATTCCTGACAGAGACACCCACATCTGGAGGCCTTTCTCATCCCTCCAATTTATCAGACCCCAGGGAGTCAACTTGGACAGCAGGGGCTCTTGTTAAAAATCATATTTTTAATCTCCTCACATGAAATGATTGTCCCCCTCATTCAACATTATGGATGAGGTCCCATTAAGGAGCGTGCCAGGTTTATGTGTCACCAGTGAAGCAATATGAAAGGAGCCAGGCAAGGAACAAATGCTCCACTCCATCACCTCCAGATAAAAGTAAATGGATCATGTCTGTAATAGTTAGCCTACTTTATGACGGATTTCTTGTTCAATGATTTTGCATGTTGGATAGGGGAGGGAGGGGGCAGAGACATTTAGTCATAATTTTAATATGAAAATATAACACACACACACACACACATATATTTATATATTTATATATATATTGCAGTCCTCTCTGTGGCACTCAATCGGGTTAACTTGCATTGACAACCTTGTGGTTATCTTGTCAGAACAGCTAAAACACAGCGACATGTTTGGGATTTGTAGACAGTTTTAATTGATAGTTTGCCGTCCTTTTGGCAGGGTGCCATATGCCATCTATAGTATTTGAACAGTAATTGATATTGGTAGCCACACTGGCTGCTTTCACTGTGATGATTTAAGTGTTTGACAAAATACCATACCATTACTCTCTCTTTTTTTTCAGTCATCTGTCTTTGTTTGTCACTCTAATGCACAAATAAAAGTTGACATAAGTATCAGTTTATGTAGAGGATACAAATACTAAATAAGGTGACGTTGTGATGTGGCTGGAGAAAACCTAACCATGGGCTGAAAGTGCTGCAGGACGATTAATGTGTTTCTAAGTACGAAACATTTCGGCAACGCTCCAAAATTCCTCAGAGTGCATAATCAATTCTAGCTGTATGCAGGACCAGCAAATAGTGCTCTGATAATGAGGTGTGAAAACATTTCTTATCTGGAAACAGCCCTGGATGCTTGTTCTGTCTCTGTATCACACATCTGGTTTCTCCAAGATCTACTTTGATATGATTTGAATTCACCATTTCCCTCTGCCATCCTTTTGGGGCGCTGTGGAGGAAATATTGGCATTCTCTCAAAGGTTAAACCCGGAAACCACTGCAGGCAATATGGCCTGTGTGTGTGTGTGCGTGTGTGTGTGTGTGTGTATATATGAGACTGATTTAGCATTCAGTTAGATAATGAGCCAGCAGCAGACTTGCCCCTTATCAGTGTGTTCCCTCAGTACAATTACAAGACACTGATCAACCTGGATATTGATTTTCTGTGCCTGATCAAATGTCAGGAGGAGGAGGAGGCAGAGGGAGGTTCTTCATTTATATCTGCATGTGTGCCTCTTGGTAAAGCAAGATCATCAACGGGTATGACTAGAACACACCTTTTATCACGTCTGAGTCACCCTGACCAGCAGCCCCAGGATATAATGCTAACAGCTTGGTGGTGTGTTTACTCATTTTCTCCTCTGGTCTTTTTCCAACATAAACCCTGACCTTGCAAAATGTCATTTCAGAGGTTCTGGTTAAGATTAGGGAAACCGTTTTTGCTCATGCTGTCGACAATGTAATGTAATTACAATAAAAAAAATGTCATGTCATAATTTTAAACACACTTATTGTGTTTATATAACAATACTAATATAATAACCCTTTTAACAGTAATAACCTCAAAAGGGCATTTTATAGGCTGCAGATCAGACCTGCTCAGAGTTCAGGAGAAGTGTTGGACCATTTTTCCCACTGAGCTGCTTCAGCTCGGACATATTCTCCAGATGTCTGGTATGAACTGTTCTCTTGAGGTCAATCCACAGCATCTCAGCTGGGTTAAGGTTTTCTGTGGTAGATTTACTTCGACATTTAGGGGCATTGTCCTGCTGCATCACCCAGCCTGTACTGAAGTTCAGCTGGTAAACAGCCATCCTGACATTTTACTGTAAGATACACAGATAAACTTGGGAATCAATTTTCCCCCCCTGAAGATGTCAAGCTGTCCAGGCCCAGTAGCAGTAAAGCCCCTAATCATGATGCTCCATCCACCCTACTTCCACTTTGTGATGATGTTTTCATGTTGGTATGCAGTTCCCTTTTTCAACATGTGTAGCGCTGTATGTTCTATCCAAAGATTTCAACCTTAGTTTATCAATGCACAGTTGTGCAATTGTGCTCTTTGAAAAAGTACAAGCTTGCTACTATGGTTTTTGGAGAGCAGCAGAAGTTTTATTTGCACATAGTATACTACAATGACTCCTTTAAACCTTTATCTACTACTATGGAGTTTATTTTTACTACCATACTGAGCATTCTTCATTGTGCCTGCAGAGTCATCTCAGCTGGACACCCGCCTGGAGGGACCGAAGCCACAGAAAAGAATCAGCTCCATTTATAGACAATTTGTCTAACTGTGCACTGATCGATATCTGAACTCGTTGAGATGACCTTGTAACAGTTTCCAGCTTTATGTGAACCAACAATTCTCGATCACGCGTCTCCGGACATCTCCCCCTTTGTGAGAGATTTTAGCAGATGGTTCTCGTGAATTGTAAACTCAAAGTTAATAGATTGTGATTGTGCCCATGGTAAATTAGATGAAGATCCACCCGCAATGGAAGACATATAAATACATAAATGCAAGAAATTCCAGAATACACTTAGCTGTTCTTGCCACTGTATATATACAGTGCAGCTATGTTAACAGCAAGGACCAATATTCGACCTCAGCAGTCCGAATGTGAATGGCTGTAATCAAGCCATGGAAAAACATTATCATTGACATTGTCATTATCTGCCAGCTTCATCTCCATCATCTGCTACTGCAGCTTTCAACGGGCCTCTCTCCTCCGAGAGAATTCTAGTTGCATTTTAATTATTTATTTGAGAGGACTAACCTTCTGTTCTGGTTTGTTTTTTATTCAAATTTTTTTCAAGTATTTCTAACCGTGTCTTACAATAACCTTGTCTCTTAGCAGTTATATTTCTATACAACTAAACTGCAACAGAAACTTTTTGTGGAAAGCACAGTCAGAGGCGACACAGTTTTGAAAATATGCATGAATGAATGAAGTGCTACATTTATTAACAAAAGTAGCATTGCTAGGAGTTGGTACGGTTGGATTGTGAGTGTACAAAGCATTGAAATGTCTCACCATTGACCACATTCTGAGTCTCGTCAGTAGATAAGGCAAAGTTTAAGTTTGGAAAGGATTGTGGTTTTGACTAAATGTAAATAGTCACAAATGCAGCTATATACAGAGGTCTCCAATGAAAACCTGCTCTGAAAGTTCATGTGACCTGTGATAAGGGCAACGGTTAAGTGAACTGAACATACAGCCAAGACTTGAGTGACCTCATTTCTGACTGTTGTTGAGTGGCCCAGCCAAAGCCAATGGAGAGACCTGAATAAGGCCGTAGAATGTCCACACGGAGCTGCTCTTGCCAGTGCTATGTTTTTACATAGGGTTTACCTTGAAAATGTCCATAAATAGAATAATTTTGACTATGATGCATTGTATGTGAAAAGAGAGAGAGACTACTGCCCATCACATGAAGGATTGTATTACTACTGTATTTCCTTGTATAAAAGTAGTCCTAGGTACTCAAATAAATACCAGTACTATACAGTATGAAGCCATGCATCTTTCGCGCTTGAAAGTCTTTCACAATAAAAAACGTTTTCAAAAGAAATGAATGAATTCAGTCAACAGAAATGCTGGAATGCTTTTATTTTGAAATGGTTAGGCTACAGGAAGTGTTACAATTATTTATGTTTGTGACATGTCGTCAGATAAGCATTGAATCAGTGGTGAATGATCATTTTCTCTGTATATTCTGCCGTGCGCGCGGAACACAAATCTCTAGAACAGCAGTGAGACTTCTGCAGCTGAACTCCCGCAGCTCAACCATGGTGCAGAAATTAAAAGCAAGTCATTCCGCAGCCATTCTGTTCCAGCACGAGAGGATCTGCCAGAAAATCTGTCTTTGGCAAACTTGTCAAGAGAAGTTGTAATTTCTTCCAAAGGGTTTTCTAAATTAAGGGTCTGAATATTTTTATAAATGAGACACTTACGTTTTCATTATTTAGAACATGGTTTGCTGAGCAACAATTGCAGTTTCATTCATTCACAATTAATAATCTACGCTGAAAAAGAAGTGGTCTTCAACATTATTCTATCTACTATGTTTGTGACGGCTGCATAAATTCAGATTGAGAGGCCTTCCATTTGAAAAAAGAAAATTGCTGGAGGGAAGCAACAGATACAGTCTTATATTACATCGTCACAGGAGGAGTAGCATGAGCAGTACATTAGCTGAGCAGCAGCTGCTCTGTGCTGGATGCATTCAGGTCGTTTATATTTTGTGGTTGTAGCCCCCCAAAAAATCAATAAACGGGGAATGTTGAGAAGTGTAAAAGTATTTGGGTTCATTATGCGACTGTAGCGGACCAGAGGATGTTAGCGTGAGTAAGAGGTTCTTCATATGTGGCCCAGCTTTCACTCTGTTGAAGGAATTTGGCCGCATGCATCACAGACCAACTCTGAGTGTGCTCTGAGTGATCCGATCTCACATGTGTCCTCAGTGCATCTTGGTTGTGTTCACAGCCGTAGAGCTCTCTACTTGGGATCACCTGTAGAGAGCTCTACATATAGAGCACCTATACCTGCAAGGTCCGAACAGGCCCTGAAAACCTTATACCCAAATCATTGTATTTTCATGTCTCAGAGAGAAAAATATTTGACTTGAAATTTTATGCTACATGATATATTTATCTAGAAATATGTTCTTGGTCTGCACAGTATTCCTGATAAATGTGTGAAAAGGCTGGTGAGAACAGCCTCAGAGGAGCTTGAACATTAGAGAGGAAGTGCAAAAATAGGAGGAAGTAGGCAGCACTTGTGGGCTTGAAGGTTTGCATCTCAACAGCTCCAGAAAGTGAGTGAGAATTTGGGGTTGTTGATTGCGGCTGATGATTGATGGCTTTTATCAGCAGGAGCACACACACCCTGCCTATCGCTGCCCCCTCATTCAGTGCAGGATTAGCCACTGGATACATGGATTATTACACACACACACACACACACACACAGAGTATAGGAAATACACTGTCATTACACATGCAAGTGTACACACGCACACATAAACACACACAAACGCACCCACACACACTTCCCTTTCTCCCCTTAATCCGCTTCACCCTGTCAGACATTGTTGTTTGTGAATGTGTAACAGGGTGGGTGTGTGTGTGTGTGTGTGTGTGTGTGTGTGTGTGTGTGAGGGCTGTTGGAGGGAGATGTGAGTGTGTGTCAAGGGGGATTATGTGAATATAGCTAAGATTTGGCGTCAATAGAAGTTCTTTATAACTCTCCCTCTTGCCCTCAGAGCACATTTCCATGCTAACTAACGTACAATAGAAAACACAAAGGGGCTTGTCTCTGCCTGCAGAGCACAAAGATTACTGCACATGCTTGTAATCTCCATAATATACTACTGTATATTGCTGAAGGGCTCTTAAATGGCTTTTTCTACACAGATTAGTCTTTGTGTGCATGTGTGTTTCAGTGTGTGTGTTTATCCCCTGTATATCTACGCATTTGGCTGTTATTGCATCTATACATTATGATGTGTGTGTTTTTCTATATGTCATCCCTGATATAAAACACATGAGCAAGCATAAATCAGAGACTTTTTGATATTTTGAGTTAGACTACTTAAGCACAATACTATGGCAAGATCACATAAGTCAATTGTTGAATGGTGATGGACTATCTAAAGGTTACAGCGCCACCAACAGTCAATATTTTTAATTATCAGGATATTTGCTCAACATCTTTGTAATGGATTTCCACAAAGACTCAACAATAGTGATTTCCTCTCCAACATGACCACGAGGTCAACCTCAACATCTTCTATGTTCCCTTCTTGATGATATGTAGTGACTTTGAGATCCCAATTTTCCATCTTTTGCCATTATCAAGTCAAATTCTAAATTTCTCCGTTTCTATATTTTTTTCTAAATACATAGGAACGAATGATATTTCAGTCACCCTCACCCGTCTGTTAATCTATTGAGCAAATGTTAGCATGTTATTCCTAATTATGTATTAATAATAATAATGATTAATACGTTTTTGTCTTTTCTTTTAAATTTGATCTCTTTAAATTTGATTTGTTTGTTCAAACTATAAACTGTATAAAATGTCTTGGGAGAAATGATGTTTATATTTCTGTGTGAATAGTTTGTCAAAATACATCTGAAACAAACAAACAAAAAACATACAAATTGATCTCCTCTGGGATTGTGTTTCACACCTCTGCACAAGAAATCAGATGTAATATGTTGATCAGAGTAATAAATTATGAAAAATGAAACCATAACCTTACAATTGATTATTACCACATTGCTTTGATGCAAACACTAATTTAATTACACAAGGTTTCTGCTTCTTTCAATTTGTTCAAGGTTTGGCAAAAGGGATCTTCTAAAATAAGCCCAGTAATAAAACTGTAATAATGTAATAATGTGTGTTTCCTGAGTATAAGGGGGGCAGGGGATCCTTTTAGAAACAGTCATGTTTAACATAAAGATAGGGGCAGCAGCATATCAGTGGACCTAATAGCTCATATTAATCACAGTTATTTTAGATGAAAATTCATAAATCTTGCACGACAAGCTAATCTTTGAGCTCCACTCGATGGGGGAATTGTGCCGCAAGCTGTGAATAGCTAAGCAGTTAATACAGGCCATATGGCACATTTGGAGCACTTAGCGTACACTACATCATAGTGTTTATGATCA
This sequence comes from Hippoglossus hippoglossus, assembly GCF_009819705.1. NCBI lineage: Eukaryota > Metazoa > Chordata > Actinopteri > Pleuronectiformes > Pleuronectidae > Hippoglossus > Hippoglossus hippoglossus. Next base: position 1,167,648 of record NC_047170.1, read on the forward strand.
AAAATAACACACGTTGATAGTAAGCACAGCAGCAGTACACGTGTCAACGGCCTTTAAGTGACATCGTGCCGTCCTGAGCTGGTCGTGTCACCATGTGAGCTGGGAGGAGCTGTGCAAGAGCAGGGTAACAGTGAGTTCATAAAATGCAGAGAGGGAAAGTGGGCAGGACAGAGAGAGAGCATCAGACATTGTACACACAAACACACACACACACACACAGTTTGCTCCAATTGCTCCCCAATTATGAGTTTGCACAAATGAACAAATCATATTATCACAATTAGTTGACATTGTCACCCTGTGTACATCCATCCATCCATCAGCTGGACAGCTTAAAGGATTCAGGAGGACTGGAGGCAATCCCAGCTGACATTGGGGCGGGATGTGGGATACACCACAGGTCACCAGTTTATCACTGGGACATCGCTTCAACATATTGTTACAAATCAACAAAACTATTTGAATTCTTGTTCTGTTAGTTTGTGCGGATGTAAGTCTTTTTTAATGAGTGACTAACTTGACCAATTATTTTAAAGTTCTATTAGCCACTGCCACTGCAAATTGTGATATTGTTGTACAAATAAAATGTAATTGACTTGAGTGATTGGGTTTTTTTCAACAACTAATACTTTCCACTTGGAAATGGACTAGGTTTGTGGCATGTTCACGTCAAACATCAGACACATGAGATTTGCATTGATTGAGACATTGTGGTCAAGCTGGAATTGATCCACTTCAATTCAAACCTTTATTATGACCAGTAGCCGAGAACTTTCTAAATGTTACCTGTAGTAGGTTGTTTTTAATGTATTCATTTTTTCTGCATCAATCTTACACATTGGTCTCTTAGGGATGTTGTACTTCCCCTCATCTCATCTCCATTTATATACTGTAAAGTCCATGTGAACCATCTCCTCTGTTGCAACAGGATTCATAAACACAGCAGAGATTATGGATTGTGGGGGGTCAACACTTTGTAAACAATGAAATTCTTTTAAAAGCCCTGCTGTAAATGGGAGATTTCAAAAACCAGTCCCTGGATCTGCACAAAGTATTAAAGGTCCAATTCTTGTCACAATCTTTTCACTGCCACAGCTCACGGTCAAGTCTCATATTATAGTATACACAGTACTTACCTGGCTGTAAACACTGTCAAATTTACATAGCTCAAACTTGAAAAAAGCTTGTATGTAAATGAATCTGAATCTATTAACATAGCTCCACTTTGCTCACCAACTAGCCTCCAACTGTGTCTATCTGAAGGTAAGTGCAGGTAAATCAAAACAAAGAGCCGTGTAGAGGTGAAGGCAACTGCAGAGTCTGTGTGTTTACTGCATTAGAGGACCTTAAAATGAATTCCACCATAGAGGAAAAAAGATTGGAAATACCAAAATGAAATGGTCAGGGTCAACATGTTGGATGGATGGACCGACTGTCAAGGATACTTGCTGCTGCTGGTTTGAATTTGTGCTGCTGCAATACATATTTATTTGGTTAAACAGTCCGACAAAGAATGCATTAAAAAAAAGGAGAAAAAGACACAAATAAAATGTTACTCTTCTTTGTGATTCATGCTTTGTGAACAATATCCATGAACTATACAAATCATTTTCAAAAGTCTATGAATGTGGTATTTCTGAATCCAGCAATTTTAATGAATTCTCCTGAGTACTCTGCTCCTCTCCCATGAGACATGACTGCATGACGCTCTGCAGTGATAAAAGGTGTTATTTGCTCAATTTGCAGGTCAGGGACCGCCATATACTGCTCAGCATTGTGACATGAGGTCAACTCAGAGTGACACAAATCAACTTTCAGCCACCTCCCAGACCCTTAATGTGGCATCGTGAGTTTTCTGCTTTACAAATCTAATACTGCAACATTTCCATCTCATCTCTGTTCTGGCTCACACAACCCATCTGAGCAGGGGAAAAGGCAATAGTAGGCAAATTGTTTGTGAAAGATATCCACATCCCTCTCAGATATTCAATAAAGCCGTGTCCGCTTGAAGCTGTGTGTACGACAGAATAATTATCAATTTCCATAACATTAGGATATTAGGGTCGGAAACAGCGTAAAGGAACACAATTGCTAATGCCAGATGATTAGATCAAGTCTGCAGTGTGTAGCATTGGGAGAACTTAATTTCAAATCCACCGACTTGTGTTGGCTGCAATCATGAAAATATGATGTCAATGAGAATTGTTTGGTGTCCTCGGAATTACGATGGAAGATGAGAAAGTCGGTATCGCTGCAAAACTGAACACATAAGCAAATTGAGAGCAGCACTGCACAGGGAAATATTGTAATGAATGTCAGTGAAGGCCCTGGAGTGACATCAGCAAACATCAGCATCCACAAAGGTTGTAAATGTTTTATTTACCAGTAGTTTACGGATGCCTCCTGCATTAGATATTGTTATTGTGATGATAGCGTGATTAGAACAATGACAGATTATAGCAGGTGACCTTTGGCTAATGCTTTATTGAAGTGTTTTCCATGGTGTGCATAATTCATGCAATATAAACTCAACACTCCAATTAATTTGACATTATAAACTGTTATATTTTACTATCATCCTCAGGGTGTCTACCAAATCAATAGGCCACAAGAAACATACATTATCGTTATTAATATTTACTTTGTCTGTCATATTCTAAAGTTATTTAGTTGCAGTTGTATAGACATACTTGTATTTTATCTTGATGGTAGCAGGTCCCGATGGGCTGAGCCGCAGGTCCAGAGAAAAATACTGTGACAGCTACAGCCTAGAATGCTGTGAGCTTTTTAGCCATGGATGGAAATGTCAGTGTGTGTTGATCCACACAATTGAGTATCTCAGTGAGTCATCCAGGAGCTCACCTGGTTGAGCAGGTCCTCTGCAGCCGCTGTAGGTTTATAGTTTGTACCCTTTGCTTTTTGTCTTCCCTGCTCTCTTTCCCTATTCCACACTTAGGCCTGTCCTATTGATAGGGGCTAAAATACACAAAACCAAATCTCAGCTACTGCTGAATGGATTGCCATGAAGTTTCATTCAGACATTCATGTTCCCTGTACGATCTTACAAAGAATTGCACTCAGTAAGGCACAACAGTGTCCGAAATTCAATAAAGCTTGACCAAATTGCACAGTCCTCATAGCGTGCTCTATTTTTTTCATCACGCTCTCTGAATTATTTTTGAGAATTTAAAAAAATGTGTAAAGACGCCCTATCTAACAATATCAAACAAAGCGACTAAACATTCCTGGATCTTCCTCCTTAATCAAATCCGTTAGAAAAGTTAATTGGTTTTTACCAAGGCCGATACCTAATACACACCTTGTATTTTTGTTTATTAAAACATTCTGAAATGTTTACAGGCATCATTTTAATAAATAGATATGATAAGGAGCTCCGATATCATTTCCATCTCTCGGAGTAGAGCCGTTGTAGTAGAGCCGCTGTTCTCAAATGAAAGCATACAAATAAAAACTTGGTATAACCTATACCATGCACCGTAAATAATACATGTTTTGTTCAGAATTTTTATTTATTTTGTATCTTAGTTTTTCCAAAGGTATGAAAGACGGCACCTCCTTCAACCATTGTAGGAAATCATTTACAGTTTGACCTTTCTACTTAGACTATCTTAATGCTATAACCCCATCAGACACTTGCAATGAAAAACCATACTGATATCAAAGATAGCCACAGATCTGCTCCATCCGCCCATTCCCATTGGGTACAGGCTGTGCTCATCAGTCAGCAGAATCTAAATACATGTGGACAAGACTGGTGGAAAAGATTACAAAGTAATTCGTAGCCATTTCCGATCAGATGCAAAAACCAGATGTGCATTGGTGTTGGCATATTGTTTGAAAGGACATAGGCCTTGGTCCATTTTATGGACCTGGGTGAGAATTTAAGGAGGTTTTGGGCTGGATCTGGGCTCGGTACCCAAACAATCTTAAACTACTCTAAAACCATTTTTGAGACAAATATTACATTTTCTTCAGGATCAGGAAGACCAGGAACCAATTTTGAACAACACCAGGGTTTATTTTGTCTAATGATTGACACACTGCAAGGCCCTCTTAAATCACTAAGTATATAATCCATGACCATAATTACAATGGACGGTAAAGAAGGAGTAGGCCACTAGAGAATGGAAGAAAAGAGGGATGCTTGCTTAAATCAGATCAACCACTCTGCTACCAAGATTTGTCCATCTCAATAATCACAGCCTGTAATCCTCTTCTCCAAGTGCAGAGCACACAACCCTTCGTGTTTACCTTTAATAACTCACACACACACACACACACACACACAAAATCATATATCATTAACATAATGCATTCCCTAGCAAATGACCATAACAAATTAATGCCTTCCCCTAATCCTAAACCAAATTCTTACCTGAACCTGTACCCAACAACCGGCTACACAACCATACAACGCCTGTGCAACAACACACACACACACACACACACACACACACACACACCAAACTAGATGAAAAGAATAAAAAAGAATAAATCAAAGGCACATGTTCTCATTCTTGGCCAGAGGCCTGCCCTCATTAATCACACCATATCAGCCGCTATCTGAATGAGGAGAGGCAGAAAATGGAGTGAGAAGCGAGGGAGGAGGACAGATGACAACAATGCACAGAGGAGATGCAGGAGTGTTTGTCTCGGCTCACTGTGTGACTCAGAAGCTTAGTACAGTCCCTGACCTCCTGCCACCTTTGTGGATTGAATAAAGATGCAGCAGCAGCCCAAGGGCACAGTGTTAAATAATGCCCGGGCACACTGAGTACATTAAGATTTAGCATAAATAAGGAACAGTAGCATGGCGGCTGGCCTCTGTGTTACCATCTCATTAACCCTGTCAGAGGGAGAGACGAACAACTCCAAAGGGAGATGTCAAAGACAAAATGGACGCCCACGTGGAAAACACAGGCGACTTTGAGAAAAGACGCTGAGATTGAAGTCACATTACACAAGTTCCTGGAGCAGGGATTATCAAGTAAGATTTGGATATGTGCCTGCTTCTTTTGTGAATGTGAGTTGAATAGACGAGATGACATTGACTTCTAAATGTCTTTACATTGAAAAGCAGTGCTCTGCCGCTGAATGCCACAGTGCTACTGAAAAGAGCACACTAAGCATGTTGTCTTTTTCTATACAGTCGCAAATACATTCACCTGGAATGGAAAAAAAGACACTTTTTCTGCTTTATTTCTGCATGTATATAAAGCTCATGTATAAACAAATTTAACACAGTACCTTTGTAATATTTTAATGATTGTCTGTAGCATTCGATCAAACGATACCTCCGATAGTGGTACTCACTGTAATATCACTGTTGTACTGGATGTCAGCTAAATAATTTGGGTAATGACTGAAAGATTCAAATTTGAAATGTGCTTCATGAACTGACAAGAACAATGTTGTGTGTGTTTGCCAAGTATCAGTGGATATTTCGTGTTGTCTCAGTCAGAAGTCAGACCGGCCAGTGTGCTCAGTGTGGTCTGGTGAGGCTCAGTGGGCCTTTGATTGGGTTAGGGGAAGAGTCACTGGGTGGAGACGCAAATGAGTTCACAGGTAATCAGATTAGTCACTCCTCACAGGCGTCATTTAGACACTTAGGGCCTGTTCTACTAAAGGTTTGCACGTCTAAAAATGTGTACAAGCTGATCTACTAATGGTGCGCACTGAGGATTGCGTGCAGAATAACATGCGCTGTCCATTTAGTACGTCTGCCTTAATGAATATGCATCATCGGGCATGTCTACCGGAGTGCGCAAAATATTGGGAGGAGTAGATGCAAATGCTTTAACTTAGCACACGCACTGTGATTCACAAAGCCTGAAAATAATTGCCGTGATTGTGACTGCGTCTAAATTGAGTACGTTTGAAAGGTAGGTGCTTATCGCCACAGCATTGCGCACAGATGGCTGCAGTTATTGTGGCGAGGACGGCATGGAAGAAGATGGAGAGAACAGGTTTTTTCTTGCTCATCGCAGAAAGTGAACTGCACCTGCTGCTCAATATCTCTTCCATTGGCCCCCCACCTGTATTAATCGCCGAGGTTTTATTATGAGTTTTTTCTTTTGTTCTTCTTCTTATGTCCTGCCAGCTTCTATTAATTTCATCAGTTGGTCTTTTTGTTTTATTCTTTAATTTCGCTTTGCGCTTGTGTTCACTCTGCTCTCCGTAATGCTCCATAGCGGAAACCAGTAACAGTAAACTCATTTAAATACTACTGCCTGTACCATGTTTGCACCTGTTATCATTTACGCAATTATTTTTAGTAGATCACCCGCAAAACGCCCACCAACCAAATGTGCAATCTGTTATAATGCACACAGAATTTTGCACATTTTATTTGGGATCTTAGTAGATCAGGATCTTAGTACATGTCTGACAAGTGTCTGCTTTAGAAATCGACATGCAACTCTTACAGCAGCCATATCGGTGGGTGGACGACTGAGCTACTATACATTCTTCTACCATGTTATTGCATTAACAGTGACAGCTGGGGTAGTTAACATTCATATTCACTATGCAAGGAGCATGCTGCCTGGGTTGTAAGAATGGTTTCACACGTGGGAAATGTGCTTCTTTACCTTTGAAGTAGAAAGTGTGAAATGTGATTCTGCTTGTGAACATCTAAGTGGGACATTGTGTCATGTGCATGCATTTCCTTTATTTCACCCCCATGTGACACAGATGGGAGGAGGAAAGAAATGTAAAGAGAAAAAGTATTTTTACAAGTCATTGCCATTTATGCTCTGCTTTATGCAACACACAGGCATTGTTTCTAGAGCCCAAATTATATGGTGATGGGGGCCCGATGCTGATACCATATATTGGCCAATTCTTATTTTTATTGAAAATGTTACAGTAATTCCTAAAATATCATTACTTAAACTCAACTGATATTTTACAGTTTAACCATAAACCTTAAGGATAAATTACTAAAAGAAAATACATATTCAACCAAACATATGGAAGGACAATTTTGCCAAAATTATCTACAATGACTGATTTCTGGAAAGGTCTGAGATGTGTAACAGGCTGTACTTTTTAATTCGATAACACCCATTTTAACAAGTTCTTCGCACATGTTGGTGGTTTTAATGGGGAGCGAGTCAAATAATCATCGTAGTTCAAATATTGGTCTGGTTTCCAGTTTCTGGCCTTGGTGGAGGCTTAGATAAAAAAACATGGATAACACCTTTAGAATCAAAGACACTGGGCAGGTGACTAATGGATTCTTTTCTTGCATTAATAAAGAGTTGACATTTTGCTAAGGCCAACAGACAGAGAAAACCCATCCTTTTACTCTGGCTGTCAGATCTCCTTTTCAGCTCCAGAATGATGCCACTTTTACTATCTCCCCTTGTTCTGCCGTCTCTGCTTCCCCCATCAGAAGCTAACATCAACATCTTCTTTCTTTCAAGATGCGGCAGTCAGATCAATGAAAAGCCTCTTAGCAGAGCTGCACTCTGAACATCTGCTATCGAACTAGTACTTTTAGGCCTGACCAAAAGTGCAAGATATTCTTCTTTTTTTTTTTACTTCTGGTTTCTGTGTGTGTGTGTGTGTGTGTGTGTGTCTGTGTTTACTGGCTGACATTTTATATTCAGAAACTATGACCAATACAGACATGTTTTCAGTGCACTAGTCTTGTTAAATAACGATAGTAAGAAGAATAACAATGATTAAAGAAAGTTATTTTTAGTCGAGTGAAAAAGGCTCAAATTGGAACATTGAATCATTTAGCTCTTAAAACAACATATCTGTCAACAGATCAGTTAGTGAGTTTCCTTCATTCAAGAGCTCTCCTGTCGTTAGAGCAATTAGAGTCAATTCACACATTATGGCTAGATTCAAAACAGCTTTCCAATCCAATTATGTTTGACAATTTAAATACATTTAAACACTTTGACATCAACATGATAGAAAGGATGTGAATACTTTCTGAATGCACTTTCTTCATTGTGGCCTGGTTTGAAGTTTAATTTGTCAATCAGAGAGAAGAGTGAACCTTGTGAATCTTTACTAATTTCTCTCTGAATCCCTTAAAAATAGCATTTGTGAAGAATTTTAACCCAAATATTCTGCACACTAAAATGAATGGAATGGCAAATAGAATATTTCGAATGAGTGTTGAATGATCAGTTGCACATTTAGTCAACTCATCATTTCAAGTAATAAAAGTGAAGTCACTGTTTGGGGAACACATATATTGTAAACTGTTCATCTAATCATCTTCACACTTGGTATGTGTATTTCTAATGGCCCAGGGAAGTACAGTGTTGGGTTTGGTGCAAAGTGATACGTTCAATATTAATAAAAAAATAAATAAACAGGTAGCCAGCGCTCTGTAGCAGTCAGTGGGGGAGAGGCAGCACACCTTCAGTCTGTGGACTGAGTTTAACATGTCTAACTCTATGTGCTCGGATAAAGTACAGTAGCAGTTGGAAACTGGGTCAAACCATTTACTGAGAAAAGTTGTGAACTTGAGTCAGAACATTGTGTCTATTGCTTAGACCGCCACTCAAATAGCCGACATGCAATGTATGAAAAAAAAAAACACCAATCAAGTGAATATTTCACCCTTGTATATGAACCACACACGTGAACCTGTGAACATAAACCAAATTCAGTTTTATTTTATGAAAAACATCGACTATAAAATATTCGATGCAGATAAACAAGGTAGGATGAACGCAACATCACTCTGCACAATATAAAAATCTCTGCACACAATGCCCAGCACACATAATAACAATACAGAAGTGATAGTATGTTGTAGAACTGTTTGAGGAGGACTCACCAATGACAAGGAAGGTTGACACAACTTGAATTATCAGGTTTGAGTCAAATCTACAGGAGAGCCACTGGCATCAGGTGTCCCTACCTGAGGCTCACATGGTGTTGGGAAGTAACTTCCTAAGTGTGCACTAAATGCATTGCTCGCAGGGATTTGGACACCAGGAGCATCTTTATCAAGTGGAAATGATGGTGACATCCGACCGGGCTGCCGATGAGACATGATCTGATGTGTTTGAATCACATTCAAAATGAAAATGCTGCTATGAATCACACAGCAGTATTAAGGGTCATTCACGCATCACAACAATCAGTCATTTGGTGGGATTGTTATTATTCTCCTGTCTTTTTCCCAAATCCCAAATTGTTTGATTTCTTAAACTTTCAAATCAAATCAAAATTCACATAAATAATATCTATAACTTGTATGTATATTACTCTATATGCTCATAATATAAATGCACTATAACTAAATGTATAGTATATGTGATAATTGATGATATCGATGAAAAATATAAATACATACAAAATTTACAATTTAAATCACACAATGAGGAAACTATTTTATGGCACGGTGATGCAGTGGTTAGCACTGCTGCCTCACACAAAGAAGGTTGATTCCCAGGTTTTTTTACTACATGGATTTTTCATGTCTTCCCCTTGTCTGTGTGGGTTTTCTCTGGATAATCCTGCATCCTCTCAGTCCAAAAACATGCCCCCCTAACATGGGGGTTAGGTGAATTGGAGACTATAACATAGAAACTGTGGAGCGTCTCACTCAGACATTTGCGTAGAGAAAATACGGAGGAACTGCAGAGTCCAGTACATCTCTGAAAGCATTTCAAGTGGTATACATAATGGATAGAATTGTCATCACTCACTTCTCATATGTGTTGGCCCGCACACATTCTGCATCTCCCTCTTCCTGTGTTGTCTTCCTCTATGAATGTAAAAGCGGTCACCTTTTACAGCACATTGGAATCTCAGAACAGTGCTTTTTCAGTTCCTCTTTAGGTAAGTGGATGGCAGAAATTAAACAAGTAGCTTATGACTGGTTTGCAAATACCATCCAATGACTGTAAAGTTAAAAATCAATAAATTGTTCCTTTAATGCAGTGTATGGTTTAATTGTAGGTTAAGTGACTGCCACCCCTGAAGTTGTTGAGCAAATCTGGGAGGATCCTCCATCATAACCGCTGAGCTCAACAATTAAAAGCCAACAGTCAATGTAATGTAACTAACCCCAGTGCATTGTGGGTGGCATGGCAGGGGTTAACCTCCTCCTTAAACCGCGTCCTTTGCCTCCCTAAGCCCATAGCTGGGAAACAATACCCTTATCTGGTTCACTCAACCTGCCTTCCCATTTAGCCCCTCTGCCAGCCACAAATTTGCATGTCAATCATGGCAGCGGATGACATTTAAAAAGCCTGTAAAAGGACTGGTAGGAAATCACAGAAATTAATTGCAAAGCACACACACACATTTGTGAGAATTGCACATGTGTACACACACACACCCACACCCACTCACACACACACCCACACACACACTGTCTCTCTATCTCCCCCTATCTTCCCACACATGCCTCCCACAAGGAATTTGAATTACTTTACATTTCTTTGTGGAGGGAGGAAAATACCAAAATGGTTGAAGTAAGCCTCTCAACTTCTTTTGTGATACAATGAACATTATAGCTATCAAAAGTCTTACATTTTCAATGCTCCTTCCAAGTATATAAATATTCCCTATTCTGTCTTCTTGGTATTCTCTGTGTCTCTTTGTGTTCAGCTGAATCAAACAACCAGCAGAAAGCACTTCTCCCTTGATGATCAACAGAAAACACCAACAGCTATTTGCCTCTCAGTAGTGGGGAATCAACATGACGTCACTCTGTAGCTCTGCTTTCACATTTATTGTTTTTCATTTTGTTACCATTCAATTTGTGTGATTCTCTCTTTCCTTATTGAAATGAGAAGAGAGTAAAATGGAACGCAGTCTACAAGCTTGGGAAACTAACATGAAATACTGGGGCATTGTGTGAATATTAAAATTCTACTTTGTTAAACCTTGTTAACCGGCCCGAGCGGTTGAGGCGCCCAGAGAGGAAAACCGTTTGGTTCAGGCTTGAAGCAGTTTTATTCACCCTAGTGCGAAGGTGATACAGCATCCACCCCCATTCTCAGACTGGCTGGCTTATATAGAGATGGCTGTCAATTGATTCAGCCGACACATACCATCTTTCAAGAACCCCACACAGAATCCCCATTATAAATATACGATATAAAACCATTATCAAAAATATACATGTAAAATTAATAAATATTTACCCACCAAACCATCCCGAATAAATAATATTAAATATTATACAAAAATTTGACTAGGTTGAACAAACCTCCCCCTGCCCACTTCCTTGTTAGTTTTATCCTCCCGGAACTGTTAAAAGGGTATTTGGCCCGAACAGCCAGGGAGAAAGGAGAGCAGACAGAGGTAAGTTAGCAACTGAATACCGGTCACTTTATAGTGTGAGTCTCCCGTAGTTAACGATTCACCAACATTTTGCTACATTGAATACTTAATCAATGTGCACACTTGGTATTTTACATACCATCTCCCGCTGTGACCTCATACTCCGCGACCTGCAGTATGCAACCAACAAATCCAACAAGCAATAAATATATATTCTTATACTAAAATACTGTGTATGTTAATTTACCTTTCACCAATTATCTATGAAATTGTGTGCCAAGTAGGCATATCAAGAGAAATAATTTAATGAAGGTAAGACAACTAAACAAGTTTTTAGTAACGGCGAGCCCGTCGTTACAAACCACACTTTTTTGTGGTCCACCTGAGGGCAGCAGAACCAACCAAACTGGGAACAAAACATTGGTATATCACCAACTCTTACAATATATTTGGAGTTGTGTTTGGATCCACTCGGTGACTGTAGGTCCAACATTCATTCTGTTCTAGCTCAGTTTTGGGTCTCTACTAACACCTGAGGAAAAACTATCTGTCTCCTAACCGCTAAATTACTTTTGGCAGCTAATTGTCTGTCTGCTGTTTGCAGCTGCAGGTCGTGCACAGTGGATTTTTAGAGCTTTTCCACTGAAAACCTGGCTGAGTATTAACACTACAGCTGCAGCCACACAGCAAAATGTGATTAGAAAGTTCAAACGATTCTGTTCCCATTCCCAAGTGTTCATTAAAATTTGAAAGCTAATAGTTTAGTGTTGAACAGTGTTTGTCAGGGAAGATGTTACATTACATTCCATTTCATTTAGCTGACACTTTTATCCAAAGCGACTTACAATAACTGCATTCAACCATGATGGTACAAACCCAGAACAACAAGAATCAAGAAAGTGCAAGTTTCTTCAAGAAAGTCAAACTACAAAGTGCTATAAGTAAGTGCCATTTAAGTGCTACAAATTTTTTTGTTTAAACATTGTTTAAAAAATGTTATTCAAGGTATAGTCGGAAGAGATGTGTTTTTAGTTTGCGGAGGAAGATGTATAGACTTTCTGCTGTCCTGAGCTCGTTCCACCATTTATGAGCCAGGACAGCAAACAGTCGCGATTTTGTTGAGTGTTTAGCTCGCAGTGAGGGAGCAGCAAGCCGATTGGCAGATGCAGAGCGGAGTGAACGGGCTGGGGTGTAAGGTTTGACCATGTCCTGGATGTAGACTGGACCCGATCCGTTCGCAGCACGGTACGCAAGTACGAATGTTTTGAAACAGATGCGGGCAGCCACTGGTTACCAGTGAAGGGAGTGGAGGAGCGGAGTAGTGTGAGGTTTAGGTAGGTTAAAGACCAGTCAAGCTGCTACATTCTGGATGAGCTGCAGAGGTCGGATGGCACTAGCAGGTAGACCAGGCAGGAGGGAGTTGCAATAGTCTAGGCGTGAGATGACCAGGGCCTGGACCAGAACCTGCACCGCCTTCTGAGTGAGAAGGGGACGTATTCTCCTGATGCTGAGCAGCTTGTATCTACAGGACCGTGTTGTTGCAGTAATATTGGCAGTGAGGGAGAGTTGACTCTCGAGTGTCACACCCAGGTTCCGAGCAGTCTGGGTAGGGGCTAACACGGAGTTGTCAAAGGTAATAGTCAGGTCGTGGGTGGGAGAGCCTTTCCTTGGAAGGAAAAGTAGTTCGGTCTTATCAAGGTTAATTTTCAGGTGGTGTGCGGACATCCACTGACAGATGTCAGTCAGACAGGCAGAGATTCGTGCTGCTACCTGTGTTTCAGATTGGGGAAAAGAGAGGATTAGTTGGGTGTCATCAGCAAAGCTATGGTAGGAAAAGCCATGTGAGTGAATGACACAGCCGAGAGAGTTGGAGTACAGAGAGAAGAGGAGGGGACCCAGGACGGAACCTTGAGGGACCCCAGTAGTGAGAGGACAAGATTCTGACACAGATCCTCTCCAAGTTACCCAGTAAGCGGCCATTGAGTTAGGATGAGATCAGGGAGAGAGCAGAGCCTGAGACACCCAGATCCTGAAGGGTGGAAATAAGGATCTGGTAGTTCACTGTGTCAAATGCAGCCGATGGGTCTAGAAGGATAAGGACAGAGGAGAGAGAGGCTGCTCTAACAGTGTGAAGTTGCTCAGAGACAGCAAGGAGGGCAGTCTCAGTTGAGTGGCCTGCCTTGGAACCAGACTGGTGAGGATCAAGAAGGTTGTTCTGGTGAAGATAGGAGGAGAGTTGATTAAAGATAGCTCGCTCGAGAGTTTTGGAAAGAAAGGGAAGAAGAGAGACAGGTCTGTAGTTGATGACTACAGACGGGTTGAGGGTGGGTTTCATCAGGAGAGGGTTAACTCTTGCCTCCTTCAGAGAGTTAGGGAAACTGCCAGTTGACAGGGAAGTTTTGATAAGATGGGTGAGAAAAGGAAGAAGATCAGGAGCAATAGAGAATATGAGATGGGATGCGGTCAAGGGGACAGGTGGTTGGGCGGGCGGAGGTTACCAAGGTAAGAACTTGATTGGGAGACAGGGGGGTGAAAGAGGAAAGCGAAGGGGATGAAGATGAAGTTGATGGAAATGTAGTTACAGAAGGTGGATTAGAAAATGAGGAGCGTATGTCATCTATCTTTTTTGTAAAGTAGTTGACAAAGTGGCTTGGTAGAAGGGTGGAAGGAGGAGGGGGACTGGGGGGTCAAGGAGGTTGGAAAATATGGAGAAGAGTTGTTTGGGGTTAGAAAATGAGGATGAATTCTCGTTTGGTAAAAAGTGCTTTTGGCTGTGGAAATAGAGGCAGAGAAAGAGGAGAGAAGAGACTGATAAGTGAGCAGGTCGTCAGGGTGTCTCGATTTTTGCTATTTCCTTTCTGATGCTCGCATAGTGGCTCTGTCGGCGCGCACCGAGTCAGACAACCACGGAGCTGGGGAGGACTTGCGGACCTGTCGTGACGTAAGAGGACAGAAAGAATCAAGAGAGGAGGACAGAGTAGAAAGGAGAGTGTCTGTGGCAGAGTTAGGATGCATGAGTGAGAAAGAGTCAGTTGAAGGGAGGGCTGACAAAACAGAGGAGGCCAGAGAGGAGGGAGAGAGGGAGCGAATGTTGCGATGGACAGGTACAGAGTGTTCATCCACATTATCACTCAAAATGTGTTCCCTATTTCTGTCAGCTCCCATTGCTGATGAAAGATAGCAGTTCTGAACCACCACCTCGGTTGGCAGTGAAAGTCAGAGACATCATAACGAAAGACGCCTGTGTGTCGGACTGTAACTGTGGTTCTATGGTTTTTGGATGACTATCAGATGTGTTATGGTAAATGGTCTGTATTTATATAGTGCTTTTCTAGTCTTGATGACCACTCAAAGCGCTTTACAGTACAGTTTTGAAATTGATCCTTTCACACACACTTTCATAAAATGGCTCTATTAGCAGGCACTTTTTTTTCTATGAGGGGCAGTTCAGGGTTCAGCATCTTGCCCAAGGACACTTCAGCAAGCAGATGAGGAAGACTGGGATTGAACTGCCGACCTTCTGGTTGGAGGACGATCGCGTTTCCAAGCTGCATGTGCTTTGTCTGTGGAAGGAAGCCGGTGTATCCGGAGAAAATTTCTGTGAATTTTTTCATACCCACTATTCATACCCACCAGTGTATACCATGAAAGATTATTTTCTTTACAGATCTTTCTCTTCTCACTGTGTTTTAAAGGCATTTTTGTCCCCTTACTCTTATAAATGCTATTTATATGCACGACTTTGAACTTTTAAAGCTAACCCAGACTGAACTGTGAACTGTGCAGAGTCTAGTCCGAAAGCAAACAGCTTCAGTCCAGCTCAGAATAGTGTCAGGCCGGTCTTACCCTGGCCAGAATTTCTAATGTACTGTAGACAGGCTGTTATCAGCTGCCATTGTTCTCAGTACAATGGAAATCAGTCATGTTGACAAGGTATTGACGGCACAATTACAGCCTGCACAGAAAGCCATCTCCTCTCTTCAGTAGAATAAGGAGACAGTGACAAAATTACCCATAAAACGAAACAGAAAATGGAATTAATGCTCAATTTGTTTTATTTATTTTACAGTTGACAGTGTATTAATTAATTTGCCTACAATATTACAAGGCTATACATTTCTCTGTTACCAGCTACTTTGCCAGGAAAATATCGATATCAAAAGGTCAGTAATATATCTAACATAGCATAGCAGAGTTTTAGATGGTAAAGCTAATGCTACTGGCTAAAATGCTGCTATTTGTGTGGTGATAGAAAAAAACCTTGACATTTTGCTGTTTCAATTTCTGTTAAATAAGATTTGGTTGTAGCCTACATCGACACATCTATGTCTTTGTTACTTTATGTCAGAGGCTGCAAGTAAGTTTGGGTGCAGCCCATTTTTTTCCTAAGCCAGTAGATTGTGGGCCAGAGACAATACATTTATTTTTAATTGGAATTTGTTCCAGATTGTCACAGAATGCTTAGTGAATTTGAGTAATTGTTAAATTGTGTAGCACTGTCAGAAACAAACAGGTCCACAAATGTTAGCCAGTAGCTAGGTTTTGTGCAGCAGAATAAACCACAATAGTAGTGACACATAATCCGGCTCATGGCTTTATTCACATATGTGGAAGAGGTAGGTGTAACGGTAAGTGGGTACTGCTGTGCAGTGAATCTAAACCCACTGGGTCTCGGGCACAATGCATTACCATATAGAATATGAAGTTTTGTCAATATACACACGCTACACCTGATTAGAATATGTAGAAGCTCAGCGAAACATCCATGACAACCATTTAACCTAAACAAATCACAATTTCATCACCAATAAACTACATCAGCATGTCGTAAAAACACGACTCAGGTTATAGAGAATGGATAATAAAATGAAATTAAAAGGCCCCGTAATGACTAATTTGAGTCATGTGATACTTACTGATCTCTGTTTTATCTCCCCTTTCCATATTTGTATTATTTAGTGCAGTGTCCGTTCCAAACTTCCATGTTTGCTTGGACTGTGTTAATGCTCTGGAATTATTAAAACACAAGTCTGCATATTGGCACTTAAACTTTGCTCTGTTATTAGATACAAATTTTAAAGAAACTTTTGTATTTTTTTGGAAGGTTTTTAGAACTAGAAGAGGAGATTTTACATTGTTGAAGCAGTGGTGGGATTGTGGGAAAGTGGTGATCAAGGAGCTTTGTCAACAGTACACTCTCAATGTCTCTCGTGACAACACCAAATCTATGAGGGATCTAGAGATGGAAATAGTGGAGCTGCAGAGTTCTGCAGAGTCCACAGGAAATCAACGCTGCATTAAAGACCTCAAATCCCAAAAAGCCGCACTGGCAAACCTGCTGGGCTCCAAGGCACAATCAATCAATCAAATTTTATTTGTATAGCCCATATTCACAAATCACAATTTGTCTCTGTGGCAATCGCTCTTGCCACGGGGCTCTCCCACACACGGCCAGAGACGGAAGTGTTCCTCTTATACATCTTTATTAATCAAATAAACATAAATTCAAAGTACCAACTTAAAGTAGACTGGCTTTGCAGCTCAGTCCGGGCGTCTCTCCAGTGTGTCAGTCTCTCCAGGGTCTGAGTCTCTGGGTTCCTCCTGAGGCAGTGCAGACGCTGCCTTTTAAGCACGAGGACCAATCAGCTAACAGCTCTCACCTGCGCTGATTGATCCTCTCTAGCAGGTGAGGGTGCTCTCCCAGCCCCCTCACCTCCACAGTCTCATAGGGCTTTAACAAGGTGTGACATCCTCTGCCCTTAACCCTCAACAAGAGTAAGGAAAAACTACTAAAAAACCCTTTTAACAGGGTAAAAAGAAGGTAGAAACCTCAGAGAGAGCCACATGTGAGGGATCCCTCTCCCAGGACGGACAGAAGTGCAATAGATGCCACGTGTAAAGGAGAACATCAGCAAGATAAGGGTATTTGCAGCATTGATTAGAATAAACACTTTGTAGCATAACTGAAGGTCAATGAATTGATGGATTATTGTCAGTAATGGTCGAGTATCTGAGGAGAAATATTATATATGAAGCAGTCTTGTTGTAATCATAGTCTATGTTCAGCAGCCACCACGATCATGATCCACCATCAAGATTGGATGCCACTATAGTCCACAGTCATTGTCCACTGCTGCCATCAGGATCCACCAGCAGCTGCCACCTCAATCGTGGTCCACCACCATTATCAGATGCCAACACGATACAGGATCCGCCATTACGATCACGATCTCTGATATGCGATCCATCATCATAATCCACGATGTGGCCACAGCCGCGGCCCTGGATCTGCGGACGATAAGGCAAAGGGACTCCGGGGAAGAAGTCAAGTCAGTAACATGTATTGATGAGATATTAATTTCTTGGAGAAGAAGAAGGAGAAGCTTGGAAGAGAAGCTCCTTGTGTCATGTGTCCCCCGACACAACAGACTGAAGAAGGTGATGGACCAGGTCATCCACCGGACCCAAACCTACTGGCCCAGCAGGACCATTATTGACAATATATCACTGATTCGAGATCTTTTGGAACTCTCTGGTTCTTTGGGTTTCAATGCTGGTCTGGTTTCTTTGGACCAGGAAAAGGCATGGTTTTGGCTCCTGGAAGAGGCTCTGATCCATGGGGCCCGGCTGGATGTTCAGGAAGGCAGCAGACCTGGTCTCACCCAGCGTTAACGTTCAGCAGGGACAGTGAAGCTGAAACACGTAGTGGTTGTAGAAGGTCTAGGTTTCATGGTTACACTCACACCATTTCCTGTTGCATGTTCTATGTCACTTCCTGTTTTATTTTGATACCCACCCCCCCCCCCCCCCCCCCCCCCGTGTGTCTCACAGATTGGCTTCCCCTCTCTAATGTGTTTCACCTGTGTGTAGTTTAGCTGATGTCTGTCTGTATATAAGGTCTGTGTCTTCCCCTTGTCCAGTGCCTGTTCGTCTCATATTGCACGCAGCGGTCCAGCGATCTCACCAAGTCTTGTCCGTCTCATGTTTTCTCGACCACGTTTGCCTGGATTGTTTGACCTTGTTTTTGCCTCACGTTTCGCATACCTTTGCCTGATGATTTTGACTCCCTGTGTACCGAATCCTGCCTGGTAATAAATACCACTTCTTTTTGAAAACTGAACTCTATCTGCAAGTTGTGCTATTGGGTCCCAGTTCTAGTACGAAACCTTACGGAGCATGAAGGAAAACCTTGCAGATACCAGTAACCAGCATACCCAGATGCTAACGTCGTTTGGTGAGCAACTTACCTTCCTCACCAAGCATGTTCACCGACTCCATGAAACTCATGTTCCCGGTGAAGCAGCGAGTAGACCGACGTCTGCCGTGGCTGCCTCCCACTCCACAGCTGCCGAGGCTTCGTATGCTCCAGTTTTCTCATCCACCATGACTTCCACTAAGACTCTCCCGTCCGGAGAGATTCTCTGGTGACTCAGGTGATTGCCGTTCCTTTTTAACCCAGTATGAACTCCATTTTGAACTACAGGCTGCAGTTTTTCCCACCGACCGTACCCGTATCGCCTTCATCATCTCCCATCTCAGCGGACGGGCGGAGAAATGGACCAAGGCAGAATGGAGCCGCAGATCACCGGTGTGTGAGAACCTATTGACTTTTACTGAGACTCTCACTAGTATTGATGTCAAAAGGTGATTGTAATCACGATTTGGTACAAAAGCAGCATCCAGGAAAGGCCTAGTCCTTTAGGAGTAAAGATGGGCCGAGGATCGCCAGTTTGCCAACAAATGTGTGAGAGAATTATTGAAATGTTTAAATACAGTGTTCCTCAAAGAAGCATATGTAGGGATTTGGATTTCATCCTTTACAGTGCATAACATCGTCCAAACTTTACTGTGCCAAAAGGAAGTCTTATTTTAACCGTCTCCCGAAGCACCGTCGACTTCTCTGGGCTTGAAGGCATCTGGGATGGACCATAAAACAGTGGAAATGTGTATTGAGGTCAGACGAGTCAGTAATTCAGGTCTTTTTGGGAAGAAATGGACTCTGTGTACTCCACACACAAACAGATTTTGGAGCACCATCTGTTGCTTTCAAGACGACATCTTTTCCAGAGACATCCGTGCATATTGCAACAAGAAAAATGCAAAACCACATTGTGCACACATTACAAATGCACTGTAAAATGCCCAACTTCAAAATCGTTGTTCTAACTTTGTTATCAGAGTTGAGTGAGCAACTATTTAAAAAAAATGTTGAGCTAACTTAAAGTTCCAGGTTTACAGATGAGTAATGCAGTTGTGTAGCTTCCAGACGGTTCACTTAACATCAGCCTGTGTGCATGTGACGTTGATCTACAGGTACTCTACACCACATCTTATTGTGATACACACTTTATTCTCTCTGGTACTAGTAAGACCATTAAAGTAATGATTCTTTCCTTCCCTTGTGATAAAACACAATAACCTTGTATATGTATAAATATGGTTTTAATTTTAATAATAATAACTGTTAACAAAGGAGGCATGAACAGTATAATGATGTATTGTTTTTTTAATGAACCCCTCACCACCTAAATCCTGTCAAGTTTGTGGAGAGGGCTGCAGTGAGGCTTTTGTGTAAGTTATATATTATGATCAAAACATTATTTCTTGACTTACGAATAACTAACAATGAAGGTTAAATAATGGTAACTTGTGATGTTAATTGAGTCATGTTTCTTTTTTATGCATGCCAGGGTATATGTCATCTTTGAATGTCTTTTTTGTTTTGTTAAAAAGCTATTTGTGGTATTACTACTTGACAAAATTAATTGCTTAAGTTTTTATGAAATTTTTTAAATTGTTTTAAAATTAATCTTAGATTTGTATGCATTTTGATCTTTGTCATGTAATGTGTGCAGAGAATGTGATCAGAATGTCTGTCTTGATCAACGCAGCAACCCTAGTTAACATGTCTGTGAACATTGTCTCCTCTCTTAGATCTGTCCAGTTTTTTAGAATTACTTGAGTGGAACTGGGAAATGTTCTTATCATCATTGGACGCCCACTCATCACAGTTGATAAAGCTGTCCAGATCACGTGGCGCACTTGGAAATGACCTCCGAGGTCTGCCTTCCTATTTGAGGGAGGAATCCAGACAACTTTCTGAAGATATGTCTGGTAAGACAACTTTGGTTTATGCCATTAAGGTTGTTTTCATTTTTGACTGCTGGGCCAATATGAATATACAACAGGCCAGTAAATCTCTGGTTAGAGAGCAAACAGACTCATTTGATAGGAATTTGCCATAAAACAAATCTATGTTTTTATCTTTGAATTTAAAGGGATCATTCACCGACAAATGAAAGTTCACTCATTACTTACTCACCACTATGCTGATGGTGGGGTGGGTGAATTGTTTGAGTCAACAAAACACTTATGGAGTTTCAGGGGTAAACAGTGTAGCAGCCAAATTCAATGCGACTGAAGTAACCGGGAGACTCCTTCAAACGGAAAAAAAGTCATAAAATGCCTCCATGCTGCTCTTGTGGTGTCATCCAAGTGTCCTTTAGACCGGACATTCAAATTCAACCTGAAACATAATTTACACCATGTTTTTAGCCTAATAGTCTGCTAGCGGAAGTAGCAATGCTAACACGCACTCCACACGTCCCCAGGGGGCGAGAGCTTGTGTGCAGATGTGAATGCGGCACCAGTGGAGGAAATCAGAGCACATAAAGTCGAACTAGGTTTATGGGCCTTAGGGATACTTGGATGACACCATAGCAGCGGTAATGAGGAAAGTTTTTTTTCTGTTTTGCCAGTTACTTCAATTGTATTTAATTTGCCTGCAACGCTGTTTACCCCTGAAACACCAAAACAGTCTTGTGGACTCAAACACTTCACCCATCCTTCTATCATACTGGTGTGTAAATAATAAGTACATTTTCTTTTTTCGGTACTTTTAACTTACATACATGAGTAGACCTGAATAGTAATGTTAAGTTAGACAAACTTAAGATAACACTTTGGGCGAACTTCCTACTTTAAGTTGGCACAACACGTAAGCCCTTAAGTTGAGTAAACTCAAAAATGCTTTGCAGCTGGTTGCTTTACTTTTTTAAGTTGGCTCAACTTTTTTTTTTTTACAGTGTGCATGGCTGCAGAAGAAGAGGGTGGTGGTGCTGGACTGGCCTGTGTGCAGTCCCCACTTGGCCACAATAGAGAATATGTGTCACATTTATCATCAAGCAGAACTAGTGACAATAAAGTTCCAATATCTTGGACATCATGTCCGTGTTAGACTCCCATGTTGAGCACCCTCTTCAGTCAGGTCTGGACTTAGTGACTCATTACTCTGGATCAACCCAGGGCAAGTGACTATTTATTTCAAGATCAGCAAAAACACCAACACTGCTTCGTGAGTATAATGAACAAGTTATCGAATCAGTTAAATCAGTTCTTCCACAGAGAAAATGTGAATGCACTAAACGTTTCTGTCCCTTGGTTTACAGTGGGGCTACTTTCCCATAAATTATATAAATATTGTTTTACAGTGTAGTTCCTCCACAGAGGAGGCTGGTAGCTGAAGGCTCTTACCCCCAACCCCCCCCCCCCCCCACCCCCCACACACCCACACACACACACTATACTAGGAACTACTGAGCCTGCATTTAGCAAAGTGATATATTGAGATATGAAGGTGCCATGAGCTCTTGAATCTATTGCACTTACAAAATGACCCTCACTCAGGAACTTACTGCCCCCTCTTTAGCACTGCATCTGTATAAACTAAATGTCTGAATGTATGTTGCCTCGCCCAGTTTAATTCCAAACCTGAATCCTGTTGTTTCCAACAAAGTCTGTGCATTTTATATCTGTGGGAACTTGTGCATGCCTGTGTGCATGTGTAATTGATAACCTCATCTCAGAGGCGGGCATTCAAAAGATGAATATTCGCAATTACAGCCTTCTCATTAAAGCGTCTGACCTTCAAGTGTGCTCCCTACATATTGATCGTCCTAACACTGGCCTTTTAGTGGAGATTGCTCACCACCACAACAACAACAACAATAACGCATCCGTTCAAAATGACCATAATCTACTGAGGAGCAGGGCCAGGGCAATAATCCATCCTGCTGGCAGAGAGAACAGGTGATGATCAGTAGGAATGAGGAGACAGGCCCTGTAGTGGACAGTGGCACCAGTTGAATTACAAACTGTGTTAATCAGCTTAACAAAAGCAAATTTTTGAATTGAAAAAGAATATCATTGAACGTGTCGAGTCCAAAGTCACTAATCAGGGTGAAACTGTAGGGAGGTACATCCATCAGTCTTGTCAAACTTGGAACGTTGTGCGACAACTCTTATTTGATTAAATGAATGCAGATGTCATAAAAAACTTTGCAAAAGTGCTGATACTGAAAGGTAGTAGAAGTCTATTGTAACTCAAAACTGTCATTTAAATGATCTCAATGCTCTTGAGATTTATTTAGTTGTTTTAAGGAGACATAAATTTCAGCCAGTGCAATATGTTCACTCTAAACTTATGTGAGCTAGCCAGGAACAAGACTAAGCTCATGCTGTGCCAGGGCCAGTGCTAATCCTGGTTTCGGGGCTAGTTCAACTTTTAAACCTTTTAAAAGTACCAGTGCTGCCTTAGATTCATGTCATTTCGTCACCATACACCTCACTGTCTACATCTGCACGCCTCAACTATATAAATGAATCCATTTGGCTTATTATTTATACATTATATTAAATTATTTATTATATCAAATTATATATATATATATATATTAGTTCATTCATTCAGTCTATCCTGACTGTGCTTGACTGTTTTCTCTGTCTCTCTCTCTCGCGTTGGCACGCAGGCACACTCACCGACACACACATCGACATAGCTGACAGCTCAGTTTAAATGTTCATTTATTTGTAACCTCTGCCACAATATCAACACTGATCACCACATATGATCGATATTTTTCTTAAATGAGGAAAATCTTTTCTCCTAGCTGTACACATTCATTATTTTATTCAGCGCCTCCTGACACTGCCTGCTCTCTTCCTCTCTCTCTCTTGCCCTGCCACCCAGACACACACGCGCTCACACCAGCCTAAATTGCACAACACAGTCTTTAATACAGAACTCTAGTGTGCTGACAAAGCGGTATTGTAGAATGTTACAAACAACAGGTTGACACTGACAAACTAAGTATACTCAGAATGTTGTGTCTGAGGAGAGTCCGAGGCAGAGCATCTCTGTGTGCTGACTGAGACGCCGGTGGTAAGTGCTGGCTGAGTGACAAAAAACAATCAGAATCAGAATCAGAAGTATTTATTGCCAAGTAGGTTTACACCTACCTGGAATTTGCCTTGGTATATAGGTGCATACAAGGAACATAAAACATAAAAACACAATAAGTACTACACACATGAAAAAACAAATATAAAATAAAAAGATATAAAAGATATATATAGAAAAAAATTAAGTAAAATGCAAAACAGGAGTGCAATGAGAATGTGCAATGTAATGTGTGTTAATGTCACACAGACTTGAGGCGTGGGGGCGGGATAAGAGTCCAAGTCAGGTGGGGGTCCCGGGCCTTGTTGATAAGACCAACTGCAGCCGGGAAGAAGCTGGTCTTGTGGCGTGAGGTTTTGGTCCTGATGGACCGCAGCCTCCTGCCGGAGGGAAGTACCTCAAAGAGTTTGTGACCCGGGTGGGAAGGATCGGCCACAATCTTACCTGCACGCCTCAGGGTCCTAGAGGCAAACAGGTCCTGTAGAGATGGCAGATTGCAGCCAATCACCTTCTCAGCAGAACGGATGATACGCTGCAGTCTGCCTTTGTCATTGGCAGTGGCAGCAGCGTACCAGATGGTGATGGAGGAGGTGAGGATGGACTCGATGATGCAGGTGTAGAAGTGCACCATCATTGTCTTTGGCAGGTTGAACTTCTTCAGCTGCCGCAGGAAGTACATCCTCTGTTGATACGCTGCAGTCTGCAGGTTAGTTCAGACAGGCAGGTGACACAATCTGATCAAAAGTCAGTAGTTTAGGAATCAATAATCAAATAACATTCATAAACATGATGTGAAAGCTTTATTCCCCAAAATACCTTTAATTGCTTCATTCTAACACTCATCACACTTGTAAAAGCTGCTGTGAAATCAGGCATTTTGTGCTGCAAGAAACGCAAAATAAGCCCACAAAATCCTGGATGGACGAATCTTCTGAGAATACTTTTAAGGAGGAGTACCTTTAGTCACCACCAAAACACGATGACAACAAATACAGCCACTTCACGAACAGTTACATCAACCAGCACAGAAATGACGGTTTACCACATCAAACACTATCTTCTGAACAAATTACAAACACCAACAAAAAGTAACACATGCATTTTGAAGCAAATTAGCAAACTTAACACACTGTCGCCTGACATGCTACTCAGTCAAGCACAGGCATGATGGAAATCACTCCAGCCAACAATTATTCCTCGGTCAAGTTGCAAACCCTTATAAGCATCCGTCAGTTGGGAAAGCTCCTGGTTGGATGGGAACAACTGGCCCCTCACAAGGGTCACAGGAACTGTGACACATTTGCTTTACATAAGCACAAATGACACATTTCTCTTGGAGAGCAGCTGGACCATTTTCTGGAGTTGCTTAGGAACAGATAATGGGCTATAGTCTGGATATTCACAAGTCCTAAAGTTTTTCATGTCTTTGTAACCTTATATTGCTTAGCAGAGGGCTGTGGCTGTTGTGTGCACCTATTCACCACACACACACACACACAAACATATATATAACCATAACAAGTGTTATATTTACCTAGGCATCAGATGATGATGGTACTAGCTGCTACTGTAAGCAACAGTTAAACACTAAATGTGAATATTGTACTCACACTGCAATAGTATATAGAGAAATGTAATGCTACTGTTATGAATGATAATATGTACAATAAGTTACTGTAGCTGTATGCTTGCAATTGCTAACTATATGGTCCTGTGGTACTGACAAATCTTCCATCTGGAATGGTGATGTCACTGAAACTGTGGTACTGTACCATAGATTTACCACACAGTAGATATCCCAGATTAAACTGAAGTGCCTCATTTACTTTATTTCAACGTTTCAAAATCTTTTGAGTCAGTTTTTAAGGTGAGTAAAATAAGTTGTAACTACAAAGAACAAGATACAGGAGCTTTCAGCTTACAGTGCTTAAAATGTCTAGCTTTTCTTAGCTATTGTTTTTAACATTATATGGACTAAATTTATCACAGACCTGATCAAAATCAGAGTAAGAGTTGCAATAGTCCCACTAGAATTTCAATCAATCAATCAAATTTTATTTGTATAGCCCATATTCACAAATCACAATTTGTCTCATAGGGCTTTAATTTGAATTTGATATGTTAGATAATGGAAACCTGACCATTGTAACTGACAGTCTTACCAAGCTTATTAATACTAATTTATGATGATTAGCCAGGGTAAATGGCAATATTGATCACATTAAAAAGACAGGTGGGCCCAGCTCTGTTAATATTTCTGTATTTTTGTATTGATGGAACAAGTGTAGCTCCATAAAAAGCGGTCAGCTGGATAAAGTCCAGGGTAGATATTAACATTTAATGCCAGAGGCATAACCCCAGCCCCTGCATATATGTCCCCCTTCTATTTGCTATTGTTTGTTTTCATGTTGTTGCTCTTGTTCTTGTCGAACTCAGGAGAAAAACAATGACTTGATCCTTAAAAGGAAGCTTTGGCTGTCACCAGAGTAACATGATTGAACCTTCAAATACTCACCCATTCTCCTCTGGAAAAGAGGAGAGGACTACTGGCTGAAGTGACTGCGATTGCTTCATTGTACCTGTTATAGAAACACTGGAGAAATCAGCAGCGTCACGTGTGTGTCCACAAGACAATCTGTCGGCACACACAGCTCTGGGAATTTCTGTCTTCTCTAGGAGCTGCAGCCAGATGAGTGTCGTTTCCAGTATGCCGGACCAGTGGTCAGTTTGATGAGCTGCTAGCTCAAATTTGTGCCAGGATCTGTCTGCCATGAGTGTCATTCTCAACACTGATTGGCTTTCGCAACATCACATCAAGCAAATGTTTTAACTCAAGCGAGTTAAGCAAATGGCATGAATCTTTTCATCTATCCCATTGCATAATTCATTCAATCCAAACTCTGGTGTCCTTTTGGATGAGGGCAAGGATCCTTTTTTTTCTTTTTCTTTCTTTCGTTTTTCAGTTTTTGGTTTGTAACAAAAATCATAGTGCCTGAATGTACACTGGCTATTTATGTGTAATGACCTTTTCGTACTGTGACACAAACTGAACATTAGACATTTCAGAAACTTGGTCTATTGTATTCTATTGTATTGTATTGCCCAGGTGTTTACGTTATTGCATCCACCCCCTGTGTAAAAGATAAAGAAAGAGATGAAAGCACACACCCACACACAACATGAAAAACCTACCCTCGTCTCTCTGAGGTCCCACTTCTTTTAGCCTCTGTCTTAAAGTTTCCAGACACTAATAGGCTTAGAAGCCCCTAGCAGTGGATTAAGGGCAGGAATAAAGGCAAGCCACCTCGCTGTTCTCGTCTCGTTTTCCTCTTAAATGAAAAGAGGCACTGGCTTTATGTGTGGCTTGGTATGAAGGGAACACATGGCTCCCTGGCTGTTCATTTGAAGAGGGTGACATGCAGTGATCTAGTTCCTCTTTCCAGGTCTGTCTAATTACTGGCTTGATCACCGGCCTGACCTTTCACATTCAGGCTGGACAAAAGAAAGCGCTGCCACCTTGATAGAGCAGGATAATAAGACGAGGATGGGGGGCAGGGTGATGTACTGAAAAAAGGAAAAAAGAGTGGGACTATAGTACCTTTTGGTAATTGCGCCTTTTTATTCTTTGAGGAAGTGAAGAAATCATTTGTGCTCCTCTGATCATTTTCTTTTTCCCTTTCTCTGTCTCTTTTTCTGTGGGGCCTCACCTTGCTCTCAAAACACCCTCAATTCTTTGTGGCATGAATTCCACAAAATGCTGAAAAATTCCTTTGAGATTCTGCTCCATTGTGACATGACAGCATCAAAACATTTATATGGCCAATCTCCTGTTCTACCACATCCCAAAGGTGCATTCTGCAGACTGCATTCACATCTGGTGACTTGGTAGGCCGCTGAAGACCTCACTAACAGGGTACATGAAACCATGTTTCAGACAAGTTGCTGTGTGGCCTGGTAAGTAACTAAGGCTCTCCCAAAGACTGGCTGGAAGCAGTGCCCTGATTATCTCTTTAAGCTGCATTGTGGGGCACGCACGCACACACACACACACACACACACACACTTATCATTCAACATGGTGATCAGAAATCAAAATCAGCAGATGATCAAACAAATGCAGCAGGGAGCAAATCAAAAAAATGTAGCCTGATGCTCGGAAGCTGCCATCACTGATAACCGTCATGGCACATGAAGGACGGTCCCTTGGCAGTGTACCACAAGAAAATACCGAACGGCATCTCTTTCAAGTGTGTTTTTGGCCCTGTACCACCCTCTCACCCCCAGACTCTCCCTTGCCATCTCTTCCTCCCAGAAGAACAACAAGCACTGATTGTACAATGAGCTGATGTTTGCGGGATCAAAGACTTTCTCCCTCAGTTTCCTTCACACCATCATCAGGAAGTAAATCATGGTTGACACTATTCATTATTGGCGACATCTGGAGTAACTTGCTTTCTGTGTGCTGTTTGTCTAGGTTGCAGAAGAATGTGACAGCCTTCGATGATGAACAAGTAGAGAGGGATGTATTTAATGGGTGTGGGTGACAGATGCTTTACCCTGACCTGAACCTATATCATAACATAGGCTCAACCGGGACATCAGTACAGAGCCAGGTGCTGCCATTCCATCTGTGTTCATGGCAGACAGGTAAGAGATGGATGTAACATACAAACTGTGGCAGTGAGGGGACGAAAACACAAAGCTCAATACAGGCTAGGAACAGATGACAAAACTCACTGGCTACTTTTGCTGGTTGTTTAATGAGGGAAAGGCTATATTTTGATCTGAGGCAATTTCCCCTGAATATGCATCTTTAAAAAAAAAAAAATTTAAATATCACGTCTCTTACTCCTCTCACTGATATTCTTGTAATTAGAGAGTGAATTCCATACTAGATGGA
This sequence comes from Hippoglossus hippoglossus, assembly GCF_009819705.1. Classification (NCBI taxonomy): domain Eukaryota; kingdom Metazoa; phylum Chordata; class Actinopteri; order Pleuronectiformes; family Pleuronectidae; genus Hippoglossus; species Hippoglossus hippoglossus. The sequence continues at coordinate 1,196,075 of NC_047170.1, forward strand.
TTTATTTGTACTTTTCTTCAATTGTAAAACAAATAGGAACACAGTCATATCTGTGTTTCTACAGTGGTTGTACATAAATAGTTATCTGTTTAAGACAGACTGCCTACAATAATTGCAGCATCACCTGATCAGCATGGTCAAATACCTAAGTACAACCAACAGCACATTTAATGGACATAGTCTTCATTGGCTGTGTGGACTATTTCTGTAGTCTGGCAGCAAAGGTGGGAGTAGTGTGACACTGTGATGGCACCCTTCTTCTCTGACACAGTGTCAGGATAGATTAAGGGTCTAGTAACTTTGTCTCTGGTTCATTTCAATGCTCCTACCAACAATAAACTTGGTGTATTTAACAAGGACCCTAATTAATAATAATATCCTTAATCATATAATTCAAAAGCATGTTTAGGCTCTAAATATACTAAATTTATTAGGGAACACCTCCAACTTCTTATTAATGCAAGTATCCAAGCAGTCAACAGTGACAGCAGTGCAATAAGTTAATAATCACATCAAACATGAGAATGAGGAACAAAATGTAACCTTAGTTACTTAAGCCATGGCATGGTTGTTGGTACCAGACAGGCCCCAACAAACTACTGATCTCCTGCCAATTTTGCACAGAAAGGTGTGAACAATAGAAAAGCCCTGAGAACCAGTTCTGTACATTTACCTTAATGAGAAAGGTCAGAGTAAGGCTATAGTAAATCAGATAACTCAACTCTTTACAACTCAGCAAACAGACTGACCCGGACCAATCAGTGAGAGCCAGATAAGGGCAAGATCAAGTCATGTAATGACTTCAGGCTTAGAATATTGTACAGTCTGGTCAGCTCTTATCTTAAATCAGACCAGCGCATGTTCAACAACAATTTGGGCAGATTTACAAGCTGTTTTCGTTTAATTGTTCCGTGGAGTCGTAAAAAATCATTAATTTTGAAGTTTTAATGCATGGCGACGTAGCAAGCGAGTTCACTTCCTAGAATGAAACCGGACGAAACTACATTCAGCCTGCAGCAAACCGCAGAGATGTTCACCTCCAAGCAAGAACATCTGTAAGAAATTAACATTACACTACTTTCATGAAATTAGCGCTTTAATGATGCAAAAGTCAACTGGAAGGGTATTCAATCGAAAAAAGCTTGCCAGCTACGAAAAGGCATTTGTTTTAGCAAGCGATCTGCCGCTGGCTAGCTAGCAAGCCTGTCGGATTACTAGCGTTAGCCACCTCATAAAGCCACTTTAAGCTGTGGTGGAAGAGTAGCGTGTTTTTTTGTTGATAGCTAGTCTAAGTTTTAAGGCTAGCAAAACTTGTATTTAACGAGCGGCCACCTGTTAACTTTTCATACAAACAACAGTCTTTAGGTTTCTGGTGTGAGATGTGAGATGGAATCGAATACAAGATGACCTAGTATTGCCATTTGTGTCATCATACTCTTGTTCTTTTAATATTTTTGGGAGGCAAGAATAATTGTCTAAATTGTAAACAATGCATGAAGTGTCTCTGGAAGGGATTCAATCAACTGCCATCAACCACTCTCCGTTTCCCAGATCTTTTAGTAAATGCCAGTCTTGCTCTGTCTGCTAAGAAATTTATGAAGCAAATCAGTAAAGGGAGAAAGGCAGGAAGCCAGATTACGTCATGATGTCTGGATGTCCTTCAGTGATGTCCAGGACTAGACTAGATCAAAGCCGATATGTGGACATCATTTCCAGGGCTTCATCACCAGGATGTGATCTTAACGACTTAAAATAGCTGGATCTAGGGCTGGTTAGGGATATTAAAAGTAATTGAGATGACGTTGAAATCATTCCCTTATCGGCTGTGATCTGGTCTAGTCCTGGACCTCACTCAAAGACGTCACCACAACATCTTTTGGATGATGTGAACTGTAGCGTGTAATAATCTGTTCAGTCTGTGTCTGTTTGTATTCACTTCCTGTTTTATTTTGTTGTCTGGGTTCTTGTGTGTAGTTCTACTTCCTGTTGGTTTCCCCACACACCTGTACCTTGTTTGTCATTAAGCTTTCCCTATTTATACCCTGTGTTTCCCCTCACCTCCTGCCAGATTGTCATTGTCTCCTTTGTGTGTAATGCTCTCCAGCGTTAAGTTCCGTGTGTTTGCTTACCTGGTTTTGGACTCTGCCTGGATTACCGACTTTGGATTTTGTGCCTTTTCCCTGAATGGACTTGTTTGATTCTCTGACTGCCTACCCTCTTATGACCTCTGGATCGCGAAAGTAAAGTTTTATTTTGTACTTTATTTTTTGTCTCCCGTGCTTCCTTTTGCAACTGAGTCCCAGCTTTGTACAGAACCGTCACATAGCGAGCATCTTAGAATGAGTAATGTCAAAACACAAGGCAGATGATCTGACAGCTGAAGACCATGTCAGTATCCAATCCTGTCATCCAAGAACAGAAATCTGAACCTGCATTGGCACAAGACTCACCAATACTGGACAGTTGAGGACTAGAAAAAAGTAGGCTGGTCTGATGAAGGATTTCTGCTGAGGCTGCAGATGGTATGGTCACAAACAACATCAACAGCATCATGTGGTGTATAGGTGTTTGGAATGTTTTATTCAAGCACGTGTAGCCCATAGATCAGTCATCTTTTGTCACAGTCTACCTGAGTATCGCTAACTTCGAGCAAGATAATGCTTTAGAAAAAGTTATTTCAAACTAGTTTCATGACCACGACAATGAGTTCAGTGAAGTTAAGGGGCTCATAGTCACCACATCTGCATCTGATAGAACACCCTTTTTAATGTGACAGATGAGATCTATAACATGAACAGGCAGCTGACAAATTAGCCGTTTTCTTATGTGATGCAATAATATCAACATGGAGAAGAATCTAAAAATAAAGGGATCCCATCTTGTGGGATCCATGGTGCAAATAGGCTGCTTGAGGCTATTTTGAGAGGGAGGGCCTATTCAGTGTTACTATGGCGTTCCTAATAATGTGCATATTGTGTTACACTACTGTTACTGTGAAATGTAATTACATTATTGTATTCTGTTTGTATTACCTTAAAGGCATTACCCCAATCAATCTAAACGTAGATAAAATAACAGACCATCTATGACAGCATACTGTTTCAATAATAATGCTGTTAAAGAATTACTTACAAAATCAGGCTATTATGCTAATTTACTGTTGGTCCCAAGAGTGACATAAAGACATATCAATCTCATTTGAATTCAAAATGTGGTTAGGTTAGCTTAGCATAAAGATTGGAAGTAAGAAACAACAGCTAGCCTGGTTCTTGCCAAAGTTAGAAAATACCCCCACAACCCTGCTATAGCTCAAGTATTAATACTCTGGTCTAAAGTGTATTAAATACAACCTCAGTTCTTCTGGTATTATTGATGCAAATAGATTTAAAGGGGACATATCATGAAAATTCCACTTTGTTAGTGCTTCTACACATTAATGTGGGTATCTGGCATGTCTACCAACCCAAAAACTCTGGAAAAAAAACACTTGCGCATTTTGTTATGGTTCCTCTAAGTCAGAAACATCATGCTTGAGTGACTGGAATGAGCTTCCTGTGTACTGTGTCGTCACAATACACTGGAAGTCTCCCTACATGGCCTTGGCCCACCCCCCACCTCATCCCCCCCGCCCCCCCACACTTGTTACGCCGGGTTTACACCGGATGCAGCGAGGCAGCGCAGCGCCGTTCTCAAGCCCGCAGCCGCCTGGCTGTTCACACGGGACGCGCATTTCTCCGCGCTGGTCAGCCCGCGATTCTGCTTTCTCCGCTTGTTGTTGTACCCGTTGAATGTCGGGGTTCGGGGGTCTTCATAGCCCCCCCCACCCCTCTCTTTCTCTCTCTGTCTGTCTGCTTGTGTGCTTGTAGTGGATGGGCAGAGGGGGACATTTAATTATGTGATTGGGAAAATTAAAACTCCAGGACAACAGAAGGGGAATACAAAGTATGGGATGCATATTTGATAATTTATATCATATAAAATATGTAATTTATATTGTTTAAAATCATGGGGGGAGAGGGGGGAACTGGCTCACTAGCATTTAAAGGAACAGGCACTCAAAACAGGTCACTCTGTGGAGGGCTGTTTTAGACAGGGTAAAAAGGGTGCTGTTTTAAATGATCCTTGTGGTATTTTGACCAAAGTATGTTACAGACATTTCATTAAGACCCCAAGGAACCATATCAACTTGTGGTAAAATGGGCATACAATGTCCCCTTTAAAGGAGGTCCACCAATGCACTTGATGCCCCCATGAGCTGAAAGGCATGAAGACAGATGCAAAGGTTTGCAGTTTTCACATAACAGGTGGGCAACATTAGTTTTGCATTGTTTTACAGAGCCAACCTGTTTTGTCCCATTGGCTGTGATAGCTCATCCCAACTGGTTAGCTATCAGCTACCAGTGACACGTGTGTTCACCACCGACATTCAATCCACTTTCTAGTTTTCCAGTATATGTTGTTGATGTGTTGTGATATATGGTAACAGGAGAGTAGTGAATACAACTCTCTGAGGCTGGTGTCCTTTTTGCTCCAGCCAGGTAAAAAGCATCCACTTCCATGCCATTATAAATGCTCTGGAATTCTGCCATAATTTCCTGTTGGTCAAGTTTGCCCAGCTATTAGTAGTACATAACACTGACATTGATTAGCCTACTTGTCCTTTATGAAAATTTCTCAAAACAATGATATATATCTATTTCACTACTACACAGTAGCAGAGGGGAGACAGAGAGACAACTTAAGCACAAATGAAAACATACACAACAATGAAATACTTAATAATTTTAGCCTGAAAGGTATTCTACATTTAATATGCACTGGCCTTCACTTGCTGTCCCTGGTAAGATTTGAAGGTTTAGGTTGTGATCTTATTCAACTGGAAGTATTCAAATCTTTGCAGAGTTAGCATGAGTTAGCAGCTGAAGAATGTAGAGACGGCATTTTCTTCCCACAGTATTGCAGGAAATAAGTAGAATGATAAATCCCTTAATTGAACTACACTGATTTCTTTCCTTAAAGGACACAGATATACAGGCTCATTTTCAGCAGGGAAATAAGATATGAATGAATCCACAACTGTTATTAAAGTGAAATAAACTTAATCTAGCAAAGCTGCAGATAATTATCTTTGCCTGGAAATCTGATCCAACATTTCCCTCTAATATGGTAGTTATATCACATATTAGATGAGGCACTCTCAATTGAAATCTTCCTTATGTGGACGATAATGACTTTGCTGCTTGAATCCAATTTAAGAGCCTCTAATGGCCCCATAATGTTTCCCTGCACGGCAAATTAACAGCCATACATGAGGCGGTGGCACAGAAAAGAGACATTTTTACTCACTTTTAAACTCAGTGATTTGCCTCCCCAGAAGAAATAACACAGGGGAGAGGCAAACATGTCTGTAAAAAAAAAGGAGTGAGACACTAAGGAAAAGAGGTGCAATTATTATTAATATTACCCCACACTCTGCTGGGTTTATTGCATACGTGCACTATTTAAATATTAGCTTTCACAAACAATATTGGATGTTATAGTACATTTCATGCTTTTTCCACAGCTTGTAATAATACAGTCATAAGTGATTGCTCTTTGGAGCATTTTCATTTGTATGGCTGGTGAAATGACTGATCTTATCTGCTTATACCGATGCCTATCACACCCAATAACAGTGAGGAACCTTGAGTCCAGAGGAAGTGTAATATCAGGCTTCACACCCCATATTCTGCTTTCATTTCTACAAGATGTCACGCTGTACAACGTAGGCAGCTGACCCACAGGGTTTAGGCAAACAGAGCTGGTCAAAGGTTCCATTCCATCAGCATTACCCAAGTGTAGACTTTGGTTTTAACCTCTATTCGGGACCAAGCATTCTTCTGCGGACCTGTACAGCACTACTCTTGGGCCCAATACATTTGTGTATCCAGGTGAAAATACAGTTGTACCAAACATTCCTTCTAAATGTAATCCAGTTATCCAGAAATGTCCATTATCAATGTTCTGTCTGGCAACACAGTTGTTGCAAGCCTCTATTTGAGTTTGTTCCATGCATATAAACTATCAGTGCTGATTAACCAAAATTATTAAGTTACATCCACTTATTTTCATAAAATTAGGAACCTTGGTGTTACAAGCATTGAGCTGGAGTTTGTTCCTCCCATACAGTGCTGCACAGCTGAGGCTGTGCGGCAGATCCAGCCATCTGCGGAGGTAGCTGCTGATCTTCCTCTGCATACCCTCAACAGTTGATAGGGTTACCTCATACACCGGCAAAAGCCAGAAAACTCGAGGTAAAATTCCACGCTGATAAATCCAAGCCTTGAACCTGCCAGGTAGGCCAGACTTGTTGACTGAGGTAAGCCATGTGTCTATATCCTTTATGGTAGCTTGTACTGACGCTGCTTCCCTGAGGCTGCAGTCAAAGATCTTGATTAGGCACCTGACTGGTCTCTTGGAAATGGAAAGGGTTGCAATGTCATCCACGTAGAAACGGAACTTATCCACAACGTTGTGCCTCTTGAACACCATGGCCCTGGATTTAGAAGGTTTGAAACTTATCCTTGCCAAGGATATGATTTTTTTCCAGGCCCTGGATGATCCACGTAGCTCGAGGTACTGATGTTATGGTGACAGTGAGTTGATCTTCAAAGAATCTGGTGGAGGGCTGTCGAAACCAAACAGGGGGCCTCTGCACTCAGTGTCTGTTGCCTTGACCACCATATTCAACGCAAGGGTGAAGTGAATAACCGAGATGGTACACCCAGTTATAATCGCCTTTTCGAGCTGGTGCCAGTCAGATGTTATATTCCCAGAAGTGACTCTAAGCCTGAAGTTCCTGCAGTAGTTCAGGATGAGGTACTTGATCTTACTGGGTACATGGTGGTGGTGGTCCAGGGTGGTCTCGACCAGCTTGTGGGGAATAGAGCCATATGCCATATCCCTTCACAAGCTTCCCTGGTCAGCTGATTCTTTAGGAGGAAGTCTGTTATCCTTCTGGCTAGTGTTGAGGAATTTTTGACCATCCTCACACATTACTGTATATACTACTATATATTATGTATATTGTTTATTACACTATATCTGTACAGGAGAATAGTGCCTGTGTAATTCCACACATACTCCCTTATCTCTCTAACGCCGGGTTCACACTGGACGCGGAAGCGGCCGAAGCGTCGCACAGCGCAATTCTCGCCCGCGCAGCCGCCTGACTGTTCACACCGGACACGGATTTCTCCGCGCCGGTCAGCCCGCGATTCTGCTTTCTCCACTTGTTGTTGAATGTTCCGTTCAATGTAGGGGTTCGGGGGTAAATGATGATGGTCTTCATTGTAGCATCTACACTTAGCGACTTTCATATCTAACTCAGATGCTTCAGACAGAGAAGCACCAACTTCAACTCTTTTGCGTATTTCACCAGCGGCAAGACGTAAGGACACAATAGGATTTAGGAATGCATACTTTAGCCTTTACTATCCAATACGATGCAAACACCTACATATAACATAGAGTGTCAGCAATTCTAGCCATTCATGGATGTGCTGTTGGAATGGGTGACGCAAGTAGAGGAAGATATATGGGGATGCTGTGGGAGACATCTTCAGACTTTGGGGGGGGGGGGGGGGGACAATTGCTCATGTTACTCTGTTGACGTTTGTATATTGTTGGACCTTCTGGTCTCCTTGATGCATCAAGTCTACATTAAAACCTTCTGCATAAGACATCAGCCGCTTCCTGAGTTCTACTTTCACCAGCTTCCAGGAAACTTCCATAACAGCTAGAACACTGAAGAAGATCTTCCCCTCCATGCTGAGAAGGGAGATGGATCCGAACTTCTCCAGCTTGGTTGAGTTATCTTTTTTTGCTATCCAGAGCCCCTTCCCCTGCCTCCACTGGTCTGCTGCCAGTTCCTGCAGATGATGCCAGATGCCAGTGCCAGATGATTCACAGAATCTTCCAGAGGATTCTGAGGAGCTCTGGAAAATACTTGTACAACTTTTATAGTACCCTGCTGGGTGCTGGAGCAGAGCTGTCTCTGGCTGCAGTAACCAGCTCCTGCACTGGTGTTGAAGTCCACGGTGGGAAATGGTATGTCCCAGAGGGCTCTGAAGGGCACAAGCTCCTGCTCTCTACCAGGGTATTGGTGTTGTGCAGGAAGCGGTCTACCTCTTCCTTGGAGCAGGCAAGACGTCCACTGCGCTTCAGCCCTAGCAGCTGTCTTGTGAATCCAAGATATAGGTGCTCTTATTTTCCTAATAAGATTTGAGTCATATTAATGGCATCTATGGCATGCAAATATAGCCCAGAACACCAAAGATGTCTCCATGATAATTCATTATCTCCAATGATGCTGCTGTTGCTGTTGCACTCATGGCTATATAGGTCTAATGGAGGACACCGTATTGGTAACCACTAACAGCCCAATATAACATGATGAATTAGCTGAATTGAGGAGGGATCCAATTAGATATTCATGGTCAGATAAAATGGATGTACTCCCCTGTAATGAGACAACAGGAGTGAGGGTGTTGTCGGTTTGCGTGTGTGTGTATAGACAGTTGTTTGAGAGGTGGGGCGGGGGGGGGGGGTTGGAGGGTGTAGAGCAAGACCAAGGGGAAAATGGGAAAGGATGAAACAAAAACAAATTGGGAAAAATAAGAGTAGAAAGACAGTGTCAGCTAGGTTCCCCTGTGTCCCAGTGCAGCGCAGCTGGTTCTTAACTCTAATAATGATGTTCCATTAATAGCACTTATCAGCCTGACACAACACTAATTACTTTGAGGGAGACTGGGGGTTGAATACAGGTAGACCAGCAAACACAGTACTGTCCAAAAACACCTCTTTCTCCAACAGAACTTCACACACATATTACAAAAACATTAAAATATAAATTAATATTCAATTGATCCAGTCATGGTGTCTTTACTAATACAACACTATTCACTGTGGTTATCTTCTCCAAGTTTATGTAAAGCCGGAGATTCAGCTACATTACACAGGTTTTTGGCACAACAGATTGGAATTTGGAAAGCTAGAGTAAAATACATTTTTGCTAATACAATAACTGTGCTTCATGTGTCAAACCTAGGTTTTAGTAGTCTTGAGCCGAGTCAACAATGTCAGTTTGTCTGCAAAGAAAAATAAAGTAATTGAAAATGAAGGTTGTTATAAATTCTTGCCAAGTCACACTTGAGTCACTGTAGGTTGGAGCTGAGAGAACAATATTGAAAATGAAAAAGGTCTGAATCTGTGAAGTTAGAAAGAAGTTAGTTTACCTAATCTCAGCAGCCAATCCTCATCTCACATTAGAGGCTCCAGATTACTAGCATAACTAAAACAAATAACTGAGTGAATGCTCTATCAGTGCAGTGGTATTTTATTTGCTTCAGTATCACACAATCAAACCAAGATCACAAGATGTCATGGTCAGTGTTGATATTTCGGCAATGGCCACAAACAAATCACCGTATGGACACAGATAAGAGTAAAAATAGGTTCAGTTCATAGTGACACTGTAGCTTCTCAGAGGACATCAGCTGAGTAGGCGGTCCTTCATATATGGCCCTAGATGCATTCACGCTCACACTGCTAAAAGAATGTGGACACATGTGGCCCAGACCACTTCCGAATGTGATCTGGCGGGATCGGAACTATCCGATCTGAGTGCGTTCACACCTGTACTTAGAGCTGTCCACCTGTGATCGGATCACTAAAACCACATGTTAATACCAGGTGTGTACGGGGCAGCACTGACGTACTCTTGCCAAGTAATTTCTATGGCAGAATAGAGGAAAGATGCCTCCATCTAGCCCATCATGCATATCGTTGTTGATTTTACAATCACAAATATTGTTAATGCAGTACAGCTGTTGTCTTTCAAGATACTGTATCATTATTTTAGGGCTGTGTTTATTTTTTTTAATGGACTTGTAATGTCTGTACACATTGTGACCACATACAATCGTGTATCATATTTTATTAAAATGGTTGGTTGATCATCAGTTGACAGTAAGTGATGAACAATTTATTTTATTTGACAATGAGTCATTCCTGGCATCCCCTTAAGCAGATATTGAATCTGTCCATCTTGTAGTAGGGGATAGGCTGCAAATCAGAAATACAGAGTGTTGTGTGGCTTTTTCAGTTTCAGTATGGGATCTTCCTTTTTTACTTCTTTTTATCCGTATCCTTAGCAGCCAGCAGACAGCTGTTCTCAGTTAAAAAGCTCTGATAAACCCAGTGTATACTACCTGTCTGACACAAAGACAGTTATGGTCTGTCTACACAGGAGGTGTTTCAACAGCGTTTCTCTCTGGTCATTGTCATGCATGTAATGATAGAAGATACATCCTATTTATTCCAGCAGTCTATGCATGCCATGAAACATTTTACATTTGACTTAAATTAGATGCCCACACTATGATAATCTTGTGAACATAATAAGGTTTTTGCAGTGAAGAGCAGCAAAAGCTTTTACAAGCTCCACAAAGGTATACTAGTTGCCAGAGCTGCTAGCTTTCCCCTTAACTTTCCCTTGAGCTTAAGTCTAGGCCTCCCAATCCGTTTGATATATTGAGTTCAGAAGCAAACTTACTGTTGTTAAGTCATTTTTACAATAAATTCAAGGTCCCCATTCGTATCCATTCTGCTATCTCGATAACTGCGCCTAAGCCAGCATTGTGTGTCATTAGTAAGCTGGTTGTTGTAACAGTGTAGCGTTATCGTGATTAGCTTTTTAGTGATTGTTTGACCATTCAATGTTTAGCTTGGTCATGCCTGGGCTCAATCAGATTTTTTAATTCTCCCAAACTGGTCGTGTTTTAACGATCCAGACAGCGTATAGAACATTGACTATACATCGTAATGTCATTCACTTGCTGTAACATCTTAAGTATCAAAATATGACACCTGACTGGTTTGTTTAGAGGATAAATGGCTAAACATTTATATATGGATAATCTGGGTTTGAGGGTGTAATCTCACTGTTAAACTAAAGTATCTCCACTTATCTTTGCACTCCAGATATGGCTGGAATCCAAACACATCAGGACCACAGTGGAGTTTGATTGTTGGTTAAACTCAGCTGAGGTCTACATGAATACATTTGAGATCCCACCTAACATCTATTATCCATCTCAGAAGTGGAAGTCAATTTGAAGGGCACATCAATGCATTGTCACCAAGAATAATACAGTATTTCTATGCCTATTTTCCACCATAACAACAGACAACAGCAGTGAGAGAAAAGCAGCACGATAACCTTTACCTTCAGCTGTCAGAAACAAAGCTCCGGTGGATTTCCACTGAACGGCAATCACATAGCTTTTTCTCCCTCTCCTCATTCTACTCTCTTTCTCTTCCACACATGCACTCTCACTCACACACACACACACACACATAACCGCTTCTCTCAAGGCAACATGAAAGGCCTTGGCAGATACAGAGACATTTTAGGGCCCTCATCTATCTCCCATTGCCAGGAGCTCTAGCGCTTAGCAAATGTCAACAGAAAATAATGCACACACAAAGGCAATCTTATTTGTTCAAGAATCGCTCTAGGTCACCGCAATTCAGCCAGGCAATGCAGAGAGAGAAGAGCCACCAATACAGCTCCACAAAGACCTACCACTTTCCCTCTGTTTTGTTTTCCCCAGTAATTCAACCTGCATTTCTTTTTCTCTCTTGGGTTCTATATATCCCTGCTGCTGTGAAAGAAAGAAATATCCTTACGGTGTTTTCCAGCAAAGGCTCATCTTGTCAGGGACCCCCTCCTCTTTTGTTGAATCCCTCTCTCTCTCTCATCCTCCTCCCTTCTTCTCTCCTAATAATCAGTTCCATTTTGAGTGTTTTGAGTATAGTGTATCCCTTCGCATTATGTATCATCATTGCATCGCAGGTAGCTAATTAAGGGAAAAAAGGCTCTCTATTATTGCCGCAGCAGATAAGTCAGCAATAGAAAAACGTTGAATTCAACCACACTTCTCCGAGGGGCTTTCATTTGTATGATTGCTTCTCTGCTTTGCTTAGTCCCCTTCTCTTGTGTTTATTTGTACTCATCCGCACATCTACACCATCTTTCAGTGTTGGCTTTTGTGATCTTGTTTTGCTTCCTCACTTAATAATTGTGCAGGTAAATTATTTCTAATAATGATATTTCCCAAAATTTCAACGTCTTAATTGAATAAGCTTTGGAATCAATAATCACCTGGTAAATGATGAAATATCCCAAATTTGTAGAAGTTGTATCTGCTGGAATCCGTTCTTGGAGATAGGGGTGGGGGTGATTCTACAACTGACCAAAAGCACCTTTCAATTCCTACGATACAACTTTTACTTTGGGGGCTCTGGCCATGAGTTCCATCAATCATAATAACAATGCAAGTAATATCCTTAAATCGGCCAAGTTGTAAATAAACAATAAATCACCCAGATTATCTCTGTATTTAATAGGGTAGATGCTATGAGTATCCCTCATAGCATCCATCAAATGTAGTAAACAAACAGAAACAACAGTGATCAAAGTTGAAGGAGGAAGTCAGACTGTAAACTATACTGGATGTTAAAAAGAAGCAGTTTAATATTTTTATCATTCACCTTTCACTAAAGAGAGACACAACTGCACTCTGAACAGTTATCGGGAAATACAATCTGAGTGAATAATGCTTAAGAAGTTACTTTGCCCCCCAAAAATGTATTGTTTCTTTCTACAGGTTATTCTTATACTGCACATAGGCAAGGTTTGCTTGTGTCAGCAACAACATTCTTGGCTCAATATACATAATATATAATTTTCTGACATGACCTCCGGAGGAACTCTGTAGAATTGGGTCTGGACTTACTCCAGAGGTTTCCTTTCAAAAATGAACAATGCAGCAGGAGATTCTCTGCTCAGATGTGTTCACAACAGCAACAAATCCTCCGATTCAGGCAAGAGGTGGCACAGCAGGCTGGGACAGAATGTTATGTATTAATTCCGCTGCGGTGATCACATGTTTTTGTTAACAGCACATTGACGCCAGCATCAGCCCCTGTCACCAAAAGCAATCTTGATGTCTGTGCCTTCTAGGTGTATGACTCCGCTTTTTCATCCTGAGATATTTTTTTCATGTTTGTTTTTTTCACTTTTGCATCTGCCGCGTGTTAGAAAGAATTTGTTCGCAGTAAATCCTGCAGAGGATCTCCTGCTGTGTTCTTTCAGCGGCTTCTACAGACTTTCTGCGGACTTTATATAAGGGGGCTAGACGGAGAGTGTCCACAGTCGACATTTGCATTCATATATACAGCCCCTGCACAGAAACTCATGGAGGTTTTTCCATTGAAAACAGAGCAGGTTATTAAGCAATAGATCAAGTCGTCTATTTGACACATCCTTCTTAAGGACACTACACCTGTAGGGAAACAATAATAAAGGATGTTGAATAGTAAAAAAATTGGGATGTTGGATGACAATGCAAACTCCCACACACTGGACCAGTCAATGTGTAAATGGCCATGAATATTGAATTGTTGGTTTGGTAATCTTAGCTTGAGTAGAACTAATAGTATTAACTCGATGGACTCTTCGGAAAGGGCTGGCCTGATCCCAGTTTAAGGGCAAAATAGTGTATCACTGAAACATTAATGGTTCAACATCAAATGAAAATATTAGCTTGTCACCCTCCTCTCATCTGTGCAGCCTCAAGGCTGAGTCAACAATGTTGTGTCATGCATTTTAATAGCAGATCTTGTAGCACAAGTATGTACTTTGTAAGATAAAACAAATTGATTGGATGTAAAAAAAAAGTTGGTTAGTCCTTCTCCAAGAATCTTATTCAGAAGGAATACAGAGAACTCTGGAGATCAGCAAATTGCTTCATGCCTAGTGACACAGAATGGCAATCATGGCTTCATGGTTTCTACAAAAGAAACTGGTGGCGCTAGGAGTGCAGGGAAAAAGGAGGAGAAGTGGAGCTGAGGTGGGAGGAGGTGGAGCAGAGGCCAGCGAAGGACTGTTACTGCAGATTTAAACACTATAAACCTTTAAACACTCTTACCTGTCATCTTAATTGCTTTAACTGTCAAAGTTACAGACCAATTAGACAAGGCCCTTTATCGGAGGGGCCTGGAAAGAGACAGGTGGTAGAGGCACTTAATATTCAAATCATCCATTCCAATATTTAAAATCAAACACTGCGACAATGACATTAATTATCAGAAATAACAGCTATCTGGACTGAAATACATGATTAGAGTTGTCAATTAGTGGAGTGAGAATTGGTGTGTGAGGGAGAAAAAGGTTTTTCCATTTTAAGTCAAAGAAAGGAAGGTAAAACCTATTCAGGTATCAAGAGTCTTCCTTTTTAAATATTCAAATAAGTTAGTTAAAAGTATGCCATGCCGCAACCATCATGCCAGGTTCCATTTGGATTTTTCATGTTTCAGATATTTTTTCAAAGAACTACAGAATACAATATCGTCTCAAAGGTCCCTATTCAAGTCCCTTCAGTTGCACGACACTACCAGAAAATACATACAACAACACATTTTGAGTACTGCGTTAATATCTAATGCTGGTGAGATATAAAACCAATGTGGGATGTCCAACTGTACATCTAAGAATGTCAAACCTCACTTATTTATCTCGTAAAATAATAACAATTAGTAAAATATTAAAGATATTGCTGTTGACAACAGCAGTGTTGATTCTATTCTAAGTGATCAGTGAGGTGAAAAAAGTGTCAATCACACAGATAGAACATATAACTTATATATTAATATTATACTTAAATATATGTAGATATTAAAATGATCATTACCATTCACAATGAATACTTTTAAATGACAAATATTTTTAGCTTAAGTCTGTGGATTAACAATGCATTGTATGATGATTTGTTATAAGAAGTGCTACTAATTGTATATAAATACTAAATATGTGGCATCAGTATTTTCTGCTTTTTTGTTGCTTTTGTGAATTGATAGTTATCAACTCTAATAGAGTTTAGTAGAGGGAACATAGTGCCTAAACACACATAATGGTGAAGATACATAGAAACACTCTCTCTCTAATACAGGGAAATATGATTAATAATATTGAGAGTGTTCTTTTTGTGTGTTTTAGTCCAGCATGGTTAGGCAACATATGGCACTGGATGAATGTAGAAGGAGGAAAAGAGAGTATCAAAAAAGCAAAGAAAGAAAATCAGTACACAGCCAGAATTAAAAGAAGAATTTCTAAGACAGGAGAAACAGAGATGGAGAAAGAGAGTTAGTCAAGGAGAAATAAAGACAAAGTGCAGAACCACTTCACAGATCTGCAAAAATCGAAGAACCTTCTCTTGTCAGGAAGATTCCTAAACAATACCTTCTGCTGAACAAAATTAGGCACTTTGGTCTGACATACAAAACGCTGAGGCCAAAAAAATCCAAAGTCAAAATGAAATCTGATGTAAATGGCTGGTCTAGCCATGTGCGTTATTCCTTTTGAATGTTTTCCAGAAGAATCGTTAGTGAATCAGGACAAGCAGGGCACTGCAAAGTAGCGGCTGGAAGAAGCGCGAAGCTCAGCAGGTGAGCATCATGTGTTGCCCTTAAATGTTGCATGTTATATATATATAAATGTTATTTAGCACTGAAAACTTAAAAAAAAAAAAGGGAATACTGAAGAAGCAGATCCTTAGGCAGGAGTTAATGAAATTTAAGTGGTTCTTAAGGGCAAAGTAAGGTGCGCCTTTTTTTTGGGGGGGGGTTGCTTAAAAAAGATTTTATGCTGTTTCTTCTAAAAAAATGCTGAGCCTCTGGCAGGACTCCTGTCTGCTTCTCCAAACTGGCGGGATGCAGACCGCCATGTACTGTGGGTAATACACCGACACCTTTTAAACTTTTTTAGTATACAAGTCTACTCTGACAAGGAACCGCCCGTTAATTATTATTTCGTATTCTATTTATTTTCATTACTTTAATTGTTTTATAATATGGGACCTTATTTAAATGATAGTGTTTACTAATTTTCCAAGTGTACAAATGTTTTTTTACAATGCAATTTGTATTAGGGATATGTCCTTTTGAAAGGCTTGAAGGCTTTAGTCTTTGGTTCCAGCTCAACTTGTTGCATGATTATTGTCTGAATCTTCCAGGGTGGAGATGTTGGATGACTGTGATAGGTTCTCTGTGAAAGCGCTCCACCTCAACTCCACTGATGTAAACAGGGTTGTCTTTTACCTTTTTTTTCCTGAAGTCAAAAATCAACTCCTTGCTTTTCAGCAGCACATTGTTCTGTGTGCATAAGAATTGATATTGTTCTTTGAAACCCGACCGATGATGGTGGTGTCATCCGAACTTTACAACAGAATTCTTTCCATATCCCGTGTTGCAGTCATGGGGGTGCAGTGTGAACAGGAGGCGGCTGAGTACACAGCCCTGGAGGTCTGTTTGTGAAGTCCAGTATCCATTCTGACGTAGGTATCATTATCCCCCAGATGTGTGTAAACTGAGTGGAGGGCAGTAGAGATGGCATCCTCTGTGGATCCGTTGGTTCTGAAGGCAAACTGATTTCATTGTTTTTTACAAGGAAAGGCTTTTTTGTGTTCTATCACAAGAGTGATGTAAACTGGGTACTTCAGTTTTACACTGTAGTTGATTCAACTCATAAAAGCGTTTTCTGTCAACTTTTATGTTCTGAGATGGTCCCAACAATTACAGTGAAAAAATGTGAGGTGATATTATGAATATATATAGTTTCAAGTTCAGGGATGTAGTTTATATGTTTCTTTAATGTCTAGAAATTGTGGTCCTAAACTGGTAGTCATTTTTGGGAGGTCTCAAGTTGGTAACAAATACAAGAATGTTTGTGTGTGTGCGTAACAAACTTTTAATAAAAGGTAAGCTAAAAATGCAGATGTCTCATTAGAAAGTTAAAACATAAAGATACTTAAGTTCTCAGTTATTTCACTGATAAGGACCATATCTGATATGAAGACGATCACCTTGTTGGACAGAGTGAATATGGTACGATGTCAGGCATCAGTGCCTGTGTCCTTTTGTTTTCGCTGTGTTTTCTCTGCCCTTGTGAATGTTGTTTACCCCCATGTTGTCCTTGGTCCTGTCTGTGTCTCTCTGTCAGGGTTCCTGTTGGGTGTGGCTCTCAATCAACCTGGTTGTACCCAAGCGCATTCAACCAGACAGTAGAGCCTCCAGTCTTGCTTAGTGGTAGATATATGGAGCTTTTTTCCTATCTTTAGTCAAGAGTGCGGTCTTTCAGTTTGAGCGCATGACTTGTTGAATTTATTGTGTATGACTTTCCATCAAAACCCTGCCCTTGCACTCAAATAGCCCCTGTTTGCACTTAAATTCCATCTGCTTCTGCTCAAACTGTGTGTTTGCACTCAGATATATTGTTGCTCACACAGATTTCCCGTGATCCTGCTTCAGCCCTTCTCCGCACTCGGGCTGCTTTCTGTGCGTTCGTGAATCGTCTGCTCTCAGATTTCTCCTCTGCTCTTGGATTTTTTTGTGGAACAACCCTATCAAAATTCCCCAACCAATAGAATAGAGGTGTTGACCACTGGTCAACCAATGAAATGAATGATATGATCGCTGCCTCATTGCGGGCACGTTCGCTTTACCTCAGAGCATCCCGTGCGGGCGGTTACTCTTTCATCCACTCCCACCCTCCATGGCTTTCTTATTTGGACTTCCCCTTGCTTTCTCTATGACTTTTGTCATACAAAAGACAGCTATTGTATATACTGCAATATACAGCAAGCGGCAGGCCACATAATAAAGCCGTGGAGGGCGGGAGTGGATGAACCCGGTTAGAGTAACCGCCCGAAACGGGACGCTCTGAATTTAAATTGAACGCGCCCACAACAAGGCAGGGTTTCTACTGGTTGGGGAATTTTGACAGGGTTGTTCCACAAAAAAATCCAAGAGCAGAGGAGAAATCTGAGAGCAGACAATTCACGAGCGCGCAGAAAGTAGCCCGAGTGCGGAGAAGGGCTGAAGCTTGGAGCACAAGAAATCCATGTGAGCAACAATATATCTGAGTGCAAGCACACAGTTTGAGCAGAAGCCGAGCAAATTTAAGTGCAAACAGGGGCTATTTGAGGGCAAGGTTTTGATGGAAAGTCATACACAATCTGAACATAAATTCAACAAGTTATGCGCTCAAACTGAAAGACCACGCTCTTGAATAAAGATAGGAAAAAAGCTCCATATAGATATGCTACGATCGACTTTGTGTCTGCATCTTACTTCAAGTATGCTGCTTTTCAGTTCTTGTTTGCCGTGCCTCAGTTCCATTATCTTTTGCCTGCCGTCTTCATTATGCATAGATATCTAATGTTCAGCAGCTGACCGAGGGTTATCATTCCTTCTGATGAGGATCTTCTATCTTTTATAAATACTCTTCAGAGTAGGTTAAAGGAATTTGTCATCTCAGAAGATCCTCGCCCTCCTCAGAGACCCATTAACAATTCCATGCGCCGAGCTACACAAGATCCTATAAGAATGCTGATGTCATGTTTCAAAGGAATTGATTGGTCAGTGGGCGGTGCTTTTGTACTGTTCGATCTCTTATGTCTAACTTAACCTACTCCAGGGCAGGTTATCCATTCAGCATAAGTTACCATGCTGGTTTGCCCCGATACGAAGTGAACAAGCTTCATAGGACTGAAAACCCTGAAGTAAACCTGAAGTTTTCGCCTCTGGGGCCTGTAGTTAATCTGGATAATCTGTTTGTTCACTTTAAGTTTTTTTAGTTTACTCCTGGTTGTTAAATATGAGGCTCTGCTGTCAGTTCATTTGTCCATGTCTGTGATTGGCCATATGCTGTAAACCCCGCCCTTTCTTCGGTTGATAACTCGCATCAGGTGACCGCTTTGCCTGATTTTTAGGTTAATTCACCGGGATATTGGAGGGAATCCTGTGCATGTTGAACTCGCTTCGTAGTACAGACCCCAGGTGTCCCCTGGATAAGTGTAGCCTTGGGTCCTTTGGCCAAAAAGCACAGGTGAAGATGCATTATGCCCAATTATAATCCTGTAAGTAGACGTGCCCCTAGAGTTTAGTTACCAACAATGAACTGCAATGTTGCCAGTTATCAGAGATTTTGGTCATTGCCATTCAATTACTAACCCACAAAAACATAGGGGCCCAGGTTTAAAAATACAGAATTTCCCTTTAAGAACTCCAACATTGTGAGCTGGATTGTGTAGCTTGCTACTGAGCCATACCTGGTTATGTGAACTGAGTTTATATCAACAAGGAATAGTGCAGGAATGCGGTGGTTGTGTCCAAACAGTTATTGCCAAGTGCTGGCCGTATCTGCCATGTTCCCTGCTGTATTGAAACTATCTATACTGCAGGTGCTGTGCGGCAGCATCAGTGATTAACAAACACCCTGATGGGTTTTTCATCACTGTGGGTGATTCACATCTCATTACAAAGTTCCACCACTCCATGAGAAAATATACTGGACCTTGTTTATATTCAAGTTGTTGCCATGCTCACTCTTATGCTGATGAGTATGTGGTATTATAGTATTATACACAATAATTTTACAACTTTTAGTCTCAGTCTGGAGTCATTTTGTTGGTTTTGCGCCATTGTTTTAGTTTTTCACTCATCGTCACTCATGTACCTGTATGTTGTACTCCAGTCCATGAAGAATGACTGGTTTCATTTTCCTGTATTTATGCGATATTATATGTGGAAAGGACTTTGAAGCCTTGTTACCTTTTACTGATTGCTTTTTATGAGAACAAAATTATGTGAAATGATAATTTCCTCCCACTGTTGCTTCATATAAAAGCTTTGCACCAGGATATCAGCAGGAGGTCATTACTGAGATGGAGCCAAAAGAAAGGCAAATTATTTCTCACTAGGTAAAAAAGTGTTTTTTTTTAACCGGTGCTGGAAATAAGTGATTCTAATTGTATATATATATATTAAGATAAGGACATTGCAACTCCAGCTTGTAGTCCTTTTCTCTTTCTTTCCCTTTAACACTCGAGCTGTCCTAATACAATAGAGGCCAAAAATATAGTGTTACAGTGACGAAATTAAGCTATTTTGCCTTGTCATACCATAACAATTATCTTGTGTAAATATTTGGAAAAAAAAGTGATTGACATGATGCCCTTGCTTCTAATCCATTTGTGTTATAAATGGTAAATATATTTTACTATATAATAGTATATAAAATAAATTGCCTTATGTGTTTTTCTGTTTGTTTCAGATTTGTTTAAAAATAATAAAAAGTACATTGTTTAAAATAATTGAAAAAGCTGATCTGGCAGTGGTGGTGTGCATTGTTCTACTATGCAAAAATAAGGGTTGAACCGAATACTTGGAAGAAACGAGTATTCAGTACAGATAATGTACTTATACGAGCACGAGTACCAATCAGAGTAAAATGTGTCAATATCCGTACTCGTGATTAATGAAAATCCCCATTGGATAGCTGTGTCCACATCATTCCTTGATAGGCCAGCCACACACAGAGCTCTTCCCCTACACAGAACATAGACTGTATGACACAGAGCCTATAAAGCGCCACACATTACAATCATGTCATTGTCACAGTCACTCTGTCCACAGGGATACTAACGTGTAATATTGTTATGTATGATCATATATTGTCAGCGTCCACTGGCCGCGTCAGAGTGTACCACGCCCGGCTAGACGCACACGGAGCGAGCGCTCCTCTCCAGCAGCTGAGTGAGTGAGTGAGAGCCAGGCAGCATGCGGGGGCTCCACTGGCCAAGTCAGAGTGCACCATGCCTGGCTAGATGCACACGGAGCCAGCACTCCATTCCACTATCCGAGTGAGAGTCAGGCGGCATGCACGGGCTCCACAGGCCGAGCCGCGGTACACAAAGCCCGGCTAGAGGCACAGAGAGCGAGCGCTCCTCTCCATCAGCCGAGTGAGTGAGTGAGAGCCAGGCGGCATGCTGGCGCTCCACTGGCCGAGTCAGAGTGTACCACGCCCGGCTAGACGCACACAGAGAGAGCGCTCCTCTCTCTCAAACACTCACACACAATGTAATTTTTAAAAAGTCATAAATAAATAAATAAAAAAGAAAATGTTGAGTTGAGTATGTTGAGTATGAAAACCTGCATTTTACTTAATACGTGTTACTACTGCATGTGTTGTGTTCATTGATTCACTGAAGTTTATTCACTTAAGTTTATAAAATGATCTGAATAGTTATCTTACTCTTGTGATGTAAAACCTGATCTGCAGCTCAATTCTAAGGCTGTTCTGTAAATAATTTTCTAATAAACAATAAATATAGCAACTTCTGATCAACTCATATCCATGTCAGGCTTAAAATACCAGCTTCTGGTTTGAGCCCCGCCCTCTACCGAGTACATATATTTTAGTTGGTTGAACAGATACAGATAATGGTATACTCGCTCATTCCTAGCACAAATATTGTGCAGGAATGTGCAAGTGAAAGATCATAAGAAGGAAACCTTTTTTTGGAACCTCGTAATCATCATTCAAAGTTTGTTAAGCAGAATCTTAAAATAAGTCAGTCTGTGAGTGACACACACACAAACACACCCACACACACACATGGGAAAGACAAAACAAGAGGCAAGTTGAAATAAGGGGGAAATGAGGGAGTGGGTTATTGAAAGGAACAAAAGAAGGTGTTAACTGTTCAATTGTTAAGATGTGTAATCAAAATTAGTTTTTTTTTTTATAGCCAAGCACTTTATTCCGATACACATGTTGATTTTTCTATCATAGAACCCCTCCGGACTTCGGATTGAGTGTTACCCATACTTTTTCATACAAGTCAATCTACAGTGAGCAGTGTATAGTTAAAAGAAAACGTAAAAAAATCCACAGAATCTAAAACCACTTTCCGGCACCTCAGTAAAAAACATACCAGGCCAAAGGCCATTTGCAATCCATTTGAGAGTCCATATTATGGTTTTCAGGTTTCTCTCTTTACTTTAGAGTCCTTTCCTATAGCTGCTGTGAGCATGTAGAAGGTCTGCTAAGTTACAAAGGCTGAAGTCGAGTGCTTCTCCCCCACACAAAACACGGCTCCTTGAGGTGCCTCAAACACCTTGTTCGCATTCCTTGCTTTTTTCCACAAAGCGTCAACATCACCGAGTTACACACATGCCCACCAAACTTTTGGATTGGGTGTAATGGTGCAGCAGAGCTGAACTTGTTACCATTCCTACAGGGGTATTCACAGCTGAAGAGGAAGCCTCTGGATCAGTTGACCAATAACAAAACAGTGGAGCAGCTGACCAATCAGAGCTCAAGGGGGGGGGGGGTCTTGTAGACTTAAATCTTGTATGTGCACATATCTTACTGTAGCTACTTTCATAGCATTTCTAAAAAAACAAGAATGTTGAGGGGAAAAACAGTTGCATGTAGTTTTTTTTTAGCTTTGAGTGGTCATCAAGACTAGAAAAACTCGATATAAATACAGACCACTTATGTGACAGTTTAAAATATAAAGTACTGGCCCATAGATTACGGAGTTGATTCAAATTGCATTGTCTCAGCCTAAAGTCTGTGGGCCAGAATTGATGCAAAATCTGCATCTGCATCAGAAATTGATTGACAATTTGCCCATTTCTGGGAGAACAAAATATATAAGCGTGGTCTTACGCGTCATTGTTCATAACACGCAACGTGTATCCTTTGCTGGACGGAGTGAAAAAAAAAAAGAGGCACCACTACACCACTGTTCTACAAAGCAAGACAATTATGCTACAACATGTCTGTACAAAGAAGCGGGACAAAAACATCAATTTTACCCAGCTCCAGGTGTGAAATGCCTTTAAATTCCTTCATAACACATCAATAGATACAATAAAGGCCTCAGAAATGTCCATGCTGAGTATTTTTCCCTTTTCTATTTCCATTCTTTTTGTTCCTGTCTTAAACGACAATCTATAAATCCCACTGCTTCTCTCACCTGTTTTCTTTTTCTATATTATCTTTTTTTCTTCTCTTCTGTCTCTGAAGAGTGGGGTCACTTCACCCCAATGAAGTCACTCGCCGAGCGTTAGAACATCATTTAAGGATTTACCACTTTAGATCCCGGCACATATTGCTGTTATTGCCCGGATTTATGCTCTTGCACTTCCCATTTGGGTGAAAGGTTTACGGGGGATTGGATTTGAATATCCCTGCTATGATTTGTGCTGTATAAAGGTGGCTGAGTGGAGCTCACCTTGTTAACTCCGGCAATTAAAGTCCTGTCATACACACATATCCAGGCTATTATGGGAGGCGTGGAGGAAATACAAATGAGCAAAGAAAAAAAAAACATCTATCTCAGTGTTAAAGGTAGAAATGTATTTACTAAGCCCTGAATTGATACGATCTAAGATCAGGCTATTGTCATATGAGACCATTGTAAAATAAAAAAATAATAAGATAAATCCTTTCAATATTACTTTATAGATCAGGATCAGCACTTCAACATGACCCTCCACGCTCATATAAAACATCCACAGCATCTCTTTGTGTTTTCTCTAATCAGGAAATTGTAGCTTCATCGAGCTCTTAACATGTTTGTCCCATCAAACATTTGTTAGATTTAATTAAATCTCAACATAGGATTTATATTGAATTTACATTGGCAACTTGGGATGTTAAAAATGTAAAAAAAATACATTTAAAATAATAAATGATTGAGAATAAATACAAATATAACTCACCAACCAAAAGATATTCAAAATGATCAAATTGATGAGACATTGCAATGGAAAAAGAATTGAAATCAACTGAATGCGTACTTTTAAACACTGGGCAGGCAAAGGTTTGACTGAAACAGGTGGACAGTTACACATAAAGTTATATGATCTACCAAAACTTTTTAGTAGTTATCTTTATATTATCTTCCTAGTTATCATAAAAACAACTGAAGTAGATACATCCTTTAATGGTAACACATCTAATGGTTTAAATGTTTCTGTATAATGCGTCTTAATGCAGTTTGGTGTACAGGATGGAGAGCAACAGCAACTCTAAATAAATTGATAATTATCTAAATAGGTAACAGTAGTGTCACTTCAGCAGATAAAGGGTTGAAACCAGAGGCAACACAACAGCAGCATTATTATTATCTGTATGTTGACTTTTAGCTTATTACTGTCACAGCTCCTCTGTGCACCCCAGTGCCCCCCCCCTTGTGTTTCTCCTCTCCACAGGTGTGTGCCATCTTCCCCTGATGACTCTGTGGAGGCGCGGCCAAGGACAACTCACCACCGCACCTCCAGCTCATCCGCTGATCACCGGCAGGATATCTACCCTGGTCGTGCTCCCAGTCATCTCCAATTTGTCCTTCACAGTGGTAGTCGCTCGTTCTTGGCTGCTCTAAATTGTGTATTAAGAGTTTAACTCCCCCTGTCTTGGTTCCTGTTTATCTGACAGTGTTTCTCCTTGTGTCTCCGGATTCACTCTCTGGTTCTCCTGCCTTGCCTCCTCGCTAACTGGATTCCTCGCCGTGCCACCTTTTGATCGGACAATAATACACCCTTTAACTTTCCATTCTGACTAGTGCTCTGTGTTCTGTCTCTGCACTGGGGTCCAAAAACACTCTGAAAGTAACAATTACAACCCTAAAGAGCTGGCTGTTAATCATCAAAAGAGGTTGATACTAATGTTGGAAAGCTGCTACCAATCAGATTTGAAACTCTCACCACTGCCTTTACACAGATAAGTTTAATTCATATGTCTTGAAACACAATCATTGTTGACATCTGAATGACTTTTGGCTACAGCTTCCTACTGGATTCTCTGTATCAAAGGATGATTTGCACATTATAATTTTTTCAGATTTATGTCAAACAAGAGTGGTTTCAATAATCTGGATAAAATGTTGGCTTATTTACAAAGTATGTCATCTCATGACATCCCACTTTGGTGCAACATTGATCCCATGTGATTACATTACATGTCATGTGGCGGACACTTTTATCCAAAGCGATGTACAATTAGTGCATTCAACATCTATGAGGGGCCATTTAGGGGTTCAGTATCTTGCCCAAGGACACTTCGGTATGCAGATGGGGAAGACTGAAGATTGAACCGCCGACCTTCTGGTTGGAGGACTATAATTCTACCCCTCAGCCACAGCCGCCTTTATTTCATTGTATTTGAAAATGCTCACAATTTATAGGAAAAAAAATAACTGGGATCGAAACTTTAAAAGCCTTGTTGAAAAAAAAAAAAAAAGTATTCTAAGTGTTAATGGACTGTGTTTATTGACAAACCCTTGAGCAATATGAAAGGCAAACAAGATGTGCCAAGGACCGTCAGAAGATACTCCCTCAAGTCATTTAGCATTATCTCTGAGGGCTGTGAACACGATGTGCTGTTAGCTTTGTTATACTATGCAAGTGTCAAAATACAGGCCAAACAAATAACCACCGATATTTTTATGGGATTCAGATAAGTGTCACCCAGAGTACACTCATTGCCATGCATGCGGGTCTAAAGACCCGTTTATTGAGAATCTCTTTTTTTCCTCTGGGGAGATTAACAAGTCGCGATTCAACTGAAATTGTGTTAATTTGTTTGTAAAACATACTAATGCACATAAACAATGTTATTGACAATTCTGGTGAATTGTCAAGTTCTTAGGTTTTTTGTTCAACTCTTGCCCAACTTGAAATGGCCTGGTACATGAACTGCAAAGGACGCACGGGACAACTCTTTCCAACACAGCTCAATATTTATTTTTCCTTATTTGTTTGTTGTTGAATGGTTGGTCCATCAGGTTGAAAACCTTCAAAAACACAAAAAGAAGAAGTTATACAAATATGCAAATATATTTCAATCCAACAAATTATGTAAATATGTTTTTTACAGTGTACCTAGGTCAAAATGAAGGAAATAAGTACCAAGGATTACAACAGGTGGAATTGCTGAAACAGTCCCAACTAATGAATGAAGGACTGTTTAAATGAATGCAAACAGTATTCAAACATCAATATAAATTGAACAAACAACTAAGTACACTCAAACAAAAAGTCAAACTTATATGCATGCAGCAAACTGATATGCATGCTGTCTGTATGCTGTTTGGTTATTATTTTACAATTCATCAAACAAGACATCCTAACATCAATGACTATAGCAACACTTCCAATATCAAATAATCATCAAAATAAAAGTCTTGAGTTGAATCCTTGTTTGCCTCTCTCTCTGCGCTGAGAGTGACCTTCCATTCACAGGTGTTCCAACTTAAGTCGTAATGAGCAGCCTGCACTGGCCTGCTGGTGGTGCATTATGGGACTTGCAGTCTTTTAGGCAAAGTAAAGTGAGCTGGTGTGATGAGGAACTGAAATGAACCTTGAAAATGGCAGGTTTGGAGAGTTCCGTCTTTTTACCTCAACATGAATCACTGACTGCATGCAGCCAGAATCCACCATAGCCTGGTGAACACCCCCCTGAATTCTTACCGGGACTCGGTATGTCTCTCACAAACCGGGGGAGGGTGTTGCAGGGCCGGCAACCCGGATCACTTGCCCCACCTCCATGAGGGGACAGGCCTCCCGGAAGTACCCGAGCTGCCCGCACCTCCAACACTCCTGCTCAGACATTCGAGGGGTCCCCAGCGGGTTGGGAGTGGCGCTTGTAGCTGCTGGTACCTGTGGGGGAAATGGGCGAGACATAAGAGTGTTAGTGCGGGGAGCTGGTGGTGGTTGCGCCGGGCTATGGTGTTGAAGAGTGGCTGCAGGGAGGGTCCTTTGGCGAGGTGCGGGAGTCGGCCGGTTTGGTTGTGGGCGAGTAGCTGCCTCCACCCTGGCCGCCAGGATGAACAGCGAGGTGGTCCTCTGCCAGAGTGACGGGTGCTTCCAGCGTCGTGGGTCGATGGTACCGTACCCACGCCGAGGTCCGGTCCGGGAGCCCCTCCATGAACTGTTCCAACACCACCAGCATCTTGTCCTCCGCGGTGGAGCCCCCTGGCTGCAGCTACCGTGTCGCTGCGTCACGCAGCTGCTAGGCGTACGCGAACAGACGGTCCATGGCCCCCAGCCTGGCGTCCCAGAACCCCTGGCAATGGTCCTCAGTCGTCAACCCCAGCCTGTCCAGTACCGCCCTCTTCACGTGCCGGTACTCTCCTCTCGCCGCTCCCTCTTTGAAGACGCACGATTCACTTGATTGAAGTTGCGTATAGCAGCGATGTTGCCGAACTTAACTGCCCCTCTAATAACAAAGCCTCCTGTCCTACCAAACGTATAGCCATACACTGATGTCATGCATATTTGAAATGTAGGTCGCCATGATAAAGTTTCCCTGACAGATCTTACATGACTTTCAAGGCTGCAATCTTCTGTAATCTTGTCTGTGTTGTCTCCAAACACTGTAGCACTCTCCGTGTCAGGATTAACTTCACCTGCCTTCACAGAAATACTAATAATGGCATACCACTGAGCACCTAAAGACTCCAACTGACACATTCCATCCCTCAACAATATTTCTTGCAGCCCTTGTTGCAACTCGGACTCTTCTCCCAACAACCCAAAATATACTGTGGCAATTGATGCATTAACATTACTTGTCAATGCTGCTGCTCTAACATCAGTCCCAGCTACAACGGCCAATTGCAACTTATCAATCAAAAGGTACGATACTCTGGCCTTTCTTGGATCTTGTGTGCGCCGCTTAAGAAAACCCATCTCTGGCACCGACAATGAAGGGATTCAGCAACTGACTACTACTACTGACAATTATATGTGGACAAAAATACATAGAATTAGGGTGTCCTTATCAAGCCTATCAAATCTGCTTTTCAGACATCTATACTTCCCCAAATTAAGGGAAAGAATTTTTGTTAAATAGAAAGTCAATTCTCTCATTTGAAGTTTCTATAACAGTGATTGGTATAAAACCATTCAAATTAAATAGGGCTGCAACAACTAATCAAATTAATCGATTATAAAAATAGTTGGCATCTAATTTAGTCATTGATTATACGGGTCTGGTATAATACACACACTGCAGCAGCGTCTCCTGAGGTGGGGGCAGTAAACCAGCCAATCCCGTGACTTGTGTCGCTCACGTTACGACACTGTCTCCTCCCTAGGAATAAACCTTTGAAAAATAGCGGTGACGAACGCCGCTCATGATACAGAGGAGACCTTAAGTCCCTAAAAGTGTGACAAGTGTTCAAGAAGAGCCAGCTGCCAACTGTGTCAAGCTGATTTCACAATGAAGAGCAGTTAAACATCACGGTGGAATGAAACTGAAGCGAAAACATGTTGGAGGCTTTTGCTTCTTCCTCATCTTCATTACTGGAAGATCGTTAACAATTTTAGGTTCATACCACATTGATGTTGTGCTGCTGTTTTATGTGTAATCAGCTTTACACAGGTTTTCTTTCAGGTTTTAACATAACATGTTCACACACTTTTAGACAGACAGACAGAGAGAGAGACAGAGGTAGCACCAAACCCAGAGCAGTGAAACAAGATACTAAATGTAATTTTCAGGTTGTTTCGCAGCGGTTATGTTCTAAAGCACAAAAACAAACTGATAGAAGAGTTTAATGTAAATACAGACATAAATTCAGCTCAGAGCAGCTGGTCTGATCTGCATCACACAGACAGCTCTCAGTATCAGGCACATTCAGCAGGACAAGTAGATTTAACATTTAATGTGTGTTGAGCGTAATTATCCACACACTAGTAATACTGTCACTGTGACGAGTAATAATTTTCATACAAGATTTATATAACATTATTCTAAATATTCAAAAGAATATCTTTGATTCTGTTTTAACTACTCAAAACACACATTTTCAACATCTGTAATTACACAGTAAGATTCAAACTACTTTTGTCCTTCATGTGTGTTATTTTATTATAGAAATCTACAATATAGTTGAGTTTTATTCTACTATAATCTTTCATTCCAGATTCAGATATACACAATTCAATTCTGACTAGTCATAAATACAACACCATACGGACTAGTTCAAACTTTATTTAAGGTATCTTGAATTTAGATGAATTTATGACATCTTGAACTTGGATTATGACCAGTCAGAATTAAATTATAGGTATATGAAACTTGAATTATAGTCATAAATAATTGCAGATGTCTGTAATACATGTAAAAACAGCATTGTACAAGAATAACTGATGGAAAGGTTAAAATGTAGCTTTTTGTCCCAAAATAAAATCGATATATTAATCAATTATCAAAATAGTCGTTAGTTGCAGCCTTAAAATTAAATGATTCATTCAAAATTAATTTCCATGGTTGCATTACAACCTCAAGTATGTATAGTAACTATTACTTTAAACAATTTTTGCAGTAAAATCATGGAATTTTAAAAGGAGCTAATATTACCCCCTTCTCCCTTACATTCATTATCAGTGCTTCCCTCACTATTATTTAACTATTAATCTAATTATTTATCCACATTATTTGGCGTTTACTCAAAGTCAGCTCTCCATGTGCCCCTCACACTCACACACCTGCACACATGGCTCACGCCACACACTTCTGTACCCCACGACCTTTGTGTCTGCTCTTGAATATCTTCACAAGCAATGTCTATTGAAAAAGTTGCACATAATATACAGCGCACATTTAGGATCTTTTCGGGCATGATTCTGGTTGCACAGACACGTGTAGATGACGCTGATAAAACTTAAGGCCTCATGTGTCCAGCTCCATTAGGCCGCTACCCGTTTTCTCTGTCTAACCAAACACACACTGCGATTGTACTGAAGTCACAACCAGACAACAAACAGCTTAAATCCACAGCCATATTTCCTCCAAAGTAGGTGGCTCAAATAATGTCGTAATCCACATAAATGAGAGCGAAAATCAATACAGGCAAGTTACACTGATTATTTATTAAATATAGAATCATCACCATTAGCTCTCCTTTAAGCACAAAGTATCCAAACAATTACAGTAAAGCTTATAGTATAAGTAAACTGCCATTCAGTCAGGGCCAGGTTTAGTTGGTCATTTGACAGTTATACATGCATACTGTGTTACAGATTACCAAGCTACTGGTTTTAGCATGCTAACAAGCTAGCCCCTCGTAACACTTCGAATAAATATGAAATAAACTTAACATGTGTCCAAAAAAAATAAATCCTCATTTGATCTTAAATCCTTGGCAAAGCGATGTAAGGGTTGTGTTGAGTGGATTAAAAACCTTTGGTCTAGCCGTAAATCTCTCAGCTGCTCAATTTACCTCAGGGTGAACCGAAAAGCAGAAGCAAGAGCAAAGCGGCGACACTGTAGTTATATGGTGCACCTTTCAAAAATACAATTCAACCAATCAGAGCCCCGTATCGGAAAGGTGGGTGTTAAGATGATTCAAAAGACCGATAGGTGAACAGTACATTAACATTACTTCAATTATCAAAAATAGTATTTATTGCCACTCATATCTTAGACTATTTTGAATTTCAGATATGAATTTGTGTGTTTCGTTTTTGTTATGGACAGAAACTATCTCGTACCACACGCACGTACATTCAAACATACATGGCATCTGTAGAATCAAGTTGAAACACAGAAATAAAAACAAGCCAGCGGAAGTTGACAAAATAAGAGCGGTTTTATTTTCAATAATAGGTAATAAACATTACCAGAACACTTGACATTAATCTTTCAGAAGATAATTAAACATGTAGTGTAGACCCTCTTCCACCCTTGCATACAAGGACCTTACAATATTAAAATGAAAACTACATGCATCACATCAAAATAACACTTAACAGAGTACTAAAACAAGAATCACATGAGCAATTGTAAACATGTAACATAAAATTTGCTTTCGGAGACGTCTTCTGTCTCCTACATCACATATGCACAAATAAAAAGAAACCATTCATGATATTATTAAATAAACTATTTTAGTCAAATTAATGTTCTGTATAAAAAGAAAACTATTAAATCTTTACAATACTAACAAACTCAAAAAAATCATTCATTTTAAAAGACTAACAACTAGTTGGAAACTCCAACAAACGGTACAAGTTCAGTGGATTTAAGAAAGACTGGAACCTTCGATACTGCAGTGAAACCAAAACACACACACAATAAATTAACACTGTAAACATCATACACGATGCATTCTTATCCTTGACGTGACACAAAGCACATTAAGACAGTTACCATCATTACCGAAGGCAGCACCTGCACCTGCTGAAGGGCATCTTCCAGTTTGCCCTTCATTGCAGCAAGCTGCCCCTTAAAGGCCGCAGCTTGCTGCTGTGCAGGCCTCTTCAGCCGCACATTCTTGACTAGGCAAGCCATTGCCTGGCTGTGCGACTCGTTACGAAGACTATACAGCTCCTGCCAGCCAAGGGCTTCATCCAGAAATGCATACTACAAATAGAAAACACATGTGTATATATGGATTTAAGAAGACTATGATGAAGTCAGTTTTTCACACCTGAATGTGCCATCGCACGCAATCTCAATCCTTAACTCGTGTTCACATGAAGCCAGTTTAAAGACTCAGCTTATAAACACACTATCATCAATCAACACCAATACAATAAACCATACATCATTTTTTGTTAGGTGCCGATTCATTTATGAATTTTTATTATTATTGTTTGTATTGCTCAAGTGTTATGGCAGTGTTTAAATACTGCCATTAACTCATCCAGTTTAATAAACCATTACTTAACACCTAACTATCCAGTCACATCAGACAATGGTTTTATACTACACATACATATTAATAATGTTGTTAAAAGTTTGAAATTCCCTCCCTGCAGTTTAAAAATTAAATATAGTACCACTTCTTATAAAGGACAGCATCACTTTCCAGTT
This sequence comes from Hippoglossus hippoglossus, assembly GCF_009819705.1. Lineage (NCBI taxonomy): Eukaryota > Metazoa > Chordata > Actinopteri > Pleuronectiformes > Pleuronectidae > Hippoglossus > Hippoglossus hippoglossus. The sequence continues at coordinate 1,227,852 of NC_047170.1, forward strand.
TCCTTACATATCCACTAGAGCACACAACTCTAAACTGTGACAGAGCATTTGGCATCATTTCATCTGTAATGTATTAACTGCATGTTCATGAACTGCCCTTATCTTAACCACAAATTCAAAATATTTAACAATATTAACTGCATGTCCATATGAACATCACCTTGGGGATTTTGGCATTAAGAGTCTGAAAATGTCTGATACTTATTCTATATTTTCAGTATTATGAGTTATTCAGTATTAATAACAATCAACCACTTTGAAAACTTACACTGGTGACCTGGAGCGCATGGCACACACCCTCCACCTCTCCATCATCAATTTTCTCAAATTTAGATGGTGACCGTCTTGCCATTTTCTGTCAAACATAAAACAGTTCACATTGTAATATGGACATACTAATTCTTCGCCAGCAATCTCAAAATGAACACAGAACCTTACCTTTCCTGAAACAAAGGACACAGTTTCCTCCTTACCACCACCGATGCTAGAGAGAAGACAATGAGAATGGAGCGGTAAACTTTCAGAGACACAAAGAACCACCACCACGGTAAATTGGGGGTTGTTTTATCTCGGACATACATGGTCCAATTGAATCCAAACGAGACATGTATGACAAGAGTCCTGGCCCGACGACACCTACACACCCCTGGTGGCAACAGGAAATGTCTTTTTTTTGCACGTCTTACACTTTGGTGTACTCCTCCTCGTCTATTGAGCCCAACCATGTCAAACTTTGTCAGAAGGGTCTCAAAACATTGATGATTTTGTTGAGCAGGTGGACCCAAGATGCAGAGGCTTAAACAAAAATGTCTAACAGAGAGAACTCTAAAAGTCTAAACTAAAAAAATAAAGAGCACACAGGGGAAAACACTAGGAACTTACAAGAGACGGAGATGATGCAGAGGACAACAAGCACAAAAGACGAGGCATCAACGACAACGAACCGACAAGGGGAAGCACACAGCCAAAAACAAGATAAACACCAGGAACTTACTTGAGAGGTGAAAATGGAGGAGGAACCACAAAGGGGGTGAGACAACCATATACAACGATGACAAACTGACAAAGGGAAGCACAGAGACTTATATACACAGGGAAGGCAGGGGTAATTGAACACAGGTTGAACACATGAGGACTGGTGCAGACAATCACAAGGGCGGGAAACAGGACAAAGACAGGAAGTGAAGAAAGAAAACACAAGGAGCAGAAACTACAAAATAAAACAGGAAATAGAATACAGGGAGTGGGAAAACATGACACAGGAACAGGTCATATACAAACAAACAGGGATATACATGAAACACGAGGTAATAATTAAACTGAAAACACTCTTCATAAAGAGCATTTTGTCCGATGACAAAACCATGACAGATGATGTAGTCATATGGAAACTGTGACTTGTCGTCGAACACCATGTTAGTGGCGTGGCGTCAAATTTCAGCATGTTGCCGTGAGTCACGAAATTGTGGTAACGTCAGCGTACTTTGTTCAATCTCGCTCAAACTACATGTGTGTAACAACAGCCCCTGGTGACAGAAAGTGACATGTTTTATACTTTGATGCACTGCTCCTGGCTCCTTTACAATATACAGCTCAAATGAGCTCAGTCAAATCATAGGACCATGGTCAGAATTGTGACATTTCCTCAAACCGTGTAAACATTGAGGTGCGGCGAAAGTTGATCCTTCGCCAAAGGAGACAAAGTTATCATAACTCCACTGTGCATTGTCCAATCAGCACCAAAATTATGTCACATGATCAGAGTCCAGGCCTGAGCAGCTCCATGTGTCAATATTGAGTCAGGGTCATAGAACCACCTACTGAGTCACAGTGAAAGAAGACTTTTTTTTATAATCAACCCTGTGTATTGTCCAAAAGGCCCCAAACGCTCACCTAGGATCAGAGTCCCGACCTGGACTGATCTATTAGTCTGTATATAGTGACAATGCCACTTTCTGGCAACATGAAGTAAGCCTCATTTTACAACTTTAATTAAATTTACATTAAATTTTCACCATGTGGTCTGCACTTAATGGCGTGGACCATAATGCGTGATTAGTGGGCGTGGTTTGGCGTTGCTTGACGGACACAGAAATTGAAGCATTTATCCTTCCCATGCTGCACAAAACGCAGGCAACACGGAGCCGTTTAAAAATGAAAGTCACAAATCCGAAATACCTAAAATTAATAAAAACAATCTAAGTTTGCATGTAAGATTAGATAAAATAATCCGAAGACAAGGAAATTTACACATCTTAAAAACAATACATTTCCTATGATGCAGACACAAATCACATCCGTTAAAATGTCATTGTTAGCTGGGCCGGGCATTCGAGGCGCCCACAGAGGAAAAACGTGCTACAGGTTTGGTTCAGGCTCGGTGCAGTTTTATTCACCCTAGTGCACAGGTGATACAGCATCCACACACATTATCAGACTGGCTGCTTTATATAGAGATGGCTGTCAATTGATTCTGTTTGCACATACCATCTTACAAGAACCGCACAAATAATCACATACAATTAATAAATATTTACCCATCAAAACATCCTGAAAAAATACTAATAAATATCATACAAAATATATAACAATCTACCAGTTTGACTAAACTGCCCCCTGCCCACTTCCTTATTATTTATATCCTTCCGGTACTATAAAATAAAAAAAGGTATTCGTGCCCCCGGGGAAGTCTTTTGCCCAAACACCCGGGGAGAAAGGAGCAGACATGGGCAAGTTAGCAACTGACAACACATCTCAATTTGCCAATACCAGTCACTTTATAAAAAGTCTCTTGTAGTTAAAAATTCACCCAAATTTCGCCATTGTCACGGTTTAAGTTTAAGCAGGTGGACCTAAAATGCAGAGATTAAAAAGTGTAACCTAAAGTGTCCTTTAATTAGACAGAGCTGACAAATCCAAAACAACCACACAAATCCCAAGTATACTGAACTCAAAAGGGCTACACAGCCAAAAACAAGATAAACACCAGGAACTTACTTGAGAGGTGAAAATGGAGGAGGAACCACAAAGGGGAGGTGAGACAACCATATACAACGATGACAAACTGACAAAGGGAAGCACAGACACTTATATACACAGGGAAGGCAGGGGTAATTGAACACAGGTGAAACACATGAGGATGAATGAAGTAGACAGTTTTATTTTGTTCTGTCCAGCAGGTTACGCAAAGGACAAATAAAAGTATAAATAAATGTATAAATAGATAAAATTCGAAATATATATATATATATATATATATGTATAAATAAATTTAGAAGTATATAAATAAATGTATAAATAAAAAAATGTATGTATAAAGGTATAAATAAATACATAAATAAATGTATAAACACATTTAGGCATTGAATTATATAATGATTTATTTATGTATTTATATAATTATTTATGTTTTTATATATATATATATAGTTTTGGCCCTCCACCTGCCACTGATGCTAGAGAGAAGACAATGAGAATGGAGCGGTAAACTTTTGGGGACAGCGCAATGCGCACAAAGAACCACCACGACGGTATTGCGTGAAAATTGGGGGGGGGGGAACTGGGTGTAAAGAGGGGCTCTCAAGGACCAGACACTACTAAATAAAACCGGAAACAGATAGATAGGTTCAGATAGACAGTGGAGAACACTGCAGAATTTGGAATGTAGTGTAAATGTAGTCGAGGAGAATCATGAGATAGATGTTGTTTTATTGAAGTTTACTTATAATACTTATAATAACACTTTTTTGAGATAATTTAGAGACCTCTTCTTTTGAACTCCCTCAACTGGACGAAAGCTCTAGCAGAACCAGACTCAATGGGGGCGGCGATCTGCCTCGACCGGTTGGGGACAGCTGAGAAAAATAGGGAAGAGACGAGAGTTGAAAAAGAGAGGAGAGAAGAGAGAGAGATAAGGCAGGATAGACCCCAAATTTGTTCAAGGAGTTATTGGAACATCCAATGAATGCTAATAGTCTAAAGCAGTGGTAAGCAACCCGACGATTGTCCTCATTATCCCCGCTCTGAACTCACTGGCTGCTGTTGCTCCACAGATCAGCTGAGCGTCGGTTGTCTGTTGTTCACAGACAGTGTGTCCGCTACTGGCGGCAGAGCTGCTGATATACATATCTACTGCATTTCTTTCAATATAAGTCGGATCCTGTACTAAACTAAACACCAGGACTTGGTATGAAGACGTGCATCTTCCGGTCTGTCGATAACAATCAAGGCCCCGTTAGATCAAATGAATGGTTTCAGAGAGTGAAACGCCGGAGTACTTTTACTGTGAAACGGGTTTGGGAAGTGTTGTAAATACGTTTGTGTCATAGAGAGATTGTCATGATTATGACTCTGGACTATTTATTCCCTCTACTTGTTGCCTCTTTTATGAAGAGTGTTTTCAGTTTGATTATGACCTCCTTGTGTTTCGTCTCCATCCCTGTGTTTATGTTTTTATTTGACCTGTACCTGTGTTTCATGGTGTCCCACTCTGTTTATAAGTCTCTGTGCTTCCCTTTGTCCTTGTCGGTTCGTCATCATTCATGGTTGCCATTACTCAGCGTCATCACCCTCTTTCCTTCGCTCGTAAGTTCCTAGTGTTTCCCAAGCGTTATCTATGATTTTCAGTTTAGGCCTTTGATATCCTTTTCTAGTTGTTTTTTCTGTTTTGTTGATTTTTCCGTTAAAGGACACTTTTTCTTAAAACATTTCTGTCTCTGCAACTTGGGTCCACCTGCTTCTCACAAACCTGACAGGGATAAACAGTGTGGTTCACAGCAGAATAAACAGAGAAAATGATCTTTCACCTGAGTTTTAATATTTATCTGTGAAATTTTTTGTAGGCATTTCAAAAATAAATCTATTCATTTGTGTAAAAAAAGGGTTTTTTATTGTGATGTATTTACTGGAGTGGAATATGCATGGCTACATGCTATATAGTACTGGTATTTATTTGAGTACACAGGGCTACTTTTATACAAGGAAATACTCATATTTATGGCCATATTCAAGGCAAAGTCAGTGTAAAAACATTGTGCTGCAGTAGCAGCTCCTCTGCAGAACATATTGTTGAACTGAGAAGCTGAATATTGTGCATGGAACAGATGTTTTAAATATGAATTATTGTGAATTATTGTATTAATGTGAATATTGTGCATTAAATAGATAAAGTTGCATTACTGCCTTTCTTTTTGTATATTTATGCCCGTACATTGAGCATTTAACCGAAATTTAAAGTTTTTTTGGAAGATATTCAGGTGGTAGATCTCAGTTTACATTTTGAATAAAAGAGTTATCTAAGCATTTCTTATGTCTTGTGAGTAGAAGCTGGTGTGTGTGCTAACAGGTTTTCACATTTTTGCTTCAAAGCACAAGATTCTTCATATCTTCACCTGAACAAAGCAGCTGGTGCCACATCACATATTGCAAACGGCTTGAGTTCTGCGCTTCAGGAGGACGAGGATAGCAGTCGTTTGTGTTGATTTAAGCCATCACCTCTCTAAATGGATGTACATGGACTTGACTGATACATTCCCGCTCCCTTCTCTGCACTTATTCATATGCAAAGACACACACACACACACATGCTATGCCTAATCCTGAGGAGCAGTAGCAGTGAGCCAGGCAGTGTCTTCAGATGTGTCTTGATCAAGGCAGCAGCCTCGCTGTTTGATGTCTAACATGATTAGCTTTTAGGGAAACGCTGGATCTTTCATAAAAGTGTGTTGGCGCCCTCGGAGGCCGTTTAGAAAGGCATCACAATCAGTGCAGAGTGCAGAGGGGAGGGTGGTGGGATCTGAATCAACCAAATGGCTTCTGGAGCCTTGTTTGTGTACAAGGCTGAGGGAAGACGATTATATAAAGAAGGAAGAGGAGTGAAAAGAGAAGAAAAGGATGTCACAACCGGATAAGACTGAAATATTCCTTGTAATATTGTTATATTCAGCTACATATCAAGTCAGTGTCAGGTTTTATTGTCTTGTAGTCATTTAATATACAATTGTATTGTTTTCATTCAAGGTTTTGTATGCTTGAATCAAAGTTTTTGTACATATTTACAGAATCAAAGCAAGTCTAGTAATGTTCAAAAACATATTTTATGCCTCAGAACCTCTGAGCCAAGAAATGATGAAAATCAATACCAGGTATCCATGTTGTTGCCTATAGGCTGTGTTTTTATAGAATACAGTATATTGTACACATTACCAGCCTAATTACAGTCTGAAATCTCAAATCCTATCAGTATACCTAGAAACCAAGATAGGTTCAGATTACAATACTTACATGTCCACACGTAAATGTTTTGTTCCCAGCCATTATACATTCCTCATGTTCATAATAGTCGTCAAGTAACCTCCATAATCTAAATAGCAGGATGAATGTAGAATAACAGAATGTACACTGTGTAGTACAACAGAAAAAGGACATTTTTAACTTTGAAATCGAAATTACTTACTAAGACTAGAAACATTTGTCTGTTAATTAATGTTGTGGTGGTTCATTGTGTTGTATAATTTGATTAGCTTTATATAGGAAAATCAGTTCATAGATGATCATTACGATTTTTGCACAGTAAGTGCTATTATAAGACATTGTGAAATGTCTTTTTGCATAGAAAAGGTGAGTGAGTATCTATTAGTACATTGCGTGTATATGGACCCTTTAATGTGTTCTCATAGACAGCCAGTTTGATGGGTCTATTACACACTCCATATTCAATGATCTTCACTTTGTCATAGATGAAATATGTTGCCTGTTTCATCTGCTTTACGGTATTTCTAGTAAGGTCACTGGTAACTGGTTCAATATATCACTCTTTACTATTCCAAGGAGGTGCATTTGTGTGTCTGTGTGTGTGCGCGCGCACATATTTTATGTGTGTGTGTGTTGGTGTGTGTGTGTGAGAGAAAGAATCTGTTAATCCCCTTAGCTTCATTAAAACAGATAGAGGCAGATTAGCAGGAGGTGCATGTAAATGAACATAATTCCAGGAGAAATTGAAACAGCGGCAGAGATAAATATGTCATGAGGGAGAGACAAATATAATCAAAATAGCAATTAATTGAAATCCCTTTACGAAGCATCGCCTGTTATTTGGTGGAATTACAAGCAGCTTCAGTGAGATAATTGGTGAGGCCGGTGGTCAGGATTAGCGTTACGTATCTTCTTCCACCACGTCTGTACCATCATCTTCATTCATGTCTCCTCTCCATCCTGTCATTTTCCTTTACATGTGGTACAGTATGTCTCTTCATTATTTCTCCAGGTTGCTTTGTCATCCGTTTCTTTCATCTTTTTCAATCAATCTCATTTTTTCTCATGGATCTCTAAAAAAAAAAATATATATATATAAACTTTATTTTTTCAAATGAAATTCATACATGCAGATTATCTGCTTACAACGTTATTAATTACAATCCATGACATAGAAAATTGTTATAATTGAGAGAAATAATAATAATGAGAAAATAAATAAATAATAATAGTAATATTAAAAATAACAATTTACCTCAAACATTGAAAAGGTATATCAAAAAGAGGAAAAGAGAGAGAGAAATAATAAAAATGGGGGGGGGGGGGGGGCGATGTACAAGCATATGAAATACAGGTTGATATTGCACATATCACATTCGATATACATATATTTATACATATGCCATATATACCTATATACATGCTACCATCTGCACATACCCACATATTTTTACCACATTATTATGTATTATATTTACTAGTTTGTATACTTCATAAAGCTTATATGGATCTTCATTTTAAAAAATTGGGTGTGGTTTCGGGACTGATTTGGTGTGGCTTGATGTATTTATGTGGACTGTTGGGCCTTGGTGGAGGTATGAGTGCAATTCTTGTTAGTAACGGTGTGTGTACAATATTAACACATTCTGATGATGGTTCCCATGTAATGCAATGCACTTATCTGATCCTTTTCCATTGTCCCTAACAGACAACAAACACACAACATAAGTAATATGTACAAACACCAAAAATACCAAAGCAGACAACATAACACAGAAAGTCACACAAACCATTATGACACGCAAATTGACAAGTCACTAACTATAAGAAAAAAATCCAATCAAAATTCCTCTTTAATCCAGGCATACAGTGTGTGATTCCACACGATTTCTGAGTGGTGCAATTCTGACCAAATCTCGGCTTCATAGCAAATCCATTGTTTTGCAATGTTAAGAGGGGAGCGAGGACAGATCATATTCTCCCAACCACTCTTCTGAATGGCTAATGATGAATTTTTGAAATGTCTGAGAGGTTGGTCGGCCGGCATCAGGTTCTCGCACAATTGAAGTAGAGTCACGAGTTGAATCCCACAAACTCATTACCTTTTCCCTAACTGCGTCTGCACGAAATGGAAGAACACAATAGTAGGAAATGTAGTTTATGGTGGTAAGCAATTGCACAGCAAGAAAGCAAAAGAAGGAGATAAAGGGGTTGTTACAGTACCATAATAAGAGTGTAGATAACTTCGACTTCTTTCTCTTAGACAAACACTGGTCCAGAACTGGTCCAGTGGAGCCGACGCAATGTATTGTGTGCGCAGCACGTAAATCATGAGCTTTGGTTTTCCATCTCAGACGATTTACTCCTACAGTGTAAGGTGGAATTCAACAACAACATTTCCAAAGTCGCACAGTTTATGACCAGCTTTACAATCAGTTCATGTTAAACTATAAACCAATCTCCCACAAGATTAAAACCAAGTTTTGTATATGGTCTCAGCAAAACTGATTTTCTTTCTGACAGATCAGTCAGTCATCAGGTTGGGTCAGGATGTGGTAAGACCCAACACAAAGGCTGGAAGCTCGATTGGAAAAAAATATACACAACCACCTTCCAAGACCTCTGAAACTGCATGTCATTACAATGACACTATTATGTTTTCTTCCATTGTGTGTGTGTGAACATTTTGTGTAACACATTGTGAAAAAACAGGGAAACTCAGCCATGAAGCTCTGTACCATTTCCACACCTGTTTCAACATCTTCGACTGCTTTGCTGGAGACTAGCACATAATGTTCAATGACATTTGGTTCTTTGTACAGACTATGAATGTATCATCTCTTTTTCTTCCTGTGTATATACTGTATGTGTATTGCTGTTTCCATGGTAACATAAGATTCATCAGATGGTGGGGGCAATGTGAAGTGCGATACTACCTCATGGCTTCCCAAAGGGCACCTCAATCACTCAGTGTTGTGTGTTGTATGTCATCAAAGGTGTTCTCATGGTTCACACAGCTACACTGTGGTACAGAGAGGAAGGAATAGACACACAGACAGAAACTGTGCAAGTGTGTGTGTGTGTTTTTCTTAACAGGAGACCACCTGTACACTTTCCCAGTAGACGTCGCTCGGGAGATCTCCTGGAGCTGAGTTCAATGAGATACAACATGTGACAAATGGGGCCTGCAGAGAAGTTGTCAGAAGAAGTCTCTGATGTTTTCAGTGTGAACGCTGCAGACGTTGGGGGGGGGGGGGACGGGGGAGGGATGGTGGCTGCTGCTTTCGTGTAACGTAGCCGGCTCTGAGCTGCTGAATAGAAAGGGAGATAACACTGATAATGACACATCTCTTGACGAGCAGCGGACAGAGCAATGAGGAGAAATGGTATTCAATGAGCATCGGTTGAGATATGTTTCCTAATACCAATTAGCCAATGTTATAATAATGATGTCATATTGTTGACATTTCACCAATTTTAGTAAGTTGTAGTCCTTTTTGAAAAATAAGAGATGCACTTATTCCAGACAAAAACATTTCAATTCATTCAGCAGTTGTAATTTTGAGCTTGGATGAAATATGTCAAACATTCAGTACCAGATGGTGTTCAGATGCATTCAGTGGATATGAAGTGAAGTGAATACCGGAGTCATTAGGACTCATGGTCTGCTCGCTCCTTTTTTGTTGTTAAAGTTCAACTGATGCTGCAAGGTTTCATAGTGTACAGACATACTATGAACAGGCTGAATTATTTGGATTTGTTTATTTGGTTCTAATGGCAGTTTCTTGGCCGTCTGTGGTGTAAGTATTTTGATCAAACTTTATATTTAGCAGCTAATGTAAATTTTTACTTCCATTTCTGACCTGATCTGTTATTGCTTCTATGTAATCCAGCAGGTCTGCACATTTCCTGTATAAATTGAAAATATCATTGCCATTAAAACATGTTCAGAAAGTTATTTGAAATGAGCCAAAAGGTCAGAAATTCCAGGTAATATCCACGGAAGCATGTGCAATCTTAATCCCTTCCAGCAGACATGACAATGAATAGATCAATGTCATAGGTACCAAAATACCCTGAGGGTGTGGGTTCAGCCATAGGAAGGAATGTGACGCCATGTCTGAATGCAGTTCTGCTTATTACATCCATGTTTGCCAGAGGTTGTGGTGGATGCTAAACGTTTTTACCAGCTTTCTTCTTTTCTCTGTCTGAGCTGATGTTGAGATGAATTACTGGAGATAATTGAAAATAGTTTGCCACTAACACCCCTGACTACTGCAAGCTGCCTGCAGCTTTATGCCCTTTATTGCTTTGTATATTAAAATGCCGTCTATTCAGATGATGATAACATAAATTCTCTTCTGTAGTTGGTGTTTTGTTTGCTTTGCTGCTGGCGCTGGAAGTTAGGATGTTATACTGGCAGTCAGCAGGTAATTTGTGAGCATGTCCTTGACATATGTTGCATTCAGGGCTCCGCTCTTCCTCCCAACAATGCTGAGGATTTCTCCAAGTATACAACTGTGGTACTTTCTCCTCTGCAGTGCCTCACAGTAAAAATTGGCAAATTCCCTCAGCTTTCACTTAAAATGTCCCCTACTGGAAATGAGAGGCATAAATCATTGTGCATGTCTGGCACCAATGTGCCCGCTGTGTCACATCAGCTTGAATTTTTTACAACATGGAAGGAAAGCGGCGGGCCCGTTGACACTTTCCAGCCTGGGAGCTACTGTTAGTCAACCACTCATATCCATTTTTAATGAGCTCTCAGCCATGATATAGTGTAATTTCACCTCCAGGACCCAGTGACGCCATTTACTGTTAACGAGAAACAGCACAGCATCGGCCAAATCTTCCCGATTGGAGCGTTTATGAAATTCACAGGTTTATGACTTGGACAGGGCTTTTTGTACGTCTGTGTGGGGGGGTAAGCACACTGCCTGTGTGTGTCTTAGTATAGACTTGTGATTCTAGTATGGCTCTGAAACTAGTTTTTGTGTAACCACGCATTATAGTTAAGCACAGAGGAAAATCTAGGCTGTCCCTTAGAATACTCCTCACGTGATGTTTAAGGACAAGGCAGCTGAGGTCTGAGTCCGTCAGCCAGTCTGCAACAATGAAGAGCGCAGTTAAAACCAGATCAGTGCTACTGGAACATGCAGCTCAGTTTTATAATTAAAAAACAAAACTTTCTGCACCTTTTCTATTCTAATCAGATACAGAGAACAACCATAGGAAAATAACTGCTAAAATATGCATTTTATATGTTTCTAGTGTACAATTATCAGGCTTTCAAGGTAATAATGCACATACATGTTTTCATTAGAATATTATGTTGGTCACAGAAAGTTTTATTACATACAACCTGATGCTAGGTTTGGGTTATGTTTTTTTTTAAATTATTAATATAACCATTGAATCTGTCAGGCTATCAACTGAGGAAGAATTTCTGTGTTTACCAACTATGTTCATCTGGCCATGTTACTTACATACTCTTTTCCATATTGGAAATAATCAAAGATAAAGTTGATACTGCGGAACAAAGAAAGTGCTGTGTTAGTGCTCAGCTGCTACTTAGGGGCTTTCCTGGTGTTTCCAGTGTTTCTGTGCTTCTCCCCGTCTTCCCTTGTGTCTCCTTTTCACGTCTGTGTATCTGCGTATGTGTGTGTGTGTGTGTGTGTGTGTGTGTGCATGTGCTGTGGGCTCAGTTTCACTCACCTGATTACCTCCACACCTGCAGCTTAAGAGCTCCAGCACTCAAGCCTCTCTGCGCCCTCGGCCTCACCACTGCATTCTCTTGTAGTTTGTAGTGTTTCGCTCGTGCTCAGAACTAATTGTTGTTTCCTTGCTTTCAGGACCGCCACGCCTGCCACAACCAACGTCAGTCTGCTCACCTGTTGCTTTGTTCCTGCCGTGCCATGTGCACCAGCAGCCCTCAGCAACTCCTCACATGCCCCTGGCTCCAGCAGTGCATCTTTGTGTCTGGCTCTTGATCCACAAAAATGTAACATGCTGTTTCTAAAAAATAGTAACGGGAATCTCTGCAGGCAGCTCCTTCAACAATATGGCTTGGTTTTTGCTCTGACATGCAATGTCAGTTGTGAAGCCTTACACAGACAGTTGTGTATGTTTACTGCACTTTCGAATGTGGATTTGAGTCAGGGTGTAGAAACATCTCAAAAATAATAAAGACAAATGAGAGGGACCTGAGCTGCATTTCAAACCTACTTCCTCTTTGTCAATTTCTGATGTTTTATTTTTCAAACATTTGAAATAAATGATCAAATTTGGTCGTTATGGATAATAGGTGTAGGACCGGTGTTTTTGTCAAAGAAGTCGAAGTTTGTTTGCTAACAATGATAACAAGGGAAAAACACTGCAAACAACATTTGAGGCTATTATATTGTACATTTATAATGAGCTACACTTGGATTTTTGTACTGTAAGAGCACCTCTTTTTTATTTTTGCTGTCCAATCGATTCCAGCGATAAACTACGTTTCCTACAATTGTGATTAGCAATTTTATGCAAAAAAGATGACAGGACTATGCTTCCAATGTGTGAGAGCCTGAAGACGGCCCAACACAATTTCGGACTTTCTGTAATCTTATCTAACCGTCAGAGGGGGATGTGGCAGAATCTGATTGCTCCTCGCACCCCTCTGTACACTGCATGACACAAAACAAGGTTGAAATTTGGTCAATCTCTAAAGTCGGCTCAAATTGCACAGTTCATTGAACCAGAGTCCACCACACCCTTCATCCTTTTGTGTACCGTCTTGAAGACTACTTTGTTCGCTCAGTACTGTTTGTTCGCATACAGTACATGTCTGCTCCATCCAGCTGTCTCTGTCAGATTATGGGATCAGAATTAGTCATTCGCCTGCCTGCTCTGACACTGTAATCTTGTCAGCTTTACTCACCTCCCTGTGCTCCCTAGAGCCTCCACTCAACCAGCAACTGTCTCCAGCTCATAAGTACATTTGCAGGTTGTGCAGTAAACCGTTTTACTCGACTGCTATCTCTGCTCTTATGTTCTGGATATTGAGTCCAGAAAAAGTCTTAAAAGCCACCTAGTTTAAAACGTGCCCAAGTATGTGCTTAATAAACTGATTTTATGTGAGGTATGCCAATCTTACTGCCAGGACAGTTGGTATCTATTACCCACCTTTAGCTCCATATTCTCAGTTTTCCTGTAATGCAGTCAACTCTAAGTAACCCCAAGTTTTTTATTTTGTCTTTTACACCCGGCATCTATTGCACTTCGGTCCGCCCTGGTAGAGGGATCCCTCACATGTGGCTCTCTCTGAGGTTTCTACATCTTTCCCCTGTTAATAGTTTTTTTTTGGGGGGGTGTAGGTTTGCATGACTCTTCTTGAGGGTTAACGACAGAGGATGTCACACCTCGTTAAGCCCTATAAGACAAATTGTAATTTGTGAATATGAGCTGTAAAAATAAAATTGTATTGATTGATGTAGATTGGCATAGATCCAGGGGAAACCATTCCATAGGTTAGGGCCAGCTACACTGAAGGCCCCATCACCCATGGTGTGGAGCCTGGAGAGGGAGGGAGAGTAGTTGGGAATCAGAGGAGTGGAGTGATCAACTATGTGTGTAGAGATGGAGGAGACTTGAAAGATATAGAGGTCCTCAGTCATAGAGGGATATTTAAACAAGGAAAAGAACTTGGAACTTTAAAATAATGTTATCAAACTGGGAGCCTATGTGATTGTTGAAGAGTAGGGGGTCTGGTGCTTTCAGGACAGTGAGTGGAACAAGACTCTTCAGCTGAATTCTGGACATACTGAAGTATTTTTTTCTTTAAAACCCATGTGTGTACATACCTTAAAGAACGGGTGCTATGTTTGTGTGCTCCTCTCTTTAGAGCGGTATAAGAAGTGTGATGTCATCATTTTCAAGACATGTGACTGATTAAATGCATCGTGATTAACTAAAATACTTACGGGAAAGATGAAATGCATTATGGGAATAGGAAAACCCTCAGGTTTTAAGGGGTCGTATTTAAACAATGTTGAGGTCTTAATGGGCTAACATCCAAGAGCATGTAGGTATATTGAGGAGAGCAGCAATAGTCAAGACCCCTGCCATTGTTACAGGTCACCTGACACTTAAATTATGCAGATATCTTGTTTTTATTTATTTATTTTGGGGGGGGTGAGGTGTTAAGTGATAGTTCAGGAACCTTATACTCATGTAGAGGCATAAATCGTTTGCTGGTTCATGCATCTGACAGCTGGCATTTTGTTATTGATGCTAACAGCTCTACCTGAGGCAAACACTAAGCATATCTCTAAAGAGCAGACAATGGAGACAGGCTTTCATAGCTCTGAGGACTTCCTCTATCTGGTAGTCAAGGCCAGCGGGTAAACATTCCCGTCAGAGAAATAAGATGGACTCTGGCACGGAGGGGGGCTTCAGAAATCTGAGCTATGCATTCAACCTTTGAAAGGGAGTAAAACTTTACATAAAGCATTCCAATTCAACAACTTTCTGGCATTTACTGAGTAACTCTCTCTGGCTTTGTGTCAGCGGCTGAATAACCTTGTGCCACATGGAGAGATCAGCCAAAGCAAACACATTTAAAGAGCGAGTCGAGGTGTGGAGAGAGCACTTAAAACACAGAGGAAGGGAAACTTTGAGAGGTTTCTTTGTTTTTTGGTTTGCAGCTGTGGTTGTTCCCTTTGCTTTATAGATTTCTGACCTTTATTATTGGAGTGAGAGTGGATGGTGGGCAAAGTTTATGAGTTCATGTACATCATCGATTATGAGTAATTTGTCTTTTCACTATTGAGTCAAATCTAACAGACAACAGGGAGAGGCATTACCTTGCCACCAGCTTGAAAGCACTGTCAGAGCATATATCCATGCTAGTAGGCCTGTGAAGCAGTACTCAGGTATAACTGTAACTCAGGTTTAGTGTGTTATTGTGCCAACATTTGCTCATTAGCAGAAAACACAGTAGTATTTAGGCTGATGAGGAGGCCATAAGGTCTTTGGTCATAAGCCAGACTCATCATCTGTGAACTATTGGGATTGTAGGGAATGAATATTGACTACTGGTGCTGACAAATTTCAATCTGGACATATCAACGTTGTGACAGTAAAAACAACATAGAAGAGGACAAGGTACATTTTTAAAAGAACCTAGTTTCATAAGACCAAAAAAAAGAACCTAACATCTTGCTTGTGTCTTCAATATGAAAGGGAACAATCAGCATCCAATTCCCAGTTCAAATGACTACACAGAAGTCATTGGTATTTATCAGCTCTGATCAGCTGTGATGTAAATATGAGAAAAATAGCTAGGTGTGTCTTACAGACATCTGTTGTTTACACAAGGACATCATCAAGACATAGATTGCCATTTGGAAACAATTCAACAGGTCAGAACTAATAGAACGATTACCTGAGTGGCACAGGTGACAACCCATTGGCATTGTGGCCAGTGTCATCTTGGTTTTTAGAAATCAGTAGGCAACCAGAGTTGGAGGAGCAGGAGAGCCTAATTGAGAATGATGGAGGTTAGCTCCTGTAAATGTGTATGTCAATCTGTTGTGGTGAAATAAAAACACTAAATGATCAAAATGATCAGGCGACAATTTTGAACGCACTGTTTGACCTAACTGCTGCTGTAGTTTATCTAAGGACGTAGAAGAAGACGTGTTCTACTCCTAACACAGACTGGCTGTCAGCATGCAGCCCCGCCCCCCACTGACTCCTACAGAGGCCTGGCTGTCTGTTTATTCAATTTCTGTTAATATTGAAGGTACCGCATGTCCAAATCACACCACACTCTGCACTGCACCTCCCTGGACCAGTAATAATATAATTGCCAAGTGTGATGCCAATTGGTCGAATGGCTCGTGACATATGTGTTCCACATACAGACAGACTGAAAGACAGACAGACAGACAGAGGTGGAATTAATGGGTAAATACAGGTTTTAGCCACTTTCTGGACCTGGAGACTACGAGAGAAACATACCACTGGTGGGGCGCAGGACATCTGGTCTCCTGTCTGACTCTGGGGATGTCGGTGAGCCTGAAACAATAGCTGTAGTAAGATCTGGAAAACCAAGCTCTCGCTACGCATGGACATGACAAATGTTGATAGGATCTAGATATAAAAATGGAGCTAATATTAATAGGCCAGGTGTTTATTACAGGTATAGATTTATTTTTTATTTCTATTAGATTATATTTTATTCATTGTTTTAAAGAATCGCAAATCTGGATTTGCACTCTTTGCCTTCCCCTTCATTTAAATGTTCAGCTCAAGTCAGCTCACAGATTTCAAATGTGACACAGCAAATGCTTGCATACGCCTGATGCGTGTCTTGGACTCACAATGATGTTGCATCACAACACAGACTTACTCGTCTCAGATTGTACAACAGTTACGTCTTCAGGAGTTGACATATCCCCCTGCAGCCACAAAACTTGATAGAGCAGAACATTTGGCGCCATCAGAGGTACCTTATTTCATAATATTTCCCTCAGTGACAGAGAACAAACACACACATCAATCAGAATGGTACATCAAAATAACATAATATAATTTTATATCACTTTAAATGACAATAATCTCCGATTGTTATATAAAGTGTTTAATGCGTGGGTGTCAAGTGTTCCTGAAAAAATACAAAAGTCATAAAACCAAAAATATCAACCAAAATATCAAAATACCCCACATAATTCTTATAATGGTGAACGTTCATGTAAAAATCGGTTGTATATTGGTTGTTTGGGTTTCAACCTATTAAAATTGCATTACACAATATAAATCTACCATTATGCAATTTTATTTTTACAATCTCAGACACATATGTTTTTCTGTGCTGAACCCATTTTCCCATTTTCACCAGAGGTTCTTGCCACAGAGACAATACTAAAGAAATACCTCACAACCAGAGACGGACAGATGCACATCTTAAAGATATGGAGGTTCTGTATGATATGCCATCAGTTGCAAATTTTTATACCGTCATGCTTTGCCCGAAGCATCACCCACGCCCACCATCAAGTGTTAAAACAACACAGATCATATTTCATTCAATTAGGTTCTTAAACACTAATTAAATCATATTAGAGTTATATATATTATACATCTGTGTTCTGTTGCAGCTCTTTCAGAACCACATTTGATTTGAGTAGAGCTTTTTTCCCCTGCTTTAATGTCACCTGAGTCAAGATTAAATACAGTTTTAAAATAGATTTAGCCAATAGCGTCATTTCAACAATGGCAAAATTGTTTTATCGACAAAAATGCTGTCATTTACCGCCGTCTTATACAACCCACTGGCCCCTTGTATTTCTTTTACAGGCCGTGACAGAGTCAGACCACACAGACTACATGTAAGAAACCTTTTCTTGTCACAATGACACAACTTTAACTGCTGCTGACACCGTTTAAGACAGTTTTCTCTGTTTTGAGGGTTTCAGAAATAATCCTGCAACAGACCCAAGTTGCCAGAGAAATACACTATTGCCAGGTAGTAGTCTGAGGTCCTTGTTCAGTGAAATCCATATAATAATTTGAATATATTACAGTTATTATGTGTAATTTATGTGTAATTTAAACTCTTCACTGTGTTCCAGGGGTGGCCCACAGTGCTGGGTCTTACAGGTGTTACACAACAAGGGGTGATTATTAGAAATCAGTCAGTGAAGAACAGGATGTTTTGTATTGATATCATTTATGAGGACGTGAACCAGATGTGGGCAGGGCTTGTCTGCTCTTCATGTACAAGGTAAGGGCTACTAGTCTTTCTGCAGCGTACACTATCTGCATCTTAAAAAACCTATAATAATTAATTATATGGTTTTATGTTATAACATACAATACAATAATTGTATTACTGATGTCAGAAATGAAGGGACAGATGACTTGCACAGCTGACAGCCTGTTGAAACAGCTGCCTGGAGTGTGATGTTACATTTTTGCAGCTGTCTGCCGCATTGCACTAAGCCAGGTTGGACAAATGCGTGCACACACACGCACACACACTCAATAGGTCTTAGGATTGACCTTCTTTCATTGTGGACAGCCTAACCATAACCTTACCCATAACCTTAATCATGACCAAATGGCATTATGTTTCATTAGAACTGATCTTTGTTCCCCAGGAGGCATATTGTTCCTTTTGAAGTGTAGTGTCAGTGAAGGTATAAGTATAAGTACTAGAAGTAACATAAACAAGTACACACACACACACCTGGAGCTGTATGTGTTACAATGAGCCAGAGCAAACGCTTTAACTAGAACTTTGCAGATTTTCAACCCACTTTGTATTGTTTAAATATCGACAGTATATGAAGAGGAGCAATATTTAATTTCCCACTGTGTTGCCTGGACCAAGGTATAGTTGATCTTTTCTTGCCAATAGTCCGCCAGATGGTGTTTTTTACTTCACTGGCTGACTTTTGCCTGCTCCCTGCCTGTGTGCTAGAACTAGAACATGCACTTGTGTATTAAATGAGCCTGAATACACTGTGGAGGAACTACAGCGTATCGAAGAGGAAGAGGCCGTCACTGCCGCGAGTGACGTGACACCAGGACGTGAGGAGAGCAGTGCAGGGCTGCCTGATAACGTGGACAACTGGTGGAGCCGCTGTGGAAAATATGAACTGATGCAAACAAAAGAGTTACCTGAGTTGCAGCGAATTTTTCAGCTCCAGGAGAAAAGAGAAAAGGAGAAAACAACCAATACCAATGGGAGAATAAGATATCTGAGCATAGAGTAAGATAAAAAACTGATTTGTAACTGACATGTTGATGTTACATCATGAAATTAAAGTTTTATAAATTCCCAATCAAGACCAGCATAACAGCATGTATTTGTTACCATCTTGCAATAAGAGTTTCAAGGTTATTAGCTCTGACCAGCTCTTTGTTTTAGTAGCAGTGGTGAAAGTAAGCCTCTACTCCGTACCACTAAATGCTTTATTAGTGGTACACAGTACCCGGAAAAAGGGGACAAGAGCTGGCGGACAAAACCCACAAAGGACAACCACATTATGACACAATACTTAGCTTTCTGATAAAAGCTTCTCAATAGCTTCAGCATGCTTGTACTCAGAGCATGCCTGTGCTGTTGCTTTTTAATCCTTGGCTATCCATACATTCACAATTAGCTATTATTAATAGTAAAATTAAATATTAATATAAAATAATAACTTGATTTTAAATTTACCTCAGCGCACCACCCTTCAAAGGAAGGGTAAAGATATCTAATTTACTGATGAAGTCTTAAAGGCAAATTATCAATTTAGACAAAATCAACACTTCAAGTTAACAAAGGTTGAGGCGTTTGGAGTTCTTGGCAGTGTAGATGTTGGCAAAATTCACACTTATGCAACATTGATAAAAAGACAGCATGTGTGTACAAGCAAAACATTTAGTAGAAACACACTTACTAAAAGGTACTCTCAGTATATTGGTGTGTGTGTGTCTGTGGGTCACAATGACTGCTGAGACCACAACAGAGTCAAAAGGCCAGCATGGGAAGGTCAGACCATGTGGCTTAGGTCAAGTCTGTGTTGGCGGGAGATGCGTGTGTGAGTTGCTGGCGCCAGGTAAGAGACCCTGAGTCTGTGTGTAAAGCATAACATAACTTCCAACAACTTTCAATAACCTTAGTACCAATAACATCACAACAATCGAACTCAATCTTTAGAAAAAACATCACACTGATCAAAGTCTTGTGCTTAGCCGAGCTTGATTAGCCCAGTTGTGTTACCAGTTCTCAAGGGAAGAGGTTCCTTAGTGTGCTGCTTTATCAGCTGGCAAGTCCTGATGGATGGGAAGGCAGTCCTTGCTTTGCTGGATTCTGGGATCATAGCTCCCTTCAGCCTCCCTTCACCTGCTTTTGTTGTAAAGTAGAAATCTGTAGAGATCCTCTGACAAGGTCATGCTAGCTCTTCCTTGTTCAGGGCTGAAGACCAAAGGTGACAGGGCCTCAATCTGCTGTCCGGGCCCCAACCCTCGAGAATAATGTACCTCCTTTATCTATTTCTTTGACCCCTTCTTTTTCTAAGTTTGAAAAAAAAAAACTGTTTCAGGATTAATATAACTAATTGTCTTTTATTTCATTTCACTTACTTAAATAAATTCCTTTCTTTCATTCTTTATATTCTTGTTTTCTTTATTATTTTCTTTATTGTTATCTTAGACTCAGATCTGAGTTTCAAGGCCAACATTAACCAAAACCAAATTCTTCCACCATAGAAACATAGCAAAGGTTCGGCCATTCATAAACCAGACAGATGTTGAAAAGCTGATTCATGCCTTCATTTCTAGCCGACTTGATTACTGTAATACACTTTACAGGCCTCCCAAAAAAGAGACTCCAGCTCATTCGGATCTCTGAAGCTCAGATGTTAACCATGAACCAAAAGGAGAGAACACATTGCTCCATCTAGCTGCTCTGCACTGGATAACTGTAACACACAGGATTGACTTTAAGGCTCTGAATGGGCTAGGACCGAGTTACACAGCTGACTCTCTATTGAACTATGTCTCCTCTGGAACACTGACATCATTTGCAGCAGGTATATTCGAGGTTCCCAACAACAGCCGAAAGAAAATCAGAGATGCAGCTTTTGTAAATTCCGCTCCAAAGCTGCTAGAAATAAGAGACGCTAGTTCAGTTAATGTCTTTGAAAGAAAATGTAAAACATTTCTCTTTACTTTTCTCTTTACTAGATCTTGCACGTTTTTATCACTCTCTTCTTTTTGCGGTTTTTATGCATTTTTTTAATGTAATTTTTTTTATTAAGTTTCTTAAAACCTGTTCTCTTCTTATTTGAATTACATTTTAACATGTTTTTATCTTCTGGTATTGTATGTAAAGCACTTTGAGCTGAATTTCTTGTATGAAAGGTGCTATACAAATAAAGTGTATTATTATAACTATTATTTGTGTTTCTTTTTGAAGCACTCTGTAATAGCTGTTTTGAAAGGTGCTATATAAATAAAGTTAAATTAATTGTCCTTATGATAAAATCTAAATTAAATTATAACACGAATTGCAAAAAACAAGTAAAGTAGGATAATTTTGAGACAAATCATTTGTTTTGGGCCTGATAAACCAGAACCACGAAGCAGGCACACCCCAACACAGACACAGAGATGGACGGGTAACATTTTTTTGCTTAGTGATGGCTTAAAAGACTCATTCTTTAATAGTTGACAAATACATTCAAAACTATTCTGCCATAATATTTGCCACTTTATGCAGTAGACACATTTAAAAACATTGTCACCATTGCAATATTAGCTGTAATTCTGCTGTGGCAAGGCCATAGCACACACTGATAAGATGCTGGACAGTGTGAAGAGGAGATCAGATATGAAAAGAACAGCTCGGGGTCTGAAGGGGAGACGGAATGTGGGGTGGGGGGGGTCTGATGGTGAAGGACAAAAGGTGAGGAGACAGAGAGAGGGAAGATTTAAATCAAAGGCAGCTGAACAGAGTGGAGACACGAGCAGAGCAATGGAGACTAACAAAGGAGGGGTGGGGGTGGACAAAGGGAGAGGAGGGAGAGGAGGGAGCTGGGGTCAGTGCTTTCCTCTCTCCTGTTTTTTTACAATGATTTGAATAACTCTCTTCACCCTCCATCCTTATTTTGTGTGTGTGTGTGTGTGTGTGTGCGTGTGTGTGTGTGTGTGTGTGTGTGTGTGTAGCTGAGATAGACAGGAGTGGGGGGCCGAGCGAGAGTAAGAGAGAGAGAGAGGAAGCTTCTTTAAGACATGCTCTGACATTCTCAGGAGGGGCTGTATGTAAGAACTCAGAGGCTCTGGACATTATCTGCCCCTAGAAAAAAACTCCAGATAATGTCTGAGTGAGCCAAGTAAGTGAAGTTGTTCATCTTGCTAGTTTATCATCAGCAGCCAGTTTAACTCACTTTGATAGAGGTTTAACTGTCAAGCTAGCCAAACAATTCCATGTGACTTTATACACATCCTGCTTGGACATTGATAACTGAGGCAGCTACTTGCTTGCTGTGTTCGCTTGCATTGAATGCAGTGTGTGTTGGTAGTGTTGATTTTTGAATTAAGCTAAATATTCAGTTCTTCATAAAGTTTCTTTCTATGCTTTTGTCTGTAATGCCAGGCTACAATTTATTCTCTCCAAATACATTTCCCTTAATCATCTCAGTCTATTTTCTTGGTGAACGTGGTGCATATATCTATAATGCATAGGATTTGACATTTGTGAGCACCCATGGGGAAATTATATGGTGGGTGATCATACGGTGAGGAAAAATATCTTTCTCCTGTCAAGGTACATAGAAGAGTGATATCATTGATTTGAATTTGAACTATAATCACATTACTTACAGTAACGTGGTAATTTAAATATAATTTGAAATACAAATTACTTTCACAATCCTCAGAGCTAAGGGAAGAAAATAAGTTTTTATGTTTGGTTCAGTGCACATATGTGAAACAAATGTATGGCCCTGTCCCAATTCCTCTTCCTTGGCCCTACCCCTGGTTTGAAGTGCCCTTTGCAGGGAGTGTGCTCCCCAAACGGAGCCACAAGGGAGAGGGCTAGAAAATCTTCCTACAGGAATTTGGACACCGCTTGCTACGTCATCAGCAGCCAACTAACATTATTACTACAGTGACAAACACTATCAACTAACGTTATAATATTAACAACTTTTATCAACCGACACAATAATAGTGGCAAAACTGCAGGACAGATGGGACAGATTGATTTATTGTTAAATACACAATAATGTCAGTCCTGTCAGTGAAATAAAAAAAAGGTGAAATTGTTAAGCGGGGAAGGTTTTTTCAAACTGAATAAAGATTTTCCTGAAACGCTTGTCACAGCGGTTCAATGACATTTTCATTTGGTACTCGATTAAAATAAGTTGCTCCGCTTGATTTAAACATTTGTTTGTGGTTGTTTCACAAGATTTATTTTGCCATGTGGATTCACTTCGTCCGTTCGTTAAGCATTCGGGAATTTACGTCTACCCCTTCGTTTTTAGAGGAGTTGAAGTACGGTTGAAGTGGTGTTTGAAGGGCTAGATGGCCACTGCCCCTACATCACATAGAGAAATGGGACAACACTACCTCTTCACAAAAGCTTAACTAATAGATCATGATATAATGTGTTACTTTAACACACTCTGTCCTCCTCTGTGACTGAATGCAATTGTTTCCACAGTCAAAGGCAGGACGTCAGATGTTATTGGGTACAAACAGATTTGTGTGCAGGGTACTCAGTGTTGCAATATTTCTTTTGGCCATTTTTCTTCAAGATACATTTGCAGAGACTTGAAATAACTACACTAAATGTCACCCTTTTATCTGTATATGCACGGCTTCTATCGCATATCACCTCTCTGGCAGTTCTTGGGGCATAAAAAACACATATAACTGATTTACAATTAATTGTCCGACAACACAGATCCCTGCAGCGTAATTCTAAACTGGGAAGCCGCAACATTTGAAAACCCTTCAATTTTCAATGATTACATTACAGGGCAAAAAATGCATTACTGCTATTCAAACAGGTTCAGCTTAAAAGGGCAGATTAGCTGCTGTATTAAAGTGTGGGTGAACCGAAGTGAAGGGGAATAATCAAATCAAAGTTGATTATTGAGTTAAATTAACCTAAACCAAGGACAAATAATTTCCAGCTGTGGCTGTTAAAGACATTTTGTAGCAATGCACAAAGGTGGACGACTATTATAATTATATTGCCAAAGCAGCTGATTCAATATTTAACCCAATCATTATTTGCATTGTATTACTTTGGGATAAACAGGCCCACTTACAGTTTAAGTTATTATCATGCTTAATTTCCTGAGCTACAAAAACAAATCATTGGATTAAAACATGTCGGTACCTGTCGAGGAAAGATGCTTTGCCTTAGGGCATCAGTATAGAGTATAGAAAGTAATGAAAGTGTTTGTTATTGGAGTATTGGAGATATGTCGGCATACAATATAACACAAGAAAATGAAATGTAAAGTAACATTTAAACTCTATTCTGGTTGATGTTAACGTGTCCACGAGAAATCTGCTGAAGCCCCATGTTGAAAAACTATGTTGAAACCAATCAAGCTCATCCTGCTCAGGTTATTGTCTTCCAGGATTTTTGTCATTATTATTTAGTTTTTGCTTTGTGACTGAATCCATTAATGATTATTTGTTTCCATGAAAAAACATAAGTGAAGAACCACGCCGAAGTCAATTGGCTTCACTCTCACACATCATAATTATTGTCATTACGGTTTATGATCCTCTCAAGATCCACTTGATGCAGTTTTATGTCTGTTGTCATGTGGATTCTCATTTATTCAAGTGTTTTATCATTTTCAGTCACTGAACTATTATACATGCCATAAAATTCATGGATGTTGAAACAGTTTGAGATTTTATTCTTGTAGACGTAGAATAAGTATAAAAACTTGGACATGCTCCTGCTCTGTGAGGAATATGTGCGGTTAACCTTCTTCAATCTTCAAAGATCCACAGCTGAACGCCGGCCTCTGCTGTTGTTTCCCACATTTCACAGCATTACAGTTAATAAGTAAAAGGGTCATGAACTATACAAGACTTCACAAGTTTCTCTGCAACTTTTAATGACAAACGTTATATTGAAGTATGAATAGAATCAATTACCCGGGCACACGGTGTCTGTTGTCGTGGTTAAGGGGTGGGCATGTACCGCAAACACCGTCCATTAACAACTTTTGTCACGTGCCGTGTGATGGGCTCGCAACTTGCTACCATGGCAACACTGAAAATCCCCCCCCTCCCATTAACCAATCTGAAAGTGTAAGGTGATTATCAGCAGCTGTTTGCCTGCCGACCACCCTCCCTCTCTCCTCAGCGCAGCTCTCAGTTAATCCCAGCCAACATCACTTCCCACTAATTAAGTTTGTTTATAAGGGATATTAAGTTTAGGAGGTGTGTAGGTGTAAGTAACCTTCACAAAGTACAGATGAGAGAAGAAGACAGAGGCTTCCAGCTCTCTATTGTGTGAAGGTTGAACACTGATGTGGAATGAGACAATCTGTGTAAACAGTGGGGGAACTGAGAGCTATTTAAACTCATATACACCCACCAACAACACCTACAGCACACCTCACACATCTACGGTTTGAGAGCTGCTGCCTGCTTCATATAAATATATCTGCATGATGAAAGAAGCAAACATTTAATAAAGAAAGGCAGGAACATTTTCTCGACCGTTCTCTTCTTGTTCTCTTGGTCCTCTTGTAGATTTGTTAGAGATGTCTCATCAAGAGGTTTGGATTTGCATTAGAGGATCCTTAAAAGAGAAGACTGTTTTGTTTGCAGGAATGTTAAACTCCAAAGTGTCAGGAACTTTTTTTCAAGGAACTAAAAGGTTCCTGCAATGGTCCAGGAGCAAGCTGTTTCACTGCATTCCATTTGGTAGCGATAATTCAGACGACTATGCAACAAAGATGACACTTTATATTTCAAACAACACTACAACAACAGGAGGAGATTCAAATAGTGCGGCTGTTGATCAGAAAACAGATAAGAACTATTTTACAATCATATTCAAAATGCCTAAAATGCTAGACTTAAAGAAAAAGAGTACCGCAAAGGAGTACAAGTTAAGGTTGTGCCCATCTGCTGAACTTAAATTCACTTTTTTTTAGCCCTTCATCTGTAAAATGTTTGTCTAGATTTTCACCAGCTGGTCTCCAACTTTGTGAGCTGTTTGGTGTTGCACTAAAAGGTAAAAGTAAATTTTACTTGATTTAATTATATCTATTTTAAGTTGATTGTACTTATTTAAATTTGTAATTATATATTTGTCATGTTCACTGTAGTTACATTGTATGTATGTACGTACAAGTAAATTCAAGGGTTCAATAGTAAGTTTAGTCAATATTATTTTTTAAGTATTATCTTAACTTTCAATAAATTCAATAATCATTCACATAAAGCAAATCAGATAAAAGTTTGACTATTTTTGTCATTCAAAAATGAATTATTTAAAAGAATGAGCAGCAGTAATGCTAATGCATTGGTCATGAATGGGTTAAAACACCAGGAAAAAAAAACATTATCTCTATGACACACTTTAGCAAAAGCCTTTTTTTCTATGTTTTGCTGCAGTGATTACAATTTGAAAGCAGGTTTTCCACACCATCATAGCCCAAACCAGGAAAGTGTGTAGACACTGATGGAGGCTAACACTAACATTGTTGTGGTGTAAGCACATTGCTTTTGATTTGATTTCCTTTTAATAACTTAGAGGGATTGACGGTAAGACCTCAACACATTCTTAACAACGATAATATATTTGAGTGACAACTGCAATTACAAAAACTCACCCAATGAGAAGTCCACCATCCTCACAAAGGGATAGGTGCAAAGTGCCTTGATGCTTGCTGCCCTTTTCAGGTTGGCATCTCTTATAGCCAGTATAAGATTATTACAATTGTAACGAAAAATGTCTGGAAATTGTAGAATATTTCCAGTTCCCACCTGGAAGCTGCGAGTACAACCCCAGTCTGATCTGCTGGTGATGAGGAGTGCCTTGCTGAAGGCAGGTGCTGTTCTTCCCCTTTTCCCATGATAGGATTCAATTGGGACCTTTCAAGTCAAAAAACGACTGCTCTAACCTGTATGCCACCATTGACCCACAAAGACATAATCAGATGTCTTTAGAAACGCGTCTTTATTTCTTTATTTTATTAGTACTATTAAGTATACTTTTCAAAACAAAGATGCATATTGATTTAGATGATTGAACAAGGTTTTAGAAAAATGTTAGGACTGCAATTAAGCAAATGAAATGAGATAATTAAAAGGATACAAAATCAAATTAAATGGAGCACTCAACATGAGTATAAGACAAAACAAATGATTTAAAACAATCCAACACTCTGAAATGATTGTAAACACTTTTGATATTGGCTACATCGGAACTAGTTTTTCTGAGGTTTACTTTCAATATTTTGTAGCTACATGTTTCTTAAATACAAGACATTAAAACTGTTCATGAAAAGCTCTAATTAAAGATTAACAATCAGATGAGTGTGAGCCCCCTCATAACTCAAAAAAGTACACATTTTCCACGATTCTACAATCATATAGCATGGTTCAATCACTCCAAATGCTCCCTAACTCGTAACACTTCATTGTCCTGTCAAACCTTGTTGGCATTCACTCCTCTAATTGTTAAGAGACTTAGCTGCGGGGAGCAAAGAGCTGGGGAGCAAAGAGCTGGAGTCACAGCGCCAAACAACACCTGCATCTTAAATGTTTACAGAGGCCTCCTAACATGGGGGAAGACAGCAGCGTTCCACTTCCTCACTCATCTTCATTTAGACCACTTAGAGACTCACTTAGTCATCATGCCCTCCCGTCATCTCTGCATTAGGGAGAGAGCCCCACACTGAGGGAAGTTATGTTCTCAGTGTGGAGTGTCACTGATGAGAAGCTGATGCACTGGTCTTTAGGTGTGTGTGTGTGTGTGTGTGTGTGTGTGTGTGTGTGTGTGTGTGTGTGTTCCTACAATTGTTTCCCAGTGATGCTTATTTGTAAGATAATAATAGATGATAATAACATTTGACATTTTCCTTTCATTTAAAAGCTGATTTTAAACCAGAATTAGAGCTGTCTGGGTTCTGAAGGGAAAAAGGGGTCATGTGAAACTGAGCTGATGTTTCCCAGCAACATTGTGCCATGTCACGTGCTGGTTCTGTGGGATTATGTTTGTGGGAAATGAATCATTATGAACATGCAGTTCATAATACATATAACCTTTTTTAATATATTAAACAAGAGGCTTAACATGATGGTAAAAAAAAGTGCTGCTGATGGGATGTTTGGACTGGTCTCTGCAAAACTAAATTTATCAAAACTGTTGGGACCTGGTATTTGTGAACTACAGTTCGGCCTACATGTGTAGTCAAATCCTGACCACATGTTTTTCATTGTTCTGGAGACAAACCAGTGCCTCCAGAACTCAGTCTCCCAGGGTGCTTCAACGTCACACAGAGGTGTGAAAACCGACCGGGGACACAACTTTCAACCACTATTGGTCACTCTGGGCCCCATGACCCATGAGGTCACCAGGCCAATATAAGCCAAGTCCCCCCTCTCTTCTGTCTCTTTCGACTCAGCAGCTCTTTCTACTCAACTCTCCGAGAGGAGAAGTGTGGCTGTCCAGCTCACTCTCTCACTCTTTCGACTCGACTCTTCTGCTCAACTTCCATGGAGGAGAGGTGCAGCTCTGCAGCTCACCTCACCAGGGAAACCTCCTCCCAATCCAAGCTCTACCGAACTTCAAGCAGGCCTGCCTGATGCAGACTGCAAAAACATTCCAAAAGGCAGCGACACGAGAGCCTGCCTAAGAACCAGCACAAGAGCTGCATCGCACAGCAGAACCACAAAGACAGGAGCCACAAACCAGCAAGACGACTTCACTGGACTTCAAACAGCACATCAACCTTTTTTTCCCTTTTCATGGACGGGTAACACAACTGGGCTTAATAATTACACTAGGCTAAGCAAAGACTGTTTATTTGATTCCGTGTGATGTTTATAAGTTTGAATTGTGTTGCTGTGATAATTTGGTTATAAGTTATTTGAAAGTTAATTATTATTAGTTATGTTAGTTAGTTATGTTATGCTCTTCACAGTCTTTCTGTGCATGCAACTAGCTACTTTCTCTAACTTGGCACCAACACACACACACACACACATATCTCCCCACACATCTCTCTGACCCCCGCTACATGTCGTAAACATTCCAAGGGGGGGTGTCCCGTTATCTAAATAGTGGCCTGCCGCCATTTTGAAAGCACACTCACTCACACAGACACACACACACGCAACTTACATACACATATTTATATAGTAAGTACAGCTTTAGTAATTTGTGTTTTTATACTTTATTATCTTCATAATAAATGTTTTTCTTTCACAAATGTTGGTTTCATTAATGTTGCATAAGTGTGAATTTTGCCAACCTCTACACTGTCAAGAACTCTATATCCTTCAACTTAGCTAACTATCTATATGGTAATTTTGGTTATAGTTATTAATTTAATTGTTGATCAGAGTTCCAAATTTGTAGTTAGTACTTTCATGAGACTTAATCAATAAATTGGCTATCTTTTCCCTTCGTTTGAAGGGTGGTGCCCCGAGGTAACTTTAATCAATTAAAGTTATTATTGAATATTAATATTTTTAATATTAATATTCAATTTTTTTTTCTGATAACCAAATTTATTGAATGCCTAAAGGCACACCATTTTATGGTGTCACGTGTAATGTATCAATTGCACAATAAAACCTATTCTTAATTACAAACATAACAACATGTACAACATAATATGTTGTTTAAAGTAAAATGTTGAGTTTTCTAAAAGCAACACATACATATAGTCACACACATCTGACAGTGAGGCCCAATTAATGACATGTTGTGCTGTGCTGTATATCTTCCTGCACCTGTGTGTTCTCATCTATCCCATGCACGTACAGTCCACATCCTGCTGGCTGTATGTGTATAAAACATGCTGCCGGGAAAAACGTGCCCTGGAGAAAGGAAGCAGCAAGTGAAATTCTCATGTAGACTGTGTGTTTTGTAAACTGCAGGCAGTGTGTCAGGCCCAAGGTCATCAGCTGCCTGCTGTGATTCACTAACAACAAGACACATAATCAACTCCAGAGAGATCATGTAAATTAGGCAGAGACAAGGATTTCTGTCTCCACTACTCAGGTATTTCTGAGTTCTGGGGGAATCATTTATCAGTCAAATGGCACAACAGCAGTTGTAGCAGTGGTGGAAGTAAGCCACCCATTCACAAGCAGTGTACAGTATGTGCTAAGCTGGTCATGAATGGGAATATAAAAACATATTTATTTTAACAATGTAACATTGCTGTTGCTTTTGAACTTACTTTGTTCTCAGACGTCTGATTCTCCCGTTGGCTTTGGTTGTTTTCTCCTGCTTTTTTCTTTCTTTTTTCTGGGTTTTTTGTAATATTACATATGCTGATAACGGAAACTCCTCAGCGACTCCTATTCTGTTTCTGCAAATTTTTCACATTGGCAACACCGGGTGGTCCCCGCTTTCCTCACCGCCTGGTGCCGCTTCATTCTCGGCAGTGGCGGCCTCACCACAGTGTATTTGTGCTCATTTAATACACTTTCAATATAGTTTTCGTCCACATCTATTGGATTATTATTTCGTAGTTCTAACCACTGAATTTCGACCAGAATGTTTAGAAGAAGGAGGATGTATCATGTGTTCATAATGTAGACTGCTGGCATTACTTTTATTCATGGAAAATACAGTAGTCTTACCGGGAACCCACATAGCAGCCACCCTGCCTGAGTAAACAACAGACGTGTGTGAGACGCAACAGACCAGAGGTGCAGCCATCACGTGCTGCACAGGCAGCCAGTGGGGCCCAGGTGTTACTGTAGATCTGCAGTGACTTTGAGAAATTTGACAAAGTGAAGTGAGGCCCGAAAATACAGGATTCTACATTGATACTGGTCATGTGTCATTGTAAGTAAATGCTAAATATTTCTAAGGATTACCATAGAGGTGATCTTCTTTCTTTGCACAGCACATTTGATATTTGTACTGTCAGTTGAGAGGATTAATTGTAATCTCTTCTTCTAGGAAGGAGTGCAGAAGGTTGAAGATGTCCAGGCAGCGTGCAGCAAGATGCAGGAGAGAGTCACACTCTGCTAAACTCTGTCATCCGAGCACAACTACAACAAAGCAAATAAAGTAAAAGAAAAACAATACCCAGAACACAAAATATTCCTGATTGATTGTCACAGCTTCAACTGTATGGTAATTTTGGTTATAGTTATTAATTGAATTGTTAATTAGAGTTCCAAATTTGTAGTTAGTACTTTCATGAGACTTAATCAATAAATTGGCTATCTTTTCCCTTCGTTTGAAGGGTGGTGCCCCGAGGTAACTTTAATCAATTAAAGTTATTATTTAATATTAATATTTTTAATATTAATATTCAATATTTTTTTCTGATAACCACATTTTTTGAATGCCCAAAGGCACACCATTTTATGGTGTCACGTGTAATGTATCAATTGCACAATAAAACCTATTCTTAATTACAAACATAACAACATGTACAACATCATATGTTATAGCCCTTTGTGGAAAAAACGTCCTACGCCGATGCAGTAGTTTCACAAATATAAATGGGACTTTGTTATTTTAGGTAGTGTTAGTCTATATCTGGCTTCATCCAGCACTTGATATGAAAGGTGGAGATAAATTCAGTAAGATTACTGCCACAGTTATTGCTGAATTTGAATGTAGTGCCAGTTCGTAGCTTATTAGAATTCAAGTCCTGAGCATACTGCAGCGGGAGAACAGACATACAGTACAGTAGCACGCACCAGTGCTTAAATTCACTCACACACACACAAACACACACAAACCTCCACTTGCAGTCAAATCAGTTAAAGTATCACACTGAGTTATCTTGATGTCATTTATTTTGCTTATTTAATTTGCTCCTTGTCAAGGACTTAATAAAGTTTTCATTAACTTTGTGCTCTAACTACTAATCATGACCATAAGGGCCATCACTTTGGCAACACCTCTGGGAGGTGGTAGACGTCTAATTGTTTTTCTACCTACAGGCCAACCTCCAGTGTGGCCTCCGACCAAAATCTACATACATGTATAACTATCATTAGTTACTTGTTTAGTATCATAATGGACTTTATTAGGTACGTTTAATCAAACAAAGGAAGATATGGACATTTTGAGTGAATGTTGACACAAGACAGTTGACTGTGAGTGGATGGAGTGCGGCAAACAAAGAGTGTCCTGTGAAATCCCATTTTGGTGCGACCGGGCTTCAGCGAGAGTGACTACAGTGAATCATTGGAGCAGATGAGGATAACAATCAGTCTATCAAGCCATGGCCATGCTCTATAAAATCAATAAGTCACAGGCAGATAGGCAGGCATGAGGAAACAGGCCCGCCGAGCACTGAGCCCTTCAAACTCCGTCCTCATTACGTGGATGAGTAAGTGTGCTTTTCCCCCGTGATGCTGCCTGATTATCAACAGGCAAGAAGCAGCAGAAAGAACCATTTTGCTTATTTCTCATCCTAAACACGTAAACACACAGCTAGGTTTGTGCACTGGGTCTTATATACGTGTATGTGTGTTAAATAACAAAACATTAATTTAAAATGATATTTTCTTTCTCCCTCATTTCTACATCTAATGCGAATAGCAATAATAATAATCATTTTAAATAAATATTTTAGCACATTTTAAACAAAAAAATACAATAAAATAAGTGTATTAAATTTAAAATTTAAAATAAATAAAATCATTTACATATTTGACACAAAACAGGTTAGGCAGGTTCTTTCTGTGTGGAGCTTGCATGTTCTCCCTAAGTCTGAATGGTTGTTTGTCTCTGTGTGTTGGCCCTGCGATAGACTGGCAACTTGTCCACGATGATTTACCCACAATGACTGACAGTCTCAAACAGTAATAATCTTAAAGTCAGTTGTAGAACTGACTCCCGATCATGATTGAAATGATAAAATGTTTGCCTATTTTAAACAACAGAGACCTCTTTTTTTTTTTTTTTGGAATTGTATTTGACAAATATAAATGATGAAGTACTGTAAGGGGTGACTGTGGCTCAGCGATTCTTCCACTAACCAGAAGGTCGGCAGTAAGATCCCAGTCACCCCCAATAGCATGCTGAAGTGTCCTTGGGCAAGATACTGAACCCCAACCTGCTTCTGACAGCTGACTAGGAGTGTAGAGAAAGTGCTGGGCATAGTTGCACTGTGTGAATGGGTGAATGGCAAAACTGTACTGTAATGTGCTTTGAATGGTCATCAAGACTAGAACAGCTCCAAGAAGCTTGGAACAGCAGCACTGTTCTTATGTCTCCATCCCTGTACTGTCAATCCCTCATTAGATTCTTGGAGATTATTAATCCTAACAGGTGCATGTACTATTGCTTCAATGGTCTGTAGTGGCCCAGGTAAAATCCTCATCTAAGAACTCTTCTCTCTCATAACGGACAATGTCCTCATTTTATTTATCTATTCAGGCATTTTCATGAAAAACATCAGCTGGAGGTTCACTCACAAGTACACATAACTCAATATCACATTGATGCCGAACTTGCTGTTAAATCAATGACAAATCCAGTGTAATACACTGTATTGATCTGTAGTTACTGTAATGATGTTAACAGATGTAAATAGATCAATTTGTGACCTTGTGTAATGAGGACAAAATGATGAAATATGAATAAGTAGGATTAATAATACACAGCTCAGGAGCTTCTATTAGCTGCTAAATGCCCAGGGGTAAAAAAATATATTAGATAAGCGCTGTGAAGGAGTTTCATGCAAAGGTAGACAGAAAACAGACATGCCTCTGTCCAGAGGACGCTCTCTGAAAGTGCATCGAGGAAGTAGCACAGATGGAAACCTTCCATTTTTAATATAATTGTACATCTAATTCTGGTTTAAAAAGTTTGAGTGATACATACAGTATCATCTGAAAAGGCTGCCGGGGCTGTTTGTGACCTGTGAGTTGCACTTGAGTAGCTAAGCCTATGGAGCTTTTTTCCTATCTTTATTCAGTTTGAGAGCATGACTTGTTGAATTTATGATCAGATTGTGTATTACGTTTCAGCAAAGCCCTGCCCTTGCACTCAAATAGCCCCTGTTTACACTCAAATTTGCTCTGTTTCTGCTCAAGCTGTGTGCTTGCATTCATCCCCTGCTCTCAGATTTCTCCTCAGCTCTTGTAATCTTTTTGTGCAACAACCCTCTCAAAACTCCCCAACCAACAGAATGCCAGGTGAGGTGTTGACCACTGGTCAACCAATGAAATGAATGATATGATCCCTGCCTCGTTGCGTGCGTGTTCGCTTTACTTTGCACAACCAAGAACGTGCAACACACACACACACACACACACACACACACACAAAGTTGTATATTCTGACCTTATTCTTTACTTTGATACTAACCTTTCTTTCAGTGGCAATCATGCCAACATGCATTACCTTTCTGTGAACATACCATATTTGACATCATGGGTACAAAGCTCAGTCTTTTGCTGAATAACTCAGTAGCCAACCAATGTTAAAATTTGCACTCACGTGTTTTGAAACTTCACATAAAGTTTGGTGCTAATGGCCATTTTCCTTAGTGAGTAACAGTAGCACTGTTGCCTAAAAATGTACTCAAGTAACAGTACCAAATATTTTTTTCTACTTAAGTCAAAGTAAGTAGTATTGCTTTTATCTATACTACAAGTAATTGTACTTGATAAGTAAAGCCTATTCCCTAATCCATCAGCCCATTACAGCATTATGCCTGAGGCTTGGCATTGGCCCCTTCAAAACATTAGGAGTTTCTTCACCAGTGATTCTGCTGCTGCTGCAGCTGCACTTTGCGCTCTTTGAAAGAGGCGGGGTCTAATGGTACCTGCTCGCTCTGATTGGATTAAAGATCCAGATCTTGTTAGTGATTACTTTTAAAAATATAAAAGAAAGCGATTTTAACACGTAAGACAATGCATTATAACATTTTGTTGAGTAGAAAGTACAGATATTTGCTGAATAATATAGTGGAGTGAGAGTGAAAAGTACCCCAAAAAAATGTGTGCGATTCAAACACAGTTCTGTATTTTGTTAGTTCATAATTTGTTGAACATGAAAACGTGTTTCATCTATGTATTTATTTTTTGTGTAATTTTTTTTTAAATTAACTAAGCTATGGATGCTTTAACACTTAAAAAGTTGTAATAAGTGTTTGGCCAGAGCTTTTAATATTGCTGCTTCTCTTAATCTGATTCAGTTTAAGTGGAGATAGTACAGTTCTTTGAGTTGCAGCAATGACACTTTCAGGTATATAGTAGTTTCTAACAGAGAAAATGAGAAAACCACACATTGTCCCGACTCACAAATTCTCCTCGGGGTTCAAGTTCTCTTTGTACCCTGATTAAAAAGGGGTTGTCAGGGTGATCAGAGACGCCTGATGGGCCGGTACAGGGAATAAGAGGAGGTGGCTGACTCAGCAGCTGCATCTTGGCCAGGGTTCACCTTGTGGGATGGGCTGGAGGATGGTAAAGGAAAGATATTCCACGGCAATCTGTCTTTGACTGATGGTTCCTTTCTGCTGACTTTCCAGAGGGGAGGAGATCACACGACGCCACAACATAACACAGCCTTTCTTGTCTTTCAAAAGTGCACATGGGCACACTGATGCATATTGTCAACTAATTGAGTGGGCACACCCAAATATCACAGCCTGATATATTGTTTCCCTTTGTCCCATAGTGCTTCACTGTTTTCAAAAACATAACAATGAGCCACACATAATGTAGGTTATTTTGAATGTGTCACGCTTAATGAAATACTCAGTAAGAGAAACATGTGGATTAATCTGTCACCTAAAATAGTCCCCTACAACAATCAACTGTTTCCTCTTGTTTAAAGTAAGAGGCCTTAAGATTTTCTTTAAAATCCAATATGCAGTACTTTTTTCTGCAAATATCATTCAGTGGAGTTGCATCCAGTGATTATATCTCTGTATAGTAGTTTAGACTACCAAGGTTCATTCATCAAAAGTGTGTCTACAAAACAAGAGAATTGTCATATTCTGCAGTTTTCCATCAGCTGATCATAATTTATGCAAGAAGAAGAGCTGCACGCCTCCTCATCAGCGAGTTAGACAACAGCAGGAAAGTGTCTGCCACTGCTGTTGCAAATCGTGGTTGCCAATATTTTTTACAATATTTTTCTCACAACCTGAGCTTTCTTTGTAGCGGTATGAGCAGATACACCAGCTGCTCTTCTGTTGTGTTTTCGAATAATGTTTGGTCAGTGGGATCAATCAGTGGTTTAAAACATTACTCGGCTCTACAAAAACAATACGAAGCTTGGACATGAGCCACAGACAGGGTAGGGGAGTCAGAGCCAACCGAGATATTGTGTCACACATCGTTGGTTTTGATCAGAACGGTACTATTTAAAT
Source organism: Hippoglossus hippoglossus (assembly GCF_009819705.1). NCBI lineage: Eukaryota > Metazoa > Chordata > Actinopteri > Pleuronectiformes > Pleuronectidae > Hippoglossus > Hippoglossus hippoglossus. The sequence goes on from NC_047170.1 coordinate 1,264,157, forward strand.
GTATTTGCCTCACCCATTGGCAAATAAACCCGAATTGACATCGGCCACTGGCATAAATAATGTGTCATTTTTAAGTATGTATGGTTAACACTGACTATCCCCAGATTCCCACATCAAAGTGTTCAGTAAACATGTCTGTATTGTGGTCATGTTTTCTATCAGAGCAAAAATGATCATGATCGTGGACTATGATTACAACAAGACTGCTTGATATACAATATGCCTCCTCACATATTCTACCATTACTGGCAATAACTCCTCCATTACAACTGTCAGTGCTGCTCTCTTCATTTCTATCGGACATATTCTTCTGTATAAATACATTTTTCCATTATGTTAAAAACTGTATCTTCTAATCAATGTTGTAAATATTCAAATTTTGTTGATGTTATCAGCTACATGCAGCAGCTATTGGACTTCTGTCCGTCCTGGGAGAGGGATCCCTTACATGTGGCTCTCTCTGAGGTTTCTACATGTTTTCCCCTGATAATATATTTTTTTTTGTAGTTTTTCCTTACTCTTGTTGAGGGTTAAGGGCAGAGGATGTCACACCTTGTTAAAGCCCTATGAGACTAATTGTGATTTGTGAATATGGGCTATACAAATACTATTTGATTGATTGATTGATTGAAAAAAAAACATGTTTCAGATGTTTTTTTGCAGTTTTAATGACTCACTAACTCAAACCATGCAGCCCCTAAACATGTGTGTGTTCATGATTAGTCTATCTGTGTCATCTCAACAGTCGACCTCCAATGATATTTGGAGTAATTGAACAATAGACACCACGCAGACGTGAACATATTGCAGGAGCTGTTCTGACACTGTGGCATCATGTCATGCAGCAGTGGTGTCCCCCTCACCCTCCTGACAGTGTGTGTCAGGGAACCACGGCAAACTCTTTGAGTGTATTTATGTGCAGTGGGTTTGAGGCAGGCTCAGCAGCAGGTTCCCAATGAAACAAAGCAGAGTGATGAATTAAAGCGCAGTGGGAGGCCGTGAACACAGCTGACAAACTGCTGATAAATGACCTGCTGATGTTTGAATATCATACACATGATGGAATCCACAAAATACAAGAACACTAATCCACACAACACGGCAGCTAGAAGCACACATACCGGAAATCTTCACATACACACACACACACACACGAAAGCACATGAGTAAAGGTCAATTTAATGCTGTGATAATCTACTGTATCTACTGTATTTAATCATGTTTCATACTAAGAATCGATATATGAATACATTTTTGCTATTGCCTGTTTTTGTGAATTAATCGTTCATAACATGTGATCAGTCACAAGACAAACACAGTGTTCTTGAGCTAATAACACACTTTAAATTGTCTGTCTTCATAACACACACTATGAACATTCACACTTCTGGGGGAAAAAGGAAGTGAACTCTCGGATTTAATAACTGGTCAAAAGTCCTTTGGCAGCAATAACCTCAAACAAACATCTCGCGTAGCTGCAGATCAGACCTGCACAGTGTTCGGGAGGAGTTTTGGACCATTACAGAGGTACTTCAGCTCAGATATATTCTCAGGCTGTGTGATGTGAAGAGTTCAGTTGTTTGAACGCCAAGATCCTACAGTTTGTCAGTAGTGGGGGAATGACGTGTGATAGAAAAGCGCTGCATGAATGTATCGGTGTGACTTGGTGAATGTACTGTGCAGCATTTTAAGTGGCCATTGAGACTAGAAAAGCTTTATATGAATCCAATCCATTTTTACCAGTTTAGGTCTGAAATGTGACTCCGACAGGTGGATTCTCTTTGATTGAAGTTCATTCTAAAGTAGATTCATGTTGATGTTTACAGTCACTGTCCTGCTGCAATTTCCCAACCCCTACTGAACTTCAGCTGGTGAACAGCCAACCTGACATTATCCTGTAAGAAGCATTGATGAACTTGGGAATCTCCCGCTTGAGCATGTTGAGCAGTCCAGCCCCAAAGGCAGCATGGCCAAAATCCTGATGCCTCCTCCACCCTACTTCCTCTTTGTAAGGATTTCATGTTGGTTTTCAGTTCCTTTTTTATAGCAGATGTCGTGCTGCATGCTCTTTCCAAACATTTCAACCTTACTGTTAGATACATTAAGATGCTAACACACTGCTTTCGGGCCAGGAGAAGATGGTGGTGTCCAACTTTCATATCCCCTGGCTTCCAGCTCAACTCCTCCCTCCTATTCCAGAGCCAAGAACAGGCTCCTTCCGCTGCCTCCCTCAACCTGCGAGCAGCTGTCTTCCTCTCTCTCACAACTACTCCAAGAGCTGTGAGCGTCTTCCACACAGACTGCGCTGGGAAACCTCTGCAGCTGTCATCAACTAAGAATAGCCAGGCCTGCCACCCTTTGTCCCTGCACTGTTCTACCAGGTCCTGGTACTCGATGGCTTTCCTCTCTGAAGCCTCTTTGCATCTGTCTTCCCACAGGACCATGATTTCTATCAGGATGATCTTCTTTGCCTCCTCAGACCACAGGACCATGATTTCTATCAGGATGGTCCTCTTTACCTCCTCAGACCACAGGACCATGCGAGGCCTCAGCGATGTTTGGATGAACTGCAGAAAGTGTCCACCCTCATCTCCCACGATTGTGCTGCCTGCAGGAGGCTCCTCTTGGTCTTCTTGGAGGTGGTTGGCTTTTTCCCCTTCCCTGATGATCTTGAGTGGTTTGGACTAGTCTTACGTTAGTCTGACACTTTTTCCGTCTCTCCTGCTGAAGGATGTCAGACAGTGTTCTCAGGATCTTATCGTGTCACCATCTATATATATATCTATATCTTGCACCCTGCCAGTATGTGCGCCAACGTGCCTCTGCTTCCACATAACCTGCAGAAGGGGTCCTCCCTCATTCCCCACCTATGCAGGTTTGTTGGTGTTGAGAGAGTATAATAAGGATAAGAAAAACGTCCTTTATTAGTTCCGCAATAGGGAAATTTGTAATATTACAGCAGCAAAAATACATCAGGAGCAATAAGTAGAAATATAAAAGAAATATAGACAAATATGAATGGAATTAAACTAATATTTACAGGAAATACTGTATATTATGTGAAAGAATATGTACAGTGAATGTATTGCACATGAACCGTTTATATTGCACCAGCGGATGATTATGGCACAGTGAGTATTGCACAGTTGAGATGTGTTAAAGTGCAGTCCATAATGGTGGTGCATGTAGTTTTTACTGGGAGCAGAGCTGGTTGTACAGTCTTAATGCTGCAGGAAGGAACGACCTGCGATACCTCTCCTTCAGAAAATTAGGGTGAATCAGTCTGTTGCTGAAGGAGCTGCCCAGTGCTGTGATGGTGTCCTGCAGGGGGTGGGACTGGTTGTCCATGAGAGAAGACAGCTTCGCGATCATCCTCCTCTGTCCAACCACCTCCGCTGGGTCAGGCAGGTATCCCAGGACCGAGCTAGCCCTCCTTATCAGTCTGTCCAGATTCCTCCGGTCAGCGGTCGAAATGCTGCTGCCCCAGCAAACTACTACAAAGAAGAATGGTACCATACTCCATGCAAGTACGTATGTATCTTGATACATTGATGACTCATGTTAAATAACCTCAGTAATTATTTTAAGCCTTCAATTAAAATATTTTCCCTTCTGACCCTCTGATCATTTTGAATTGTGCCTTTAGAGTTATCTCAGCTGGACGTTGACTTCTAGAGTGAGTAGCCAAAGAACTACATCAACTAAATGTGCATTAGTGTCAAATTGCCTTTAATTGTTTTTTTTTACATAACATTACATTTCGTTTAGCTGACACTTTTATCCAAAGCGACTTACAATAAGTGCATTCAACCATGAGGGTACAAACCCAGAACAGCAAGAATGAAGTAAGTACAATTTGCTTGCAAACTACAAGTGCTACATGTAAGTGCCATATAAGTGCAACTAAACTGAATTTTTATTTTATTTTTATTTTTATATTGTGATGACCCTCCCACTCTACCTGCATGTGTGCCTTGCTCTGTGCTGGTTTCAGATACTGTGAGTTAGCTGGTAGGTGGAGCTAGGACCATCGCCTGTGCCTACCTGCCCATCTGTGTGGGGCATCCAAGAAGGCAGACAAGACTGCCCTTCTGGGACTCTCTCTCTCAGCAGGGCCTGCTGCACCAGCCTCATCCTTCTTCCTTTGTTTGGTTTGCTGCACCAACCAACAAAAACCACACTATATTGTCACTCATCCACACACTTCTGACACAACTGATGTCTCTCATACTTACACACCCGACCAGTTAATTAATATGCTGTATAAACTGAGCCAAATAAATTACTTGTAATGATCTATCTGTGTGCTGCCTTCCTTTTTGTTGCCAGCCTTGAGCCAGGTGGTTACAATATAAACACCAGAGTTGACTATGGTTATTAGACATTATCTTCTTAACCAAGGTGTAGTCGGAAGAGATGTGTCTTTAGTCTGCTGCAGAAGATGTGTAGACTTTCTGCTGTCCTGATGCCATTGGGGAGCTTGTTTCACCATTTAGGAGCCAGGACAGCAAACAGTCAAGATTTTGTTGAGTGTTTAGCCCGCAGTGAGGGAGCAGCAAGCCGCAGAAGCGGAGCGGAGTGGATGGGCTGGGGTGCAAGGTTTGACCATGTCCTGGATGTAGACTGGACCTGATCCATTCACAGCACAGTACGCAAGTACTAGTGTCTTGAAACGGATGCGGGCAGCCACTGGTAACCAGTGAAGGGAGCGAAGGAGCGGAGTAGTGTGAGGTTTAGGTAGGTTGAAGACCAGTCGAGCTGCTGCATTCTAGATGAGCTGCAGAGGTCAGATGGCACTAGCAGGTAGACCAGCCAGGAGGGAGTTGCAATAGTCAAGGCGTGAGATGACCAGGGCCTGGACCAGAACTGCGCCACCTTCTGAGTGAGAAGGGGACGTATTATCCGGATGTTGTGCAGCATGTATCTACACGATCAGGTTGTTGCAGCAATGTTTGCGGTAAGGGAGAGTTGACTGTCAAGTGTCACACCCAGGTTCCTAGCAGTCTGGGTGGGGGCTAACATGGAGTTGTTGATGGTGATAGTCAGGTCATGGCTGGGAGAGCCTTTCCCTGGAAGAAAAAGTAGTACATCCACTGAGAGATGTCAGTCAGACAGCCAGACATTGCTGCTGCTACCTGTGTTTCAGACTGGGGAAAAGAGAGAATCAGTTGGGTGTCGTCTGCGTAGCTGTGGTAGGAAAAAGCCATGTGAGTGAACACAGAGCCGAGAGAGTTGGTGTACAGAGAGAAGAGGAGGGGACCCAAGATGGAACCTTGAGGGACCCCAGTAGTGAGAGGACAAGGTTCGGACACATATACTCTCCAAGTTACCCGGTAAGTGTGGTCTTTGAGGTTTAATTGTTTATTTTCTTTGTTCTTGTTGTTTTTCTTTCTAATGTCTGTCTTATTGTCAATCATATGTGAAGGATTTTGAACTGTACTAAGGTTATATATAAATAAAGTTTGATTGATTGATTGATCTCTATTTACAAAGAATATGTCTGATTGTGCATTCTGTGCATTCTGTAACCATTTCCAGCATCTTCTAACATCTCATTTTTGTGAGATATTGTTTTATTAGATACTCATTGTTTACTTAATCCTGACTGTAGTTACCTCTATGTCAATAGCCGTGCGACTAAGAAGCTAGCTTTTTTGCTACTAAATCCATACATCTACTTTTAGTTTAGAATTTTCACATTTCCAAAGTCAACAGTATATCAGAGGTATAGCTGTGTATGTGTTTACACCACCTCTGAGCCGGGGCACTTACCAAATATATTCAAATAGCCCCACATCAGTACTAATCATCCAGTGCAAAACTGCAATACATCTAAATATAACATTTGGAATAATACAGATGTTTTTTATCTATATAATAATATCTATATTATAATATAGATATTATATATCCTATATTATCTACTATATATATAATTATTATTATAGAAATATATTATTGCTATCCATGTAAACATTGTCAATGTCAACTCAATTCCTACGGGAAACTAATGCTAGATTCTGCAGAAAATACTTGACTTTAAAACAATCAATCAATAGAAGGTAGACGTTATAAAAGACATTGTCAGTGTTGGTTAGTGTCTGAATGTATACCTTGGGTTGTTTGGTCGGTGATGGTAAAAACACTTTCTACTGTTGTTGTTGCCTTGAGCTGTGTTCTTCACACTGTCCGTAAGGATTCAGTAGATGGGTATTCTTATTTCCCCATGCTGCTGGTGCCTATGTCATCCTAAAGCATCCTTGTAATTCTATGATGGTTTGTACCTTTCTATAGTGAAAGAGTAAATGACGATCTTCAGTGCTTGAAAATGTGCACAAACAGTAACGTCACATGAAAGCTTTTTTTTTAATTGCTTGCTAGATAATGCTTCTTGATAAAAGGAAAGTATACAGAACTTTATATGTTTATATATATATATGTGTTCGCAGCCCCAGAAAATACATTTTGTTGCATGGTTTAAAGGACATATAAAGAGAAAATAATAATTTAAACTATATATATAAACTTCCACATCAACAGATAACTGAGGGGTTTCCTTGCTTGTCCTGTTGCGTCATCAACAAGTCAACACCAGTCACAAACACATCATGTCACAAAATGACAACAACATTATACTTTTCTCTTGCACTGAATTTTTTGGGAAAACTGCTGTCACAGTTTAAATGGCAATTAAACATTATTTTAAACTTACAAAACAACCAACGTGCCAGTTGCCTTTATGGCCAAGACAAAAATTTAATTCACATTCACTGCTGCTTTGGTCTCTCACACCTCAGCTGTAAGTTAAATTGCTTTCGTCTGGCCTCCTGTCAATTAAACATTTTTTCAGTAATTACATACAGTACAAAGAAACAACTCAAAATCCTACAGAGAGTAAACAAAATATTTATATTGGGTCAACAGTGATCAGCTCCTTTCAGTCAGTAGACTTCAATAATGACATTTTCAACTACAACTGATGATTTAACTCCATTCAGTGTTTCTTCTGTCATACAATTTCACATGCAAACGATTTTGCTAAATTCTTTCCTGTTTTCAATGTCTGCACCAGCAACTGGAAAAGATGATTTTCTCAATTAACCCAAGCAAAAACTGAAAATAAGCTTTGTACTGTACCTCTGCTCTTTATTTTGTCATAATTGTTCTTGACTGTATTCAATGGGGGCCTTAAAGTGCAGAGGAAAACCAAAATTTCGTACCAGTGTTGTATTGCATATTATTCAGTTTGTGTGTTCATAGGTGGATCACACCAAATTAAAGTGCGTTGATAAATGTAAACCTAACATAACCACGGAAACAAGCTATGGCTGAGGGGGTAGAGCGGTTCGATCTCAGTCCTCCCTATTTCACATGCCAGTTTCCCTGGGCAAGATACCGATCCCCAAAATTTGCTCTTTATAGAGAAAGTGCTGCACATACTGTAGATGCACTGTATCAATGTGAATGGGTGAAAGGCAAAAACTTTAATGAAAAGCACTTTGAGTGATCATCAAGACAAGAAAATTGCTTTATAAATACAGACCATTTACCATTTAATGTAGTAATTTGTAGATGGTTGTTTTTATCACCCATTCTTTCATAAAATCCACTGTCTTTGTTTCACTCCATCAGATGAATGTCCATTCATGCTTCATCCATCATGCTGCAGACTAACTACAGGTGTCACAGTGGAAAAACTTTTCCCCCCGTTGACTTAAGTTGGAAGCTGCTCATGCCCCTTCAAGCCATTTTAAATAGGATGTAATAAATCTCCTCTTTTCCCTGAGATATGTACTTAAATGTCCTTTCTGATAAATGTGGGCCTTCATCCATGCCCAGATGCATTCCGTTAGAAAGATGAATAGTTGGTGGGGAAAGAGGGGGGAGGTGGGGTTGGAATGAATGGGGAGGAAAGGCAAAAAAAGGCCATTTTCTAATGTAGATGGGTTAGACAGAGTATCTTCTCGCTGGAACAGCTAACGGTGAATGAAATGCATCAAGAGATGCTACATTAACCTGAGACGGGAGGAGGCAATGGGAGAAGGGGGGAGAGGGAAGGCGAAGGGAAAAGAAAGAAAGGAATCCATTTCAATGTTCATTTGTCTTGTCTTTTTTTCATATGGCACCTTGGCTTGGTTTCTCTTATTCTGTCTGCCGGGCTCACTCTCACCTTATCCCCATTTTTTTCCTCCTTGTCTTTCTCTTCATCTCTCACTCGTCTGATTCCTCTTCTGTTACAACCTCTCCTCTATTTTGCACATACTCTTACCTCTCCGTCAGCCCCCCTCTCAAACACCTGCTCTCTGGTTCTCCTCTCCACTCCACATCCTTTCTTCTTTCCCCCCCTTCTTTCTTGGCAATTACTCTCATCTTCACATTCCATTTTTCTCTTTCTCTGTGTTTTATGCCATTTACCAACATGATTTTCTGTATCCATCAGCATAAATAGTGCCACTGGGATGTAATCATGGCCGACTGATTTCCATTTTTAAACACTCAAGACGTTTTCTCATTTGTTTCATGGATGTAGCAATAATTTAAGCATTACTATTGATCTAATCTTTATTTCATCTTTGCCTATAGTACCTTTGAGACAAGAGGATCCAACACAAAATTATGTGATGTTAATACATCATGATACAAAGTCAATGAATCAACTCAGCTGCAATTTAATATTTTGCAGTCTGCTGATGCACCTACAATATTTTCAGCAGGATTTTCTTTTTCAGGAAGTGGATGCTTGACCTATAGGTTCAGAATATGGCCAGCACGACAGAGCTGGTGACAATGTAAAGCTCTTATTTGTTTTAGTTTTATGGATATAGCCCTAATTCTGATACAGAATTACTTTGTCACTGTTATCGAGGTACAAAATGAAGCGCAATGACTGTTGAGTCCAAACTCCTGAGGGTGAAATTGTATGGCTTATTCATCTCTGTCTGTTGTTGTTTAAATCACATGTGACGTGTGCTGCCATCAGAGTTGTTTAAAATCTTCCACCAAGAGTGCGCCACACTGGTTGTTTCACTGAGGCAAGTATAGTTATTGGCAGCTGCTTTAAAAAAACAGTGTTGAAAGAAAGTTACTGAGTAATGGCAAAAGCAAAACAAGAAATCGCACAACCATTGCAAAGTAAAAAAAAAAAAAGAAGATCGGTGAAGGGTGGCAAAGAATTTTGTCATCAAACTCAACATCCAGAGCTTTTTTTTTTGGTGCCATTGATTGCCAATGGAAGCAGCCCAGGGCCAGCTGCCATATTGTTTGGTGTTTTTAGAAAGACTGTGGTCAAAACTGTGGTAAACACACACACTCAGAGACACATGGAGTTTTAAAGTGTTAGCGAAGACATGAAGCTGTTCTTCTGTTGGTTCTGCTGAGGTTCTAGTCTGCAGACAGACCAGGCTGAGCAGGCAGACGGTGGCATACAAACAGGGGTCCTGTAACCAGGCCTGCTGGAGCTCAGGGTGGGCTGATGCTGGGGCTTGCAGAGATATCAATCTGGACGGGGCAGACAAAGATGGTAACTGGTAGTGGTTGGATGGTGAACCGCTGCTGGTGACCCAACAATCTGACAAATACTGATGGGAAGAAATCTGGCGTTTATCGCAGCCGATGAGAAGCTGATTGGCAGATGAGTCTCAGGTGTGCAGGTGTTGATAAGCCACGCCCAGCAAGACAACGCACACAAACAGAACTGACACACAAACACAACGTAGGGTACTAACAGAAACAGCATCCGCTTTTTATTTGTAATGTTATGTAGCATTAGTTAATGTGCTTGTTTGTTTGACTTCAGATATGGTCATGTTGACCGCAAGTGGGGCTGAGCCACACACGCTAACACGAGGAGGAAGCATTCAAACAAAATTAAGGAGACTAACGAAAAACGCAGTCTGATGGCCGTCATTAATTTCCCACCCCGCTCAGACTGGATGTGAAATATCAACCTCTCCCACGCAGAGCATAAACTGCACTTTGTACTGTAGCCATGCGTCCCTCGACAGCTCCACAGCTTGAACCAACTATCATTTTGTTCAAGTTCTGCCATTTTTACAGGTTATTTAAAAGTTTCCTTATAGCAACAGACATTATTATTGGGCAAGGGATTACTCTGATATCAATGTAGTGCATGAAGGATGAGAAGCCACCCCTACAACACCAGGTGTGTGTGTGTGTGTGTGCGTGTGTGTGTGTGTGTGTGTGTGTGTGTGTGTGTGTGTGTGCTACTAAAACTCTATCCTTCTGTTTCAGTCATATGCTTACACCCTCTTCTAACTTATTTGTCCATGTTTTTGTACTGCCACACTGTGTAATGAATGAACTCTGAGCATTGATTGTTTGGCTAATTTCTTTCGAATTGACAGTGCACATTAGTATGACCAAGATATGCCATAGATGGCACTCATTCTCAAGTCAAGGTGGAAACAATTGCAGAGGAAAAGAGCCCAAGACCAACCTATACTGTCTCCATCTCCCAAGATTTTTCATCTTCTTAGTTTTTCATCTTTATTTAAACTGTCAACATACACCATATAAAATCAAGAAGAATGATGCAGTCAGGGAACGGCAAAGATACATCCATATGTATTTTGAAATAAATTACCAATACCATACCATAAATAATATACTACAAAATACAGCAGCCATGCCATGTATCAGACAAACTACTTAAAAACTTAAAAATACAAAGAAATACTTTTCCAAGGGAACATGAAATCACATCTCAAACTATTTATATATATATATTTCACCCCTTCTCCCTATCCTTTGTTTCCGAGGGTTATCTTGCCCCTTGAAACGGAGTCACAAGGGATTGTGGTTGAAATCTTCTCCTACGAATTGGGAAAGCCCTTCAAAAAGCCGTTACATCATCAGTAGTTGTCGCGGGAACCCGACACATCATCAGTGATCTTCGATTTAAGTAGACGAGACAAAATTTTGCCAGGGATGTCATTGTAATAACATTGTTGAGATCTTTAATAAGCCAATGTTATTGCTTGCAGTTAGTGACAAACCTATAATATCCTAATAACATCTAAGCTAATGCAGGTGCATCAAATTACCAGGTAATTGCTCAGGAAATAATTTCCCGTCTTACCTCCGTACTTTGGCAATAATGGTGGGGCACAATGACATTTGCCATTCATCCAACCGAAATTTAATAGCTTGGATGCTCTGCATTATTTCACGTATAAATCGAAAGCACACAGCTTCAGGCTACTAGCAGGGGTCTGTGTAAAACCCTGCCAGGATGCTTTTTTATTAGAGGAACAGTTAAGTTCAGTAACATCGCTGCTATACGCTTGCTAAATTAAGTGTATCGTGAATCTTCAAGGATGTGGGGATGCAACATGAAATTATGTCAAAATGCAGGATTATCGTTCTACAACGATGTTGCTCTAGCATTCTAGCAATTTTTTAAGGTTGTTGTAAAAAAAAGGACCATAATACATTGAAACAATATTAAACTAAGATATTACAAGTATTATCGCAATTTTTAAATCATTTTTAATGGAGAAAATACTACATTTTAGGTTCTCTCTCCCATCTTGCCTGTGATTCGCAAGGCATTCTGGGAAATTTTCATAGCTCTCGGTTTGAAGTGTAGGTCTGAAAAATCTCCATTTCAAGGGCTGTACTGCCCGACCACTTGGCCTTACCCCTTCATCCCAACAAGAATAGGGACACCCTTCCCCTACAAGCGAACGCACACAACAGAGAGGCGGTGAAATGGGATTGAGCCTTAGACTTAGAGAAGTTGTGAGCTACAACAAACCCCTGTGGTGGATGAGATAACTACCATTTTTTTCATTACAGCACAACGTTGTTAATGACAACAATAAACAAAGTGTGTATTTACTACGTTAAAGCATCTCATGGCATTATAAAGTAATGTTGTATAACATCTCTCGACGAAAAAACTTAACATAGACTGAAAGTACCAAGCTAGCCTTAACTGTGAGTGCTGCTAACGTTACTCGGGTTAAATTGTTTGCTAGAACACTAGGATACTAAAACAAACACAAAACCTTACAACAACTGCAATTAATGCTAAAAATCGCTGGAGAGCTGGCAACCAACACATTTCTCACCTTGTGTTTCTTCTTCTTTGGGTCTTGCTTTGTACAGGGTAATCTATTTTCTGAACCTCAATGTTCTGATCTCAATAAGCCTCTGCAAATTACTGAGTAGCCACCAATAAGAGGCTGCATGCATCGATTTTAATTTGTGTGACCCCCTTCCAGATTTTTCTGGGCACCGTCATTAGTCACTTTCTTGTCGCGCCACTGATTCAATCAATCCATCCATTGTCTGCACCACTTATCCTGTAAGGGTAACAGAGGGCGGGGTACACCCTGGACAGCTTGGTAGCCCATCACAGGGCCAACATACAGAGAGAAACCACCATTGACACGCACATTCACACCGACAGTCAAATTAGAGTCTCTACTTTACCCAAGCATTACTTTGTATGTCTTTGTATGGACTATGAGAGGAAAATACGCAGAGAGGCCCTGGCCAAACCAGGATATGAACCAATAACCTTATTGCTGTGAGGTAACAGTGCATTCACGTTGCCAACTAAATACATATATATATATATATATATATATATATATCAAACTTATACGTCCACTACACAAGAGTTTTGGAAGAAAACAGAAGACTCAAGGATACAAATACAGATTTTTTTATTTTAAATGAAGCGAAAACAAGCCCCTACTTGAACATGTCCACACACACAGAGCATACTTGTTGTGTTGCTGCCTCAGAGACCGCAGCAGCTGTCAGTGTGTTAGCATGTGAGATAAAACCAGGCGGCTCAGTGATACGGCAGGGATCTGAAGTGCCAATTAATTAGGATGAAGGAAAAGAGTGTGCAAGCATGCCGGAAACTCACAGCATCAGCGCAGATGTGGAAAGCAATGTTTGTCAAAAGTGTGGACTTGCACCAACAAGAGCTGTTTTGTGTAGAGATACAAGCATTACTGCAATTCTCCAGTGTCAAACAACCAATGTATCATTGGGATCTGTCCCCTGAAATCCACATCATCACAGCCTTTGCTCTAAGCGGAGGCCGTATACTGACAGCATCTGATGATTTAACACATCTTAATGAGCACAGTTTTACCTGCACCTGCTACGTTTGAAACAGTAAAATATGAACAGTCGAATTCATCATTTTGAACTTAGTGGCAAAGCGGCATATGAATCTCTTACTGAACACTTTCTGTAATTTCGAACAATTGTTAAGCTCCTTATTTAAGTTATTCTGCACTTGAATGCAGCAGAAATATGCTGTATTTAACTGTGCTAAACAGCAGAGTCTGCCTCTGAGGCTTTGGCAATATATTTGCCAGGCTTAATTTGAAAAATACCTACCCACCTAGGGAATAAGACTTGAGTGAAGAAGCAGACTATTTGTGTTTCACCTGCTCGCAGCGCTCATTTATGCAGAACAAATCCAGTGAGGGGAGTTTTAGCCAGAGCCAGTCTAAAGTACAGGGAAGAACGTTTTAAAGATATTACTACTTGTTTTTCTCCCCACGGTCTACATTCTTCTCGTGGAAATCATAGAGATTTTGGCCTTGGTTGATTCGCTGACACCTGTAGTTACCAAGGCAACAAATGTGGTTAAAGGTCAGAGGATTTTAGGGGCAGCATGAAGAGGTCAGGCAATAATTGGCTCTTTCCCATCAGTCGGTGAGAAGATCAGATTTATTGCTGCACACTGCATGAGTCTGAGAATAGCAGGGAACAGTGACAGTGGCCAGGTGAGATGGAGGTCTGCAGCCTGTCACCTTACAGCTGCTTCTTCTTCCATTATTCCCTACGATATTTAAATTGATCTGCTAAAATTGCCTAAATCCAAAATCACTGTTGTTGTTTGAAGATGCAGTTTTTATTTTTAAATGAAAGATTGAATGATGAAAGTTCTTAGCTCACTGACACATTTCCTGTGACTACTTTATCATAATAGTCAAAATAAATCCTTTTAATGGGAAGCCGCAGTAATAGTAAAGGTTCAGTTTGTATTTGCAAAAAACTTTGCACATTATTCCCAGGAATGTCACCAGACATCCAGTTTGTCTTTCTGCAGATATATAAATATTGCAATACTACCTGCAGCAGTGTGCAACAGGCTCAGTCACCAGGGTTTGAATGCAAAACACAGTGATTTAACTAACATTGGTTCAATCTGGTGAAGTGCCCATGCTAAACTGTTTTCTTGGCTTGTGCTTTGGAACCTACTTCAGAATTATTATACAGGCATGAAAACTATATGGATGGCAGATTGATTTCTGCATAGTACGACTGTATTATCTGGCGATATATCGAAGGGAGACCAGGGTTCTTACGCTGCGTCAGGTGATTAGTGGAAACGAGCTGCCGAGACCCGCAAAGAGAAACCACGCCCATGCCCATACAGATCAAAGCTGATTCATTCATTACTCACTCACACAAACACAGAGGCTGTTTCTGAAATCACCCACTCATTCACTAACCCCTACGTAATGGTACTTACGTCATTGTCGCAGGATGATGACCAACACCTATAACAACGTCGGGCGGTGGAAAATGATTAATACTTTTAGGTAAAAACACAGCGAAGGATTTAAATGTATAAATAAACTTGTTTGTCTCATTCTATGCTGTGATGCTCTGACGATGTTCCTGCTGCCCTCTCTCCTCTCATCTCTGCGGCGTGAGCCCAATATGGTATTTATTGCTTGGTTAGTGACAATCGGATGTACACTTCCTTTCGCGATGCGTTGTGGGAAACAATGAGTGCACTATATAAGGTATAAAAAAGGTCACCAAACACGCACTAGCAATACAAAATGGCGAACTCAATGTATAGATTATAATAAAGTTTATTATAAAGTGATTAGTGTGTGGTTTGGGACAGCCAGAGTGAAGGGAGGGACAGCCAAGGTGTCACTGTCACTGTTTTATTGTTTGTGGGCTGGACTTTGCGTGCAGAGCTTTTTATAAACAGTCTAGAACACTGTTTGTCAAACCTGCTTTATCTGTGGTTTATATGTAAGTTTGAATGATGTACTTTTTCATACATTTCATGTTGGATTCCTTTCTATCTCCCTTTAGTATCAACACATCTATGCCTTCAATATTTATTTACATTTTGGAAAATCTGCACCGTAAAACTTATGTTGCTTTGTCGATGAGTAGTTTCTGGCCCTGGCATCAGTTTGAGTCAGTTTGAGTCAGTTTGATCTGTACGTGTGATTCGGTGAAATTGTTACTGATGAGATTCAAACACATTGATGACAATGAAGAACAACATTTATGTAACTTTGCAAGTTGGTTAGGAAGTGTATTTAATTACAGATCCATTTTGGGTAGGAGACATTTAATATAAACTTCGGTATGATATTTCAGTAATATGGGGTTGTCACTCAAATCAGTGCAACATGACAACATTACTACGAGACTTAACAAAAAACAAAAACTTTGTTGTGACCTTAACCTTTGACAGTTTCATAGTGATTAACAAACTTAAAATCTCATAGTTGTGACTGTTCATGTAAGAACCAGTTAATGGAAGATGTGAGAGTTGATTAAAACATTTTCATGAGATCATTTGTGTCTATTTTTAGTTTAGTAGATGCCTCTGAGGTGGCATACAAACTGCCCTGAACCTCTGATCGGTGGAGTTGTTGAGCCCATAAAGCAACTGAGGGGAAAGATGTTCAGACTGTTTAAGATTGGGAACAAAACCAACACCTCACCTTTTTTTTAATGTTATGCGATTTTTTTTATTTGACTATAATTAGGAAAGAAACAGTTTTGCTAGACTATTGTTGTTTTTATATTTTTTGCTCGTATGTTGTCAATATCTATGTGTGTGTGTGTGTGTGTGTTCTTGTATTCAACCTTCCTGTTGGAGAGCTTTGTGTAATCAGCCCCAGGTAGCGCAGACCTAACCCACTTCCCCACACCTTCAACACACAGACACACACTGACACACAAGGCACTTGGCTCAGTCCAGAGCAGAATAGCTTGGAGCGGTGCTGCCACTTCCCCGGAGCAGCAGCCCAGTTCACAGTCAGGTTAATTGTGGGTGGTGAAGCGCTGAGCGGTGCGGAGCTAAGATAGGAGTTTATTTGCAGATTAAATTACCGGTTAGAAAGCAGCAGAGGAAGACAGAGGTAGAGGGTGGAGGCACTGGCACTGCTGATGGTGTAATGGACCAAGCAGACTTCCAGAACAGGTTGGAATATACAGTATAAGAGGCACACAGTCAAGTTCAACTGATGTCAATAGGAAATGTTCAGAAATTGCCTCAAAGGAGCACTCTGCATGTAATAAAATATAACCATCATTGTGTAACTAGGTGGTGCTTAAAGACACATTTCAACTGAAAAGCACATTAAAAACATGGGTGATCAACCAATATTATGCTATTGGTTGCATTATGGGAAATGAAGATCCAGTCTGGTTATTGACACTGTTCTTCTTAAATGGATACTTCAGTACTGTGTGTGATTTAAGCAAATACGTTGATATTGTTGCCTGATGAGGTAGTCTACTAGTCTACCCCCCCACTTGTTACTCTGTGCAGTTTCAGGTTACAGTTGTAGTTACAGTTTTGATTTGATTCTCTGTACAGATACCTACCAATGAAACTGCTTCATGTAGTTATAGCATCGAGAAAGACTAATGGGCGCTAATTTGACTACTTACTGTCACCTAAGTTGTTGTTTTGTAATTTTTGCGAAATATTGCAAAATTGTCATTGGAAAGAGTGTGACCTATATCACAAAACTTAGGCAAATTCAGGAAAGGAATGCATGTTGTAGATTGTGCGAGTTAATGGTTAAAACACCCTTACCTTAAGTATACCAACACCTGCTGGTGGTCCTTTTTTTGGTGGCTATACATTTGGTGGTCCACAATTCTAAACTATATTTTACAATGAGGTGCATGCACACACACGCACATGCACACTGAACCATAGACCTTATAAGACGACATCACAGCTAGCAAACGAGAAGCCAAAGCGTCCCGATCACCACCCGGTGGCTTGCTGCAGTATAGGTCAAATATATTTTTCTCAAAAGGGTTTGTCATTTTAGATTGTTCCGACCACACTGAAGTCTTCTATAAGTGGCAAGTTTGCTTTATTCTAAGTTATTTGAGGAAAAATGAAGTGAAACATTGTGATTATCAGGTGGCACTGACTCTGGATTGGTCAAGCGTGTGGCCTGGACTGGGTCTCCATTCCCCAATTGCTACTGCTCAGACTCAGAGGTGGAGATGTGTTTATCTTTATATAGAATATATGGCTTGAATCTTAATGGATGGATGGAAGGATCACATTTCATTTACATTGATGGGGGACATACAAATGGTAAATGGTCTGTATTTATACAGCTCTTACACCTAGTCTTGATGACCATGTTTTCTAGTAGTTTTTTTGCCATTCAAACACACATTCATACAGTGCATCTGTGGGCAGCACTTTTTTTACAAGAATGGTACAGCCATCAGGGGCAAATTGGGGTTCAAGGACAATTTGGCTTGCAGAATGGGGAAGACTGGGATCGTACCGCCGACCTACTGGTTAGAGCAGGGGTTTCCAAAGTGGGGGTCCCGACCCCCCGGGGAGTCGCGAGACACAGAGGGGGGGGGGTCGCGAGATGCCGTCCAAAAAACAAATACAATTTTAAAATAATTTAAAATGGAATATTTAACCCATTATTGTATAAATATATACATAAATATGAGTTGAAATTAGAATAAAACCATGCAATAAAAACATTTCCATCAGTTTTTTCCTTTTTCTTTGTTGACACATGAGGTTATTACAACAGGGATTAGCGGAATGAGCGAGAGGTACAAGGCCAAAAGAAAGTCCGAACTAAGCAAACAGACAATCCCAGCCGCAGCTCAAAGGGCATCATATGAGGTGGCATATTTAATTGCACAGGCAAAAAATCCACACATAATTGGCGAAACATTAATTAAACCCGCTGCTGGAATCAGTGCCGCTGTCTAACGGGACTATTGCCCCGGCGCATCACCGACATGGCCCAGGACATAAAGTGCCAGCTGCTGGATAGAGTTAAGAAAGGGAAATATGCTTTACAGTTAGATGAATCCACAGATATATCAAACTCTGCCCAGCTGCTTGTTTTCATCAGATACAGTGTTGATGGAAAACGTAATGCTGTTTTGCTCCGCGCTGGAGTGGACGTGCACAGGTGAGGATATTTTTACAAAACTAAAAGAAGAAGGACTGTCTTCAGAAAGCTGTATTGGTGTGTGTCGGGACAGGGCTGGAGCGATGCTGGGGAAAGAAAGGACTGAAAGCGAGGGTCTTAAAAGTGGAGTCAATTTCACACTCTGTATTATTCACAGAGAATCTCTTGCAAGCAAAACACTTGAACCAGAGCTTAAACATATTCTTGACATTGCGATAAAAATGCTCAACTACATAAAAACACGTCCACTCAATATCAGACTTGCTCTGGCGGGGAGATGTGCTGAGCCGCCTGCGTGAGCTGCGGGACGAGGTGCGCATATTTCTGATGGAGCATGGATCCCAGCTCGCTGAGCACCTCACTGACCCTGACTGGTTAACAAGGCTGGCGTACTTGTGCGAAAAGACTTTCTCAGCCCTGACATACATAAAGAATAAATACAGAGCGCAGCTAAACGTGGAGAATGATCCCCGAGTCGCCGTCTCCAAAATAAAGCCGAGGATGGACTTGCTCTGCTCCATGCATATTGCCCACCTATCTCATTAGTGAGTTTAAGAAATGAAAGTAATGTTTAGGCTGAAATACATAACCCTAAAGTTTTTGCACATGGCAGCAATAAGGTGTCTGCTGCTCGTTATGATAAACTTTATTACAGGCTCTAGACCCAATAGCAAGACATTCACCATAAAGAAAAAAGAAAACAGATACATAAACACATACAAACATACTCTTATTCATGAGAGTCTTAAAAGGCACCCATACCAATGTTTCCATAGATATGATTGATATCTGACCGAGCTGCACCTGGGGCTTGTGAGCATCATTATAATACAGTTTTGTGACTCATCAAGTCGAGACATAAACTTAAACATCAGGTTCCTCAAGAGAGCCTGTAAAGTGCTTAGCCCTGAGTCACAAAAGAGCTTACTAGCACTGCTACACCTGGGCTTTTTCAGCAGTATCATCAGACAGTCATTGTGTGCTACCTGAAGTTTGCGCAGGGTCTCCTTTTTGTAGCTGCCCCATAATGGGAGACATCACCTGTGCACTTTTTGATACTTACAGTATATGCTCACTCAGCCCTGCTGTTTATACAGGGAGTTTCCCTGTATTCTGGTTACATTCTATTTCTTAAATTGCTATAAAATAATATCATGGCTGTAAGGCTGTTGTTCTTTTGTGTTGTATTAATGCCCGTGTTTGCATAGGCCTAATAGTGCTTGTGCGTGGCTGTGCGCAACATTATATACCACATCCAGGGTCGGTGGGGGTCGCCAGTCTCTGGCACCGTTACTTTGGGGGTCACGGGCTGAAAAGTTTGGGAACCCCTGGGTTAGAGGACGACCCGCTCTACCCCCTTCAGCCACAGCCACCCCTTGAACCTAGCCTTTACAGGGGCATTGTGTAATAAGGCCGACTGTCAATTTCAATTTCCAAACAGAGTGCAGCATATTACTACAAAGTTGGATAGTCTCTATCTTAAAAAAGAATAAGGCCAGGATTAACCTACTGGGTCCCCCAAAGGAAAAAAAAGAGCTGTCAAGCCTTTAATAACCTCTATTTCTTTGTGGGTGCAGTGTGTAGAGTCGCTCTTTGTTGAAACACTAGGACTATGTGGCCCAAGTTTGCCTTTTGTTTCACTAAATACATCAATGTGAGTAAGAATATCCAACGTGAGCACAACACTGACACAGTTCATACACTGAAAGTAGATGATAGTTGTCATCAAGACCGAACCAACAAGATATTAATCTGCCTCTCAATGTCTCCCACCTCTGTCTTTTAGCTCCACATCTGATGATTCCTACTGAACACACAGGTTTTTAAAAGTGCTTCACAAATAGTTTCATTTTAAGCCCTGCTCACGGTTCTTCAAAACAAATACTACTCTAATAGGAAAATACACTTCATTTGTGTTGTACAACAATAGAGGTCTCTGACCCATCGAGATAAGATATAACATCCTTTGGATTCATACACAACACAAAACAAACAAATGCAAGAAGACAAATAAAGAATATTGCCTGACTCATCTTTTATCAGCACCTTCATAAACTATCCCAGTGAGACAGCTCACCATCCCAGTAGAATCAAACTTTCTCCATTTTCTCCCTTTCTCTCTCGCTATCATTTTACTGCTCTTGAAAAAAAAAAAATCCCACCAGAGGTTTGACCTTTTCAAAATGACAGGGAGCCAGTCTATAAAACAAGCAGTGGAAGCACTGACTTTCATCTAAACAGGCCCGGCTCGGCGCCACACACACTTCTCTCTCCATTAGGTGTTGCAGTTAAATTTACACAAGTGGGCTCACCGACGTAGACACACTCACAGCGCTGCACAGCTGCTGCCAGCAGGTCGAGGTGGGTGAGACGCTCGGCCCAATCATAAGTGAATCAGTGTATTTTCTGTCCCCTGACCGCCTGTGACAGATTGAACCATTACGTGTAGATGAACACTGTCTGCTTTTTGTTTTTCTCCCTTCCTTGGTTTTTCTCATCTTTTATTTATTCCTCCCTGCTTTGTTTGTATTTATACTGAAGAGTGAATTCATATCAGGCTCACTGCTGCAGGGCTGAGTTTTGTTCTGTTCTGAAGCTCTGCTCACATGGGGCTAACAGAACCTGAGAACATCCACTGATTTGTAAAAAGCTCTGTGCACTGTAAAGTTTAAAAAGTGTGACTGACCTGGACCATTTAAGGTAAATCTCTGTTAGCCAATGGGATGAGAAATTACATTAGAAAATGTTAATTGAGTCTGTTTCATCTTTCACAAGATAAACTCATTTACTTTAAAAAAAACAACTGTGTTACACGTATGTAGTTTTAACATACAGATCTTTTAGATCACTGCATGGCTTACATTTCAAATGAATTAACTCCAACTCCACGAAACATCCAGACATTAATCTCACTAATCTATTCAAGATCCAACACGTAGGAGATGTTACTACAAGCTCAGATTATAAGTGCAGTGAATGCATGATAGCTAGATTGATTAAAATAGTAGTGTGCAACAAATAATGTCTAGAAAAAGATTAAAGGCAGTATTTAATTTTACTACAAGATTTAACATGCCTAGTCAGGCTTTTCATTTCAAACATTTCAGTCCTAAGCTAACCACATGCTGAAACAGTGTAAATGCTCGCCTTCAACCTGTAAGTAAAGTGTAGTTTATTGTAAATAATTGCTGGACATGAAACAGATTAATTCTGATTTATACATACAAAAAGTAGGTGATGCTGATGGTGCTTTAGAAACAGTTTGTGTGAAACAACAACCATATTATTTAGGTGAAGGTTGGATAAGTGAGTAAGTTATTAAGCTGCACGACAATGCCTGCCACTGATCATACGATTTTCACCTTCAGCGATATCACTCCCAGTGACTTGATTAAGGGATGCCCTTTGTAGAAACCTAAAGAAGGTATATATATATATATATATATATATATATATAGCCACACACCTCATATTGCATCCTCCCACACCTCAGGAACCCTCCTTGATTCACACTGATTAGATTAGACAAGCTGTCCCTGAGTGATCCATTAATTCCCTCACAGCCTAAGACAGCAGCGCGTACGTGTGCTGTAAAGGTCAAAAGACTCAGGACCTTATGATACTTTAAATCCCCAAAGCTTTAATATCCTTATTCTACCAACTAATGAAAATACAGGCCCCATAGGTGGAACAACGAGCTGCAGACAGGAGTTATTCCATAAGTGTTCTTGTCAGTTAGCAAACCTTATTCTCAACATACCAACTCTGTGACTGGTGTGTTCGATTAGCACTCTGCTGCCCGATCAAAGCACAAATCCACTTTTGTAATTAGTCAGAAGCCACCTGAAGCTTACCTTTAATTGTCTGTCATACTAATATCAAAAATGACACTTTAAATTTTTAGCAAGGGGCTGACACAAGGTGGCACGACTGTGGGAATTTCTGTCATTAACATTCAAGGCTTAGCTGCAGTAGAAAAGCTGTAAGTCTTTAACCCATTACCTGACTCCCTAAGATGTTACAACTCTGTATTTGACGACCTTAACTCCAGTATTATCTCAAGTGCAATTTTAGAATATTCACTGGTTTTGAACTACTTCAGTAAAAGTAAATATATTAATTAGATATAATTGATGATATTAAGTTTGAAATTGAAATGTTGATTGAATGAATTTTGCTGCTTTCTCCGACTTATCTACATGTTCTTAAAATCTGATCATTTGAAACTTCTTCACTTTCTATATGGTTCTCTCGTCAGTGACACATCTCCAATCTTCTCGTCTTTGTTTCCATGGTGTTGTGAAAACATAGCAGGATTCTAGGAAACAGAGTTTATATATAAAAGCAGCACTTTACCTTAAAATAGCAACGTCCACATTCAACTGGTGTTACACTGAGCAGGGAGAATTTTGACACTTTACATTCCCACTCCTTATCCTTAAAGTCTGTTCTTGCTCTGTAGTTTAAGTTTGGTAAAATCTCCTGTGAAAGCTACAAAACTGATTCAACGGCTTAAATTGTCCGAATCAGGCCCAACAAGTAATTCTGAACTGTAGATCATTTAAGAGGAATTAGAAGTCACGAAACACCAGTGTTTATCTCCTACATTCAGCAAGGAGACTTTTAAAATATCAAGAATTCAGTTTGGTGCCTTCGTTACACTGGCAGGTCTTCTGGTTCAGGAAGCCGGGGATCATGGGTAATCATGGAGCCCAGAAATCAGGGATCGAGGTAACTAATTAATTAGTAACTAATTGTCTATAGGTTGATGGTGACATGACACAAACCCCAAAATCACATTTCTAGCTAAACATATTGTTTAGAGACAAGTACTGAGTCATATATGGGCACTAACACTCAACAGTATGTTTTCGAAGAAACAAGTCGTATACAGACATTCAATATGTTACCAAAAAAACCCCCAAAAAATAGAAGCAGCACTGCCGGTATATTTTTCTCTGTCTCCCTCTCCCTATGTGTGCATGTGTGTGTGTGTGTGCATGTGTACAGCAGTGAGAATTGCAAACGCTCAGTGTCCACATTTGTTAGTTACTTCGTCAGCCTGTCTTTTTAATTAGCCTGCCGTTTATCACAGGCCTGTGATTGCTTTTGTAATGATGTCACTGGTGCATAATGAGTAAGGAGGCGTCCTGCTGCGAACATGACAGGCGCTTGGCTTCTCTCTCCGCGGACACAATTGACGGGAATAGGATGGAGGGAGGGAGCGAGGGAGGGGAATGAAAGAAAACACCAGCAGGAAAAAAATGTAAATAGAACAGAGGGGCGTTATTAGAAATGCCAGGGGGCCTGCAGTCGCCAACATTCAGCTGTCACAAGTTGAAATGTTTTGAGCGATGTCTCTGTTCACCTCCTCTCGCAGCACCGTTGTCTGGCATCGGAACAGGTTTTTGTCTGTACGCGGCTCGCGGATAAACTTGTCGACAGAGCTCATAAATAACACTGCTGTGTGGAAATGTAACCTTGTTCACGTTCCGGGAATTAGGCATGACAACACTTGTTGATTTGCTGCCAAGAAATTATACAAAGGTTCCACAGCATTTTAATGACAAGGTCCATATCCAGCCATGCATGATCGCGCGATCAAAACTCACACAGGGTGCGGCCGCCGGAACGGAGCCTGAAATCAACACCTCCACTGGCAAAGTGTGGGGAGCTGTTTAGTCCAAACACAGAGCTGCCCTCTACAGTTACAGAATCGTAAAGATGAAGAAGAGAGTGAGCCCCAAACTAAACACAAACCTGATAGCCCGTCAAGTAGTGACCTTACCGCTCTAAACCACTGTAAGATCTGAACTGAGATCAAGTGGCGACTACTTCTTCTTCTGTAATTGCTGCTGCTGCATGGACGCTGTTATTAACATGAAACATGACGTTCTGAAACAAATCAGCCCTGTGTCTGTGGCCACTGTTCAAATGTTAATGTTCGTGTGACAACCGGTTCTGTTCCCATCAGAAGCTGCCTCAGTGGCAATCATCAAATCTTAATCCTTCATTCATAAATGAACTGTTGGACAAATAGCCAGTATTGTAGGTGAGACTGCACATGGACCTCCACTTCTTGCTTTGACTGTGTCACTGCTGTCATGTAGTTCAAAAGCTTTTAGCTGGGGACTTTCTCTGTGGAGTTTGCATGCTTTCCCTTGTTTCCTCTTGGTACTACAGCTTCCTCCCACACCCTGAACACATGCAGTTAGGTTCATTAGAGACTCAAAGTAATCAAATGTGAGAGTGAATGGTTGTTTGGCTCTGTGATGTGCTGGCGACCTGTGCAGGGTGGACCCCGCTTCTCAACCGATGTCAGCTGGGCTCTAGTTGCACAGCAAGGATGAGCTGTATGTATATATATATATAATGGATGGATGTCTTGCATCTTTCGAGAGGCCATGTCAGTCTTTTGAATTTGATTACATGTTGATATGATATTGCTTCTGAAGGTGTAAGCAGAGCGACTGTTTCCATGCTGTGATTTGTCACATTCTGACACATTGACTGTAAACTGATCATATAGATTAGAAAATGATCTAATGGGTTATTTGTGCAAGCAGCTTATTTTATCAGGGGTCAAGTGACCCCTAGTGGCAGTAGTGATTATTTGATAGGCCTCAGTATAAATAGTAGGGTGGGGGATGGATGGATGGCACTTTCTTTAGCAAGTACCCATTTAGAACCACACCATGAGCTTTTTCTTAAGCTCGTATTTCTAAAACCAAGTATTTTTCATGACGAAACCAATCCAAACCAAACTGTGGCTGTTCCACTAGAATCATGGTGTGTTTGATTATAACCATGACAACGAAGAGTGTATGGATTGAATCAGAGGGTAGGAACTAATGACCTTTATTGATGTTCAGGCTGGATAAGTTATTGAAATGTCATTAGTTTTTACAATCCTTGTCAGAGTCACGCTAGCTTCCCCCCCTTGGTTCCAGTCTTTATGCTGAGCGGGCTAACTGGATCCTGGCTTCAGCAGATAGCAATACGTACATAGGACACAAACAAGTGACTAAGCAAAATATTATCCTAAGGTGTTGATGTTGAAGTTGATAGTAAGTATAGTTATGTTAAATAAAGATGTTATTGGCCAGTTTATTTCCCACTTTCCAAAAAATACTTAATATTCCTTGATTTCCATTGTATTCTACCTTTTATTTTCAGAAACACCAGCGCATGACGAGTCTGGCACTGTACACACTAACACACACGCACACACAAACAAACACACATACATGCACTGTTGCTATGTGCTCTGGCTCTTCTCTACCAAATGTATCAAGACTGACAGCTGCTCGCATAAGCCTTCCACACTGCCGCCCCTCGAAATGTGTTTACGTGAACTTAGCTTGTCTAGCTGAGAAATTTGTGCATATGTTCAGCCTGCCGTGTACTGTCTCCCCCCCCCCCCCCCCCCCAAACACACACACACACACACACACACACACCTTCCCTGTTTCTCTTCTTGACATTTGTAGATGCCAGATAGCTGTCTAATATACTGTTGCAGCTACTGCCTTATGGGGTGGGGGTGGTATATGGAGTTGTGGGGTGGGGGGAGCTTTGGCTGTGAAATAGCAGCTGATATCTGAGTAAACAGGAATCATATTATTCTTTATTGTGCGCAAGGAACTAAGCTCCCTCAGATTGTTGCCAGGCCTTTTTTTCTAGGGGGAAGGCGAGATAAAGGTACATAATGTCAATATGAATGAGCCAACGTGGCCCAACACCACACTCACACACACACACACACACACACACACACCTCTCCCTCTCTATACTCCAGGGAGGTCGCTCGGCTTCTTTTTTAATATCCTGTTTATGTGCACACTTCCTTATCAATCACAGTTCTCTTTATTTGAGCCCAAAAACATCCTGTTTTCTTAAAACACGGGTAACAAATCTTCAGTTTGGTAAGATTAGTGAAGCAAAAGTCAGGCTGTGTCAGGAATTTCCTACAAATATTATATAAAGAAATAGAACCATATTAAGTTTGACTGCATTTTGAAAAAAGGCAGCATAAGGCACTAAGTTGTCGTGGGGGGGGGGGATAACACAAGGCTTTGTAAACAAGATGGTTTTACGGAGAAAAGGAGTCCACACATAACATCAAGTCCTCCCTACATTTGGATATGCCCAAAGGAGAACACCAGGAGCAGACATACGCAGCCTTTGTCAAAATCAAACCCACAGTTAAGATTATGGATAAAAGAAGCAATATTAGCTCTAACACTTGGATCTATTATTCGCATAAATGATGTTGCAGGACCATCAACCTGTGAGGATTCACCTGTTCTCCCCTGAAAAGAGGAAAGAAGGACCACTGCCTGAAGTGATCACAGAGGCTGCTTTATACATGTTGTGGAAACATGGGAGGGAGCCGGCGGAAGAGAAGAGAGGAGAAGTACTGGTTGAAATAACTACAAAAGCTTCGTTGCACATGTTAACCTTGGAGAACCCAGTGCCGTGGTGTCTATTTGTGTCCCTGCATTGACTTTGTATGTGATCTCGTCGCGGCAAACAATTCATGTTGCGTTTGGTGTGAATGCACCAAAAGACTTTGTTGCTCTCTACGTCATTTATCTTCCTCCACTGCTGCTATTATAATTACTTTGGTTGCTGGAAGTTTTCTTACAAAACAATCTAACTGTGGGTTGTATTAGACAGCTCGCAAACATGACATATGGAGCCATGTGAAATTTGTCCATCACTAGCAACCATTGTATATATATTTTTTTACATTTTGACCAGTGCTAGCTCTGCTCTGAACAGTCTCATCCACTGTTTGCATCCCAGAAGGTCCCAGCTACAAAAGCTCATGCAGCAACTGTGTCGAAACACTTTAGTGATTTTTGGCCGATTATCCAGAACTAAAAACAGTTAGTCTTCAAATTAAAAAGAATTGAATCCCAAGATTCTCATATAACAGAATAATAAATCTAAAATAAATAATAAATCTTTCTGATAAAACACAAGTCAAACAATTGTAGGAACTGATTTAAATATTTCTCCATAATGGATTTTCTCCTAGTTCAAGCCAAGAAAAAGAAACAAGCAAACATAAAATAACCTTTTTGTCTCCTTTTCTTTTTTTTTAAAAGCTTTTCCTCATAACATAGTTGAGCACAGAGGATGTATACACAATGATGTATATTATTGTTAAACTCTATGCAAATTGTGATTTGTGAATATGGGCTATCTAAATAAATGTAATTTAAAGAAAGAAAGTAAGAAAAACCTAAACAGACCATTAGTGCTGTCTGATATTCTTACCTAAACGTCCAGAGGCATAAAGACCCCCTCTGTAAAGGCTTCTGTAACCCATTCCTACGGATACTTTTTTTCATGTTTGTTTTTGTTTTAAACTACATTTAAATTGATACTCATTCAGCGGCGCATCCGTCACTGACTTACAAGCTGCCAACACAGGCAGTTGGATGTGAAGAACTTGAAGATTCTTGAGGATCATCACCCTCTGAAAGAAAGAGAGCGAATAAATGATTATTAATTGGCTCACAGAGGATCTGCAAGGAGAGAGAAATAACAAAAGATGATTATGGGGGGGGTAGTGTTGATGTGAGGGCCATGCACATGCACACACATACACCCACACATCTGAGTTTCACTCCATATCTTTCAGGGGTTCGATTATCTTCACTCCTCAACCTCCTCTCCTGCCTCTTTACCACTGACAAGTACATTTTTCCTCACGTTGTTCCAATTACCCAACTGTTAGATGCTTTGATTGATACATGGAAGCAAATTTATGTGTGTGTGTGTGTGTGTGTGTGTGTGCACGTGCAGTGTGTCAGTGCAGGCTAATTACTAAGTCTCCAGATGAATGTCAGTGTGCGGCACAGTCAGGGCGAAGTATCACACCAGCCACATCAGCAGCGGCAGCAGCAAATGTACCTGGAGCAGATCAAGGTGCCGACAGGCCTCGTTAACCTCCACTCACTGCTCAGGGTGGTGTGTGTGTGTGTGTGTGTGTGTGTGTGTGTGTGTGTGTGTGTGTGTGTGTGTGTGTGTGTGTGTGTGTGTGTGCATCTGAGTGTGTGGCAATGCAATGACACATGTAATTGGAGACTAAGCCACTTACACAGCGACAGGGACTTGAGTTGCAGCGGGTGTGATTTTGATGGGGAGTTTTCATATTGCTTGAAGCAACATAACAACAAACAGGTGTGTTTTGGGTGATTGGTGCGGACGAGGAGTGGTGTCTGAAGCAAAATGAGCTCGGCCTCCAATCACATGGCTCGCTCAAGAGATTCATGCCCCACTCCTCCAGCTGGCCCCATCTTAGACCTCATGCTGGGAGATCTCTTCTGAACGAGAGGGAGGTAAAAGTTGTTGTTTTGTATTGGGTTTGTTAATTTTCAGGAGCACAGTCGTCCAATCTGAAGCAACAGGAGGTTTGGGAAGGAGATGTTTTTTTTTGTCACGTCACCCCATCTGTCATCTTTTAGTTGCTAGTCACTGCAATAGTGAGTCCGTAGAAACTCAGGGTGAACGTCTAAAATGGCACACTCAAAAAGAGTCAGCGACGAAGAAATTGAAGGTTGTTGATGTGCGATTGATTTGTACTGCTGTTTACTGTCTTCATTTCAATATTGTCTGTACGAAAATATTAGTCCTCATCAATGTGGTGAGGGTTTGGAGGTTTTCCCTCCCAGCTAATTGGTTTGGGATGACACTTAATCTGCCGCACCCTCCATGTGAATGCGCAGAGTGGAAGTGGGTGTGGAGAGGTTTGAAAAAAGGGCCCAGCTCTACATGAACAGAAGCAGAAGAGTAAGTGGTTTGAAAAGTAGCTGGAGTTTGTCACCGTGAGCTCATATGTCCTCAAGCACAGGTTTCCAGGCTTACTTGAATTCTTTTTTTTTTATCTCACGAAGATTGCTGAGGACCAACTGATGGAAGAGGTGGGCAATGTGGGAATCCCAACTGGGAAAAAGGGTTCCGTCATAAGCACATCAAACATTTAGATATTTTGATAACACGTGTTAGGTCCTTTACCCAGTCTGTCTACTCCATATTGAATAGTAAAAAAATCACAGACTATGGAAAAGTTGTTACAGCTACAGTTACGAAAACATTATAGACAACAATAACAATTATAATATAGCTTATATAGCTTCCTTCCTAATAAACTGACAGGCAATTGCATAGGCTCCACACCACAATGGTACAATGGAAGCCTGTCAAACTCTGCAGCACTCACACTACAAGTGCATGCGTTGTTTTTTTCATCTCACATGCCCTGTTCTTTATGATAAATACATACTTCTACAATTTATCAGGAATGTAGGTAGCAGTATTCAACAGGCACAAATCAACCACAATCAGTCTGTCAGCACGTGGAGCGCTCTCAAGAATCTTTTCATCACTTGTCAACCAGATGCAATTAAAGAGAAATCAAACAGCGCATTACATGTGCACACATATTACATGTGTGCTATTTATATGAATGCAGAGTGTCAACCCCCCCCCCCCACACACACACACATAATTACTGACTCTCAGCTCTGTAACAGTGGAAGTACTAATTACCAATGTTGTTAATTAACTAACAATATCAGCAGTTTTATCAGGAGCTACGGGTCAAAGGTCACATCCTCAGTTGGTTTACAACTTTACATCATTAAACAATGTATGGGGAAAAAAACCACTACAGAATTTCACAGCAGTTACAGTAATTAGCTAGTGCTATTTATACACAGTACATATGCTGTAAAGTTATGTAGTCAATTTATATTCATGTACATATCTCTACCTTTAACTCTGTTCCACTGAAGGTCTTTGTGGGCGGGGGCTCAGGGAGCACCTCCAGCTGGACCGGGGGGGGTAATAGCTGATTACCTCCCTGGTTATAAAGGCAGCAGAGAGCTTGTGTTTGTTGTATAATTTACGTGAATAAAAGATGTTGAAAAGTGAGTGGTTGGTGTCTGGCTGTTGTTGGGAGACCCCAGTGGCAATGTCCCTGCCAAGCAAAGCGCCATTTATTATTATTTATAATCAATATAATATAATTATTATTATATTATAATCATCCGTCTTAGTTTCACCAGCGACTCAAATAGTTTATCCTTGACCATGACACAGGAATTTTAGCTTCATTCTTGATTTCTGAACTCAAACTAAGCAGATTAATCCATTGACGAGTTAATGTAACAGAATGCTGTTTAAGACCCTCAAAGCGAATGTAATGGAATCTGAGATTAGATTCATTTTGTGTTGTGTTTACTGATTTCTCATTCAATGACTTACCATATAAGGCTGTAAAAAAGATCATGCAATTTGTTCCATTTATTCATTTGTGGTGGGTCATGCAACAGCAGTACAGCTTATAAACCAACCATCCTGTCCACAAGGTGCTGTGGCCTTTGGGTGGGGAGCAGAAATCAAAGAGACACGGGAGACAATCGGTTCATGTGGCAAACTTTGTCCAACTGAAGGGAAACAAGGCAGAAGTAAGACACACTGTCAAAGTCCCTACGCAAACTCTGTCCTAATTATCATTATAATCATTATTGTTAGTATTATTATTATACAGTGACCTTTCAGCAAATCCTTGAGTATGCCACCTACGCCCATCACTGCTCATATTGAGAAAATGCGAGTATGTGAGAAATAAGTCCTCGACTCTTGAATGTCAAGCAGTTTGGTTTGGGCTTGTGAGCCAGCATAGAGGAGAATGGATATGAAAGTGAGCAACGCCTTCTCATGGAGCAGCATGTTAAATGTTTAGAATAAAATGTAATGATGTGTGATGGAGAAAGTCCTGCACATAAATCCACAGTGAATGAGAACTATAAAGTACTTTGAGCAGCCATCAAGACTAGAGAAGCATAATATATATATATACTGACCATTTACTATTTACAACGATTATTAGGCAGTTACCCCCCCCCCCCCACACACACACACATCCATAAATAACCTTGTACAACTTTGCATTCGTTGTCACTCCCTTACTGATTTAAATCAACAATCCAATCACGTCCCAGATTCATCTTTGTAATTGTTGCCAGCACACAGACAGAGGATGGAAGATAGAAACACTTTCACCAATTCACATTACGTCATTTTGTCAAAGGGCAAGATGACAGGAGCATTGTTGTCTAATGTAAATTGTGCGCAGGTACTGATTCTTTCCACTCTGAAAAAGATGACCTCACACAACACAACACAACCCAGTGACGCTCAGGTAAATACACTTCACAGATACTGAGCCTTCTGCTCTGCTCAGCTAAACAAACAAAACCGGATGTTACTCATGGAGGGTCGGCGACAAGCGACAAAGAGCTGATGGTGGTTGGATATGTGGTGGATGTAACATCTCCATAATTGACTCATGTCTTCTGACAGACCCAAAGGTAAATACTGGACAAAGGCAACAGAAGACCCCAAGGCCTGCAATTACACTGACATTCACCCAGACACACACACACACACACACAGAAAGTCTCATTTGTGAAAGGACACAATTTTGAAGGGAGTAATGGAAAAAATATTTATCATGTATAACAAATTTATATGGAGAAGGAATAATACATGGTAATATAAGGTATTAATATAGAGA
This sequence comes from Hippoglossus hippoglossus, assembly GCF_009819705.1. Classification (NCBI taxonomy): domain Eukaryota; kingdom Metazoa; phylum Chordata; class Actinopteri; order Pleuronectiformes; family Pleuronectidae; genus Hippoglossus; species Hippoglossus hippoglossus. Next base: position 1,295,978 of record NC_047170.1, read on the forward strand.
CATTTAATTAAATTACCTCTGAAAAGACATGAGAATAATGACTAATAAATTACACTTTTAGTAACAAGGCTAACTGATATAATAATTAACAAGTACAGAAATTGTTGAAAGTATTGCACATATAAATATTGACCTATGACATGAAAGGAAGAATCAGAACAACACCAAAGCAAGTACTATGTAGTAATAAAGTATACACCCCCATCAAAGTATCATCATTTCCAAATATCTTGGTGATACATCCAATAATTGTTGAGACATTTCTGTCAGAGTGTTTTCTATCATGTAGTTTTATTCAATAAAGTTTCACTAATACATGATATACATACATTAAACACAATTTATTTGATCAAATCACTCTGAAGTTATTTGATTTAACTTAAGTTTGAACTTTAAAATGTAATTGAAATACATAAAGTCAATGTTTTAGGCATTCAATTACCATGAACAAACTGAAGGTTAATGTGCATAAACCATTACTGAATTTCAGTCAGACAACTCACGTTCAAACGTTTATTGCAGCAGTAGAAAAGGTTTAGTGTTTGACGTTTAGGCTCCGACTTAATCACTCCCCCATATGATTACACAGGAATGATGGGAGTGATGAGCAAATACCCCCCCCCCCCCCCCCGTTGGAGCCTACAGGTGGATGATGGGGTGGTGGAGGGGCTGAAGCAACTGGTAGCAATACTGCAGCGGCAGTGCGAGCAAAGGGGATGATGGGAAATTACTCTCTGCTTAAATAGACCATCTGATAAGGAGGGTGTGTATTATAGATGGTTGTGGAGAGTGAGGTATGTCACCTGATGTATGTCACATGATTGGAGCAGCGCAGCTCGAGTTGGCTGCCTGAACTAGCTCGCAGGCGTCGCTCCATTTCTAGTACCGGGACCAAAATGGTGAATCTGCATACCAACTACAGGCAATGACATGACCAAAGATATGTCATGGTGGTAATGAAAAACATAAAGGTTGTTAAGGCAATGTTCTAAGCATACATGTTTTTGAGTGTAGAGTAACATTTAATGACCCAATGTAGCCTACGCCCCTGCTTTGTGTGATTAACATTTTGTTGCATCCTACTTTTTTTTCTCCGACAAAGACAGTTCCCTCACAAAGATCTTTACAAGTACAGTTTTACATTTAACTTATTTACCAATCTGTCCCAGTGAATTTTTTCTTCTTCAGAATGTTTCAGAGTAGGTCACATGTGGAGATGGAGTCTTCACTGCCTCCATGAGGACCTTTTTCTACTCTATAATTATGGTTACAAGGATGCCCTCCTACAGAGGTTGCCTTCACTGTAGACACAGCATCAGTAATTTTTACTTCTATTACATTATTTTTAACATTTCAACATCACCAATTGGGTAAAATGACATTAATATTATTTTAATAACTTAAAAGTGAACCAGTTGAAACAAAGTTAATCAGTGAATTATGAGTATAGCAGATGTATTTAAGCAAATAAGAATCAACAAAGATGCCCCAAATTTTAACTGGGGAACATTTTAATCTACCAGAGATCTTTGTCAGACAAAGCAAATATATATATACACACAAGCAGATTAATCATTCAGTTGTAGCATCAATCTTTATATGGCATAGTCTGATACACTAATACTCCCCCATGTGGGACAGTATGACATGAAGAGAAGATCAAAAACAAGCTAAAACATCTGGATCAATATGTAACATGTACAGTCAAATAAAGGGCAAGACCACTGGGCTTGGGCGGCTGTGGCTGAGGGGTAGAGTGGTCGTCCTCCAACCTGAAGGTCGGCAGTTCAATCCCCAGTCTTACCAATCTGCATGCCGAAGTGTCCTTGGGCAAGATGCTGAACCCCAAATTGCCCCTCATAGAACAACAAAGTGCTGCTAATAGATGCACTGTGAGTGTGACAGTGAAACTGTACTGTAAAGAGCTTTGAGTGGTCATTAAGACTAGAAAAGCACTATATAAATACAAAACCACATTTTCTATATAGAAAATACAGAGAAAAATAAAAAACCTTGTAATATAATGTGACGTGTTTTGGTTTGTTTGTTGTGGAATGCAGGCCGGTCCAGTCTAGAAAAAAGAAGACAACAGAATCAAAGAAGAGAAGAGAAAGTTGGAGGGAGTTTGCATCAACACAAAACTAATTTTATACATTTTTGGGACTGACGGTCATATTAGTCACAATATGTCCCTGTGCATTGTAGAAGATTTATACTTAAATGAGTTAAAATGAGAATGAGGTTAACAGGATTTGTGTACATTCATCAGCAGCTCAATTAATCAAATGTTCTGTAAGAAACTTAGCTGAGATCCAACTGCTGATTGCAGCTCTCTTTAAACCCCAGAGACATGTATTAAATTAATATACTCAATGACTGTATCCTTGACCTCAGATGGTGGATGGCCCAGAATTTCCTGTGGCTAAATATCGATAAGACTGAGGTAATTACTATTGGCCCTGACACAGTCAACGATTGCACTTCAGAGCAATTGGTTTCTCTGTCCCAAAACCTAGCACATTTCTGTAAAAGCCGTGATAACCTGAATGAGCAGGTTATCAGTGCTCCAGTCTTGTTTTTTTGCAGCTGAGGAGACTCTCTGAGATCTCTTCAATTCTGTAAAGTCGAAATCTAGACTCTGTCATACATGCATTTTTTTTTTTCTGAATTAAGATGACATACCTGTCTCTATACCTGTCTGAGCCAAAAGAGTCTACATATATTACGGCTGTTCAAAATGCTGCAGGTAGACTTTACTTTCATCATGTTAAATGTCACTGAACACAGAGCATGACAATAGTGCAACGGCTTAGACTCATTTAAAGCCTTGAATAAATATTATTGTCAAATTAAGGGCCAGTCTTTGTCTAAATTAGTTTATCACCAAGAAACTGATGATGTCCAATATTGAACATAAAATTAAAATATGTCAGTCTCATCTTCACAGTTTAAAACCAAGCCAAAAGAAAAAGAACAGTACTTTTAATTGTAATGTATCACTATAAGATACTTTTCGAGTACCACCACTATTGTTCTTGCTACAACAGTTCATAATGCAAATTTATTTTCTGTTATGATCTTCTTCAAAAGTGAAGTTGTTTATGTCTTAGAATCTCTGTGTAGTGGAATCTCACAGACTCAATAAGCTCCAGCGTCAAAGAGACACCACAGGATGTCATCTTGTGTAGGATATTAATTCATTCACGGTGAGTGTAGTTAGGTTTTATGCAATTTAGGACTGGCCCCAAAATGCTGACACATGAGACAGGAGAAAGCTTTAACAATTTATTTAACAAAATGTAGTTGGAATGAATGGACAGAGCACTGGGGCTGGTGTTGAGCTGGGTGAGGGAGTCTCAGTGGGAGAGCTGCCGACAGGCAGGCCGTGGCAGAATAATGATGGCAGGAGCAGGGGAATAGTTTAAGGCTGAGTCTCTTATCTGTGTGGGCTCTGTGAGCATGTGGTCTGGCTGGGACTGGGTGAAGCAGTAGGGGCTCCAGAGGTTTAGAGCTGAGTTGAGCACACGATCGGACCAGAACAGAAACCAGGAACAGGTGAGGGAATGGTTGACAGCATGATGAAAAAGGACAATGCTGCACATGGCAGATCTGAGGCACAAGAAAACTAGGTTCAGGCAAAAATCCAAAAGCAGTCAGAAATACAATAGGCTCCACCCTAGACCCTAGGTTGACCCAAGACATGTCCACTTGAGCTGGCAGATGTCTCGGTGTCTCAGGTGGCATAAAGGTTATCTACAACCCCTCACAGTAAGCTAAATGCTCAGGGCTTGTGTTGTTTTACACATGACCCAGAGGATTGGCCTTCCTGTCCCTCTTGGCCTCCGCCTGCCTTTTAATGTAGATGCAATGTCACATAATATAAGTCTCATCTGTTTCAGCTTTTCTGCTATATCATTAATCACACCAATGCTGTCTCTTTGTGTGTGCAGCACAGCTTCCCTCAAGACACAGCTAGTGTTGCTATGAGCACAGGAAGTAGTGGTACAGAGACCTCCTCGCCATCTACTGCTCCGCTTAACTCTGACTAAAGGATATAGGAAACTAATCACTGCACTTGTACATTGTTCATCCAATAAAAGTTCGAACTGTACTTTACCTGGGTCGTCTGTGGTCTGAGCCATGTAGGTGTCACCCCCCCCCCCCCCTTCTCCAACACAATGCCACTCACACTGGTTTCTGCCAGTATAGAGGCCATTCTCATCTCCAGCGGTGACAGCTCAGGTGTGCCTTTACCTCCACCTGTAACAGGCACACTCTGGTGGTGTGAAGCAATTCCTTTTGCCGTCACATTGACTTCCAACCACAATTTCAGACACTGTGCTCTCTGTCACACTGCATTTACCACAGCAGTAAGACAACGCCACTTGGTGCATTCTCTTGCTCATAATTCTCACTCCCTGCTTCCTCGCTCACCTTTTAGAATCATACACACCCGTACGTACATTGAGATCCCCGGCCAGAGGTCTCTTGTCTGTTCCAGAGGCCCAGCTAAAAAACGTATCTGATTTTACCTTAACCTTCTTTTTAACTGTCCCTCATTTACTTTATTTAGCATTTTACACGGCACATATATTTATACACTAATTTATTTGACCTGCTTTCTTTTAAACCTGATGCTTTATGACCTGTCTGGGTTTTTTTTTTAACTCGCTGCCTTTGTAAAGCACTTCGTAACATATGTTTTGAAAAATGCTCTATAAATAAAGATTATTGTCATAATGCTACTGCTGCGGCCACCAAACAATACTGCTTTCCTCCCCTTCACCTTACACACAAGCACCCCGATTTCGGAAAAACCTAGAAGTTGCACTTCTTGGTTTTCCTCCGTGCTATGATGCACTATACAAATCCATTAATCAGCAAGTGTGATTTATAAAGGGAAAAATGCCATCAGGTGGGCGTGCACACGGTTTTATAAAACTGAATCTTTTTTGCACATGCCATTTTGGGCTTTTAATGTGAATCCAATACACTGTTTTATGAATGAGGACCCTGACCCCAGACAAAACTGCCCTGACCCTGGTATCAGAAGCATCGACTTTCACAATGAACCGTTTAGCAGGGTCAGGCTAGATGAGAACAGGGGCGGATGTGAACAGAGACTTTTTAGAAACATCTTATCAGCATCAGGAGAGCAAATGTAGACATTGACTGAGGTGAATCTGGTTAAGGGGGAAGTAACCTTACTGGGATCTCTGATGAATCATTGGTAAACATTTGCAAACCACAGGAAGTGTTACCTGAAGTGGGCCATTCAATCACTGCCCAAATATTTCCGGGATCTACCTTCACCTATCCACTGTCAATGATGTAACAGAGAAAACCCACAGTGTTAACATTAAAATCACATTTCTCTGCTTTTACAGACAGATTGTTCTCCGTGAGCATGCGGAGGACGTGGGAGAAATGATAGTCAATGGATCTGGAAAAGATGACAAAATAATCAAAGTAGGAAAAGACAAAGCGATTGAGATAATTGATTGAGCATTGGTGAACTCAAAAGGCATCACTAGAGACCCAAAATGACTGATGGGAGTGTTGATGTCTACCACTTGTTTCTTTCTCTGATGTCCTAAGAAAGTACTTCACATCAGTGGCTTTTTTGATAAAGCTGAAGTGTTGTATATCAAAACATTGACAAGCTGCTTTTTTTGTGGAATACATCCAGCTAGCTTCCTGATGTGAGATCTCTCCTGGGATAAAAGCGACCACCTGATGGATTTCCGTGGTGGATAGCACTCCAAGAAGCCCCAGTGTCTTCTCTATCATTTTTTCACACTGCTTGATTTTCTACATAAAATAACCTCACAGCCTCTTCAAGAGCCTTTTAGAGCTTTTGTGCATCTGGTATATAACGGCCTTTTCTTACCACGTTGTCTGATGTTCTTCTCCCCAACACTGCCAGGGGCCTCCTTGCCATGCCCTGCAACAAAGTACTCCCATGAGCCTCCATTCGGACTAGAGAAATTGACAAGCGTCATTGTTTGACACACGTTTCTTTTCAGCTCTCTGCAGTATGTATACTATTGACCTGTGCTCAATGTATGTTTTTTTTGTTTCTGTGCAAAAGAGAGTGAAACAACTACCAGCTTGTCTTGTCCCTTAGTGGTGTTTCTGACGAGGATCTTGACTGTGGATCGACCCTCGCTCTTACACCTGCTCCCATAGGTGAACGCTACCTCAGCTCTACCATCATAACAAGGGAGCTGAACAGTTTGAAAAAAGTTGATCATCTTGCGAAGGCAGGTGCCGTGATCAGATTCAGTGGGATGTACAGCCCACAATGTAGAAGCTAACAGAAATAGGACGAGGATAGAATGATGGTTTACAGCTTCAGAAAACCTCTCTAGAGGTTTTTCATTTCATCAAACATTAACCTTCACATTTTTCCTGGTAATTGTTTGCTTTGTCCTGGTCGTATTTCGACTGGCATTGTCCTGTGTAAAGAAACATTTCACTTTTGTTTTGAGTAATGTGACAAATCTTTAAGCAGGAACTCTACACATTCTTCCACTCTTCGGAAGACTATGGTACCTGTTTGAGAGTCGGAACTCTTTTTTTTGCAAATCCCTGTAGAGTGTACTACAATTTTTCATATTGAGAATTTTGACACAAGTTGTTTTCTTTTCTCTCTCTTTGTGTTGAACTTTTACACTTAAAACAAGGAGCTGTACGAGTTATGCTCTTGAACATTTTGCAGTATTCATTAATTTGTTTTCTTTTTTCTTTAGTCGCCTGTTGAGTATCTAATTTCCCATTCACACAGTCCTGAGGAAGTATCTGACTAATTTGGGTGAAAATGTGGAACAATTTGTGGATTTGGATTCTCTCTGTTAATTATTTTTTTTAGTGATAGGGTGTGTGGTAAATGCTTGATAGTGAAAGTTTTATTCTCTATTAGTTCATCATGATAAACTATTTTATCTACTGAAGTAGGGGGTTGGAGATTTACAGTAAGGGAAAGATAGACAATTTATAATGCTCGTGCTAGTTTCACTTAGAATTTTTGAGAGAAGTATTTAATATTGAGGAATTATTTGACCTAGTAAGAGTGATCTGGTTACCATTTCAAATCGTTAAACTAGAATAGACCGAAATTAAGTGCACGATTAAGAGGTGTTTATCATAAAGTATTAAATGCAGACTAAAGATGAGTCGGAGCCGAGTTGGGAGAGGAGACATGTAAAATTGTATCATCTGCATAAAAAATATCCATTGAAAACTGGACAAAGAAGTCCCTGGGGCCCCTATCACCAACGGTACGTGGCTCTCAGCACCAACACTCAGTCTGAAATGATCTACCACAATTAGTCCAGAAAATTACTTTTCAATATGTTTAAAGTTTGTACGTGAACTATGATTTTTTCTTCTCAAAATGAACTAATGCTTTATCATGAAGAGGAACAACATGTTTTTGTTTCTATAAGCCAGATTTGAACCGGCAATCACAGCCGTTTTATTGTTGAGACCATGTTAGGGGGCAGCACTTTTTCTATGACTGATAGGTGCAGTATCTTGCCCAAAGACACTTTGGCATGCAGATGGGGAAGACTGGAATCGAACCGCTGTCCTTTTGGTTGGAGGACAACCGCTCTTCTCTCAGCCAGAGGTACCAATGCGAAAAGGCGGTCCTCCTAGGGAATCCCCAACAGACTCGACGTTAAGCTCACACAGCACAGTCATGAATCCCAGAACCCGTAACAGACCCTAAAGGATTAAAATACAGTTGTGTAAAATACAAACCTTTCTTAAGATTTTTTGTAAATACAGTATGTAATGCTTTCATTTAACCATCTGTATGAACCAACCTTGGAAACAAATTACAATAGATCACTCTTTTAAAACATAACATTGCATCTATTCTCTGATCTTAAACTAGATTATTAAATTCTTCTATTCTGTATCTATAAAAAAGAGAAATAAATTGACAAGTAATTTGCAATTAATTTACGGCTTTAAAAAAATTCCTCACATCGTTAATGCAAAGGTTTCCACATCAATACAAAACAGAAAAGTAAGTCCTGATAGTTCAGATAGACAATCTGCAAGGCGGGGGAAGCAAGGCTGTCAGTTTGTTAAGATGAGAGAGAGGTGTTTCTAATTGGCTACTAATTACTCAGTAAATTGTCTAATTAAGCTGGCAGTTAATTAGGCCTTGCTTGCACAGCCGTCTTCGGCAAGTTATTTCATGTCTCAGGGACAGAGGAAAGACGGGGGAGTGCAGAGGCTGACAGGGAGGAAATGTGGGCAGGTACAGCAGTGCAGGTTATATGTATACAGTTAAACTGTGTGTGTGTGTGTGTGTGTGTGTATTCGCAAGCCAGAAAAAGCAAAGACCTGGTTTCTTGTCAGGTGGTCTTACCTTTGTTAGCTGAACATACATGCAGAAATCACAACAAATAAAATCTGATTACGGCATAAAGACCTTTGTTTGAGAGTTGAACCATTTTTGATTCGAGTCTTTGTGTTTCTTGCATCAGTCTCATGTTATACTAGTTATTATACTGTGTGATTGGTCGGGGCTCTGCTAGAACAGTGCACACTTCCCTTGCACAAGGGAAAAAGAAATTGAAATTTAATGATACATTCTGTCACTAAAAGTATTCATACAGCCACATTTTAGCTTCCTGGAAAGCTTTCTGGAAAGACCTATGTAATTAGAAATGTGCATTGTACCCTAATTGTGCTATTGCATTTGGAAAACACACACACACACACACAAATGTTTTCTTTACCTGCTGTGCACTGACAATAAGAAATAGCTTTTTGCTGTTGATTGTTGTTGAGGGGGGAAAATGTCACATCAGTTTTTGATTAATTGATTAAAATACTGAGGCTGTGGCTGAAGAGCAGTCGTCCTCTAACCAGAAGATCTGCAGTTTGATCCCAGTCTTCCGTATCTGCATACCGAAGTGTCATTGGGCAAAACCTTCACAGGTAACCTTTCACAGGTTGCTTGAAATATGAAGGGGAGATAAGGGAGGTAAGGGAGATACAACTGCCTCTCATTCTGCAGTGACTTAGAGTTTGATGGCCAAATACTGAACCCCGAATTGCCCCTCATAGAAAAAGTGCTGCCCATAGATGCACTGTATGAACGTGTGTTAATGGCAATAAACTGTACTTTAAAGTGCTTTAAGTGGTCAGCAAGATTAGAAAAGAGCTATATAAATAAAAAACATTTATTATTTAATTGCAGACAAAGGTCATGTAGGACCTACAGTTATAAGTTTGGATCTTTTTACACTACATTTACTGACTGAATAACATCCTTTCATAATAATTATCATTACAACAACATATTTTTTTTAACAAAAAGTGAATGTGACTGATAAAACATACATGACCAATGTAAGGGTTCAATACTAAAGCACGGTGGTGGCAGCTGTTATGAAGCCTGAATGTAAAGCAGTGCTGATGTCACACCCAGTATTCATGGCTGCCATCATCCTTTTGTTTGACCAAGGACAATATTGCATACTGCAATCCATCACATAGTTTCTTTCTCACACATTCTCAGAGCCACACACCTCCACAGTTCCATAGAGGAGAACACTCTGTACTCAGAGGTGTATTGGTGTATTGATGGACCAAAGCAGCTTGTGAAAATGAAGTAAAAAGCTTTGGGATTTATTTTAAATAACTTTAACTAAAAATATTATAATATGGACCTAATCCCATTGCGTGCACTAAAATAAAAAATAAAAAACAAAACATGTAATGTTAGCCATTTTCCTTTCTTTTTTGTCAGCAGCAGTAAAATGACTTTACGTTAATCTGTGCCTCCACACATCTCTGTGTGCAGATTCTTCATTTGACTTTAGGCAACCCATATGGATTCCCATTTCCATCTTCCAATGAGAGTCTTCTCCAGTCTTGGAGAACCACGCGCGGAACAGGGGGAAAGGTCGGCGAGACCTCGAATCTCTGGAGTAGCAGCGGTGAGGCGGCTCTAATCTGTTAACATGGGCGTGGAAATGAAAGACGAGCCGTTCCGTGGCGCAAGCACAGTCGGTGTGGCCCGGGCGCTGGTGGATCACAGACCCACTTAGTGACTAGACTGGAGAAAGTGGGCAATGCTGCAGCTGAAGCTTAGGAAGTCATAAACTATTCCAAGATGTGACATTGCATTGTTGTAGATGTGCTTTCTGAGAGCTGTGGCAGGCGAGTGTAAAATGATGCACTTTATCAAGAGACAACATGACACACCTTTATGTGTTGCACACCAAATCATTCCTTTCAATTAATTACTATTTACCTCACAAGGGAAAGCTGACAGAAAATATAAATCCAGCATACATGAAAAGACTCCCTGGCTGTTTTCCCCAAAAGAGACAACCTCAGTAGTCTAATAAGTGTAAGCCTGTTAAACCTCTGTTCTTCCCTCCTTCTCCTCTGATCTAAGTTGTTCCAATTTACATATCTGTCTGTTATGTTGACAAACTATTAAATCAGGAAGAAGCTTAGTGATTCAATCATGGCTCATGTTGAAATGTCATTAACAAAGCTACGCACTACAACATCACATAGCCTTTCAACTTCTGTTTTACTCCAGTCCACTAAATAATCTATAATATTTTAATGCGGCTGAAGTGAAAATATAGTTTATCTAATGAATTTTTGTTTCTGTTCTGTTGTGTCAGATATAGGTTTAGTCCCAGCACACTATTGTTAACCACAACAAAATATGTCATATTTTTACCTTTACCTTACCTTAAACCTTAAAACCCAAAACGTTCATTTGTGAGCACCTAGCTTTGCGTTACAATTACTTAATATATAGTACCATCATTAATTCACTAGTAGAATAAAAAAGTTGTGTTCATTGCCTGTCGACTACTGTCTGCTAACAATCCCTCACTGAGTGAAGGGACTCTTGGATCTCGAGGGTCGCTCCCTCGCTGTCTCCCTGAGACGACACTTAGCGGTGTAGATTCACACAACTGTAATCAAAATGTTACACACTGTACTGTGTGATTATCAGCAGGATGATGTATAGATGCCATGATGCAGTTCCCTTGTCGGAATTGTCAAGGGCACTGTATAATGTGTAGTCTACCGGTCACACTGGCTTAGAATAGACTGTCGGCACAGACACATTTTGACTGGTAACATATGGAAGGAAACATGAACATTTACACTGGTAAAGGGATTGCATTTATACAGCGCTTTTGTAGCGTTAACAAGCTCTCAAAGTGATTTGCACTACAAGTCACATTCACCCATTCGCACACATTCATACAGAGCCATCACACATTATTCACATTCTGATGGCACAGCTGTCAGGGTTAATTTAGGGTTTAATGTCCTGCCCAAGGACACTGGTATGGTATGTGGACTGAAGGAGCCGGGGATTAAAGCACTGCACAGTAATAGGAGGCTGAACTTGGCTCATCTAAACAGAACACAGCCACCATTGGGGTCAGTAATTACATTGGTGATTTAAAATATCAAAAATGGCAGACAGTGAATTCAGTGTAATACATGTCGAATAGTTAGTTACATCGGACAAGACAATGTCACATAGGTTGAATCTCTTACAGGAAAAAACTACATTTTGTGGACAAAAAAAAAGAGGTTGGTACTCATCCAGTCACCATGTCCATGCCCTGTTTTGCAGCATGGTACTAGGTGTCAGTAAATAAGTGAAATTTGCGTGTTTCACTTGAGGCAATGTAGTCTGGGGGAGACGGATCCTGGCACCAACCCAAGTTAGTGGGCCATCAAGCATCAGGAACCACTGGATAGAGAAGCCATCCAGACACAGCTCCTGGAGAAGAACCTTCTCTAAGCTGTGCGCTCCTTGGGATGATCCTGTGAACCCATTCAGGACAGAGCTGGCTTCTCCTGTGTTTCCCCAACTGTAGTCACTTCAGTTTATTGTCCTCCTCCACTCTTTTCCAGACGAGAACAGGTGAGTGTTTTTGTGTTGTGTTTACTTGCATTTACTGCAAGAGTGAACACAAATTATCCCGTGGCAAAACGTGTTTGGTGTATATGCGGCATAAACGTAAGGATGTGATTTATTGCTTTTGAATTCAATTTTTGACCTTTTCTTTTAAAGTTGCATAGTCTTGCCTAAAGTCAAGAGCTGTCAGAGGCTGGCTGATGTAGCAGTGCTTGAGAAAACAAAATTTAAATATTGTCGGCAAAATGTGCGGCAAAAGTTGATCATTACAGCCAAATAAAATCAAGTTCAGATTGTTTGTGGGTTTAAGAAAGTTCCTAGTCATCTGCTCTTTCTGTCAAATTGCCCAGACGGATCCTTTCTAATTCAGTTCTAATGCAGCATTAGGAAGACAAAGGAAAAGGGAGTAGTGAAACAACAAGGAGACCTTGTCTGTTCACACAAGCCGTGCTGTCACACTTCAGCAATTCAAATCAGAGTGTATACTTCATCCTGTGTGTGGACAGAGAGAGGGGGGGCAGAAAGGCTAAACACTGCAGGCTCATTATCTCTCTAGTTACATGTTTACCATTTCTAAATACACCTAATTGGGAGATCAAAGCATCGGTGACTACCTCTCCCCACGGTTGAGTGGGCAGCCATCCACAGATCTGCTCACCGGCTCACTAATTTGATCAAACGCGCCCTCGTCTCGTGTCAGAGTGCTCGCTGTGAGTTCACTCGGGTGTGACTTGGAAATGGGGAAACGCTTGGCTTCATGTTTAGGATTTGTTGCTGTTTTTGTGAGGTTGTTGTTGTTGTTGTTGTAGAAGTATAAAAAAAGACTTTTGGTTTTCATTGTGGGCTTTGTTTGGCAAACTGGCTTTTGACTTTTTCTCGCTTGAATGGGGAAGCGCTGATCTTCGGAGTCTGCAGTGTCTTGCTGATGCACCTCAGAGAGCGATTTCTTCTCCACAATGTGAACAAGCCCCGATTCATCGGTGTAGGAGTGGAAACATTTTAATAGAGGTCTACTGCTTATTCCTTTAAATTGGGTAGTAGTTCCTGAAAGTGGTCCAATTAATAAATAGTGATTAATAGTAATTTTAATATAGTTCACTGAAAAGTTATATGTTTAGTACTAACCTTTCAAATTCTGAGTAAGAAATTATTATTTTGAATATCTATTAATCATATCATAATATATTAATCATATTGTTTTCCTAATTAACCCATTCATTTCCAGGCCAGGCCCTCAAGATTTCTCATTACCTTCAAATATAAATAGACGTGTTTGCACATGAAAACAGAGCTATTCATTAATGAGAATAGTTATATTAATTATATATAATGGATTATAAGCATAACAGTTCAAAACAGATTCATAAATATGACAGCTCATTACAGAACATCAATCCACAAAATCAATGAAACGTGCAAACGCTTTCCTGTAGCTCATATGAGTAAGCTCATAACCAATAAATAACACAGTTTGAGTTTAAGTTTGTTGTCGAACTTCATCCATTGTTTTCCCAAGTTTTATTTAACTTTCAGGACAGTCAAATATTTCTAACTTCATAGGGTCAAGGGTCAATGCTGAGCTTTCTTTGTTATCATTGCAACCAAAAACCCACACCACTCAGGATACCCAATGTATTTGAACCATTTAATATGGTTTAATTTTTCAAATAGTATGTATTGGTTATGTTATGTGTTATTTTTGTTGTTAACTTGAGCCTGACTCATAAGAGCTCTTGCAATTGAGCTTTTGAATTAGTCCCATGTCCTAGATGAAATCGCTCCCTTAAAAAAGATCTAGCCTATAATTTAAATCATTCATATTCATAAAGAAAAAAACCTCTCTTGTTCAACCACTTAAAAATCCATCACTTGAGCCTAATGACTTCAATAATTTTGGGCCAATTTATGAGCTTCCACTTTTAGCTAGGGTTTTATAAAAGTCAGTAGCAGACCAATCGCTAGAATTTCTTCATGGGAACAATACTACTGAGAAATTCCAATCTGCTTTTATTCTCTAGATGAGCTGGGTGGAGGAAGGGGCTTGTGCATTTTTCAAGTTGCAGACTCACTAAAGTCTCTCTCACTGTTTTCCTTGACAAATTGTCAAAATCAAAATGGCCAAGTTCTGAGATGGGATTTTTTTTTTTTTGCCTCTTACTCTTCAGGCCACATTGAGGCTCCTCAAATCTGATGGAGTGTGGCAATTCCACACTACACATCAATTGCTAGACTGCTTTTTGTCCGTCTGTAATGTGTGAATATCAGCATAATCAAATGTTAGTATAAAGCTGATTTTTGATTGTGATGTTATTGGATTAAATTCAACAGATGGGCAGTAATGCACGGCCATGACAAAATAAACTGCTAAGACAGACTCTTCATTCCTTATTATAATAATCAGTAACAGAGGTTTCCCTGTGAAATCCCATGTGAGGGATTTGTGAATCTTTTTTGACAATTCCTTAATTTGTTAGAATAAACTAGGGCTGAATTTGGGTTATCTGAGACGTATTTTTGCAATTTCGCCTTCTGTGACTTATATGACTAATCTGTTTTACACATTAGATCAACATATTATACCTTTCTGTAATCCTTAAGACGTTTAAAAAAAAGCATTTTGAAAAATGAATAAAATGTAATTTATTCATAGTAACATTTTTTATAAAGAACTATAAACGCAATAAAGAAACTATAATATTAATTTACATTTCACATTTTTTAAAGTAGTCCTAAAATGCACATTTCCCCCATTTACAGATCTTAAATGACCACTACCCACAGCATGCCGTCCCACATTATCAATCATATTTCATAAAGTGGGACAGCAAAAAAAAAAGAAAAATATGAAACAACCTAAAACACATTTTAAATAACTCAATGCATATTTTGCTGCTTGAATACATCACAAACATAATTTGATTTCAATAAGGAACATTGTCTTATTTATGACAGATTTACATCCTTAACATGCATCTTGTCAGAATCTTGATTTCAGTAACATGATGTCCATGTTGACTAGATTTAGTTAGAAAAGGAAATCAACAGAATGGAGTTAATTCACCCTGCTTATATTTAGATAGAAATAAAGCAGCATGCTGGGAAATAATTGACCTTTGTAGTGACACAAGGTAAATTTAGAAGCACATAATTAACGTTAACATTAAATATCATGATGTTTGCAGCTGTACAAGTGAAGAACATTGGTATGCTCGATCTTATCATATTTGCGAAATTTGCATGTAGCCCATTATCTGTTCTTTCAACAAAATAGAGATGGCTGCAGTGTAAACAGGAAGAGCTTTACTTATTCCAAACTGTGTCAATACAAGATTTAATCAGTGTTATTGATCAGCCACACAGAATCATGATAAGAGAATTGCTTGTTAAAGCCTGTTATTATTAGCATAACAACGTGACACATTGCCATCCAGCCATCAGTCTGCTCCACTGCTAATCTGCTCCTCTGTGGGCTTTCATTGATTCCCAAACTGAAAATCTGCATTATATCAACACGGAGGCTTAGAAATATTCATATATTGCTAAGCTTCAGTCTTACACATACAGTACAATGCAAGCTGTTTCAACCTGCACAGTTTAAAAACAACGTCCCCACCTTCGAACCGAGATGCTTATATTGTCTTTTTAAAAATACTCAACTGTGAAATAGCTGAAATAATACACAAGCCATTAACACAAATTGTCCCTTATTGAGCTTTTGTCCATCTGTGAACCCACTCTGCAAGGCAAGTTGGTTCTGGATAACAACAAAGAAAATTGGTCGCCAACGGCATATACAAAAATATTTCAGCACCTTTCACATCACACAGCACTTGAATTCGATTGATGACCTGTTCAGCACCACCACCAACAGACAGGCGTCTTCCTTACAGTGGACTAAGATAAACATCAAATAAACAGCACATGCAGCGACAGATGCCAAGATAAGGGAAACAATTAGTTTAACATAAAAATAATGAAACGTAAAAACAGAAATAACAGGTAAAAATCGTGACTATGCTGGTGTTTTTCTTTTCATTAAAACATAATCATCCTCTCCTTCACGATGGCAAATCTACCAATCGCTTTGGCCCAATCCCATTTCCCCCCTTCTCCCTACCCCTTGTTTTCGATGGTTTTCTTGCCCCTTGAAACGGAGTCACAAGGGGTAGTGGTTGAAATCTTCCTCTACGAATTGGGACAGCCCTTCAAGAAGACATTACATCATCAGTAGTCGTTACAAAAACCTGACACATCATCAGTAGTCGTTGATGTAAACAGATGCAACTAAAAGTTTTGCCGGGGATGTCATTGTTATAACATTGGTGAAATCTTAAATAAACAAATGCTATTGTTTGCAGTTACTAAAGTGACAAACCTATAATATCCTAATAACATCTATGCTAATGCAGATGAATCAATGACGTTTGAAATTGAAAAGCTTGGACGCTCTGCATTATTTCACGTATGACTTAAAAGCACACAGCTTCAGGCTGCTAGCCGTGGTCTGTAAGCAACCCTGCCAGGATGCTTTGTTATTAGAGGAGCAGTTAAGTTCAGTAACCTCGCTGCTATACGCTGGTTCAATCAAGTGCATCGTGTATCATCAAAGAGGGGGTGCCAGCAACAAAATGCTGGCGATTTCTTTAAGGTTGTTGTGAAAAATATTACGATAATACATTGAAACAATATTAAACTAAGATTTGATAATCATTATCCTAATTTTTGTAATCCTTATGAATGGAGAAAATAACTACATTTGGGGGTCTCTCTCCCAGCTTGCCGGTGAATCGCAAGGCATTCTGGGAAATTCTTTTTGCCCTCGGTTTGAAGTGTGGGTCTGAAAAACCTCTGTTTTGAGGGCTGTACATCACGAACACTTGGCCCTCCCCCTCCATCCCAACAAGTATTGGTGCAGTCCTCCCCTACACGTGAACGCGCAAAACAAATGGGGGAAGGGCCAAGGGGTGAAATGGGATTAGGCCTTTGTGCTTGTTGATTTTTTTATGTCCCACTCACCACAGAGCAAAATGAGGTGGGACAGTTCTTAAGGAGCCTCAGATTACTGAAACTTTGCTCGGGAGGAGCAAAGGGAGGAGAAGAGGTTGCAATTGGCTCCTTGTATTTTAAGGCACCTTATCTGTATCTTTTTCCCAATTTGGCCAACTTGCTTGACTTTAAAACAAATATGTCTATTTTACAGTAACTGTCACTGATTTGATTTCTCAGACACATAATCAGGTTATGCTGACCAATCACTCAATCTGTCGTCATTAATTTTGTATGAGATGTGGTCAGTTGCAATGACTGGGGGCTGGGGATGGATGGGTAGGTGGAGGTTCTATCAATAACTCAGAGCAGCCTATTAAAAGAAAGGAAGATATGAATTAGAACTAGCTCATTTTGGGGACTGCGAACTTAGTTCAAAATTCAAATTTGTGAACTCTGGATGTGAACTATTTAATTTTTATCTTTATGAACTGAACTTAAGAGATAGGTCTTTTAACGTGTCAAATACACAACACTGGTCATGAAAAATGACACTGGCATAAAATGCATCACTTTTGAAAAAGAGCATTTTGAAATAAAAATGTATGTTTAAAAATGTATTGAATGAAATGATAAAAAATTCTTTTGACATTAATTTAGTTTAAAAACTATGTTTAATTATTTGTATTATAATCTATTGTAATTGTTAATCAACTTATATTTAAACAATTTGTTCATACAGTTTTGTCATTTGTTTATTTAAATCTATGTTATTTCATATGGAACACTGGGCTTTGCAAACCAGCAAAAAACCGACCCAGTCGTTGTTTTCTGATGAACGTCCTGAGGAAATGCTGGGATGTGCTGCATCAGGAGAAAACAGATGAGTGATTGTTGGGAGGTGTGAGCAAAGGTCTGAATGCTTAGGACGAATAATGGCTGTATCTGACACACAATATCCTTCTTCATTCATCACCACCTACTAATATCAGACCATACACTCACTCACTCACACACACACACACACACACACACACACACACACACACACACACACACACACACACACACACACACACACACATCGTTATTGCCTGTGCTCAGATGCTCATTTATTTAGTCTCCTGCAGAGGCATTTTTTCGGACAGCAGCAGAGAAACTACAGACAGTGTTTGTGTACAGGTGTCATTCTCCAACAGTGCTTATATTCTTTCAATAGTCTTAGCAATGTTGTGTTCTGAATCCACAAAGTAGCCTACACATTTGAATTGTTCAATTATGTTTACTTGGACTGAAATGGAGGAGAAAGCTGTTTTATAATGGAGCAGTTTGATTGATTACATAATTTAGAACAAATCAATAATATACTGCACATGTGTGGCAGTTATTTAAACTCAAAATGATGTATTTTGGTCAGATATCACACAGAACACGTATATAAATACCCTCACGCAATCAGTACAGCTCAGCCATTACACAGTTTTGATTGACTGTCAGAGACGTTTGAAACTAATTGTAATTACTACGGTTGTAGTTTAAAGTAGTGTTGAACAGGACAACATTATATTGAGAGGTGTTTCTAACATTTTAAACAATTTAATGCTTTACACTGCTAAATGTGACAAAAATAATGAAATAGGAATTATCATATCTCTGACAGTGTCATGGAAACCAAGAAATGTAGGATTACCCATTGATTTGGGGCTAACTGTTTTTACTATCACAATAACCACTAAGCTCTCAGCAGGAAGAGAGAGGCAGACAACCTTTACAATTCCATGATCACTTCTGGTGTGATTAAAAAGACAAACAACAATATCCTCTTTTATATATTCTGTTGTGGATATGTCAGACATATTAATGTTAGACAAAAATAAGGTTGGGAATCATTCATTGACAAGACAGGGCCCTAAGATTAGGTAATAACAGTTTATATCACAAATATTTTAACTTGTTCATAAATAATAATAATAATAATAATAATAATAATAATATTTGTATTTGTATAGCACAGTAACAAAGTGCTGAAAAAAACTATATAAAAATAATAATAAAAGCCACGTGATACACCATCAGCCTCGGAGTTTGGAGGATCCAGTTGATCTGGGGCCTTTGTGCCTGCATATTCCCCTCTTGATAAAACCAGAGGTTCTGTAAATTAGAATAAAGCAAATATCTACTTGAAATGCACTTTCCTGCATTAACATATCCATGTACTACCACCTCCTCCAAACAAAAACAAGAAATGTGGCATATTAAATTAATGGCCAAATGAATAAATAAAATAAAATGCTATGTGTATTTTCGTATAAAATCAAAACACTGAAGTCACATTTAATTCTAATATTTTACAATTGAGAGTTATCAATTGAAACTGAAACATATTCCAGGTAGGTTATAGTAATATATGCTTAATGTTATGAGAGGTCAGTCATTTTTCATTGTTACATCACCTGGTCACACCACTTTGAACACCCCCCCCCCCCCCCATGAACCTCGTAAGAAGCATAAAACCTGACAAAGACAAATCGCCAGAACAAGTGATGCAGATAAGATTTTAGAAGCAGGTGACAAAGAGCAGGCAGAGACGTTAGTGTGAAGGATTGCCAGATAAGTACAAGCATTCAAAAAGGGTTTATCCAGATGCTGGGTCGTTGTTGTTCACATGGAATGTGACTAGATGTGCATTTATTTTGCATCTCACACACACTGATGCATCCGACGCACACCAGAAAGGATTAGCACAGACTTTCAATGTAACCTCTTCTATTATCTGCAAGTATCAGAAGCTCACACTAACTTCTTCAGTTGATAACAGTTTGCGTTGTGGGTTTCAGCCACCGTTTCTGTCATTATGTTGAAAACAGAGAAAAAAACCTACCAGTGACACCTATATTAGAAATGTGCATTTGTTCACATTTTAATGACAGCTTCACAACATCGGGATACAAAAATGTACCTAACTCAACTAAATTTACCTTCCTAACCTAATTCTACCCTGTGGTCCCCACAAAGACACTAAACCATATGTATAGTAAGTTTTCAGTTATTTTACTACATACACACTAACTAAGAAATTACGATTATTTGTGCGATTGGTGGAACTCAAAAGACAAACCTTTAACTTTTCTGCACATTCATGTTTAATGTATTCTCATTATAATAACATGTAGAAAATATGAGACCATATCTGAGATAATTGGTCCAGTTGCAGTGTTACATTGAGCTCATTCATTCTTCTTCGCAGGTGGACCCAAATGCAGGAGCGAGTAAGATAAAAAAAAAGTGTACTTCCAAAAAAACTAAGTCAAAAAACACTGGAAAACAGAAAAGACTGCAAAAAGGCTAAAGTAAGTGAAGGTTAGAAACACTGGGACGTGGGAACAAGAAGACACTGGAAACATGACAGCAATGAACGTGACGAATGAACAACGACAAACTGACGAAGACAAAGGGAAGCACAGAGACTGATTTACACAAGGGAGGCAGGGTTGAATGAATACAAGGTGAAACACACGAGGAACAGGTGCAGATGATCACAGGGGCGGGAAGCAGGACAAAGGCAGGAAATAAAGTTACAGACATAAATGGAATAAAAAGGGGAAAAAATCTGTTAAAAGTTAGAAAAAACTCTTAATCTCAGTGCTCAGAGTGATGACACACAAGTTGTATCACAATATTTGTTATGATGCTGTTATAATGATTGCTTGGCCTTGTTCAGACTTGGTACTAACATCCATCCTGAGACGTCAGAGCACAAGCTGACAGCTCTAAATGTGTCTGTTTACACCTGGAGATCAAATCTCACTTCCCTGCTAAATATGTAAATCACGTTCATGTTATTTCTGTTCATGAAAATCATAGAACATTTTGACATGGAGTTAACAGATGTGTGTGTTGCTGATGTGTTTGTATGTGTGCGAGCAGGTGAGAGAGAAAAAGAGGAAGAGGAATCAGGAGGGGCTGAGTGAATGAACCCACTGCACCCAGCTGAAATATGGTATATGATTTTACCCATTTGAAAAATCATATGACGTAAAAACCATCAAGCGGTGGTCAGCTCTGGTGGCCACAAACAAATGAATGTAAGGGCAGACAAAATAGCAAAAAATACTTTACACTTTCATACAAAATACTTTTGTGTGAGAGTGATCGGATGTCAGGATGCATTAACGTATGTATGAGTTTAATCTGACGACTTGTGATCGGATCACTCAGGACAAACCTGAACGGGGTCTAACAGAAATGTCTGTCCGCCACTTTATGTAATTTGATATACTACAACAGTTCACCACCATGTAAACTCATACTCAATATCTAGGAAATCATACTACAAATTCACTTCACCAAGGTCCACCATCTACTCAAGTCTTTGTCGAACTTAAATTGCTTCTCTTTTTTTCTACTTCTTCTGTGTTTGACTGTCGCGTACTGCTGCTTACGGAGATGAGCCACCTACGCTCTCACGACGAGCAAAGACAAAAAAGGGGTTTGCGGTGACTCACTCAAGAACCTATCATCAGGCATTTGTTCATGTACAAAGATGATGTCAGCAGGAAAATGAATGCATCCACAGTGTCTGTGTGATTCGAAGAGGCAATGCAGTGTGCACGTATGCTTTTAATTGTGTTTTGTACGAGTGCCGATACTAAAGTCAGTCTTATGTGGTGAAGGGTTTTTTTTGAAGTGCAAAAAGTAATCGGTGTTTTCAGGTGAAATACTTCCATCCCCACAGTGTCCCTCATCTCTTGGGAATGTAAGCAAACAGCATTGTTGTTGCTTGAGGACAGTGTATACCTGGAATTTAGTTGTTGAAGGACCATTCCAATGTCTTCTGCAAGTTTAAAGTTGTTTTAAGAATTTCTTGTTTGTCAGTGCCGTAACTGTAAAGATTGTTAGATTTTTTTTACCTGACATTCCAGGCAACTGTTGGATTGTATTCATTACAGTGTCGGGTGAAAATCAACTCAGAGACACAGAAACCTGCTTGTGTTGAGTAATTCATCAACGAGCCATTTGTCAAATTGACATTACTGTGACATGGTAATGCAGTTAAAATGCTGATTGTATTTAAAAATCCTTACTGCGTTATTTCGCCAGCTGATTTATGTTGCTGTCTAGCGATGCCGCCACCACTGCGAGTCAAACCGAACCTGCTTACCCTGACATTTCAAGTACATATGTTTGGGTGCCCCCCCCCCCCTTTGAATGATAGGAGGCTGATGTAAATAAGGAAGCTATTCAATCTCAAAGCACTGGTTTGAAACAGGCTTTGTTAAATGTGGTTCACATTTAATTTTTTTTGGTAACTGATCATGCAAAATTTTATACAGAATTTAAACTTTAGATGTATTGTAGCATATTTTGATTAAAGCAAATTTTCCTCAGTAGTCCCTTGGTTGGTTACAGTTAGAACATATGCAGAGCTGGTGGTGGGGGTGGTCACCTGAAGCCAAGAAGAGGTTATATACATATAATCTGAGTCGAGCTACTTTTTCAGAGCAAATAAATCTGTAAAAGTTATTTTATAAATTACTTTAATTGCAAAATGTGAAACATTGTAACTCCTGCTGATGCTAAAAATGGTTAAATTAGTTTGTATTATGATACTCATTCAATATTAATGTTATTCAGGCATAACTCAATGTATACTTTAAAACAGACACATCCAGTTTAATTGTATTATCAATTACATATTAAAAAACTGACTTGATCCTCAACTCCAAAAATACAAAGGAAGTCCTTTTTGACTTCAGGAAGAACAAAAACAAAAACACACCAAGCATTTCTGGGGGTTGCAGGCTTCGAATACCTGGGAGTCCACATTTCTGAACACGTGACCTGGAGTGTGAACACCGCACTCTTACTCAAGAAAGCTCAACAATGCCTCTCCTGCCCGAGGACACAATAAACTCCCCCAGAAACTGCTGATCAGTTTCTACCGCTGTACCAGTGAGAGCATTCGGACTTACTGTTGCACGGTATGATTCTCGAGCTGCACTGCAGAGGTAAAGACGGATCTGCAACGAGTAGTGAGGACTGCCCAGTGGATAGCCTGCTCCCCACAAATCGGGGGGGACATCCACTTGTGCTGATTACAGATACGGGCAGTCAACATCAGCAGGGAGCCCTGGCATCCTGGGCACAACTTGTTCGCCACCCTCCCCTCAGGCAGGCTGAGGGTCAAGTGCATGCCTGGACAAACCAGCTGAGAAACATCTTTTTACCAAGGGCTGGAGACATGCGGTCAAAATCGTAGACCTCCCCCACCAACCCTTTATTTTTCATAAACTGCTCAAACTGGTTGAGAATCACTGATGGTCTGTGGGAGGCAAATCCTTGGAAGGTGGCACAAACCTCCATGTCATAGCCAACCGCACCCTGACTGCTGTGAGCTACAGTACCGGGATGAAGCGCTGGTCAGACCTTACGCTGGTGCAGTGGGCCCTGGGTTCCATCTGGTGCAGGACAATGCCCGGGCCTCATGTGGCCAGAGTGTGGAGTCAGTTCCTGGATGATGAAGGCATTGATGCTAATGACTGGCTCTCACGTTCCCCTGACTTAAATTCAATTGAGCACCTATGGGACATTATGTATCGGTGTATCCGACGTCGCCAAGTACCTCCACAGTCCAGGAGCTCACTGATGTCCTGATCCAGGTCTGGGAGGAGATCCCCCAGGACACCATCCACCGACTCATCAGGCGCATGCACAGACGTTGTCGGGAATGTACACAGGCACGTGGAGGTCAAACACACTACTGAGTCCCATTTCACGTTTTTTCCTTGGATTTCCGGTGTGGTTCTGAATCCATCCCTCAATGTTTTGATGATTGACGGTTGTTACGTCACTTTGATCTCAACAAATAACACAATGTACATGAGTAAAGACTTGCAACTTGAATAATTCATTCATGGAGATCTGATGTGTTATTTAAAGGGATAGTTCACTGAAAAATGAAAATTCACTCATTATCTACTCGCCACTATGCCAATGGAGCGTAGGGTGAAGTGTTTGAGTTAGAAGTCCACTACCAGAAGTGGCGATGCTAGTGGACGCATGATGTGAACGCCCACCCCGAGCGTGCCCACCCCGAGGCTAAAGTGTGTGTGGTTTTCTGGTGTGTCAGTGAGAACGTGAACATGCCTCCGAGGAGGATTATCAGAGGACATTTAGGCTTAAAACACGGTGTACATGACGCCCTTTTGAGTTGAATAGGAATGTCTGCACTTATGGACACTTGGATGACACCACACAGACAGTATGGAGGCATGTTGTGGTTTTTTTTCTGTGATTTTATTAAGTCTGAAGAAGGGGTCCTGTTGACTTCAATTGTATTGGATTTGGCTGCAACACTGTTTACCCCTGAGACTCCAAAAGTGCTTTGTGGACTCAAACACTTCACCCACTTCTCCATCAGCTTAGTGGGGAGCAGATAATGAGTGCATTTTCATTTTTTCGGTGAACTATCCCTTTGCTGCTGCTTTATGGGCTGCTGTCAAACGAAATTCCGTTGTGTAGTGATGCACAGTGACAATAAAGAATATATCGTTTTGATAGAAAAATTATTGAGGCATGTTCTTAATTGTTCCAGAGCACATATTCTCACACACTCCGAGGCCTCTGTTTTACTGCTGTGAGTGCGATTGTGTGTGTGTGTGTGTGTGTGTGTGTGTGTGAGAGAGAGAGAGAGAGAAAGTGTGCACTTGTGTGTGGTCAGGCAGAGCAGCACACATCATCATTTAATGATGGCTTAGCAAACGGTACATGTACTCTGGACAAAGATGAATGATACTCCCGGCTCACACAAACTGCTGCATGATGCCTCTCTCTCCCGCTCTCTCTCTCTCTCTTTCTGAAGTCTGCAGTTAGTAAGCTGAAGCATCTGGGTCCATCGGGGCGAGCAAGGCAGAGAGCAGAGCTATAGGGGCCAAGTCTTTGATTTTCCTGTCACGGCTGCTTATAATGATTAATGCCTGGACTTTGGGGCCACTCTGTGTGATTATGGGGCCCACAAGCTCCTGCTACTCTTGTACTACTAACGGTGAGGACTACAAATACACACGTGTATGCACAGTTACGCTTCCACTGTAGGACAAAAGTACTGATGGCGCCCTATGTAACAGCTCGACATGGTGTGTGTGTGTGTGTGTGTGTGTGTGTGTGTGCGCGTGTGTGTGTGTGTGTTTGTGATTCCAGAGCCTGCCAATGTTTTTTGGACTCTTCTTTGTAGCCTACAAAAATGCAATTCAAATTAAATCACAATTCCATGGCTTTCATTTGGAAAAAGTATTGATTACGTTTTGTGATGTGAAAATGGTACAGTCATACATAAATGGTGTAAAGTAGACAACATAGAGGACTCTTCTTGCTGTATAATCAATTTTAAGGCCCAATTTGTATGCAAGAACTTAAAGATCTTCCATCATAACATTTACTTGCCAATTAACATCTTAAGATGTTTAAATCTGTCAATGCAACCTAACTTAATGCATTCAAACCTGGGAGCAATCACAGTGACACAAACATTTCTCTTATCTTTTGCTTGATATTGTTTTTGTTTTTAATAATGCTTTTAAAACAGCATATTTAGTATCAGTCTTCAAACAGAATAGAATGTCAAAGAACATGTGCAGTCAGTGAACACAAGATATCATAAAGATCACCAGATCAGTGGGGGGTTGTATTATTGACCAGTTAAGACCATGCAAAACTATCTAGTTTATTGCACCAGTAGTTCACCTGACATGGATTCACTACAGTGACACATTTGTTCCACTGATGGTCTAAATTAGTGTACTAAATACAGAGTAGGCCTATGTCAGTCCACAGCAGCTTTACTAAACTTTATGATTAAACTACGGCTCCTGCAGGTTTTAACAATTAAAATTAAATTCAAGACTAGCTGAATGAAAGGTTAAGTAACCAAGTAGAGAATAAACCTAAAACACCATGTTATCTCTCAAACTACAGGCAGAGACAGTAGATAGTCTTCACCACAGCAAAGCCAAGTGCACCGAGATCAATTCTGACTGGGGTGTTGAAATGCTTTCCGTTCCAAAAGGGTCTTGTTTGTAGTGTTATTACAGCATGTAAATATCTGTATCATTAACAAAGCACTACTACACATAGAGACATTACAAACTGGGTAGGCAAAAACAATTCCCTTGAAAATGAAGTACGACAGTAGAAGCATTAAATGAATGGTAACATAATGAAGACCTATGTAAACATATGTTAAACTCCATGTTACACATTCTATGGGCAGCAGAGAACGACAGATCCTTTTCTACTACTACTTCCCAGTTCGTATTCAGAAAGGCAGAGCTGGCTGCTGTGAAGAGTTCAGTGCCACGAGTAGAGGCACATAACAGCCTGACAAGCTGATAACAATAAATCAAACCAGTGTAGTGGTTCATGCAGATTGTTGATTATGTTCACTTGTGTTTCTACCAACTCAGATCAGCTTGTTGGAGGAGGATCAAATTAAGGCCTCTCCAAAACTCTGCATAGTTGATGCAAACTTGGCAAATTGTGGATGCAGTCTGTCCTGTGACACTTTACTCTGGGATTTTTCACAGAGTTCTAAAGGTTTATACTGTGACATTATTGATTATATAGCTGAACAGCAAATCTCCACAGCCCAATTTTTCATATGAATTGTGATTGAATGAAATTATTTCTTAACTAAGGACTGATATATATATATATATAGTCCTTTCATATTACATATTACTTGACTTTCAATGCTTTTTAGATATGTAAAGGCTGATCAGAACCACAGAGTAAATGCATTATTTTGTATATATAGGGTCATTGCAGTGGTGGTATCCATGACCCTACAGAGCCAGGCATAAATACATTAGCTTCTACTGTCAGCATAGTATATTTTACTATCTAATCACAGTCCTAAAAACTGCAGGCTTCATTTGCAAGGGAAACTGCAGAAATTCATTTATATGGCAAGTACAAAATCGCCAGTAATTGAAATCATAAAGCATCATCATCATAATAAATATAATCAGGCTTTACAAAATTACAATAACCTCCATAAATATATACAACAACCATTATCAACAGTGCTTTTGTCAAATCAGGACAGTTAAGACCCCCCACGCTGTAGGACACGTATATGAACAAATACAAAATAGCAGGTGGAAACAACACAATATATAGAAAAACCAACATGTCATAGGAAAAAATATGTCGAGAAATAATCAACCCTATATATATACACCAACTTAGAATATGATTAAGCAGGCTTCTCATTGTCACAAAATGTTTGCCGAATTTGTCCTTTGGAGCCTTTTTGCGTTAATTAAATATCACAATTCCAAATTCAGCCGCTTCACAAAACTGACGGTGGTGTTGGTCATCATAAACCTATCTTGTTTCAGGCTCAATAGTCTCCTTTCTGCCAATCGTCTGAGTCTAATGCAAATGTCAGAGTGTGGACACAGCTTGTAAACAACACTCAGACCAGCTATGTGATGAATCTGATTCCAGCCACACTGCAGGGCTCTGTGTGGGGCAGCTCCGTGTTCGTATTGTGTCTCACAAAGGCTTGGCGAACAGCTTGTCAATCTTTTCAGCCCGCCTGCGATAGTGATCAGCGGCAGCTAGCCATGGCTCTCCTGCAGCGAATACCTCACTGTTTGATCTGGTATTAGCAGCTTTTACAGGCTTTAATATGTAGGATTATCTCCACTTCACTGCTATGTAGCGCTCTTGACCTCCGCTGATCACCAAGAGTCCGGGAGAATGACGAAGAAAGGAGAGAGCCAGAGAGAGAGGGAGAGAGAGAGGGGGGGGGGTGGTCGAGGAGGACGGAGCGGGGGGGGGGGCGGAGGAAGAAAATCAAGAAAAAAAAAAGACAATGAGAAAGGTAAGGATGCAAAGTAGAGGTGGGAGGAAACAGTAGCATAAATAATTAATGCTAACATGAAGAAAGAAGAGAGTGATGGAGAGAGAGGATGGAGGAAGTGAACATAATGGTGTAAAAAAAACAGGGAGTTTTTTTATTGATGACAAGAAATATGACAAAAACAACGATGTAATTCCACTCAACAGTTTGTGATGATGTGGCCATGGTTAGCTGCAGTTTTACTGATCATCTATGGACACTGCTGTTGCCAAATTCAACCACACCAAGGAACAAAGGAACAGTGGCTATGCGAGCTAAATGCTAACTCAAGAATGCGATATAAATACTATATTGCAATGATATTTGATACTGCTCTAAAATGGTAAGACTGATACCAATGTGATCAGTGTTAAAATATATATTTGTGCTTAAATCTGTGATCTAAGTAAATGAAAATGAAAATATAATTCTGATAGTGTGAGATGAAAAATGCTAAGCCAAAGTAGTATGATTCATCCTCTGGGGACCTTGTATCATATTTTCAGTTTCAAATCCTTTTAGCAGATATTAAGATATTACCAGGGTTCATCCACTGAGGACCAAGAATCTCTGCACCAGTTTATTCCAACCCATCAAATAGTTCTTGAATTATGTCAGTCTTAACCAAAGTGGTAAACTCAATATAACAATACACCTGTGTGTTATTCTGAGCCGCAGTGATCGTAAGAATGTAAAATCATCATGTAGCAATAATTAACATATTTTAGTTTGTTAGAAACTCTTTAAGAGTTTGTTAAAAAACATCCACAAACTGAAAAAATGATTGAACTGATCTATCAAGATAAAGATTACTCTACATTGTTTGTATTATTGAAACCTTTGTTAATCATTGTGAGGATGCAGCAAGAGTGACAACTTTACTCCAATGATCTGATTTTGCAGGCGACAGATTTGAATCGGATTCTCTGATGTTAACCTACCCCACAGCAGGCAGCATAGGTTACCATGGTGACCCACCCCAGTTTAAGGGAGCCAGCTTCATGAAAGTGTAAAACCCAAAGTCAAGCCCAAAGAGAGCTGGATATCCTACTAATCTCACCTCATGGTGCAACCCCCCCCCCACCCCCATGCCCCAAAGTCTCTCGGGGACAATCCACTTGTCCACAGTGTCGGCACAAAGATCCAACTGTACAAAGAACAGTCTTCTCTTTCATCGCTGTGCATCACGGTGTCATCTGTTCTTTTACGGAATGCATTTAATTTGCCGTTTGTTTATCATTTTGGTTGAGCAGTGATTGAATCTGATTTTTATAGCTCACAAATTCAAATGGAACCGATGATGCTTTTAAACAAGATGATATGTCAAAGGGCCTGAATAACGTTTTCACACAATCGGCCAGATTAGAGAGATGAGAGTCGAATGAGAGGATTTATACCAGATATTAATCCTCTCATCCACCTCTTGAGTTTGTATGCTGGACATGACACAGGCAATGACACACCCCTTGCTCCGTCCACTGATGGGGACCAGAGGAACCAGAAATGAAATAAACAAATCAAACATCATGTTGCTTATTTGAGCAACCCTCCAATAAGCCACATATAGACACTTTCCTGAGAAGAAAAAAAACATGGTAGCATGCACACTTCACAGTCAGCAGTGTGTTTAACCAGCAGAAGTGTGTTGTGTATGTGGTTTTATCAGCACCACCCAGGTCTCTAATCCCCAGCAGTACATTGAACCTTTTCAGACACGGACACATGCAGGGAATACTAATTCAACACAGTGGCCTGCACAGTGCACACACACACACGCACACACACACACACACACACACACACACACACACACACACACACACACACACACACTTACCATCAGTGGTACATCACTGGTGTACAATACCATCACTGCATACAAGCCTGATATGTTACCTGCTTTCAACTCTGATGATCAACAGAAATCTCAATTCTTCCCAATGCTACTGACAACAACATACACTTGAGCTGCTTTCAATCCTTCAACCACTGAGTAGTCAATGTGTCACTATATTTTTTTCAGGGACATATTAAAATGCTATGCCCCGTCATGCTGTAACCAGGGCTTTAAAATAAGTGTGGGGACATTTAACTACCTGGTTTGAATCTGGTTGTGGACCTTTGTTACGCGTCCTTCCCTGTTTCTCTCTCCCATCATTTGCTGTGATCTTTTTACAGCTGACCCCTAAAAATGGTCATACAATGTCCCCAAATATGTGTTGGTCATGTGCCAAATGATACATTTCAATCTAGTCATTGTTTCAATCTATTTATTACGGACATCTCTCTCTCTCTCTCTCTCTCTCTCTCTCTCTCCCCTAATGCACACATCCACGCACACCCGCTCTTACATGGAAAGGTCCTTGTATCAAAGTGACTGCCATCCAATCTTGCCAGCTGGAGAGATCAGGACAAATCTAATTTGTTTTGGATGTTCAGTCAACGGGAGAGGGAGGGGTGGTGGCATCGAGAGAGGGACACAGAGGGAGACAAAGAGGAGGATCTGAGTTAGAGAAGGTGAGAGGGAGATGATGAGAAACCCAAACCAATAAGACAGTGAGAGAGGTAGTCGACAAACCTTATCTCTAAATACTGTGTGGCCCCTGTGGCTCATGCTACTGGCCTCCCTCTTATCCCTTTTCAACACTTTTCACTTGTACTTGTAAAGGCACTCAAGGCACTTTACATAGAAGGTCAAGCCTTACAAATGTATAGAGAAACCCAACAGTTTCCACAATGAGAAAGCACTTTGGCAACTATGGAGACTCAATGTGGGCGTTCTTCCGCCTCGACCGGTTGGGGTGAGCAGAGAAAACTGGGGAGGAGAGGAGAGATGGGTGGAAAAGAGGGGAGAGAGAGAGAGAGAGAGAGAGAGAGAGAGAGAGAGAGAGAGGGTAGGGGCCCTTATGCTAAGGGAGCCAACCCTTAGCATAACTAAGGGATGGTTCAGGACTCCCCCTGATCCAGACCTAACTATAGGCTTTATCAAAAAGGAACGTTTTAAGTTTAACCTTAAATGTAGAGATGGTGTCTGCCTCCCGAACCCAGAGTGGGAGCTGGTTCCACAGGAGAGGAGCCTGGTAGCTGAAGGCTCTACCTCCCATCCTACTCTTACAGACTCTAGGAACCACAAGAGAGCCTGTGTTTATGGGGCAAACTGATCTATTGGGACAATACGGTGACAATACGGTGTTATGAGCTCTATGATGTATATGTGAACGGGCTTGATGTTAATGGGCTTTGTAATAATATAATATAAGGATGGATGCGCCAGCTTCACTGAGGTCAGAACCCTAGGGTCGAGGGCAGCTGCTTTTGTGGCCCACGTTCACTTACCATGAAGATTATCTGGGATACAAATGAGTGTGATTAGATGGATACACAATTGTTGTCATTTGTACTGTTCATCATGCAAATTTTGCGCTCATCACCTGTGGTAAAATCCAGAGGCCAGCAAAAATATAATTATTGTGGTAAACAATATGTATATACCCTATAAAACTTCAATTTCATTTAAGTTTAGTCTGACATAAACAGTGTTTTTTGATTTACTGTGTACATTATTTAAGTTACGTTGATAATTATATTCCTTTTAACATTGCACTTTTATCTCCATTACATTTATATAACAGCTGTACTTAGACATATCAATTTTACAATATTTTTAATATATTATGCTCCATACTAAATCACTTGTGTCCAGACTTTTTGACCTGTTGCCAAATGTTTGGTCGTGGGGTCTAAAAACTCACCTTTCATAGGCCTATGTCTACAAGCTGTTATCAGTTTCACCAGAGAATGGTTTCTTACCTCACCTTCTGGATAGTATACGTTAAATTGTAATACTCAAACATATCCAGACTCAAAGAAATCAAATTATCCCTTATTATGCTAGCAAATGAAAAATGTATGGTGCAAAACTTTCCTTTTTTGTAGTTATTATAAGAAAAAATCTTGCAATAATAATATCACACTAATGTTAATATTATTAAGTCATTACAGAGATGCTGCAGCTTAAGTGAAGGACCTGAATTATTCAACTACCACTTCAAAATAAATGTACATTCACCTGCATCATTCATGAATTTGGAGATCACTGGAATTTTCCTGAAAGTCAAGGAAAAGTCATGTGTGAGACGTTGTGCGTGTGTCTGTCTCTGTCTCTCTGTGTGTGTGTGTGTGTGTGTGTTCTATGACACAGTGTGTGTTTGTGTGTGTGTTCTATGATACAGTGTCTGTGCCCATACAGAACCTCAGTAGAGTGCTGTGGATGCCATGGGTAAATATGTCTTAACACTGTGAAATATGGCAGTCAACTTCAGGCTCCATCAGTTGCTCAGTCAACCTTCCTGAACAAATAGAGGCACGGTTGAACAACACCCTTGATGGTGGGATCAACAAAACAGACAATGACAAAGCCTCCATTAGCCCCTGAGCTGTCCTCAATGTACTACAGGCAGGTGTCAGGTCTGCTGTGCTGCTACTTTCAAGTATTGGATTAATTGTCACACTGGCATGAGAGAGGACAACTTGACATTTATTTTCCTAAAAACCACGTTATTTTGGCACTTTTTCAATATCAATGTATTCATGCAATTGAATAGGACAATATGCAATTGAAATGTTAAGAAGTCAACATTGTGGCACATGACCTGTAGAAACGTCAAAGGTTACTCCAGTGGATTAGTGTGGCATTTCCATAAAGTTGAGGGACTTTGAAAATCTTTGGTGCCATACAGCCCAACTGTTATGTAAAAGAAACTTTATTAAGAAGTACAATTACTAGTGTCACTCAGTTAGATAAAATGTAAACATTACAGAATTACACTATTAAAAGGGGGTCAGAATGTTATGGTGCATTGGTATTTCAATGCATATACACCATTCATATACATATACACCGTTCATACACATATACACAACACTCCCGAGTGAGAGCTGCACCAAAAGCAACCATTAAATTCCAGTCAGACACTTTGCAGCCTGTGCCTGCAACTGATAATTGATCATTACAAGTCCATTGGCACCACTGGAGGTGTCCATAAACTTTAAGCAGCAATATTAAGCTACATTAATTAAATAGCCTGCCATTTGTTTTGGGATTAACAACAGAATAAAGAAGCAGAAAAGGCAGAGATTTATTAACAATGTTGTCGCCACAGCAGTTGCAACTGACAAACACATGTATTGTTTGATGCTCACACACACTTTTGTGAACGTCACACAGTGAGACTTGAAGAGTCAGATGCTGAGTTGGTTCTTTTCATTCGCAGTTACCAATTAGTTTTTAACTTTTGTTTTTTTCTTCTCCAACAATTTTGACTTTACGTGTACTGAAGAAAAATGAAAGATTTAACTAAAATAATTGCACACAGAAAAATTTCAGTAACAAGTAGGACTTTCACTCCTGAATGGGGTGAGCGGAGTGCAGCAGCTTTTCAATATTGTAATTATTGCAAAGAGGAGAGAAAAAATATTCAGTAATTTACACTTGGATTTGGTCATGTTTTTTCAACCAGTTACTCTTATATATTTTGATTTCTCTCTTGCCTCTCAGAAATGGGGAAGAAGAATCCTACTCTTCCTTGATGGACCAGCCTCTTAATTTCCAGCTAATCTAACCATCTCCTGAATCTAGCTCAACATTAAATGGACAGTTCTTCGAATACTATGGATCTGTAATGTAGCTGAACTCTTAGTAAAGAAGTCCAACGACGACATTAAACGCATTTCACAATGTTTAACTTGTTACTTTAACTTACTCTATAATCAATGACTTTTCCATTTGAGTCTAAAAAATGAATTTTGAAAAAGGTCGAACACATAATAAAGCCAATCGTGTCATACCAATTTATAACGCCAATGATTGGCTCTCCGTGAAAAGACCCCACCTCTTTAATATGTAAAGGCAAGTTATCAAGAAGTGTGATTTATTGGAGCCTGATACTACATGAGAACCTGAAGCTGAATTTAGTGATGACAGCTCCCATTTACATTTTATAGATTTGTCTGCCATTATATTTCAGGCTGGAGAAACCTTCTTAAAGAATAATTATCATAAGGCTGACATGGAAGTTTGTTGCTGATACTCCCGAATACTGATATGAATAGTATTCCCCCTGTGCCATAGAAAAGATAACTCACTCACACAAATGTGAACAAATCAAAGCTGATCCATTGATACAATATCTCAATTACAGTGCATAGACCGCCTGCCAAAGCACAAATGAGGCTCTATGTTCCCAGATAAAGGCCCGAACTCACACTGAACTCACACTGTGGCCATGCTGGGCCTTATCACAGACATGCAAATGAGTACTAATTAGCACTAATTATGGCTCCCTGTCTTCAGCGTTGTAAAAAAAATGTACAGAAATGCCGTTCTCTCCCACAGGTTTCTCAGCAAGGCTGTTTAAAAATACACGTACAATGTTACTGTTGTTGACAGGAACATTTATTCCACAGAATATTTAATACAGAATATATACTTTGATCCTTTCTCCAAAATCAAAATTTTTGCTGGCCATGTTTCCACTAAAGCAGATAGAATTTAAAAAATGTGTAATTTCTCCTCACTGAAATCTGTCTCGGTGCTAGCTTTGGAGTGATGCAGGGGTTGTACTGGTGAAGACTTACTAGTTGATTGACGCATGTCAGTCACAATCATGACCTGAAGAATCATGGCTAAAAACGGACCTTCCCTATTGAGGTCTCACCCCAAAAGACAGGGTGGTGAGCTCCAACATCCTGAGGAAGCTTGGGGTGGAACTGCTGAAAGGAGTCAGTTGACGTGGTTCAGCATATGATCCAGATGCCACTTTAGTGCCTGACAGAGAAGGTAATCCGGACACATCCAACTGAGGACCCACAACATAGTGGACATGGCGGCAAGTGATGAGGACGAGCTTGCACCTTCTCCCACTCTTGTTATGAGAAACAGAGTTGGCTAACTGGATGTGGTAATCTATATTACTGCTTCCCCTGTTTGCTGTCTCAAAGTGTCGACACAGAGGTCCTGTGGATAACGACAAGGGTGCGAGACTTAAAACATCTCTCTGAAAAATACAAACAGCCAGAAAGTTGCCACTTAGACACAAGGAAGCAACATTTTTGTGGCAGGCTTGGCGTTGCTCAGCAGCTCGATGAAGGCTACAGGATTGGCATATTGTGTGTTTTTGTTTTGTTGTTTTGAGTCTGGCTTCAGTTTGTTTGCTTAGTTTAGCATAAAGACTGCAAAACAGGCTCTGTTCAGAGATTAGAAAATGTAACATATCTAAAATTCATCAATTAATACCACTTAATTTCCTGAATGTCTGCTGTTGCCAGGTGACGACAAGACAGCAGGAGGTCAATTCATATGGCCAACAGCCTATTGTGGGCATTTGTTATTCAATAATTGCTTCTTAAGCCAATGAGAGACATGGGCACATGTGCTACCATTACTGGACCAATCACACTGTGGCCTGCATTGTTGCTACATGAATAGCTTGGTGCATGTAAGGTTACTATGTAAGATACACTGTAGGGTGATTTTTTAAGTATAAATTGGCCTTAAGGTGAAGTAAAGCCTGCTGTCAAAGAGATACATTGAATGGTACATTGGGGGATAATGGTGCATGCTTTTCAAATGATTGGAAATTGTTTTATTTTTCATAAAACAACATTGCCAACATAAGGAATGTTAATAGTTAGCTATTTATTTAGCTTTTTTTCTTTCCTCAGACGACATCAGCTGAGTAGGTGGTTCTTCAATGTAGCCCAGGATGCATTTGCATGAACACAACTGAATGTGCCACATGTGTCCCAGACCACCTCAGAGTGTCGTCTGAATATAAGTGATCAGTGATAAGGGGTCCTCAATGTGTCTTGGGTGTGTCCTCACTTGTACTTAAGAGGTGTTCACTTATGATTGTATCACTCAGAACAGATGTTTATACAAGGTTTACATTTTTCTTTTGTGGGCCTGAATGTAAAACTGATTGAGATCAGCTTCAAAGTCGCCATGATGTGAGATGGTGTACAGAGAGAGAACCACTTTCACTGACTTTACGTCAGGTGTTTTGGTAAATTATGACTGCTCTTGGATTTTGATGGTGCTCTACAGAGAAATAATGAAGCAGAATGTAGCCCTAATGTCCTGGAGTTCCATTTAACAAGACACTCACTGCCGCAGGGTTTACTCCCACCATATCACTGCATTTATCATTCTGTACGTAGGTGTAATTATTATGTTTAGGGAACAAAGCCATAGGACAAAGCTGTGCCCAGAGGTAGCAAAGGTCAAATAAAGAATTACTCAGAGACCTGAGAAATATTTGTTTGTGTTGGTGCTATTAATTTCATGCTACTGCTACTGCTGTTTAGAGGGGAGCTGACTTGGTACAGGGTGATATTGTTTTACTATTGAAAATTTAAATGACCTCTCGTGAAACGGTCTAGGTTTTGCCCCTCCCACAGCCGGAGCTGTTTGTGGTTTTGTGTGCATTCAACTGCGGTCAGCAGAGCAGAAGATAAGGAATGAGGTACTTATCGTTCATCTATGAAGATCATCTCACTTGAAAGACAGACAGAGGGTCACAAACACGTTACCCCCATTTAAGAGGAAACAAACAAAAAGCATTCCTACACACTGGTGCTTGGAGCTACAAGAGAATGCAGGATTGGTTGCAGATTGATTCCACACTGCTGCTGCTAGTCCATTTCTGACCACACACAAATGGCTGCTGAGGCAGTTTTGTTTCCTGCTAAACTTTTATGTAGGGTTTCTGACTTTTACTATTTGAACGGCAGTAAGGGCTTTCAGGTGTCACCAAGCAATTCCACAATGTTCAGAAATGTGTCAAAAAAAGCAGACATGCGGACAGGCACAGATCCAATAGCGAAATGTTCACCTCAAAACTAAACAGGAAAATGACATGTCCGTTGATCCCAACAGGGAGAGCTCAAGCTCTTCTGTGGGAGACCATTTTCCTCCATGTAGTTGAGGTGATTCATTGGTCTATTGTGTGCCAGGGCAGACCAGTGGCGCACATGAGCAGTTCACCCTTGGGTTTTGTCAACAATTTCTGAGGGGTACAGACTAGAGTTTGAAATGGAACCACCCAGATTAAATTCAATGTATTAGTTTCAGCATAAGTGCTAGAGGACGAAATAACATCCGGTATAAAACGTCAGTTTTGCATGTCCTCAGAAATTACCGCTACGCGTACGCCAGATGCAATATGCTCTTGACCGGTAGAGGCAGTGTAGCGGTAGTATTAGGGAATGTGACAGGGTCAGGGGTCAATGGGCACAAAAGCAGCAACAACAATGGTGGAAAGTTTTGAAGACAAGTTTATGGACCAAGTCCGCAATTACCTGCATCCGTACGATGTGTCATTGCCGCTGCACAGTAACAAATATGCTCGTCAAAATAGCTGGCGAGAGATCAGTACCATCTAAGATGGCGCCGCTGTCTGTTCTTCTGCCGCGATCTCAGAATGAACAAAATAGTAACCTCCTTGAGTGTCGCCATGTTTATTGTTTACATCATGCAAATACGGAAGTTTTATACGGTCTGATTTATCCGGTGTGCCCTCTAGTGGTATCCTCCGGTAATGTACGCGTAGTACATCGGCAAGTGTGTGAACAGCGGTTGTCTACGCAAACGCGTGTTTAAACAGCAAGTACTGTATATCTCTGGCCTCAGAGCTCATCACAATCAAACCATGCTGGTTGTTCACCTGCTAATGCATCACATAGATCAGATAAATCAACACCGAAACATGTATCCTGACATCGAAACATATTGTTTGCTGACAAACTCAAAATACAGCCTGGACGGCAGTTCTCAATCTGGGTTTTTTCCTGACTCAAAGTCCGATCACAGTGGCACCTCAGTTTAAATACCAATTCAGCTCAACAGTTATTGTAGTTGGCAATGTTAAAGTGTTAAATGGATAAAATAACGGTAATTGAAAGGTTCTTTGTACAGAATGGTTGCTATAAGTCACCTCAATCACCCCAAAGAAAAGCTGAAGAACCAATACTTTTTTGTGTTAACAGACTGAATAATTACAATAATTAAAGAGACTAACAGTATTGCACTTGGAGGTAATGACCACCACTTGCATTTGACAGACATTTGAGTGCTGACAAATTTTTTCAGTGTGTTCAGTGAATGCTCTGATGCGTACAGGCATATTTTTATCATATTACTTTAAGCTTGACAAAACCAAATAACAAAAGGCCCATTTAAATTTAATCTTGTCCAAAATTTGTTTTTCTGCTATTTCTGAAGAAAGGCACAAAACTGTGTATCAGAGAGGCAATTGATTTTTCTCTCGGCTGTCTGCTGTTAATGAGCATCAGGAATATAATGCCTGTGATATCTTCCATTCACCAGAGCGGCGAGAGTGCTACTTTGTCAGACTGGCGACATGAAAGAGCTGTGGTTTTCAGATCAGCCTTGCAAGCCTGCTCCCTGTTCCCTGCCACCTTCTCATACACTCTTAATGGAAGCATCACAAAGAGCTGGGTGCACCATTTCCTTGTAAATTAGCCGCCTTTGGATGTGTCTCATTTGAACACAGAAAAGCATGGGGTGGTATGAACTAAGGCTGATTTATGTGTGTATATATGTATGTGTGAAGCATAAGCAGCATTGCCTGCCTCATACCTCCAGTGAAATAATGGGTGAACAGTGGGCTGACGACCGGGAACATGTCTGTCACGTTCAGCACAGCTGTCCAATCCAATTCCCTTTCAAGCCACCGGCTCCGTCCATGCTGAGACAAACCTGTAGCTTAAAGCTGCCACATACATAATAATTTACATTGGTATTTCCTAGTCCAATTAACCATGACGCCTTCCTGTAATTACTGTAACTGCGAGAAATCAAAGTGGCATTTTCTCGTCGGTGCAGTCGCCACCTGTCCTCGACTTGTCATCTTTCTTTGAATCCTGACACCATTCAAAGTTAAAATGACATGTACAGGGTTTCACTGAAGCTCTGGTGTGTAAATTCTCAACAGTGAGAAAACGTACAGGCCAAATGCTAATAAAAATCGGTCAAAAACCGTTGATGAGAGGTGAAAAGGGGAGCAGGCAGCGGATGAAGGCCGGGGCCTGGCAGGAGGGTGGACGTAGGGAATGGGGAGTGCAGTTTGAGATTGAGCCAGGTGGATTGAAGCTGGGCTTGTGTGGAAGGAGTCCACTGGTAAGGTGGCACAGGATTCTTAGGCACAGAAGAACATTTTTTAGGATAAGGCAGGGAGAGAATTGCTGTTTGGCAACCAATGATGATGAATGGCCATTGATTGACTACTGATCTTATCACAAATCTAAATAAACTGTGTTAGCATATGGTATGTAGGCCAATAAGAGAAATGCGACATCACAGAATAGTGTCAGACAACAGTCAAAAACCAGTGACAGAAAATATCAGCAACAGCACTTTGAAAATAAGTGAAAAGGGTCACTATTGGCCATCAAACTGACTGACTGCACTTTCAGTCCGCCCCTCTCAAACTTCAAGCAAAAATGTTCCCTCTGAAAAGCTGGGGTCAGATTACTGTCAGCAGAAAGGAAGTTCTCACAACTGACTTCTGGGACAACATGTAAACAAACATGGCGTGTGTATTGTGTTACAATACACACGCCATCCGAGGTCAAACACCTTCCCTCTGTTCCACTTTGCAACACCAACAACTTCATTCCTCTTTTGCTTTGCCATGATTACAGTTTTGTCTCTTTTGGCAGAGCACCGTGAGCTGTGATCCTATTGGTCGATGTCAAAGAGGTGAAGATGTGGAAGGTCAAGATAAATAAATAAATAAGTATGTTTTCTGTTAGGACGCCACGAGGCATCCAAGATGCAGCGAAGGTAGTTGTCAATTATTATACTCTACACAAGATGAAACCATTGATACCCATTTACTGTTATATCCCACCCATACACGTGCACACATAGACATCAAAGGGGGCTTGAGCCCCTGCCCTTTTTCTTCCTCGAGAGAAAGTGCCCTTCTTCTTGGGTGTTTTTTATTAAATAAATGAATATTATACTCCTGTTTGTTCACAGCTTCCCTGTCAACAAATATATTGATTAAATACAAAATCTAAATAGCAGGTCAGGAGATTAGATTTAGTCTCTACCCTCCCTCCCTGCACAGTGGTGAGCACTAGAGCTGTGGACTTTTCTTGATTCTTAGATGCATCGCGACGTGGACGTCTCTGCAACGATGCAGAGACGGAACATAATCAATCCATGTTGTTTTAGCGAATATTTACTCTGAATAATTATAACCACCACTGCTTCAGGACCAGGACAGACGCTCATTAAAGGTGCGGTAGTCCTGTGTCAGAGTCTCTGTCGGAGTCTGCCTCCTCCTCTCTCCTGCGCTAACTTTACACTTTAACAGCGGAGAGCACTGACCACTGTCATACACTTACTGTTGTAGTCTGATTTATCAATTGAAAACCTTATTTTGTAAATTACAGCACACTTGTAATAACAGTAACAGCCTATACTACTTTTTAAAGCACTTTCTAAATAAAAACTGAGTTCATATTTGACTGATTTTATTAACTAATATTAACTGATTTAAAAAAAGCAATGAGCAGTAATATAGGAAATTGTGGATGTGATACATTGAAATACATCAAGATGCATCGTAGTTTCCTTTGTTGTTGCTCTTGTGATAAACCAAGTGAATACCAAAGAAGACCATTGTCTCTGTGAGAGTATTTAACAATTGTGTGATGGTGAGGGTAATAAAATTAATTGTTAAGTAATTCAGAGATGTTCTACTTTATTCAACCTTTTGTTTTAAAACATAGGGGTTAGGGTTAGGGTTAGTCCCTGCCCCCCAAGATGTCTGTGCACGTCTCTGATCCCACCCAACACTTTACGTCTTCTGGGTCAGGCACCATTTAGACATTATGCAACCTCAACAACTGTACCACCTAGGAGCAGAGCCAGGTGGATAAACACTGATGCAGAGGTGTGCTGAGCGAAACAACACACACATGTATCTCCTTGCATTTACATTACCGCTCACTCTTGTGTTTAAATCCACCAAATGAATGAATGTCCACTATTCGCTTGCGTACGATACCTGTCTCTTTAGCTGTTAAATGCTCACCAGCTATAGCCACTAACTGTCTCTTGTGGTGCGTGTTGAGCAGGTAAAGTAGACTGGGTTTAATAGATTAAGATTAGCAGATTAAAAAGAGGTTACATATCACAGCAATTACGCTTTAATCCCTAATTTAAATGAACTGAGAGTTTCAGCAGACCTCAGGTATTCAGGAAGCGTTTTCCAGAGGTGGGGAGCAGAGAAACTCAAAGCCGCTGCATTGAGAAAACCTGATCCAAGACGACCTGAGGGCTCTGAACGCAAACATTAAATCAAAGATGACCATTCAATGCTTAATATTCTAGGATTATAAAACATATTAATTTATACACAGGAGTTTAGTTATTTAATACTTGGTGTCTCTCTTATTTTAGTGAGGACTCCGACAGCTGGGTGAAGTGTCCACAAAACACTTTTGGAGTTTCAGGGGTAAACAGTGTAGCTGATTAGTGACCTATCTTCAGACATAATAAAACACCAGAAATTACATAACATGCCTCCATACTGGATGTGGGGTGTCATATCAGTGTCCGGGAGCCCCGACATTCATAATCGACTCGAAAACAAGGTCATTTCCACCGTGTTTTAAGCTTAAAAGTGGCATAGTGGTGATCAGATAATGAGTGAATTTTCATTTTTGGATGAACGATCTCTTTAAATCATAGAGGGTGTAATTCAGAAAACCATGGGAGGTTTTCAAAAGTCCTAACCAACAACATTGTGCCTTAAACTGATCTGTGATCTGTTCGTAATGTAAGGAAAGACTAGAACCACACTTTGCCAGGTCACTAGTTTCACTGAAATCTGAAAATGCCAGTGTCCACTGTCCCACAAACATCAACTTTCAGGAACTGGATAGACCTGATTTGTCACAATTTCAGTGTTTTACAGTCAATCTTTCTCTGCCTGGGGATGCCGCCTCTCAATTACGGTGAAAGGGAAAATGGCAGGAGGAAACCATGAAGACACTGTGCTAATCATTTCTGCAGATTTCTCTTCATATAAACTGACAGATTATCTGAGAGAGGCACAAATAGTCCCAATTGTGGCTGTCTGCAACTGCAAAATTTGCGGTCATTACCTCGGAGGCAAGCGAGCGGGAAGATACTGTCCGTAATTCTTTGTGAGTGTGTG
Organism: Hippoglossus hippoglossus; assembly: GCF_009819705.1. Taxonomy (NCBI): domain Eukaryota; kingdom Metazoa; phylum Chordata; class Actinopteri; order Pleuronectiformes; family Pleuronectidae; genus Hippoglossus; species Hippoglossus hippoglossus. Next base: position 1,338,048 of record NC_047170.1, read on the forward strand.
CGCGCACCTTAGCAAGACCCCGAGAATGTGCACACTTTGCCCACACGAGGGCTTGTGTGTGATTGTGTGGACATGAAATGGCCTTAAATTGTCCTCCCTGCCATCAGGCATGGTTTCCAGGTGATGTCCGGTTATCTCCATGGAGACGTGTCGTTAAGGGAAGTCGTTAGGTTCCTGTTAGCCAAGGTTTCTCTGAGGAGATAACGAGATTCGGGCTGACATGACAGCCTGGATGGTCTAATGTAGTGTTTCTCAACTGGCACGGTTGAGACTGAAAGAGGGTCGAGAGAAGCTTTCAGAGGGTCACAGGAAAGAACCAACTAAAGTTTTGCGGTACATTCCAGGGTCATTTCCATTTTCATCCCTCACTCAGCCGACATTCAGCCAAGTGTCAAAGTATCCTACACAGTTCTTACTTTTTTAACAGCAGTACATAAAATCTGCTTACGACTGATTAATAATCAAAAGTTAACATTTCCAGATTCCCTTTCAGGACTGATTCTCTTAGAATAAGAAGGCATGACACAGGTTCAGATGAAAACCATTTTAGGAGATCTATTATTTGCAAAATCTTCGAGAGAGACAAAGACCATGTCTGAACAAAAACCTGATTTTGACAGCCATAAAAATTTAAAGACCCTGGTTTAGGTTTACATTTGTGTGCATATATGGACACCCAGTAATTGAGATGGTTTGTTATACATATGTATAGTTCTCATGCCAAAATAAGAACAGAACCTGCACTGGATTACATGTGATACCAGTTTGTATTTACTCCATACAGCACATACAGCACATAAAGACATGTGTACATTTCTCAAGTGGTTTCCTCCACTGGTGCTATCGTGAACGAATACTTCAACTCCTTGGCTCTGCCCCGTGGACAACCAAACAATACCCCACAAAATCAGTCTGCAGACAATCCAGTAAATAGACGCTCTCAATTGTCTGCTGCCCCCCCATGATTCCCTGCCTCTTCCCAAGGGGGAGGGATGACATAAACCCATCCACCCACTACTACCCCTGTGCAAACCCCTTCATAGATCACTCTCCTTTTTATTTACGTCATTACTTAAAACCGGCCAGTGATATTAAGAAGCAGGACCTCTATAACGTCTTTTACAGCGAGGCTTATTATATAGCTGGGAGGAGAAGGTGGGAATTAGAGAGAGGGGGAGGAAGGAAAGGAAGCAAGAGAGAGATAAGGAGAAAACAGGACCTTTAATCCAGTCGGGGCTCCCAGCAAATACCTGTCTCTCCGATGTTTTTATTGTTTTAATAACGCCAGCGTTGCAGCGGATTTGTCCTGATCTTGTAAAATTATAAATATTGATTTTTGTGATGGAGAGGGGTGGGAGAGGGGAAGGGGGAAGCCATCTCCTTCTGAGAGCCATGATAACAGATCCTGGTTTAAAATGCTGCGAGCTGTCATGTTGATGGAAGTGTGGATCAGTGTTGATACAGAATTTCCCCCTCAGCCTCTGAGGAGAAGGAAGCTATTGAGCTTTCTCTAGACTCTGTTTAATGTCTTCCATTGGCTTTTGTGTTTCTTATCTCATGCCCTCTATTAGGGCTGCTCAGACTGTTTCATTATTTTAATTGCATATAATCAGAGGTGAGATTATAATAATTAAAATATATTTATTTTATTTATTATCATGAAAATTAACAAAATCCCGTAATAAAGTGTTTGATTTCTTGGCAAATGTGTTTATTTGCTTTCTTTCAAGTGTGACATGAAAAGATCAATATCACTCTCTTTGTTAGGATTTTACTCTCATTCCTTTGTTTGCTTTGTTTCCACTTCCTGGTTTCCTTCTCTGTGGGTGCCTGTCCTCATTTTGGGTGCATTCCAAATGTCCATTTTGCATAGGAAGGCTCCTTACTCAGTGAAATGACCTGGGAGTAGGTCAGCGGCTGTCACAATAAGAGCTGTTTGAATACTCAATATGATAAGGAAAGGAGATTACGTGCTTCCTATCTCATCGCCTGTTTTCCTATCTTAGCAGAGGAAACACCTGACCATCCTTTATGAAACAAACAGAGACCATGCTGTCCCACAATTCTTTGCTGCACCAATAAATAAAATATGCCACCTCATTGCACCTGGACAGACCAATGTAAGTATAAAAGACAGAACAGCTGTTTTTTTCTCTGTCACATCTGTTCTGACAAGGAGGAAATTAAAGTTCACAGTATCATCATCAGAATTAAAAACAAATATAAATATCATCATCAAAACTTAATATAAATGTGAATATCAACATCAGAACTAAATACAAATATAAAAGTCATCTCAATCCCCTTATTGTGGAACGCACAAAAACAATTTGCTATGTAAGGTTTTCTTCGCATATAATCCTCATGTTATTATATTATTTCAACATCTCAGTCCTGTTTGTTTTATTTTCATTTTCAATAACAACTATTTTGTTGTTCTTTCTGTATGAACTGAAAACATCTTTTCTCAGGATGTGTCGTTCTGTTTTTAATAGGAAACGTTCACGTGTTGGACCTCTTGACTTTGAAATCATTGTCTGTGATTTCATCCATTCCTTGTTGCATTTCTAATATTAAACCCTCAAAAATCGATTTAGTCTCCTTTAGAGTCCAAACCTAAACTCAAAACATGAGACTTGTCTATCACACGAATTAGCAGTTGGTTAAATAAGCTTGGCATTAAGATTAGAAACTCGTAAACAGAGTGTGCCTCGAGATGTAACGTGTTCATCAGTGAGCTTTGGACGAGCTCTTTCTCTGCAAACACTGTATTTTGCTACATAACTGCTAAATGCTCTTCTCACTATGTTTACCAGCTACATTTTTTTTTACAACATTCTTAAATTGTCTACTGCACAAATTAATGAGGAAAGGCAGATGTGGTCACCCTATTATGATCAGGCAGTCTGGAAGAGTTCCCGGGGGGTGGATAGGTGGGGGTTGTTTATGCTTATCACAGGGAGCTTATTGGAACGTCTAACATTTGAAAACCAAAAATCTCTTTTCACTTTAAGCAGTGATTAGAAGAGTGTGAAAGAAGAGAGTGGAAACTTTTTTTTTTAATTCATTCTCACTCTGCTTCTTCAGTCATTTTTCAAAAAAGATGCAGTATTATACTTTACAGAGTAAATAGTCTGGCTATACAACGTAAGATGTTGGTATTGTTGCACTTTAGACATGGCTGCATGACACGTTATACCAACAGATTAATTTCAACAACACTGAGATCATGCGAATGTGAAGCCAATGGGAAATGGGCCTGCAACATTTGGATTATTTCCAATAATTATAATAATTAATTAAAATAATTGCAGACGGGCGACCGGTCCAGGGTGCAACCCGCCTGCCACCCAATGTCAGATGGGATTGGCTCCTGCCCCCCTGAGACCCTCAAAGGGATAAGCAGTTCAGATGATGCACGGGTGGATTGATGGGACATTTCAGATAAAGATCTGTTGCATTTTCATAGATCAGCCTGAACATTTACTAGTTTCAACTTCCTGGGCTACTGGCCACTATTTTCAGATTACTTGGGCCTTAAATCTCTTACTATGTAAAGAGTATTTAGTAGGATACAAACCAGTAACAAGTATTAGTGGTAACTAGTATAAATCCTTCAATATAACCTTGGCTGTTAGAATGTAATGCCACATGGCAGTATACAGTTATGAGACCGAGAAAAAACAAAAGCAAAAGAAGAATTAACTCTCTTTTGCACACCACAGGCAGAATAATTCAAATACATCTCTTTTAGTGTCCATTCACTGGTTCCAGCAGTTTGTGTGAAGGACAAAGCAGAGTGCCACATCACAAACTGCACTTAGGTGCTGTGGCCTGTTCAACCTGTCTGCTGATGTGGACTGGGTAATGGTGGGAGTACTTTTTGGTGTGACTACACTGACCCCACACAGCAGGGCAGTTAGTCCCTCCATAAGGGTCAATTGGGTCACGGGCTGCTATGCTTCTCTCTAGAGAGTTCCATGTGGGGGATATTACTCTTTGTAAATGCAATGACTACAAAGGGATGGAAGAGTGTGTGGTTTTTAGCCCAGATGATAATGGGTCTTGCAGCAATCTTTTACTGTCACACAGTGGCCTCAGGCCTAACAGATGGTCATAGTCTGTGCCTCACCTCTGGTCTTTTTCAGCATACTTGTCTTGATCACTCACTTGAAATCCCACAGAGAAGATGCTGTTCTGTTCCCCCAGTCTCAGCAGCACTGGATAGAAGACCTGTTTCAAAAGCCTGAAGAACCGTGTCCCCCCCCCCTGGAGAGGATCCCCAGTGCCTGCACAGGGTTTCCTTTGTGTATTCAGTGAAAACATGTTGAAAAGGTCAAATGAGGTGCCATGGAGATTCTCTTCATGTCCAGGGGCCCTGGTTGGAAGGGGTTTCTTTGCTGGTGGTGAAAAATCACAATCTCTCTCCATTATTCAATAGTCTGAATACTAATAATGTGACTGCCACCTTGTTAAGATCCACTCTCCTATCATATAGTTGTGGATGTATGGGAATGACCAATACCTTTAGGAGTGGACAACCGGTAATCAGAGCAGTTGCTGTGTACAGACCAAGATGGCGGCACCCATATCATTAATATTTTGACTTCATTTTAGTGCAATGAGAGGAAGTGGAGACGGTATTTATTTACACTCTATGGTACAGATGGAGTAGGGGAGGGAGTCCTCTCCTGCAGAGGTATAGGACATATCCTGTGCCTTGTAGTATAACACTATAAGAAGATGGAAACAGCCTTCAAGTGCTTTGAAATCAATGTCTTACATTAACAATTGTTTTCAGCAGAAACTACAGAGCAGATTTCCACAAAACTAAGGAACTGGAATAAGGATCGAAGATGGGCTTGGAACGATTGCATATAATTGTAGTGCAGATCCAAACAAAGGCGTAGATCTGGGAATTCATTTATATCTTTAACATTGTAAGATTGGGTGTTTTTTTTGTATTTTCACTATTCCCAGAAAATTATATTTTCACGAAAAAAACATCTTATGAAAATCAGACATTATTAGGGGACTTGATTGAATGTAAGGGGACCGTTAGGAATGCGCTTTAGTGGCTGCCATTCTGGTTTATCTATAATTTATAAACAAATGTTCTTAAATATCAAACCACTAAAATACTGTACTTATTGTACAAACCATCTGCATAGTCAGGTGTACATTTATTTACCATGGAAATGTAAATGTTCAGAAAAACAAAAGCAAAACACTCAGATTCCTGTGGTCAAAACCTTGAAAGGAGACCTGCCATGTGTATGCCTTTACTTTAATGTTGGGACACAGTAGATTTCTACACATCTTGGTGCAGCTAATGTCTGTTTTTCTTCAGACTGCAGGAGGAAGTCTTGCCTTATTGGCCAAAGGCTGATTAACATAAACTGCTGTATAGAAGGCAAGGTAAAAAGCACTTTGGTTTGCTTTTCCTTTCAGTAGCAGCCCTGTTCTGTGCTTTCCTTAGATGGAGGGGTGTGTTTGGACAACTTGACCTGTTGTCTAAGGGCCATGGGCACTCAGAGCCGCCCAAATATTGAAACAGCAGGATGTAATCCTAGATTTGGAATGGGATACATTTAGTTAAATGTTTGCCCAGCCACAACTCGTGTAGGGCGTTTCCAAGTGGCACTGAGACAGATGATACCACTGGGCTGGAACAATGAGACAGAGGGAGCGTAGTGAGGCATTTGGATGAGGGGGCTGGGTATACAGAGGGAGAGGAATGAGGCAGCGGCTGTTGAAAAGAGTCATTCATGGAAGGATGGATCAGTGGACAGGCCAAGCAGAGCCATGGAACGATCGTTGGAACTACTTTCAGGGCCAGACGTTTTCTGGCTGGGTCCATATGTGCTCTCACGGGGCTCCAAAAGCTTTCAGGCTGCTGCCCAAAAAGCTCTCAAACTCATCCCCTGTACCACCCGCTGTGACAAGGACAAGGTGGTTTAGCCACCTGCGCCACACACACCCAGGCTGATGCCAAAATGCCACTCTTAAACCAACGCCTTTGTCCCATACTTTTACATTTTTCAGTGTAGCCGTTTTAACTTTGAGGACCATGACCAGTGATATATTCCCATACAATTTTACATAAATATATATATATATATTTAGTCTCATTCGGTGTAAACTTTACACCGAATTTCACTGACTTTTTATGTTCCATTAAATTCAATCAATCAAACAGCTTGTCCAGATGTAAGCTCTGTTGGTTATACTGAAACCTCCATTTCAATTCAGTCCAACAGTTACTTCTTGTGAAAGGTTTGCGGAAAGAGATGGTTCTGAAAAATGGCTTAAGGATGAGGTAACAACACAACCAAGGAGTGAACATAGGGACTGAGAAGTCTTATATTTAGGATGTCCAGGGTGGCAATTTGGGTAATATTTGCTGAGCCAATCCACTTGTGATCAGTGTTAGTGTGTGTTAGTGTGTGTGATTCTGATGACTACCTAGAATGCTGGACTAAAAGCAGCAAGAAACTGTGTAGCACAGTAGGAACAACTACTTTGACATGCAGAAGAGCGGAGAAATTGTGGGGAAAGAGCTATGCATCGATCTGGTTCTGCTTACACAGAATGAACCAGTGGATCCATTCTGTGTAATTTGCTGCTGAGCATGCACATCAATCAAATGAGAGAATGCAGAGGAATTACATGCCAGGCTACCAGGTGCCTTTCAGATGCCTGCAAAATGCATCAATCACGTCAAAGTGAAAGTCCTCATACAGTATGCCTACTGTTGGGGATGATAAATGCAGCATATAGTTAAATTAAACTGCCTTTCAAAAGGAGTTGTGTGACTGTTAAATCAGTGTATTCTATCTGCCATCTCTAGGTTTGGTTCAGCCAACTAAAACTAAAAAAGGTTATAGGAAAAGATCACAGTCATGATTAAAGTAATTGAAACACCATCTGTTTTGGTTATCAGACGGCAGCAGTGACTGTTGTCAGCAGATGGGATCCCCGTGTCCTTAACTGAGTAGTGCAGTATTGTATCTGTTATACCCATAGTTCTAAGCATGTAGAACATGACAAATGCTGTTCTTTTTATAGTGAATACAAATGCTGAGTGGGAAAAACCGGACTATTATCTTTACTTTGCCTCAGTCATTGTAAGATTTTAACATTTTTAAACCAAATTCCAGGAAAATACCTCTCCAATACCACATAGCTGTAGTTTGCAATGAGCAATAATGGTTTATTCAAATTGTAGGTTGCAGTTTAATGAAAGTTTGTTTTCACCTGAACTAGAACTGTTTATTGGAATCCGGTTTGTGTGTATTGTAACCTTGTTACAAATGGCTGGGAAGGATTTACATAAGTCCAACTTGCCATACCTTCTCCATAACTCTAACTGGTCGTCAGCTTCATTGTCTTCAAAAGAATCTGTTTCTTAAAAGTATGTTTCCAATGATCAATTGGCAATTAGCTCTGGGAGAGCTGATGCCTATACCACAGCAGTCCTAGCAAACTAGCAGCCATCCCAGACACAGTCTTGCTCCGGCTGAAGGGGATCTTAGACACCTCGTCCTCTGAATACTAAACCAACCGGTGTGCATTAATAAGATCCGACTTGCATATCTGAGCCGCTTAATTGCATGCAGGGAAATGTCAAAAAGCAAATGAGTCTAACATGTGAATGTGTTAATTCCACTATTGATTTCATTGATGCACCGTTCGCTCTCTCAGCTCATTAAAGCCAGCCTGTCAAGCCACACACACACATACACACACACACACACTCAACATTTTCTGACAAAATTTTAGCTATGAATACCTGTGGATGCTTGCTGATATATATATATATATATATATATATAGAGAGAGAGAGAGAGAGAGAGAGAGAGTTATCTTTTGAAGTTAGGTAAGAAAATGCCATGCACTAAAGGCCAACCTAACCATTGTAAATGGTAAATGGTTTTGTATTTATATAGCGCTTTTCTAGTCTTGATGACCACTCAAAGCTCTTTACAGTACAGTTTTACATTCACCCATTCACACACACATTCATACAGTGCATCTATTAGCAGCACTTTGTTGTTCTATGAGGGGCAATTCAGGGTTCAACATCTTGCCCAAGGACACTTCGGCATGCAGATGGGGAAGACTGGGGATCAAACTGCTGACCTTCAGGTTGGAGGACGACCGCTCTACCCCTCAGCCACATTGTGATTCTAGAACATACGACCAATCATCATAGCATCACATGTCACCTCTTTGTCATTCCTTTCATAATTTCACACTGATTGCATTATTTAAAAGCACTTTCGAGAATGTCGACATTGCCCCCAGCTGTTAAGAACCCCCCCCCCCCCCACACACACACACACAGATGCACAAGGATTTCTTCTTGTCTGACTTAATTTTGTATTGTTCTTCATCCCTGCTATGCTGAGATTTATATGCATATCCTTGCACATAAACGACATTTGTACAAGCTCCTGACAAGAGCCTGCTGAATCCCCTGAACACTAGGCAGTCAGACAAGGTTGTACACCTCACGTTACTCTGCTCATCTGTGGTGCTGCTGCTGACTCACTTGTGCGGAAAGCTAACAGCTGAGTCCACAGATTTGTTATGGTTGCAGTTTAAGCTGCTTTGAACAGAGTCCACAAACAGCCTTATCTTTGTTAGCTACTTCACCTACCATGTATAACCCTAAATCCTTCCACATACTGCTTCTCAGATGCTTTGGTGTCATTACTGTCCACTCACGATGGCTTCGCCTCATATGTGTAAATGTCTGTATTTGTATAGCACTGTTCTAGTCTTGATGACCATGGTGCCGAGTACCCAGCATTCACCCATTACACATTAATACAGGTCATCTATGTGCAGCCATGTCTCTATATACGTCAGTCACACATTACCGGTACAGCAATCAGGGGGCTGTTCAGGGTGCAGTATCTTGCCCAAAGACACTTCAGCATGAACCACTCTACCTCCTGTGCCGCAGTTGTGTAGCAAACAACATGACATGTCTAGCTTGATAGGTTAATAGGTCCATAGCTTAAGCTGATGATTAGAATTTAGAGCGCCCTCGGCTAGGTCACAAGGCAAACTACTTCAAATACTTTGTTGTGCATATAGACTTTTGCCGTTTTCTATTTGAACAGGTAATTTGAATAGTTTGAATTCCTGCATGTTGATTATTTAAGCTTACCAAGTTGAAATTACAATTGCGTGTCTACAGCACTGACACGTCAGCTATGTTTTGCATCAAGGATTTGAACTCTTACAAATTTAGAAAAAAAAAGATTTCTTCTGGAGAAAACCTGGAAAGCCTGTTGCATCTCCTCACTATACCATTGTGTTACGACTGCACTTTAAACAGTCTAACAAAACTCTACCTCTATTTCTGTGTAGTACGTGTGTGTGTCTGTTTGAGCGAGGCGGAGGGAGAGAAATGTGTGTGTGTGTGCATGGGGGTGGGGGGTGATTTTTTAAAAAACGAAATGGAGAAAAGGGCTGGTTGTCATAGCAACTCAGTTTTTCAAGGAGAGTCAACCATTCATTTCCACACTGAAGACTGCAAGACTGCAAGGGAACACTTAACTCTGTTCTTCACCTAAGGATACTACTTTAAAAGTCCCCCCACCCATCATCCTGTCTCTGCACCTCGCTCACGCTCACTGAAGTGTCAATCTGAAGTGAAACATTTCAGCTTTGGTCTGCCACTCCAGACAGCCAGGTCTTTTGTTCTCTTTTTGTTTCTCTCCCGCTCAGTTCTTACCTCTCTTGCACGCTTTCATTTCGCTCATTCCATCTCTTTCTTTTATTGTCTCTCTCTCTTGCCAAGTCTTTCAATTCAAATCTCTGACATGACAGAAACCTGCGACACCCATAGCAGAGTATCACCAATTAGACAATTGTCATATCTCAGATGTTCATCACTTCTTGAATTCATCAAAACAACCAATACACACAGATTCTATAACTTGAGCACAGAGAGGTTGCTGGTTTGTAAGTGAGTGGCCCCTAATCAAAACGATGCAATTGCTTGGTTGACAGGGTAAGTGTCAGAAGTACAGTACTGTTTAGTTAGAGGAAACAAACCTGAAAGGCTGGACCTCACATTCGTCCACACTCAAACATTCACTTATTGTAATAAACAATAAAAGATAGGAGGGGACAAAATGTGTGTCCTTTGCAGTTTTGAAGGGCTCAACCTTATGATGGTCATTTGGAGTGGTTTTGTTGATCTTTTAAGTTGTGTTAACTCATGACGACTGTGTGAATGGAATGTAAGAAGAATAATTGACTAATGGAGCCACGCAGCCACAGGACTACTCCTGTAGCCACATGCCAAAATGTTTTGACTGTGGCCGGGAGGGAAATCAATGGAGGACAAAGCTATCTTATGAATTCTGAGAACCAACTGAATGAGGATAAATGAGTTGAGAAACAGTCTTTCAATTTCACCCAGGTCAAAAATAAATCGATGAATTGGAAACCCTTAAATATGTAAAAATAGTATGAGTACATTACATTGAATAAATTACGTAGGCAGTCTTTCAATGGGGTCTGGACAGTAGGGTTGGGTATTGAAATCCAGTGCCAATAAGGTTTCTACTAGGGCAGTACCTGCTGGACTGTGTCACAATGCAGACTTCGGTGCCTCCCTTATTCCTATCAACCATCGGACAGTGTGCAAATATGTAAGATGTGATTTCCTGCAAGCAGTTTATAATAGCAGATATGAAGAGGCTTGTGAGGAAACAGGACATGCACCTAAATAAACCAGTGTTTATGACTAACAAACAGCTTTCAAATGCAGAAGACATGAGCTTCCAAGGGTATCACTATAAATGACTGTCATCAAGATACACAGCACAGCCCAGATATAACCATGCTCATAAGGCGCTGGAAAGTTCTTGGTGCATTTCCTTAATCCAAAACTCATTACAGAATATGAAAAAAGTCCAACAGGGTAATGAAAGTGGAGATCTCTCTAGCTCACTGGGACAGCGGTACTTGCTAATAACCTTAGAGCAGATCAAATGTGCTAACAAAGCTAATTGAACCAACCTGATCTACGCAGTCTTCCATTTGCGTGGCAGTGGATAAGCATCTGGTTTTGTTACACCGTTTACCTTTCGATAGTTGGTACAGAACCGAGGACTTTTATCTGCTTTTAAGTATGGACTTACTGATAGGATACGGGTAAATCTCATTTGTTGCAAAGTCTGATGGTGAGCTTTCAGCGGTCTGAAGCCTGCCAGTCAATGTTTGAAAACAGAGGAGACCTCCTGTCACACAGCCCTATCCCTAAAGTTATCCGCTTTGATGAGCCGTTAAAGCCTGCTTCATACCAAATGATCTTTAGCCCAATTTTCCAGTTGCAAGCGACTTTCGGAGGTTGCAGACAAAAGGCCAAGGTGCCCATTGGGTCAGGTTCGGACAGAAAAGGCCTGTTGGGTTTGGTCAGTTTTCTCTTGGACTCAGACAGGTTTGGACAGAATAATGCCGCCAGAGCCACACTCTATTCGATACAATTGCGGTGGCCGCTGAACAATTTCACCTCTCCTCCAGCTTAATGTGTTATTCTGTGAGAAGGGTCACACAAAAGAGCAGGAGGATCACTCAGACACACAATGTCTCTTTCTGTGTGTTTTCATGGTGAAACATCATGTAGTTTGTGACCCTCTGCCGCCGATCAGTCGCATAGTATGACCTCACAATGACTGCAAGACCCTTAATCAGAAGACAGCAAGTCAAGTCGTGTGAACTCCATAATGCTCCAAAAACTTTGAATGTCAAGTAGTCTGAACTAGGCACAGTATAAGTATACCTACTGAGTTGGAATTTGCAACTGCAGGCCATCAATGTGGAGGACAGTAACTGTTTTTCTGTGTTAAGGATTTGACCTCTTCTAGCATACATTGCTCTATAACTTAGGGTGAGGGTTTTACACTCTCGCTCCATCCCTCCTTGCTGGTATGTGAATGGTCGCTCAGTGAGACTTACCGTTCCTCAGGTGTATCTAATCTGGTCCCTCTTCCAAAATAAAACCAGTTTATGTTTTTGTGACCAACTGATTTGGGGTTTTGTATTGTTTTGATGCCTCGGTGCCGGGGACAGCCAGTGAATGGAGGCACTATGAACTGATTAGATTTTGCTTGTCAAAGGTCAAGGTCACAGGGGCCTAACAAAGCATCTTTTTTGGATCATGAGGGTGATATCTTTGGAGCACCATTCAGAAATCTTTTTACATTTGGCACAAACATTCACTTTGAGTCAAGTATCAATCTATACCAATTGATTTGCTAGCCAGGGGTCAAAGGTCAAGGTGGCCTCACATAATATTTTAATTACGTTTTTCATGAACGTGATATCTTAAGATATGTCTGAGGGAATGTCTTCAAACTTGGTAGACACATTCACTTAAACTCAAAGATGAACTGATTACATTTTGGTGGTTGATGGTCAAAAGATCAAGGTCATGTGACAATACATTGTTTTGAACACAATATATCAGAAATGCCAAACGGAAATATCCTCCCATCTGGCACAAACATTCACATGGGCTCAAGAATAACCTGAATGGAATTTGGTGGTCCGTTGTCACTGTAACGTCACAAAGCAAAATCTCCAGAACACCTTGATTTTGGTAGCCAAAGGTCAAAGGTTAAGGGTCAGGCTGGTCTCACAAAGTATGTTTTTCTTGAACATGACAACTTAAGATCAGCCTGAGGGAATGTCTTCAAATGTGGTACAAACGTTCACTTGGACTCAAAGATTACCTTAATTTTTGGGGCCTGAAGGTAAAGGTCAAGGTCACAGTGACCTCACGTTCCCGTGAATTTGATATGTCAGGACTGCCCGTAAGGAATTTCATTGCATCTGGTACAATTCACTTTGACACATGGATGACCTGATTAGAATTTGGTCTCTGGTCCCTCTGACCACATGTTTTGCCTTTTGAATGTAATATCTCAGGAACATCTCGAGGGAATTCTTTCAAATTTGGCACACATGTTCAGTTGGACTCACTGATTAGATTTCAGTGGTCAAAGGTCAAGGCCACGGTGGCCTCAGAAACATGTGGTTGGCCTCTTGAATAACACAGATTTGAGGGAATTTCTACAACTTTTGATCAGTTGTCACCTGGACTCAACCGAACTGGACTGAAGTAATTACATTTCAGTGGTCAAAGGTAAAGGTCACAGTGACTTTATTTGAATCTGAAAAAAAATATGTAGAAATATGTACACAGAAACTGCCCTGGTTGGTGGAGGCATGCAACCGCAGTGCAGTAATTGTAGTTTGTCTCATTTTTGTATGGGTTTGCTAGTTAGGTTTAGTTTTGATGTTAGTTCAGGTTAGAGGGAAGACACCTGATGCTATGACCCTTTGTGGTCCACTCCGAGTGGGTCTCCTACTTTTATGAATGTTGCATTTTATTTAATTTGTATTAACTCTCTCTATTTGGTTGTGCTGCCTCTTAGGACCTTTTCAAGCATAAGCAGACCAAACCCCGGTCCTAAACAAAACTTAATTTCTGAGGTGCTGGTTAAGGTAAAGGATAAGGTTTCAGTTGGGCTGTACACAATGAATGGAAGTCAAGGCAAATTCTAAATTGGGAAAGCTATGCAAACTTGTGTGTGGGTGTGTGTGTGTGTGCACTCAGGAATAAACTGAGTTCCTATGTTGCAGCTACTTGACTGTGTTGGTTATGTTGGACTTCTTGTATGGAGCCGTTTGTGGAGGGCTTAACCCACGTTGATAAAAAACAAGTTTTGATAAATACAGAGTAGGCTTGTTTTTTTTCATTTGGTTGACAGATTGTGTAATCATCCACCAGAGCTTATAGAACAATGTTGTGCAAAGTGTAACCTACAATACTGACCATCAGTGCATGCAATGAGTGTTTTTTAGTGACATTTCCTGTGTACCCCTCTGGTTTCCTGGTTAAATAAAATGGAAGCTAATCTGCCTTAATTGTTTGCTTGTTCCCATCCTGTTTGCTTGTCCAACCACTTATGTTGGCTTCCTCCTTTCACCTATTTTTATAGGTGCATCTTCGCTCAGAGACTTCAACAGTTGTTTTGGTGAATACACTATTACTCCAACTTGAACTGATGGCTGAAAGGACAAAAACACATTTTTTTATTAAACTGATAAAGTTGTACTTCAAGAAGCAAATAAGCCTGACACTAATAATATTAAGATGCAACTACTTCTACACACAGATATTATACTAACTTTAAAGAGAACCACTTTATCCATCAGACACAAATGCAAATTAAAGAACTATATGATTCATTAAATAAGTAGTTTTGGCAAAATGGATTCAAATAATAAAAGCATAGCTCTTGTTTGGTGGAAGAAAAATGGATGTTGGGTAGCTACAGTAGTTTACCTCTGGGCAGCAGTGAACTGCAGACAGGTTTGTTTGACTGCAACAGCAATGAGTGACAGGACTGAAGGGAATATATCTATCTATATATATATATATATATATATATATATATATACATAGATACACAATACATATTTTTCTCTTGATTAGTACATGGCAATAAATCAAAGAGTTTTAAAAGTACCTACATTGAGCATAGTCATCATCGATCTCCATGAGAACAGTGAGTATCCCAGGAGAGTCGAGTTTTCATTCATACACTATAAGCAGTCAATTGGTCCGCTGCTTTTTCTCCACAACCTTAATTAATATTCATTTTTATCCATGTTTAATTGCTCAAAGTCCTCTCTCCTTTTTAGCTGGCGTTTTCCTGGATTCCCTGGCATGTCATTGCGACCTGTTGATCAGAGGTTTAGTGTGAAATTAATAATCATAATACATAATACACAAAAATATATCATATCTTATTTAATGTTTATACATGCATGGAGCAAAGGACGAAAACAAATTGTGTTTCACATAATTTGAAGATTAGAATCAATCTGAGAGCGGTGGCTGAAATGTTTGTACCACATTGTCGTCCTCTCTTTCTTCATTGTAGCCTATAATTTTGTGTGTTTAAGGTGGATCCCCCCACACCTAGTACTGCCCACTCTGTCCTCCCTCCCCTGAGCTAAGGGGCGCTACTAACTAATCGGTATGGAGCCCGCTGTGGTAATAGTTTTACTGTGTTTCAACCATCATTATTGTATTTAACTTAGGGTTCATTCATGATCATAGGGACTGTGAGACTGGGCTGATGTTTGGCGGCTTCAAGATTCAAGATTCCTTTATTGGTCCCACACACATGCACAGACACACTACATGCAAATGGGGGAAATTTGTCCTCTGCTTTTGACCCATCCGTGTGAACACAGCAAAGCACAACTCACACAGTAGTGTACGGCATGTACGGCACCCGGGGAGCAGATGTTTAGGGGAGCAAGGTGCCTTGCTCAGGAGCACTCAGACAGTGGGGTAGGGAGAGTCCTTTTGGACTTGAACAGATCCAGGTGTGTTTTTGTCAGTCCATGGCCTCGAACCAGAGACCTTCCAGTCTGATGTCCGTTATTTTCTGCCACTTGTCCGATCCCAGTCCCAAAACAGCAGTTCCCATACCGGGAGTCGAACCCGGGCCGCCTGGGTGAAAACCAGGAATCCTAACCGCTAGACCATATGGGAGGCTTCACTGAGATGTTGCATCAGCTCATCGTCACATGCTGCAAGAGAGCTGCTGCTTTGCGTTACTCTACTTTGTTTTATGTTGTTTCGCCTTACTTTGTTTTACTTTACTCTACTTTACGTTGGTTTGCCTTACTTTGTTTTACTTTGTTTTGCTTTACTCTACTGTGCTCATAGCTTTGCTTTGTTTTGCCTTGGCTTCTCTAAAGTGTCACGTCAGAGTGGGTGTGCTGTTGGAAAAATCTCCTTTTTTTTCTCCTTTGTTACTCTCGTGCTGGGTCATCCCACCGGCTGCTCCTGTGTGAGGCGTTTATTTCATTTATTCATTTGTTTTGATTTTGGTTGGGAACGTGGCTGCTTAAGTTATTTTGTTTTGTGTTGTTTATTTTGTGTATTTTGTTTACACTCATTTCTACATGGCTGCCTAATCTTTGTGGGTCTATATTATTTCCTTTTTTAAAAATGTTTTAAAATTTAATCTGAACCCACCTTACGGCTTAGTTATTTAGACTTTATTTTGATTGTGTTACATTGCCAGTCAATGGCTTCTTACTCTATGCAAATAATATTGTTTCTTTGGTAGCTTGTTTGGCTCGCTTAGTTTAAAATGGGAAATTTCATTTTATTATGATTGATCATGTAGTTTATGTTGTTTTGGTCGGTAACTTGTAGATTAGGTTCTTTTACTTTTACCCGATATAAATTAATATATTTTTGGTTTAATTGTTGTTTCTTTATTGAATTTGAGTGGAGCCTTACTAATGCGTGTATGTAAATTTTGTTCATTCATTATTAATAAAGAATTCTTTTTGGATAGAACCACCTCTCCTGCTCTTTAGTATAATGAACGTG
This sequence comes from Hippoglossus hippoglossus, assembly GCF_009819705.1. Taxonomy (NCBI): domain Eukaryota; kingdom Metazoa; phylum Chordata; class Actinopteri; order Pleuronectiformes; family Pleuronectidae; genus Hippoglossus; species Hippoglossus hippoglossus. The sequence goes on from NC_047170.1 coordinate 1,354,498, forward strand.
AAAGCCTTATGTGTTATTAGTTTTGGTCTGAGGTAATTAATTTTCCCTGAGTTAATATCCTGGGGTGGCGTTGTTGTATTTTCCTTGACTACACTGGTTAATGCTCGTCTAACCAATCACAACCACCCTACGTTGCCACATTCAGGTTTCTGATTAGACCACAGAAATGTATCAAAATCAAATTCGGCCCGTCATCCATTTTTTCATTTCTTATTTTTGATCTGAGCAAAAAATCCAAACTACGAAAAAAACAAACCGTTATTTGTTTTTTTGGTATCAGATTCATAGATGAATAACGAAATAATGACCAACAGTGAATGCTACACGGATTTGAATGGTTCTTTCTCTTGATAGCTGCCTTCAGACATAAATTAAGTCCCGGAAAATCTCCTTTCATTCACCGCCAACGAGTCGGCTTGTTGATGACGTTTACTCATACACGAAAGAAGTCAAACGAACAACAAAAAAAAACATCAAAACATCTCACAATGAAAAAGTATTGTCAAACATGTAAAAAGACACCAACCAAGGTGTCAAGAGCCTTAAG